>NW_027130866.1:1200000-1823271 GCF_026122565.2 Emydura macquarii macquarii | reverse complement strand
GGCTGGCCTGGCCTGGCCTGGCCTGGCCTGGCCTGGCCTGGCCTGGCCTGGCCTGGCCTGGCCCTGGCCTGGCCTGGCCTGGCCTGGCCTGGCCTGGCCTGGCCTGGCCTGGCCTGGCCTGGCCTGGCCTGGCCTGGCCTGGCCTGGCCTGGCCTGGCCTGGCCTGGCCTGGCCTGGCCTGGCCTGGCCTGGCCTGGCCTGGCCTGGCCTGGCCTGGCCTGGCCTGGCCTGGCCTGGCCTGGCCTGGCCCTGGCCTGGCCTGGCCTGGCCCTGGCCCTGGCCTGGCCTGGCCTGGCCTGGCCCTGGCCCTGGCCTGGCCTGGCCTGGCCTGGCCTGGCCTGGCCTGGCCTGGCCTGGCCTGGCCTGGCCCTGGCCTGGCCTGGCCTGGCCTGGCCTGGCCTGGCCTGGCCTGGCCTGGCCTGGCCTGGCCTGGCCTGGCCTGGCCTGGCCTGGCCTGGCCTGGCCTGGCCTGGCCTGGCCCTGGCCTGGCCTGGCCTGGCCTGGCCTGGCCTGGCCTGGCCTGGCCTGGCCTGGCCTGGCCTGGCCTGGCCCTGGCCTGGCCTGGCCTGGCCTGGCCTGGCCTGGCCTGGCCTGGCCTGGCCTGGCCTGGCCTGGCCTGGCCTGGCCTGGCCTGGCCTGGCCTGGCCTGGCCTGGCCCTGGCCTGGCCTGGCCTGGCCTGGCCTGGCCTGGCCTGGCCTGGCCTGGCCTGGCCCTGGCCTGGCCTGGCCTGGCCTGGCCTGGCCTGGCCTGGCCTGGCCTGGCCTGGCCCTGGCCTGGCCTGGCCTGGCCTGGCCTGGCCTGGCCTGGCCTGGCCTGGCCCTGGCCTGGCCTGGCCTGGCCTGGCCTGGCCTGGCCTGGCCTGGCCTGGCCTGGCCTGGCCTGGCCTGGCCTGGCCTGGCCTGGCCTGGCCTGGCCTGGCCTGGCCTGGCCTGGCCTGGCCTGGCCTGGCCTGGCCCTGGCCTGGCCTGGCCTGGCCTGGCCTGGCCTGGCCTGGCCTGGCCTGGCCTGGCCTGGCCCTGGCCTGGCCTGGCCTGGCCTGGCCTGGCCTGGCCCTGGCCTGGCCTGGCCTGGCCTGGCCTGGCCTGGCCTGGCCTGGCCTGGCCTGGCCTGGCCTGGCCTGGCCTGGCCTGGCCTGGCCTGGCCTGGCCTGGCCTGGCCTGGCCTGGCCTGGCCTGGCCTGGCCTGGCCTGGCCTGGCCTGGCCCTGGCCCTGGCCTGGCCTGGCCTGGCCTGGCCTGGCCTGGCCTGGCCTGGCCTGGCCTGGCCTGGCCTGGCCTGGCCTGGCCTGGCCTGGCCTGGCCTGGCCTGGCCTGGCCTGGCCTGGCCTGGCCTGGCCTGGCCTGGCCTGGCCTGGCCTGGCCTGGCCTGGCCTGGCCTGGCCTGGCCTGGCCTGGCCTGGCCTGGCCTGGCCTGGCCTGGCCTGGCCTGGCCTGGCCTGGCCTGGCCTGGCCTGGCCCTGGCCTGGCCTGGCCTGGCCTGGCCTGGCCTGGCCTGGCCTGGCCTGGCCTGGCCTGGCCTGGCCTGGCCTGGCCTGGCCTGGCCTGGCCTGGCCTGGCCTGGCCTGGCCTGGCCTGGCCTGGCCTGGCCTGGCCTGGCCTGGCCTGGCCTGGCCTGGCCTGGCCTGGCCTGGCCTGGCCTGGCCTGGCCTGGCCTGGCCTGGCCTGGCCTGGCCTGGCCTGGCCTGGCCTGGCCTGGCCTGGCCTGGCCTGGCCTGGCCTGGCCTGGCCTGGCCTGGCCTGGCCTGGCCTGGCCTGGCCTGGCCTGGCCTGGCCTGGCCTGGCCTGGCCTGGCCTGGCCTGGCCTGGCCTGGCCTGGCCTGGCCTGGCCTGGCCTGGCCTGGCCTGGCCTGGCCTGGCCTGGCCTGGCCTGGCCTGGCCTGGCCTGGCCTGGCCTGGCCTGGCCTGGCCTGGCCTGGCCTGGCCTGGCCTGGCCTGGCCTGGCCTGGCCTGGCCTGGCCTGGCCTGGCCCTGGCCTGGCCTGGCCTGGCCTGGCCTGGCCTGGCCTGGCCTGGCCTGGCCTGGCCTGGCCTGGCCTGGCCTGGCCTGGCCTGGCCTGGCCTGGCCTGGCCTGGCCTGGCCTGGCCTGGCCTGGCCTGGCCTGGCCTGGCCTGGCCTGGCCTGGCCTGGCCTGGCCTGGCCTGGCCTGGCCTGGCCTGGCCTGGCCTGGCCTGGCCTGGCCTGGCCTGGCCTGGCCTGGCCTGGCCTGGCCTGGCCTGGCCTGGCCTGGCCTGGCCTGGCCTGGCCTGGCCTGGCCTGGCCTGGCCTGGCCTGGCCTGGCCTGGCCTGGCCTGGCCTGGCCTGGCCTGGCCTGGCCTGGCCTGGCCTGGCCTGGCCTGGCCTGGCCTGGCCTGGCCTGGCCTGGCCTGGCCTGGCCTGGCCTGGCCTGGCCTGGCCTGGCCTGGCCTGGCCTGGCCTGGCCTGGCCTGGCCCTGGCCTGGCCTGGCCTGGCCTGGCCTGGCCTGGCCTGGCCTGGCCTGGCCTGGCCTGGCCTGGCCTGGCCCTGGCCTGGCCTGGCCTGGCCTGGCCTGGCCTGGCCTGGCCTGGCCTGGCCTGGCCTGGCCTGGCCTGGCCTGGCCTGGCCTGGCCTGGCCTGGCCTGGCCTGGCCTGGCCTGGCCCTGGCCTGGCCTGGCCTGGCCTGGCCTGGCCTGGCCTGGCCTGGCCTGGCCTGGCCTGGCCTGGCCTGGCCTGGCCTGGCCTGGCCTGGCCTGGCCTGGCCTGGCCTGGCCTGGCCTGGCCTGGCCTGGCCTGGCCTGGCCTGGCCTGGCCTGGCCTGGCCTGGCCTGGCCTGGCCTGGCCTGGCCTGGCCTGGCCTGGCCTGGCCTGGCCTGGCCTGGCCTGGCCTGGCCTGGCCTGGCCTGGCCTGGCCTGGCCTGGCCTGGCCTGGCCCTGGCCTGGCCTGGCCTGGCCTGGCCTGGCCTGGCCTGGCCCTGGCCTGGCCTGGCCTGGCCTGGCCTGGCCTGGCCTGGCCTGGCCTGGCCTGGCCTGGCCTGGCCTGGCCTGGCCTGGCCTGGCCTGGCCTGGCCTGGCCTGGCCTGGCCTGGCCTGGCCTGGCCTGGCCTGGCCTGGCCTGGCCTGGCCTGGCCTGGCCTGGCCTGGCCTGGCCTGGCCTGGCCTGGCCTGGCCTGGCCTGGCCTGGCCTGGCCTGGCCTGGCCTGGCCTGGCCTGGCCTGGCCTGGCCTGGCCTGGCCTGGCCTGGCCTGGCCTGGCCTGGCCTGGCCTGGCCTGGCCTGGCCTGGCCTGGCCTGGCCTGGCCTGGCCTGGCCTGGCCTGGCCTGGCCTGGCCTGGCCTGGCCTGGCCTGGCCTGGCCTGGCCTGGCCTGGCCCTGGCCTGGCCTGGCCTGGCCTGGCCTGGCCTGGCCTGGCCTGGCCTGGCCTGGCCCTGGCCTGGCCTGGCCTGGCCTGGCCTGGCCTGGCCTGGCCTGGCCTGGCCCTGGCCTGGCCTGGCCTGGCCTGGCCTGGCCTGGCCTGGCCTGGCCTGGCCTGGCCTGGCCTGGCCCTGGCCTGGCCTGGCCTGGCCTGGCCTGGCCTGGCCTGGCCTGGCCTGGCCTGGCCTGGCCTGGCCTGGCCCTGGCCTGGCCTGGCCTGGCCTGGCCTGGCCTGGCCTGGCCTGGCCTGGCCTGGCCCTGGCCTGGCCTGGCCTGGCCTGGCCTGGCCTGGCCTGGCCTGGCCTGGCCTGGCCTGGCCTGGCCTGGCCTGGCCTGGCCTGGCCTGGCCTGGCCTGGCCTGGCCTGGCCTGGCCTGGCCTGGCCTGGGCCTGGCCTGGCCTGGCCTGGCCTGGCCTGGCCTGGCCTGGCCTGGCCTGGCCTGGCCTGGCCTGGCCTGGCCTGGCCTGGCCTGGCCTGGCCCTGGCCTGGCCTGGCCTGGCCTGGCCTGGCCCTGGCCTGGCCTGGCCCCTGGCCCCTGGCCCCTGGCCTGGCCTGGCCTGGCCTGGCCTGGCCTGGCCTGGCCTGGCCCTGGCCCTGGCCCTGGCCTGGCCTGGCCTGGCCTGGCCTGGCCCCTGGCCCCCTGGCCTGGCCTGGCCTGGCCTGGCCTGGCCTGGCCTGGCCTGGCCCTGGCCTGGCCCTGGCCTGGCCTGGCCTGGCCTGGCCTGGCCTGGCCTGGCCTGGCCTGGCCTGGCCTGGCCCTGGCCCTGGCCCTGGCCTGGCCTGGCCTGGCCTGGCCCCTGGCCCTGGCCTGGCCCAAAACCCTGGCCTGGCCCTGGCCTGGCCTGGCCTGGCCTGGCCCTGGCCTGGCCCTGGCCCTGGCCCCTGGCCTGGCCTGGGACCAAGCCCTAACCCTGGCCCTGCAAACCCTGGCCAAGCCCAAACCCTGGCCCCTGGCCTGGCCCTGGCCTGGCCAAGCCCTGGCCTGGCCTGGCCTGCAAACCCTAGGGACCAAGACCCAAACCTGGCCTGGCCTGCAAACCCTGGGACCAAGCCTGGCCTGGCCTGGCCCTGGCCTGGCCTAACCCTGCCCTGGCCTAGGGACCAAGACCCAACCCCTAACCCTGCAAACCCTAGGGACCAAGACCCAACCCTAACCCAAACCCTGGCAAACCCTAGGGACCAAGACCCAAACCCTGCAAACCCTAACCCCCCTGCAGACCCTAGGGACCAAGACCCTAAGACGCATCCCGCAAACCCTAGGGACCAAGACCCTAACCCTAACCCTGCAAACCCTAGGGACCAAGACCCAAACCCTAACCCTGCAAACCCTAGGGACCAAGACCCAAACCCTAGGGACCAAGACCCTAACCCTAACCCTGCAAACCCTAGGGACCAAGACCCAAACCCTAACCCTGCAAACCCTAGGGACCAAGACCCAAACCCTAACCCTGCAAACCCTAGGGACCAAGACCCAAACCCTGCAAACCCTAGGGACCAAGACCCAAACCCTAACCCTGGGACCAACCCTAGGGACCAAGACCCTGACCCTAGGGACCAAGACCCAACCCTGCCTGCAACCCTAGGGACCAAGACCCAAACCCTGCCCTGCAAACCCTGGGACCAAGACCCTAACCCTAACCCTGCAAACCCTGGACCAAGACCCCTAACCCCGCAGACCCTAGGGACCAAGACCCTAACCCTAACCCCGCAGACCCTAGGGACCAAGCCGCAGACCCTAGGGACCAAGACCCTAACCCTAACCCCGCAGACCCTAGGGACCAAGACCCTAACCCTAACCCCGCAGACCCTAGGGACCAAGACCCTAACCCTAGGACCAAGACCCAAACCCTAGGGACCCTGCAAACCCTAGGGACCAAGACCCTGCAAACCCTAGGGAAGACCCTAACCCTGCCCCTAACCAAGACCCTAACCCTAACCCTAACCCTAACCCTAACCCTAACCCTAACCCTAACCCTAACCCTGCAAACCCTAGGGACCAAGACCCTAACCCAAACCCTGCAAACCCTAGGGACCAAGACCCAAACCCTGCAAACCCTAGGGACCAAGACCCAAACCCTAACCCTGCAAACCCTAGGGACCAAGACCCAAACCCTGCAAACCCTAGGGACCAAGACCCTAACCCAAACCCTGCAAACCCTAGGGACCAAGACCCAAACCCTGCAAACCCTAGGGACCAAGACCCTAACCCTAACCCTGCAAACCCTAGGGACCAAGACCCAAACCCTAACCCTGCAAACCCTAGGGACCAAGACCCAAACCCTGCAAACCCTAGGGACCAAGACCCTAACCCTAACCCTGCAAACCCTAGGGACCAAGACCCAAACCCTAACCCTGCAAACCCTAGGGACCAAGACCCTAACCCTGCAAACCCAAATCCTAAGGGGCCAGACCATGAGGCAATGGTATTAGGCGTGTTGTCCCATCCCACCCTTACCCCGTCCTGCACACCTTTCAAAGCATGGTGCAAAGCAGCAGAGACACACAAAGCAGTCATCTCAACGTACATTTTTTATTTGGCAACACAAAATTACAATATATCCACCATGGAACACTCTTATACAGCTGACACACATTAACATGTGAGGGTTACATGACATCATCTTCAATTACCCTGATCAACCTACAGAACAAGACATACACCTTCCTGCCCCCTTACTCATTTAAAAACACTATCTGCTCCCAGTACACAATCACACCCCACTACCACCTTTCCCACCCTGCGGTACAGCACACCACAACTCGCCTGCACGTTCCCTCCCCATCTCTTACATGGTCAAAAAAGTTAAGTCAAAGACTGTCCGGGACAGCCCCAACCCTGGTGCGGTGCAGCGAAACAGCCGAAAGGCTGACAAATTGCAACAAACGTCAGCCTTGGGGCTGTTTGACTGCACCGCACCAGGGTTGACAATCATCAGAGAGATGATTGCTGACAACTGAGAATGCTACTAGGTGGATGACTCATAAGTCATCTGACCTAAATGCAAACCTGACTGATTACAACAGTGCAAACAATACAGAAAAACATTCAATGTATTAACACATTACTATATCTATCTACAAAAGTTGTCAGATGACTGTCTGTCATACTGAACACAGATAGATATAATATGTTGTCTATATCTAAGTGACCCCCCCATGGCAAAGACACAAGTGACATAAAACACCCAAAACATTACACATGAGACTACAGATGTCAACAATGACTTCCAACCACTTCAGCATGTTACAAATATTAATACCCCAAATACCAGTATCCTCAAATACTTCTAGATATTACAAATCTCCACACAATGATAAGCCCATTGCTCCATTACAACCTAGCCCTGAAATTCAGAAGACGCTTCATATCAAACCCAGAAACACACATTATACATTTTAGCTCCCAAAAATAAACAAATACAAAAAGAAAGACACTGCAGTCTTCTCCAGAAACATTCATATCACAGGGCAATCTTCGGCTTCAAACTTCTTACCCCTGCAATGACATAAAACATTTCTCAACATCTGCAACCACCACACGGCTGCTGCAAAACATATCAAATACAACCAACTACACAACTGTGATACCCACTGCCATGCACCCAGTGGAAGACCTTAACTGTGACACACACAAATATCAACATCAATACACATACACACCTAGAAAACTACTCAAGCAATCCATGACCATGGAACAAACTTCATCCTCAGCACACTTTCATTTCACCTGCTCTTTCCCCGAGTTCACCACATCATCTTACAGAACCTAGAAAGACAAGACACATAATGACAAACCCATGAAATTGCACGACAGACTCCATGCACAACCACTAAAATCCTCTCCAATTATAAATATGAAACCACACTTTCAAACATGCCCTTATCCCTTTCCCCACACTCCAAATAGGATGCTCACGTCCTCTCGAGGCAACCGGCACCGAGGGGAGGACACCACAGGGAGGGCCCGGACACCTGTGATTCAAAGCCGTGGTGGGAGGAAGGGACCTCGAAGAACGGAGCATCTCCACTGACCCCGCGGCCCCTGGCCCCGGGAGACAAAGGCTCCCCCCCCCCACCCACACATGGCCCCTCAACCTCAACAAGAGCTCGGACCCGCCAACCCTTCAGCAGATACGTATCTTTTACGTGCAGAGAGGGGCAGCCTCGCCCCAGGCATCGCACTGGGACGTCTTGACCGAGCGGCAGTGCGTCCGCACGCACGCAGCGAGCGCCGGGACACAAGGACGGACGTACATCGCCTTCACAACCCTCGCCATCGCAGGACCACTCGCTACCGGAGGTGGCGGACTCTGCAAACAAACGGAAGGGGAACAATATTCACGTCATGCTCCGCTCACGAGGCTCCACGCGGCACAATACGCAAAGTAAGCGACGCGAACCAAGGCGTCGTTCACACAACACCCCCCCGGCCAGACATCACCGTCCCCTGGGACCGCTTCCCACCTCCCTTCCCGAAGTGGGATGCTCACGTCCTCTCGAGGCAACCGGCACCGAGGGGAGGACACCACAGGGAGGGCCCGGACACCTGTGATTCAAAGCCGTGGTGGGAGGAAGGGACCTCGAAGAACGGAGCATCTCCACTGACCCCGCGGCCCCTGGCCCCGGGAGACAAAGGCTCCCCCCCCCCCACACACACATGGCCCCTCAACCTCAACAAGAGCTCGGACCCGCCAACCCTTCAGCAGATACGTATCTTTTACGTGCAGAGAGGGGCAGCCTCGCCCCAGGCATCGCACTGGGACGTCTTGACCGAGCGGCAGCGCGTCCGCACGCACGCAGCGACGCTGGGACACAAGGACGGACGTACATCGCCTTCACAACCCTCGCCATCGCAGGACCACTCGCTACCGGAGGTGGCGGACTCTGCAAACAAACGGAAGGGGAACAATATTCACGTCATGCTCCGCTCACGAGCCTCCACGCGGCACAATACGCAAAGTAAGCGACGCGAACCAAGGCGTCGTTCACACAACACCCCGGCCAGACATCACCGGCCCCTGGGACCGCTTCCCACCTCCCTTCCCGAAGTGGGATGCTCACGTCCTCTCGAGGCAACCGGCACCGAGGGGAGGACACCACAGGGAGGGCCCGGACACCTGTGATTCAAAGCCGTGGTGGGAGGAAGGGACCTCGAAGAACGGAGCATCTCCACTGACCCCGCGGCCCCTGGCCCCGGGAGACAAAGGCTCCCCCCCCACACATGGCCCCTCAACCTCAACAAGAGCTCGGACCCGCCAACCCTTCAGCAGATACGTATCTTTTACGTGCGGAGAGGGGCAGCCTCGCCCCAGGCATCGCACTGGGACGTCTTGACCGAGCGGCAGCGCGTCCGCACGCACGCACGCACGCAGCGACGCCGGGACACAAGGACGGACGTACATCGCCTTCACAACCCTCGCCATCGCAGGACCACTCGCTACCGGAGGTGGCGGACTCTGCAAACAAACGGAAGGGGAACAATATTCACGTCATGCTCCGCTCACGAGGCTCCACGCGGCACAATACGCAAAGTAAGCGACGCGAACCAAGGCGTCCTTCACACAACACAGCCCCGGACAAACATCACCGTCCCCTCGGACCGCTTCCCACCTCCCTTCCCTAAGTGGGATGCTCACGTCCTCTCGAGGCAACCGGCACCGAGGGGAGGACACCACAGGGAGGGCCCGGACACCTGTGATTCAAAGCCGTGGTGGGAGGAAGGGACCTCGAAGAACGGAGCATCTCCACTGACCCCGCGGCCCCTGGCCCCGGGAGACAAAGGCTCCCCCCCCACACACATGGCCCCTCAACAAGAGCTCGGACCCGCCAACCCTTCAGCAGATACGTATCTTTTACGTGCGGAGAGGGGCAGCCTTGCCCCAGGCATCGCACTGGGACGACTTGACCGAGCGGCAGCGCGTCTGCACGCACGCACGCACGCAGCGACGCCGGGACACAAGGACGGACGTACATCGCCTTCACAACCCTCGCCATCGCAGGACCACTCGCTACCGGAGGTGGCGGACTCTGCAAACAAACGGAAGGGGAACAATATTCACGTCATGCTCCGCTCACGAGGCTCCACGCGGCACAATACGCAAAGTAAGCGACGCGAACCAAGGCGTCCTTCACACAACACAGCCCCGGACAAACATCACCGTCCCCTCGGACCGCTTCCCACCTCCCTTCCCTAAGTGGGATGCTCACGTCCTCTCGAGGCAACCGGCACCGAGGGGAGGACACCACAGGGAGGGCCCGGACACCTGTGATTCAAAGCCGTGGTGGGAGGAAGGGACCTCGAAGAACGGAGCATCTCCACTGACCCCGCGGCCCCTGGCCCCGGGAGACAAAGGCTCCCCCCCCCCCCACACACATGGCCCCTCAACAAGAGCTCGGACCCGCCAACCCTTCAGCAGATACGTATCTTTTACGTGCGGAGAGGGGCAGCCTCGCCCCAGGCATCGCACTGGGACGACTTGACCGAGCGGCAGCGCGTCTGCACGCACGCACGCACGCAGCGACGCCGGGACACAAGGACGGACGTACATCGCCTTCACAACCCTCGCCATCGCAGGACCACTCGCTACCGGAGGTGGCGGACTCTGCAAACAAACGGAAGGGGAACAATATTCACGTCATGCTCCGCTCACGGGCCTCCACGCGGCACAATACGCAAAGTAAGCGATGCGAACCAAGGCGTCGTTCACACAACACGCCCCCGGCCAGACATCACTGGCCCCTGGGACCGCTTCCCACCTCCCTTCCCGAAGTGGGATGCTCACGTCCTCTCGAGGCAACCGGCACCGAGGGGAGGACACCACAGGGAGGGCCCGGACACCTGTGATTCAAAGCCGTGGTGGGAGGAAGGGACCTCGAAGAACGGAGCATCTCCACTGACCCCGCGGCCCCTGGCCCCGGGAGACAAAGGCTCCCCGCCCCACACATGGCCCCTCAACCTCAACAAGAGCTCGGACCCGCCAACCCTTCAGCAGATACGTATCTTTTATGTGCGGAGAGGGGCAGCCTCGCCCCAGGCATCGCACTGGGACGTCTTGACTGAGCGGCAGCGCGTCCGCACGAACGCACGCTCGTAGCGACGCCGGGACACAAGGACGGACGTACATCGCCTTCACAACCCTCGCCATCGCAGGACCACTCGCTACCGGAGGTGGCGGACTCTGCAAACAAACGGAAGGGGAACAATATTCACGTCATGCTCCGCTCACGAGGCTCCACGCGGCACAATATGCAAAGTAAGCGACGCGAACCAAGGCGTCCTTCACACAACACAGCCCCGGACAAACATCACCGTCCCCTCGGACCGCTTCCCACCTCCCTTCCCTAAGTGGGATGCTCACGTCCTCTCGAGGCAACCGGCACCGAGGGGAGGACACCACAGGGAGGGCCCGGACACCTGTGATTCAAAGCCGTGGTGGGAGGAAGGGACCTCGAAGAACGGAGCATCTCCACTGACCCCGCGGCCCCTGGCCCCGGGAGACAAAGGCTCCCCCCCCCCCCCACACACACACACACATGGCCCCTCAACCTCAACAAGAGCTCGGACCCGCCAACCCTTCAGCAGATATGTATCTTTTACGTGCAGAGAGGGGCAGCCTCGCCCCAGGCATCGCACTGGGACGACTTGACCGAGTGGCAGCGCGTCTGCACGCACGCAGCGACGCTGGGACACAAGGACGGACGTACATCGCCTTCACAACCCTCGCCATCGCAGGACCACTCGCTACCGGAGGTGGCGGCCTCTGCAAACAAACGGAAGGGGAACAATATTCACGTCATGCTCCGCTCACGAGCCTCCACGCGGCACAATACGCAAAGTAAGCGACGCGAACCAAGGCGTCGTTCACACAACACGCCCCCGGCCAGACATCACCGGCCCCTGGGACCGCTTCCCACCTCCCTTCCCGAAGTGGGATGCTCACGTCCTCTCGAGGCAACCGGCACCGAGGGGAGGACACCACAGGGAGGGCCCGGACACCTGTGATTCAAAGCCGTGGTGGGAGGAAGGGACCTCGAAGAACGGAGCATCTCCACTGACCCCGCGGCCCCTGGCGACAAAGGCTCCCCCCACACACGGCCCCTCAACCTCAACAAGGGCTCGGACCCGCCACCCCTTCAGCAGATACGTATCTTTTACGTGGGGACAGCGGCGGGCTTGCTCCAGTCATCGCAATGGGAGTTCTTCACCGAGTGGGAGTGGGAGACACGTAAATACAGCAACGCTGGGATGGACGGACATCGTCTTCATGATCCTTCCCGTCGCAGGGCAACTCGCTACCGGACGTGGAGGCCTATGGAAACAAACACGAAAAGGACAATTATGAACAAGTTTTGAAGTGTATCTCCACTCACACAGCTACACTCAGCTGACTATGCAATAGAAGCAAGGGGAATGAAGTCACATTAAGAGAAAACTCTCTCGTTGAACATTACTGGACCAGTCCCTACCAAATGCAAAGACTCCAACCCATACCTGAGATGACTGCTATGCTTTTACAAGAGTAACACGTCAATAGCATTGGACTGATATAACTTCTGTTAAAAACACATTTGTAGTGTCAGAAATAACCCACATTTTCTTCCCCCTAAAGAAAAACTAGATAAGACAGTAATCATGCACACTATGCCTCACCTGAAATCATGGAAAAGTACACTACACTGCTAAAGAGACAAATACAGTACATTATCCACAAACACATCCCATATTCTAAAATGAGAAAAACAACACATGCCACCTTCAACTGTTAGCCCAAAGTAATACTTTCCAGGAGACCAAGTGCCATATACATACCTTGTTACATCTCCTTGGAGCACCCAGAGGCTGAATGACTCCCTCTCACAGGAGGCCAGCTTAAATACTGCTCAAGCTCCGCCCCAATTTCCCATCATACCTTGCAAGCCAAAGGAAGCTATAAATAGAGGCTCATGGGACACAGAAACCCTTTAGTTCATTCATACGTCAGCAGCAGCAAGATATGCTCACCTTCATTGCAATTCAAATTGACAGAGGATTCAAACATTCTCACCAGGTAAGACTGTGGTTACCTTATTTCATAATTCCTAAAATGAAGACACTGCCAGGAGGGTGGGGTACAGTCAGGGGTTGCCGCAAGGGTGTGTTTGGACTACGAAGGGGCATTTGCAGGGTGCTGGGGAGGGGGGAAGATGCCTACCACCTCACTCTCAAGGTGGAGGGCAGTGTTACTCCGGATCACAGTGGCAGGGGAGCTGACACAGGCCAGGGACACAGGTCAGTCAGTACCTCCTTGCAAGCCTCTCTCTGTCCCCAGGGCATGGGTTGGTAATATCCAGCAGCTGAACCTCCACAGCAGGAACCAAGATACAAATCAGCTGCACATGCAGGATAGGGACTCCAATCAGAACTCTTTCTGAGGTGCAACAGCTACTCCACAAACTCCCAGACATTGTCTATTATTTGACAAATCCACCTGGACAGAGGATCAAAAAAAGAGGCGATATCCAGGAAAACCCAACCCAATGGTAACCCTTCCGGGCTGACCAATTCTCCCAGCATGTCAGAGACACTCCCATTTGAAACTCAAAACAATCCCCCTTCAAATGTTCTCATGTTAAGTTTTGCATTAAAACACAGCTCCGTGTAAGATAATGTGTTACCTACACTTACACTCCAGTCTCTCTTTCTAAAGCACTGAGGCAAAAAGACAAATGTACATATCCGGCTGACACACGACACTGCGTGTCATTTACTGGCTCTCTGTTCTTAACACTATAAATCTGGGACTGGCAGGAACTAGGGTGACCGACTTTCTAACCTCTGAAAAACATACCCTAAGGACCAGAACAGGCTCCACTCCTTCCCCGAGGCCCCTCCTCTACAGGTCTCTTCCCCTCCAGGCTCCACCACCACCGTCACTCCCTGCTCGCACCACCTCCTGCCCCTTGCCAACTGAGCAGGTCTCAGGGTGGGGCTGACTGGGGCAGAGGAGGGGAGAGAGGCCAGGCTCCAGGGGATTGGGGCAATAACTAGGGCAAGACGGGAGGGAAAGCAGTGACTGGGGGAAAACAGCACGGGGAGCCACACTCTAGGGTTGGGGGAGTGACTGGGCAGGATGGAGGAGGGGCAGCAGTGTCTGCGTCAGGCAGGACAGGGGACAGGAAGCGGTGACTGGGGCATGATGGGAGGCGGAGAAGTGACTGGGTCAGGACGGGAGAAGGGGAGCCGTGCTCTGTGATGCAGGGGAGTAACTGCGGCAGGATGGGGGGGGGGGTGAGCTGTGCTCTGTGGGTGCAGGGGAGTGACTGGGGCGGGATGGAGGCGGGGGAGCAGTGTCTGGGGCAGGCAGGATGCGGGAGGGGAAGCAGTGACTGGGGCAGAACGGGAGAAGGGGAGCTGTGCTCTCTTGGTGCAGGAGAGTGACTGGGGCAGGACAGAGGACGGGGAGCCATGCTCCAGGGCTGGGGGAGTGATTTGGGCAGGACGAGGGGGGGGCAGTAACTGGGTTGGGCAGGACGGAGGAGGGGAAACAGTGACTGGGTCAGGATGGGAAAAGGGGAGCCGTGCTCTGTGGGTGCAGGGGAGTGACTGGGTCAGGACAAAGGAGGGGGTGCTGTGTCTGGGTCAGGAAGGATGGGGGAGGGGAAGCAGTGACGGGGGCAGGACGGGAGAAGGGGAGGCATGCTCTGTGGGTGCAGGGGAGTGACTGGGGCAGAACGGGGTGGGGGAGCTGTGCTCTGTGGGTGCAGGGGGAGCAGTGACTGGGTCAGGACAGGAGAAGGGGAGCTGTGCTCTGTGGGTGCAGGGGAGTGAATGGGGCAAGACAGGGGACGGGGGGCCACGCTCCAGGGATGGGGAAGTGATTTGGGCAGGACAGGGGAGGAGGAGCAGTGAATGGGTCGGGCAGGTCTGGGGAGGGGAGCTGTGCTGTGTGGGTGCAGGGGAGTGACTGGGGCAGGAGACGGAGAGCTGCGCTACTGGGGTAGGGGCTGAGTGGGGCAGGACGGGAGAAGGGGAGCCATGCTCCGGGGAATGAGGGGAATGACTGGGGGAGAATGAGGGAGGAGGAGCCATGCTTCAGGGGTTGGTCAGGATGGGAGAAGGGGTGATGTGCTGTGTGTGTGGAGGGAAGTAACTGGGTCAGGACAGGCGAAGGGGAGCTGTGCTCTGTGGGTGCAGGGGAGTGACTGGGGCAGGACAGGGGACAGGGAGCCACACTCCAGGGATGGGGGAGTGATTTGGGCAGGACGGGAGGGGGAGCAGTGTCCGGGTCAGGCTGGGAGAAGGGGAGCCGTGCTCTGTGGGTGTAGGGGAGTGACTGGGGCAGGATGGAGGAGGGGGAGCAGTGTCTGGGGAGGGAGGACAGGGGACAGGAAGCATTGATTTGGGCAGGAAGGGAGAAGGGGAGCTGCGCTCTGTGGGTGCAGGGGAGTGACTGGGGCAGGAGAGGAGATGGGGAGCCATGCTCCAGGAATGGGGGAGTGATTTGGGCAGGACAGGAGAGGGGGAAGCTGTGCTCTGTGGATGGAGGGGGAGTAGAGACTGGGTCAGGATAGGGGCCGCAGAGCCACGCTCCTGGGATCAGGGAGTGATTTGGGCAGGACAGGGGAGGGGGAGCAGTAACTGGGTGGGGCAGAACTAGGGAGGGGGGCTGTGCTGTGTGTGCGCATGGGAGTGACTGGGGCAGGACAGAGGAGGAGAAGCAGTGACTGGGGCAGGACGGGAACAAGGGAGCTGTGCTCTGTGGGTGGAGCTTTGTGACTGGGGCTCGATGAAGGAGGGGAATCAGTGTCTGGGGGAGGCACGACGGGGGACTGGAACAGTGATTAGGGCAGGAAGGGAGAAGGGGAGCTGTGCTCTGTGGGTGCAGGGGAGTGACTGGGGCAGGACAGGGGACCGGGAGCCACACTCCAGGGATGGGATAGCAGGACAGGGGAGGGGGAGCAATGACTGGGTCGGGCAGACCTGGGGAGGGGAGCTGTGCTGTGTGGGTGCAGGGGAGTGACTGGGGCAGGACAGAAGAGAGGAAGCAGTGACTGGAGTAGGATGGGAAAAGGTGAGCTGTGCTCTGTCGGCAGAGGGGAGTGTCTGGGGCAGGACAGGGGTGGGGGGGAGCAGTGTCTGGGGCAGGCAGGATGGGGGAGGGGAAGCAGTGACTGGGTCAGGACGGGAGAAGGGGAACTGTGCTCTGTGGGTGCAGGGGAGTGACTGGGGCAGGAGAGGGGTGGGGGAGCTGTTCTCTGTGGGTGCAGGGGAGTGACTGGGTCAGGATGGGAAAAAGGGAGCCGTGCTCTGTGGGTGCAGGGGAGTGACTGGGTCAGGATGGGAAAAAGGGAGCCGTGCTCTGTGGGTGCAGGGGAGTAAGTGGGGCAGGATGGGGGAGGAGGAGATGTGCTGTGTGTGTGCAGGGGAGTGACTGGGGTGGGGCAGGACGGGGTGGGGGAGCTGTGGTCTCTGGGTGCAGGGGAGTGATTGGGGCAGGATAAGGGAGGGGGAGCTATGCTCCAGAGATGGGGGAGTGATTTCGGCAGGACAGGGGACGGGGATTGTTTCCTTTGAAATAAACAGCAGGATCTTATTCAGGGGATAAGGCAGTATGCCGCATTTATTGTGAATACAAAAACATATTTGAAAGAGCAGTTACCTAAACAACACTCACTCTCTGTCTCTCTCTCTCTCTCTCTCTCACACACACACACACACACACACACACACACACACAGTTCTGCAGGAGGTATACAATTACCAGTCCCTTGTTGCTCAAGCTGAAGTCAGTGGCCAAGTGGTTCTGCCACGAGCTTGGAGCCAGGCTCTTGTCGGTCGTGACACAATGCTCCTTGCGGTGTGCAGAACGAGCCTAAAGTCCAGGTTTCTTCTCCCCACTTTTATACTTATCCATTCCCATTCGGGTCTATGGATTTTGCCATGTCAAACAAACAGTCTCCTTGTTTGATGTAGTCATCAATTACGTTTGATACTGCAAGTGTGATAACTTTCCCATCATTCTTTATTCCTGTTTCACACTTTGTCTTCTTCTTATCCTTGGGTGTTAACTCCCCTGTTTTTCAGGGTTATCTTGATCTTCAGCCATCTGGATTGTAAAAATTCTTTAAACAAAAGCATCTTCTCTCCCTCCTGCCCTTGAAGACTGAGAGCATTGCCTCAGCAATTATTTTCTTGTCGTCTTATCTCAGCAAACTCAAACTGCATTCATTCCTCATTCATACTTACTAAAAATCATTACCGTGGACTCAGAGCAGCCTGAAAGGCCTTAGCTTTAAGATCATAGGTCTCCAGGAGCAGAGGAGTTGCCTCAACCGAGGAGCGGGGGCAACCAAACAAGAATACGAACAGGGCTTTTTAATTGAAGAAATATGGCTCATTTATTTAGTCATTAATATTATATTAAGTAAAGAGCATAAACAATACAAACATGAAACCAAAGAAGGATACAAAGGCCTAATATTTTTCTATGCATGCAATCATTTCTCATAGTACACAATTCTACTATTGATCGTTTCACGTTTACAGACGGATGGTCGCTTGCAAACTCTCTTATAGTACACAATTCTATTACTTACTACCTTGTGCTTACAGATAATTGCTTATAAACTCTTAGTTATCGTAAAGCAAGTGTACTTTCATACGTTACCAAAAGCGCTTCTTTCCATAAGCCCCTTGGGCCGAGTCAACTCTGATAAGTGTTAGCCATCCCTTGTATGCTGCTGGTTCATAGAAGGGCTCAGTCCAGCTACCGAGGATCCCAGCGGGCTGTAGTCCAAAGTGCAACTGACTTTCTGGGTTTAAGTACCCACAGCTGATCACCAAACTGATTAGCTTGATCAGTATGTAACCAACCAGTGAACAGTGTCACTTTTGTGGTTAGCTTAACCAATCAGTGAGGATTTCTACTGAGTCATCCTGACTTGTAGGCACTTTCAAGAGTTACTTAGCCGGGTGTAGTCAGCTCTGGTCAGCTTTTGTTTTTATGTTTGCCCTCCATTTGTGCTGTACTAGCGCCCAGACAGCCCTTATCAGGTCCTTCCAGCCCTTTTCCCAAGCTATATATTTTACTATTCCATCTTAAAAAGCACAAAACCCATTAACTATTCTTTTTATATTCTATGATTACATTCTTATTTCATTTCATTAATACATTATCTTATACTTACTGTGGCAAACAGCCAGCTCCTCCCTAGTGGGTCTCACGCTTCAACCCCTTGTAGTGGGCCACGGAGTCCCCAGTAACCCTGTCTCCCCTTGGAGGTACTTTGCTCCAGCTTCCTTCTGCTGGCTGGGGCCAGGGGTTTCTCCTTCTGTAGCTGCAGAGAAGCACTGTCTCCTGGCATGGGGGGGGGGGGGGGGGGTTTCTCCTCCAGCTGCTACCAGCCTTCTGGCAGCTTTCTCCTCCTGTGCATCTCCCCTTCCCTTTAGGGAAGGCAGGGTTTAAATACACCTGGACTAGCCCTTCATTGGGTCCAGGTGTCTCTAACTGCCCTGCAATCATCTATCCCGTTTGCAGGAAAAAGGGTTTTTGGCCTTCTAGGGCTCACACTCTGGCCCGACTTTATCACATATTCCCCCCCCCCACCCAACACCATGGGGTTGAGCTACTTGGATCGGATAACCATTGGCATTCCCGCTCCTGATTTCAGGGTCACTACCCATCGGGGAATCTCCCACAGGGAGTAGGGACCCAAACCCTGGGAAGTTCCGACCTATGAGGACTGGGTAGTGAAGTTTCGGGACGACACTGACCGTTACCCTTGTGGTCCGCCCCTGAAACCCAATCTGGACTGGAGTGGACGGGTACAAATTGACAGATGGTCCTGGCCCACCAGTTTCCCTGAGACCAGAGTGACAGCGCTCCCCGAGTCCACTAGAGCAGTGGTCGCTATGCCGTTCACTTTAACTGCCCGGATGTATCTATAGGGGGTCTCCGCCACCCCCACCGGGTAGACCAGGCCGCAGGGTCCAGCAAACTCACTCGTCCCACACTGCACGGGTTCCCTTGCATTTGGGGATTGGGCAGCTAGGTGCCCTAGCTCCCCACAGGCATAGCACCTGTATCCTGGTTGAGACAGCCCCCTATCTTTTGGGCTGCCAGGCTTCAGGCCAGAACCCCCCTCCTGGGGTGCCCAAACCCTTTTGCGGGCCCAGGGCACTCTTCAGCCCCCCTGCTCCCCAGCATCGGCTTGCCTGCTGCTTCGGGAGTCCGAGCCCCTGGGGTGTGGAATCCCCTCTTGTTCCGACGCCCCTCTTCCCTGGCAGTCCATGAAATCTCCCTGGCTGCCAACTGTCTCTCGACAAGGGCAACTAAGTCATCATATGAGGTGGGGTCAGTCCAGCTAACCACCCCCCACAGGTCTGGCGGCAGCCCCCTCATGAACCTGTCCATCACCAGGAGCTCCAATATCTTCTCGGTGCTGAGAGCCTGAGGGCGCAGCCATTTCCATGCCAGCTGGATCAGGTTGAAGAGTTGGGACCTCGATCCTTGGCCCTCCCGGTACCTCCACTCGTGGAACCTCTGGGCCCGGGTGGTGGTCGTCACCCCCATCCTGGCCAGGATTTCAGCCTTAAACTGGGGGTAGTCCACAGCAGCTTCTGCCGCCATATCATAATATGCCTTCTAGGCCTCTCCCCCTAGGGAAGGGGCAAGGATACTGGCCCACTGATCTCGGGGCCAGGCCTCCCGCAGGGCTGTTCTCTCAAAGGCCAGAAGATATGCCTCTATATCATACTCCAATGTCATTTTCTGCAGGCAGTTACTGGCCCGCACTCCATCTTGGCTGCCACCTCGCTCCACCAGGACTTTCAACTGCCCTACCACCTCCTGAAGTAGGGCTTGGTCCTGGGCAGCCTGGCTCATCAGCAAGCGGTTGGTCTCCTGCTGTAAGCTACAGCCTCTTGCTGGGCCACTGCCTGGACCCAGGTAGCTTCCTGCTGGGCAGCTGTGCCTTGCACCAGGGCTTTTACAACCTCATCCAGTGGGGTGGGTTAGGACTGCCCTGGTTTAAGTCCACTGCGTGTTAGATCCCACTTCTGACACCACATGTAGCAAACAGCCAGCTTCTCCCTAGTGGGTCTCACGCTTCAACCCCTTGTAGTGGGCCATGGAGTCCCCAGTAACCCTGTCTCCCCTTGGAGGTACTTTGCACCAGCTTCCTTCTGCTGGCTGGGGCCAGGGGTTTTCTCCTTCTGTAGCTGCAGAGGAGCACTGTCTCCTGGCATGGGAGTGGGAGGGGGGGTTTCTCCTCCAGCTGCTACCAGCCTTCTGGCAGCTTTCTCCTCCTGTGCGTCTCCCCTTCCCTTTAGGGAAGGCAGGGTTTAAGTACACCTGGACTAGCCCTTCATTGGGTCCAGGTGTCTCTAATTGCCCTGCAATCATCTCTCCCCTGTTTGCAGGAAAAAGGGTTTTTGGCCTTCTAGGGCTCACACTCTGGCCCTGGTATGCCCTTTTGAGGCCATCTGGCCTGACTTTATCACATTACTTACAAACATAATAAAATCCTTATACCTACACCAATTCTATAATAGAAAATATAAGAAATCTTCTTTGTTCTCTCACTGCCCCATAATTTACACATCAGCCACACCCAATGATACACATTGAACACTTTCCTTCACTTGTAAATTATCACACTTCGATTCCAGGATGTTCTTTTACAAGCAAGGCCCCAATGTGTCGTAAATGTTAAATCACAAAATGTTTAGGCAGGATGTTTCCCACTCATCTGTTCACAAGCAGTCAATTATCATAGTGGAGCCTGGGGTGTCATGAACAAACGATCAATGTGTCCGGAACATCCTTATCTATAATGCCTATTGTAGCCTATAGAACTAACCTGCTTGCTTGCTTTATTATTAGAGATATTTTTCATATGTATATTTTGATATGATTGTGTGATGAAATTAGATTTTATTCAGCTGTAATGCAAGGTACCTTCCAGGCCACATCCTGGATGACAGCTACTGTTCATATATATATGTATTCGACCTTTGGCTTAGATAAATGTAGAACAGGATAAGATATATATATGGTCATAACCTTTACCCTAGACAGGTCACGTCAACCTTTGGTTTAGATAAGTATCAATATAGAACAGGATAGGATATATATAGTTATAACCTTTACCCTAGACAAGTCAAGAGATATTAAAAGGGGAAGGGGCTGTTCCGGTTACACCCAAGAAACTTCACAAGAACACCACAGAACCCACAATAAGCTAGAAATAACAAAGGTGAGATAAAAGACCACCTGAAGAAGGATGTGGATACGTCAATAATACGTACGAACCTAGCAGCCAATAGACAACATGTACCCCAAAAGTTTGAAGGTGGAAAGGCCAAGTATGGGCCCGGATGAAGAACTCATATTCTTAAGGGTATAAATACGATCGAAAGGCAGCTCATCGGGGCAGTCGACTGTCAGCTATCCCTGCTTAAAGTTTTATTTAGTGTCAAGCTTCATTCTTTATTTTATATTCTTAAAGTTGTAATGTTAGTCTTAGCTTATAGCTCTTAGCTTTGAAGCAGCTCTTATTCCACTCAACTCCAACTTAAGAAATTAGACATCTCTTTCAACCAAGTCCAGGAAGGGTGTAAGTATACTAGTTTAAAGCATATCATAAATTTATCTATCAAATAAGTCTTTGTATTAATCTATTATCAATTTGATTATTCATTTTATTTTCTCTATAGTAATCATTTGTTTATTATTTTGTGTTGTTTTAATAAATTTATAAAATTATACAAATCCTGGTTATCACTGGAATTCTTCCTGTGTTGTACCCGGGGTCCTTATAAAACTTACCTAAAGCCTGATTTAGGACACGAACCTCATGATCCTTTAATTAAAAAAATTGGCAAACCTATTACCCTATTCAATAAATTAATAACTATAAAATCAGGCTACACTATGCCTAGTTTTGTTCTCTTCCCAGTGTGAGGATTTAACCCTTAAGCTCCAAATTCATATCCATGGTCCGGGCCTGCTTTGGTTCAGGCCTACATCACAGTGCTCACAGTGCTGGGGCCTACAGGAGCAGTGACTGGGGCAGGCAGGATGGGGGAGTAGTGACTAGGGCAGGATGGGGGAGGGGGAGCCATGCTCTGTGGGATTAGTAATGATGGCATTTGTGTGGAATGAGATTACCACAATGGGGCTGCACCATGGAGTTAGCACTGTGAGCATTTCAAGAATCCAGTGGGATTCACAGTAAAGGGAGCTAGAAACCCAGGATGACCCTCGAAATTATTTTAAAAACATCAGTCACTATGACTAACGCTACAGGAAATACGTATGCATAACTAAACTTTAATCACACACACACACCTCGTTTCAAGAAATGATGCTATTGAAAATGAACCCCTTGGTTCTGCATGGGACAGCATTGATAACACACCCCTTGTTCCAGAAGAAGCATTTTGACAACACACCCTTTGTCACTAGCACTTTTCCTGAAAATAACACATCCCTAGTGTCGGGGGGACGGTATTCATGATACACTTCTTGTTTCTGGGAGACACTATTGCTGACACACCCTTTGTTTCTGGAGGGGACGGTATTTATGACACACTTCTTGTTTCTGAAGGGGACGGTATTAAGACGCTCCCGTTTCCAGGACGAGTGCAATCTGAACAACGCATCCCTTGGGCCGCATACCGTTCACCACAGAATGACACACACTTTGTTTCTGCGGGAAATGTGATCAGCAAGACATTGGACACATTTAAATCTAGGAGGAATCATATTGATGCAGTACAAATCACTCCCTCTGCAAAGCAGACTGCTACTGAAGGGATTAAATTGCTTTCTCTTTCTGGAGAAGACTTTACATGGAATGAAAAGTAGTGTCTTTTGTTAAATATTACTGACTACACATAGGTCATTTCCTCTTTTAGAGAGGATACCAAGGTGCTATTGGAGTATTACTATCAAAATTTACTTCACAAGCAAGAGGATTCTGGTTGGGGCTGCAATCTAATTCATGTTTCAAATAACTGCGCCCTCACATCCATTTGAACCCTATGTGGAGAAAAGCACTCTCCAATTGATCACCGCCCCCTTCCTGGAACAGGGCAACGTATCAGACCTATTGGAGCACTAACTCTCTCACTATCCCTAACCCAAATTCATTCCAAAGGGGCAGGAAGGGGGAACAACATAGATTCCTACAGCTGTGTTTTGTCCTCTTCCCCCAACCCCCAAAGCCTTTGAAGGAACAGTTAGGAAGTCCTCCCAGAAGGAAGGACAATCACCCTGCTGCCTTCCTCCCCTGCCTGGTATGAGCATGTGTGAAAAACTATGTCCCCCCAAAAATTGGCTCCTTGAAATAAGAAATTTCAGTAATAGGATTCCCTACCTCCTTCCATCAACAATTGTTTTTACTCCATCAATGGACACCCCAGTATAAACAAGAAGTAGCCCTCCTCTCATAACCACATGTCCCTCCAGCCTTCACCCTTGAAGTGCCCTGGATTTCATCAACAGTAACCTATCTGAAGAACATAAAATGCCCCCGTCCCATCAGTGGTGTACCCCATGGTAAACAAGCAATGCCCCAAATTCACTGTATATAGTCCCCTGCAGCAATAAGAAATGGCCCTTTTACTGGTCTATTCAAAATCTCCACATACAGGGGTCACTGCTGTTGGTACGTGGGCTAAGGACCACGTGACAGCGTATCATACTTATTGCTAACATCGGCCAAAATTGATATGCCTTTCAGCAGGCCTCTGCAGCCTTGGCATGACTAAGCTAGGAGGGGCAGGGAGCCTGTTTATCAACCTTTGCCTGACCCTGTGCTGCTCCTTGATGCTCTGATGGACGTGCTGGGATTTGTGTTTCAGGAAATGACCAATAAGCTTATTTATGCATGCCCTCTCAGCTGGTGCCCCTCACTCCCAACCCGCAGCTCCCAGACCTCGGCTGGTGCCCCTCACTCCCGACCCGCAGCCTCCCCGTCTCGGCCGGTGCCCCCCACTTACAAACCGCAGCCAATGAAAACTCCCTGCCTGGAGCACTGTCAAGACCAGAAAGCCCTCAGCAAACCTAATGCTTACCTTATGGACAGCGATGGCTGCTCCATTTCCAGCTCGATGGGTCTTGCCTGGCATCAACTATGTTCATGCTCTCACTGCTCTGCCTTGCTTTCCATCTCACCTCAGGGCTGGGCTCTAGTACCAAGGGGAAAGAAGTGGCGGGTTAAACAGGGAAAAACAAGAAAGCAGTCCTCGCAGTGTGCAGTGCCATACAGGCTCTTCTTCTCACTGCTCCCACAGCGCCCTGCTCTACCCTCAATCTCCTTCCCATTACTACATCATAACTACACTTACAAACGTCGTGTTGCCTCAGCCCCCAAAAGAGTCACTCTGCACAGGTGAATATTGTCCCTTCCGCTGCTCTTAATCCCACAGAGCTCTGACTCACAGCCAGTGATGCCAACAAAAGAAAGCTCAGGACTGCTCATCTCTGATTAGATGGTGTCCCGTCTCTGCACATGCACTTCTTCCACCTTCTCCTCTGGCAGGGCCTCCTGAACGATTCCCCTGCAAGCACAGCAAATAACCTTTTCTTAGAAACCAAGCACCAGCTAAAGAGAGGCAGCATTCTCGACTCAACCCTTATCAGACATTTATCTTAGTGGCCACTAAGGGTGATGCACAGAGTGCAGCTGTCCTGGAGCAGCAGTAACCCCGGGGGACGGTCAGCATAATAAACTGGCTTTCATAATAGTCACTCTGCACAGGAGACTATTGTCCCTTCTGCTGCTCTTAATCCCACCCAGCCCCGTTCCCACCCAGGATGTTCATGGCCTCTAAAGAAACCTGGAGGAGATACAGATGAGGAATACCGTGCAATGACCGCTGACTCACAGCCAATGATGTGGAAGGCAGAAACTGGAGGACTGCTCATCACTGCTTAGATGCACGTCCAGGCTTCGTAGGTCCCCTTCTTCCAGCTTCTCCTCTGGCTGGGTCTCCTGGACGATTCCTCTGCAAGCACAGCAAATAATCCAAGCATGAGCCATCACTGCCAATAGCTCGACTGGTACATGAGATCCTGCCCTCCACTCTACGTCAGCCCCAATGGATGAAGAGATGGAGAAGGCGGATGGCTCTCTTGGCTGGTCACCCCACCTCCAACCCCGGAACACCAAGCACCCAAAATGATCCTCACTCCCGCCTACATCTTACAGGCTCTGGAGAACACGCCTCGGGGGGATGCAGACCTAACACACCCACCCTGTCCTATGAAGGGAGATAGTAAAAAGAGAGGCAAGGAAATAGAGAGAGTGTGCTGGCCAACACAATAGACAGGATGAGAGAGACACCCCACAGCCAAGAGGTGCAGAACCAGGCTGTTGCTGGTTGAAGAGGTTGGGGGGCTGAGGTGGGGTACACAGAAAATTCTAGCAGCACTGTCCCCCTCACCATGGAGGACCTGCCTCTCTCCGTTGCCCATCCCCATGTTTCCCCTCAGTGACGTGCCGGCCCCACTTCCTCCTCTCCACAGCCCAGCCAGGTCAGAGTCGCAAAGTCCAAGGCCACGGCCGGGCCGGGTGGGCGGCTGCTGTGCTAGCTGGCGCCATGGTGTGGGCAGATCCAGCACCCTCCGTTTGTCCTCCTGCTGCGTGGGGCCCTGTGGCTGTGGCCGCTCCTCAGCTCCCCACCCCCCTTCCACTGCTGGCAGCTCCTAAGAGCCGCCCAGGTGGGGAGGCAGCTCCGGGGCGAGCACAGCCCTAGGGAAGCAGGAACCGTGGGGGGCAGGCCGCAGGAGCCACGGCCAGAGCAGGTCAGCCCAGGATGCTGTGCAGAGCCCTGGATCCTGCACCTGCCCTGAGCGGTGCAGCCTAGCGGGGAGAGACACAGGCCAGGGGCTATTCTTGGGCCCCCCCGCTCACGTCCTCTGAAGCAGGCCAGAGTCAGTAGAGAGGAGGACTAGGGTGCCGTGATCAGGGGATCTCACCCAGTGACGTGGAAGTAAGAGAGTTGGGGACTGAGCATCTCTGGTTACAGGCAGGTTGCTCTCCATGAAGTTACCGTATTTCAGGAGAACTCCATAGCACCTGTCAACTCCTGGAGAGGGCACAAAGAGCTCCCCCAAGCTTATCGTGCCCCAGTTAGATGGAAGGGCCTTTCCCCAAGGAAATCACCTCATGCTTGCATAATATTCTTGCCATCAAGAGGCATCTTTGCAGCCCTCTCAATTCTTACCTTAAGGAAATTTCTATTTGCTCTTAATGCACAGCTCACTGTCTGACTGCCATCCCCCGGGACGGGCTCAGGGCACAGTTCATTCTTTCTCTCTGCTACAGGTTCCTCAACCCATCTCTCATCTCCCCACTCTCATCAGGAGTTGAAAGTAAAATAAAAACAGCAGGACTCAGCCCACCATGGGTAGCGTTGGGATGCTGGGAAGCAGACATACATCCTTGTGCACCACAGATGCAAGGCCTTTACCACCTCCCCCTGCAAGGGCCCGCACGGAGGGATCTGCTCCCTATAAGTGACCTCTGACATCTCTCACTGAGGGCTCTAGCCACCCAAGTACTTGATACACAATTTCGGGGAAGCAGACAGGTCCCATCAGCTCTTGATCACAGCCACTATATTAGAGGCAACAGCAACAATAGGTCACTTCCCTCCCTCCCCAGCAAGTCTATACCTAATGAAGGGCGGCAGTAGAAGAACAAGCACGGAGTGTGCATGTTGGCCAATATTCAAGAAAGGAGACAGTGGAAGGAAGGGGGAAATAAACTCAGAGCCTGTGGACACTTTCTGGACCCAGCCTTCTACTGGGGCAGAGGCATTGCTAACTGTCCTGGGAATCAATGTCCCACCCCCACCTCATGGGACATTCTCTCCCCCTGCAGCCAAAGTTAATCAGGAACCTTTTTCCTAGAAACCCAGCCTGGATCAGGGTTAGTGGCCTCCCAAACTCCCTCTTGTGACCTGGGGTGGGTCTGCAGAACCCTCCCTTGGTTTCCCTGTCTGTTCAGGGCCCTTTAACAAGCCCACACAAGCCGGGTAATCAAAGCATTCCCCTTCTGGGGTCCATTTTAACAAAACCTTCACTTCCCACCTCCCTTCAATAAAGGCTTCACCTCAGTTCCCAGCTGAGCATGCATCCTCAAGCCCCGAGCATCTGTCTTTCCTGCAGAATTAAAAAACACTCCTCTCCCCTGAAGCCAAGAGTCCCCAGCTCTCCTTCCCAGAACTGGGTTCAGTTCAGTCTCTCTCCTCCTAGTTGGAGCCCCCAGCTCTCCTTCTCAGAGATGTAGCACACTGCTACAGTTACTTCCTCTCTCCAGCTCCTCAGGCATCTGCCCCGCCTCAGACCCACCTAACTGACCTGGACGACCACTCAGCCAAAGCATCCATTGGTAACTAACCAGCCAGCCAGTGTTGCAAAAACATTAACAAAAGCTGGTTTTCCCGCCACCTTGTTCTATCAGTTTTTAAAAAATGAAACAAACAAAGAGTAAATACCCTTCACACCTAAAAGTAAAACTGACCCTTTCCTTTTCATCTCTGAAAATAAAAAAAAGTATTTTGCCTCCAAAAAACCCCCAAAACTTTAATTACATTTTTGCATAATCACTCAAATTCAATATAAATGTGTGTTTTAATTTCTTGTTCTTTCTTGTGTTTAGTCAATAAACTTTCACCTTTAAAAAAGGTATCTTTAACAACAAAAATTCAAAGAAAGTTAGGGTCTTTATACCCCTCTGTATCACCTTTTTTTATGTTAATCAATTGCAATACGAACACCTTTAATCTGAGATCCCAGCATAAAAATACCAGTGAGAGCAGACCCTTGCTAGGACACTCTTGGGCTATAGCCAACTTGGTCCCGGTCACCTCCCAGCATGGACCTCTGTGTGTAAGCCGTACTGCAGAAGGGAAAGGCACTTTTGCTGAAGAAAGTCACCAGCACCTGTGTCTTCACCCAGCAACAAACTGGTACAGGCCCTAGGTGCGCACACATATCCCGGGGGTGCAGAGCAAGTGGCCCACGGCCCCACAGGACATGCCTGCCTGGGGGACACCCCCACCACGGGGAGACGGGCAGGCAGGAGGTGCCCGTGCAGGGCACAAGTGCACTAGGGTGAGACACACGGAGCCCAGGCTCACAGCACAGCACAGAGCAGGCGGTGCAGTGACCGAGCCACCTATCCCCGCTGGCACAGGCGCCATGCCCAGCGGACCCCAGGCACCCACTCACTAGCTGGGACAGAGCCTGATGCAGCCGGGGGAGCCGGCCCCGGCAAGGCGCTAGCACGGCCCCGAGCCAGGCACGGCCCGCAGCAGAGCCCACCCTGCCCAGGGAAAGCAGCGCGGGGGAGTGAGCCAGGTCAAGCTGCAGAGCCCGCTCCGTGCCCGGGGCAGGGCTCGGCCAGCGGCTGCAGGGGGATGCGCCCGGCGCCATCCCAGGGCAGGGCAGGGCCGGGCCGGGCCAAGACACCGTAAATCTGCCCCTGCGCTGCGCAGAGCCCGGCACGGGTTCGCCCCGCTGGCTGCTGCGGGGGCCGGGCACGGGCACGGGCAGGGACTAGGAGCGCCTGCGCCAGCCGCGGCGACGAGAGCGGGGCGGGAGGGGCTACTGACGGCAATGGGCGCTTAGCTCTGGCCTCACAGCCGCACGAGAACTGGAGGGGTGGTGGGAAACTGCGTCTCCCATAGTGCCTCGGGCCCCGCACTGGCTGATGGGAGAGGAAGGCCGAGACACTACGTCTCCCATAGTGCCTCGGGCCCCGCACTGGCTCACTGTTAAATTACCCACAATGCCCTTGACCGTCCCCCGTTTCTCACCCACGGCAGAAGCGCGCAGCGCGCTGCGATTAGCGCTCAGCGCCCGCGCGGCTCCCCCCCGCCCCGCCACTCGCTGGGGTTGCCTTTAGCAGTGGGCGGGCGGGGTTGCCCTCGTACTCATAGTCTAACCCAACCCTCACCCTAACCCGTAAACCCCACCCTAACCCAACCCTCACCTAAACCTACCCCTAAACCCTCCCCTCCCCTTAACCCTAAAACCTAAACCCGACCCTAACCTCACCCTTAACCCTAAACCTAACCCACGCAACCTGACCCTAACCCTCCCCTTCCCCCTCATCAACCCTCTCTTACCCAACACTCACCCGACCCTAATCCCTCCCCCTCTAAGCCTAACCTAACCCAAACCCTAAACCTCACCCTCATCCAACCCCTCCCCCACATTCTAACCCATCCCTCTAACTCTAACCCAACCCTCACCCAACCTAACCTACCCTAAACCTAACCCAACCCCCACCCACCCACCCACCTCCCTCACCCCTCATGCTACCAGACCCTACCCCTCACCCTAACCCTAACCTTAACCCTCATCCTAATCCAACCCTCACCCGACCCTAACCCCTCACCCTCTAACCCTAAACCCAACACCCTAAACCCTACCCCTCACCCCAACCCAAACTCACCCCAACCCCAAAACCCTAACCTGACCCCACACCCCTGACCCTGACCCCTACCCTAAACCTCATCCAACCCCCAACCCCTACCCAGACAGATGTGTCATTAGATAAGAAAAAAACTAAGTTAACTCATCTTGTTTATAGGACTTTTCCCTAGTCAAAGATCCCAGGACTAAACATGTACAGTAGTTTTCATGACAGGAGAAAACTTAGACATACACTGTTTTAAATTCCCTTAGATGTGATAAGATGGTGAGTGTGTATTTTACTTCATGATACCTATAATGTAAAGTAATGGGTCTAAAAACATGATGTATAAAAGCACATGCAAGATACTTAGAATGATTAAAGCTCAACACTCAGTTCATTTACCTTTCTTTAAAGGTTATATACAAAGAAAAATAAGTGGGCATGCACCTTTTATGTGAAGACTTGAAAGGTTTTATATTTGAAGAAAAGGAACAAATAAGTTTCGCTTTCCTTCTACATAAATGCAGGTGCTGTTAATACCTAATTTCACTAATTCTCCTGGTTTTCCAATCATAGTATTGGGTAAGTGTCCAGAGAGCTGAGCAACTTGAGGGAGGAAGAAATTTTTAGACAGGTGTCTTCAGCAATGCCTGACTAAGGTGTTTAGATCCTATATACATATCTCTCAAGATTCCCAGGTCCTCAAGCAAAGCCAAGGAAATCTGAACTTGACATTCCTGATATTTCCAGATTTTTGACATTGTGAGCATCAGTTAACATTTTAAAGAGTCCACTGTACTATACAATCACTTAGTTCAGTTTTGACACAATCGGTGAAAGTCATACATGAAGTTCTAGAGTTTCTGTATGATTTCTCATCATATGCAAAGTAGACTGTGAAATATGACTGGAGTTTGAATCTTGGCTTTTACTAGTTTGCTTGTTGTTTAGGGTTAGGAACAAGAATGAATGTAGCCTGAAATAGAAAACAAAACTCACACCCTTTCAAAATTACTTTCCTTTTCTTTTACAATACCGTCTCTTCAGACATCCACTTTTTGGAGGTAACCATGGAAACTCCCTCCCTCTGTGGAGGAATATGGAAAAAAATTCATCCACAGAATAAAATTACTGAACAAACCCCTTTTACTGGAGAAAAATGACAGAGGAGCAACCCTTAAAAATTAAAATAAATTAAGAGTGTTGCTAAGTTTACAGAGGTAGCAAATCATCTAACACCAGTTTTTAAACCCTCAATTCTCAACCTTCCCCTTGTTCTCATCAGTCCACCCTCATACCCACTGGATAAAGAAACTTCACATGCACCTATTTTACAGCATGGGCCTGGTCTTTGGTTAGCTGCTATGCTCCTATCACCTTGTTGAACAGAAAGATAATCAGGACAAAGTTTGCTCAGTTGTGCCCTTCATATATTTGCTAGCTATTATCAAAGAAAGACATCTTATTTCTTGCTAATCAAATATACATTTGAGACATCTTATCTTCTCTGTATTTTACTATGAAATAACTGTTTCCCTCCTCTTAATTTTTAGATATGGTACGCAACCCATTCTTACCCACTCACTTTACCCTTCAATACTAACAAACAAACAAAAATTGATGCCAGTGTATCAGGTTTTGGACAAATGAAAGAAATCAACATATTGTTAAAGAATTCAGGCTCAGTCTAGTATAACACTTAAAACATTAAAAAAAGCAGCAGTTAGCAATCACCTAGGTCTAATGAGCATCAGTGCTATAAGTCTTATTCCCAGGTCTTCACTATATTCTATTAATCTACCCTACAACATTTAAAGTATAACTTTGATCCTGATTTTGTAACGGGTCTTCAAAAATAGAAGAGACATTAAATATATTTAATGATCTCAGCAACACTGATAAAATCTTCATAAGTCTCAGTTACCTAAACAACATTCATGTGCAACAGACTCCCTTCGCTGCTCATCATGAGATCTACTACAATGCAGTTAGTTTTCCTGTGATGCTGATGAGTCATTCAGTATTCACTGGGGTTGAACAATTTTGCCATAACCTCCTCTCCCAGCATCATAATCCTGCCGATATTCATCTCGGACCTTGATGTGGGAAAAAAGTGAAAGACTAGAGCATTCCAGCAAGTAAACTATTCCACAAGAGTTAATATACAATACCAACAAGATACTCTGGACAGGTGTTAATTGTAATAACAGTCCAGGTAACATACCATTACAAACTGTATAATATTAAGGAAAATTAGTGACTGTTTCCTTCTCTAATTCATTCAGCAAGAGTAGCTGAAATGCAGCCTTCAGAATTCAATATCATAGCATACAGCTGCTTTCCTCTTTAATATTCCACACAGGGGCCCTCCTCATATCAAGATGGACCATCCCATGCTGGGACCTGTAATCTACATCAGTTACCCATATACACTAAATATAAGAGCAAGTGCTATCTACTCCAGTGTAGGCAAGCTAGATGATGTCCAGCTCTTAGCTAGGCAGCTTTTATGCTTGCTCAGTATGCAGATGTCAAGTACAATTTCCCTTCCCACGCTCCAACGTAACCAGAATACCAAAAAAAGGAACATGACATATGATTTTATTCCTGGTGGGTAAATATTTAAATGTATTACATAATGATTTCTTAGATGTGATGAAATTTTATTCTGGCCATGGAAGTTAAAGTAAAATTAAACTAAACTACTAAGTGGTCACTCAAAAGTGAAGATTCAAGAAACATCACTAATTTCACCAGCAAGTAGTGAAAGACAGATTGTGGAGAAACTTACCTGACCCCCTGACCTTCCACGACCATATTGTCTGCCCTCTTTAAAACCTGCATCCCAATCTGTCCTGATGATCCTATCATCAAGCCGTGTCCCATTGATGTATCTCATTGCATTTTCAGCATCTCCTCTTGAGTAGTATCTTAACATTATGTTAAAGAACAAAGTCCACCAGTCTTTCAAATTTCTATAGAACAAAAGTATTCAAATGCAATGATCTCTAAAAACAAATATTTGATTGAGTATGGCCCATCACTGGGTTAAATTTTAAAAATAAATTCCTTTTTCACAAATAAAGTAACCTGTATTTTCAAGTATGATAAATGACAGTAATCTGGGATTGTTAGGAATGGGATGAAATATTTGATTAATTTAGCCCTATGGTTTTCAAAATAAAAATTCCACTATTAACTCAAGAAGAAACAAGCACCACCTGGGCGTTGCATTCATGGGGCCAAATCCTCCTCCATTTGAAGTTAGCCCAATGAATTCAACAGGAAAATTAACTACCTTCAGAGTCCATAATTTAATTAGTCAAAAAAAGACAGATTTGAAGGATTACCAATAATAATTTTACAGGAATGTTTGCCTTGTATTTAATGGAAGTTCAAGACAGTACACCAAAAGAATACCCAGGATCTGTCTACCTAGGCATTTATGATGTATTTATCACTGTGGTAGTCAAGCACCTAAAAGGTGTTTGATTTAGTAACAGAAATGACAAGTTACCTCTTAAGCCACTTTCAAAATACCTGACAGAACATCAGATTCTCCATACCACAAAAATATATGGTCAGATCCTAAATCATTAAAATATTGGGTCTCCCCCTACACCTTTTTAGACTATTTTCAGTCTACTAGATCAGTGATTCTTAACCAGGGGTATGCGTGCACCTGTGTGAGCCATCCCCAGGAGCTGTGCAAACAAATCAGAGATAGATTTCTTGTTTTATTGTATAAGTAAGAGAGAGGTAGAGAGACATTTTTCCTTTAAGGTTATGATAATGGTATAGTACTGTTTAGTGTGGCGTAAGTGGACTCCATCTTGTTAGTTTCTTGATGTAAGCTCTTTCCTGAAACTCGTACTATTGAACCAAAAAATATCTTGATAAATTCTCTTTGTGTGAGTGAGGAATGTATGTGCAAACTGCAGGGCATAAAAAGACACCAATGTAAACTGCTCTAACAGAAAGGGGAGTAAAGACACCAACTGCTATCCTAACCCTGAAGGCTGAAGAATACCTATCAATGACCCTAAAGTGCAAAGTAACGACCCTACAATACAGATGGATCCACCCTGGGAACAAACAAAGTACAAAAATAACAAAATAGTCATGCTTTCAATTAGCTGGTAATTAACAACTGTACTGAACCTAAGCTATGGCTACACTGACGGCGGCGACTTCGATTTCTCTGGATTGATTGAGTGGTCAGTGAAGACCCACTCACTCGATCCAGAAATCGACATACTAAGACTACCTTCACAAGTAGAGTAGCGCTGTGTCGACGGGAACAGTGCAATGAAGATGGTGAGCAGAAGAGAAGTCGATGGGAGTTACACAAGCTATCGATGGGAGTTACGAAAGTTTTTTGCATAGCTTGCGTAACTCCTATCGACTGCCGCCAAATCTCAGAGGTAAGTGTAGACAGGGTCCTAGAGGCAGCATGACACAGCAAGGACATAGACTTACATGAAATCCAGCAAGTATAAAAGATGAGTAAAAACATGGAAACTTTGGGGTCTCATTCTGCAATTGTCATCTTGGAGCATCAGATTCGCGACAGACACAGAGGCCTGCCTCCCTCCTCGTGCCCAGCCTAGTTGGCCACTAAGCTGGCTCGAGCAATGCATAAAAGGACTGGTAATTATATCATATCAGCTTGCAGAACTTTATGAATGCGTGTGTGTGAATGCGACTGCTTTTTAATATTCTTACATGTACAATAAACATGGTATATTGCCTTGTCCCCCTGAATAAGATCCTGCTAGTTTTTTCTTTTACAAGTATAACACTTGGAGTTACACAGGGGTCTTCCAGAGGATATATGTTTGCCTCGTTTTACAACAGGCTATGTGAAAAGCACTAGCAAAGTGAGTAAAAACTAAAATTTCACACAATGACTTGTTTATACTGCTCTGTATACTATAAACTGAAATGTAAGTACAATATTTATATTCCAATTGATTTATAATTATATGGTAAAAATGAGAAAGTAAGCAATTTTTCAGTAATAGCGGGCTGTGACACTTTTGTATTTTTATGTCTGATTTTGTAAGCAAGTAGTTTTTAAGTGAGGTGAAACTTTTAGGGGTACGCAAAACAAATCAGAGTCTTGAAAGGGGTACAGTAGTCTGGAAAAATTGAGAGCCACTGCGCTAGATCTCACTGTTATGAAACTATTCCCTGACATATGTTCTTTATCTTCATCCAGATGCACACCATTACTCCTAGTTATAACTCTACAGTCTTTAAAAAAAAAAAAAAAAGGGCAGAAAATTTGAGATCTCATTTCTAATATTATGTTTATAAAAATATGTTCTTATAAAATACAAAACCACTAGAAATATTTCCATGTGTTTCTTGATTCAAATACAAATGAACAAACAGAAACACCCCCTGTATTATGTGCCATCAAACTGATTTTTTACTAGTGAGAAGTGATAGATAAGCGTTGGCTCTTATTAGTTCCTGGAAGTATAGTTTGGATACTACACCTGTTAAGACAAATGTCAAACAGTATACATAGTTAAAAGTAAATTAAAGATTTTTAATTACCTGTTTTTGTAATCCTAAGAGATAATACAATACCCCTTTCAACAATTTTTAAGCCTCACTCCCAGCCTGAAGTTAGCCATTTTATTCAAATTAAGAGTAAACTGAGTTTGGCTTCTCTTGAACTTGCCAATCATGTGTGTTCTACATGTATCAGTTTCTTCTTTCTACTACACTGTCCAGAACAGTACCCAGTGCCTTGGAGAGAGGCATTAGCACAGAAATACCCACCATACCCCACAACAGAATCATTTCAAATTTTAGGTTCCATCTATAGAATAATATCATGTTACAATTTAGTCACCCATACTCAAAAAATTAAGTTAAATCTTGCAGTATAGACAGGACTGCAATGTTTTATATTCACAAATAGCCTCTAAATCTGAGACTTTATCACTATTATAACACTTTAGGAGCACAGTTCAGTCTTATTTTCACTGCAAGCCTGAGCTGTGTTTTAACTAGATTGGTTAATACATTGTAATTGTACCTACAACAGGAACAAAGACAAGCCTTTACAATTCCTCTAACTCTGGTTAGGGCTGGCTAGATCTTTGGCTTCCATACCCATTGTATAGATGTTTTACTTTGCACTCAAGGATACTCAACAAAACAGAAGCCACAAGCCGTTTTCTTCACTTTGTCCAGGCCCATAACAATTTTCTTTATATCCCCACTTTTACTAAACAGTTCATAGATCTGCTCTTCTGTTGTATAAAAGGAGAGATTCCCCACATACAGGGTGCAGCTTTTTTCCAGCAGTCGATCCTGATCATGTCTGTTACCCTGAAATTTCAAACAGTAAAAACAAACATTTACTCCATCCCATTCAATATCTTCAAGAGTAAAGCAGCAACATGTGGGAGAAGTTGATCTGTAATACCTTAACAGGATGGGAAATATTTCAGATAAAACACTGAAAAACACACTATCCCACCTACTTGCCCATTTTTAACAAAAAAATTCTAGCCCTTATGATTGTAAAGATAAAAATGAACAGAATAAAACAAATACAAGGCAGTCTTCCAAATTTGCATACCAGTACTTCTGCTGCTCAGAACATTGCAAAACAGTTCTAGGATTCAGTGTCAGTTCACTCTGTTTTTACTGCTTTTATTTACAACTGGAAAGCAGCAGCAGAATGCGGCAATTTCCCTCAGCTGCTTAGGAATGTTATGAGCAGCAGCGAAGGCAGTGACATATGATTCTTTGAGAAATAACTCAAAAATGAACTTTGGGATAAGGAACAGACTAGTGCAAATTACATCCACATCACAACAACCAAGAGGCTGCAAGAAGGCTAAAGCGGTAGACACATCCCAGCAGCCCTCCCAAGTCAAGAAGCTCCAGAACAAGAGGGAAAAATGGAGCAAGTGTCCCTTGTCTTCTCCAGGAAGGAACGTTATCAGATAAGCAGACATCTATTAGACGGATGACCATAAAGCGTATGGCCTAGCATGCCCCTTGTCCAGAAGCCAGCCCGAAATCAGCTGCCCCTGGGCTCTGCACCTGGAGAGCAAGGACCCAGCTTTTTAATCAGTTTGTGATTAAGAGTTTAATTCTTTAGCTGTTCGGTTGCTGGGAACCCCTGAGTGCAGGGCCCAACACATCCAGTCCGTCCCCCCACTACTGCACATCCCCCTAGCCCCCATCCTCCCACCGCATCCGCCAGCTCTGACACCGCCACCCCAACCCCGCCCAGCCTCCCATGACCGTCACCCCCACTCTCCCATGTCCCCATCTCCCCCCCGCCCCGGCTAGGCCGCCAGCCCCACGCGCGTCCACGGCCCGTTCCCTCACCCGGAAGTGCTGGTCGCGGTACTGACTCAGCTCCACGTAGGAGTCGCTGCGCAGGACGCTCAACATCGCTACCGAGCACATGGCGGGGCGAGGTAGAGCAGCTACCGTCGGGCAGCGGCAGGGTCCACCCCGCAGCAGCGCAGCCACAAAACCTAGCGAGCACCCCGCCGCGTTCACACCAATCGCCACGGTTCGAGCACGTGACCCACCTATCCCAACACTTCCCTCTCCATCAGCCAATCATGAGGGTCACAGCAAACGCAAGGCCGCTATTCTCTCACGCCCGATGGGTGGCAGCCAATCCCGGAAGGGATTGTGTCACGTCTATCTTCTATTGGACGCCCTAGCCCAGAGCTACTCAGCCAATCACCGAGCTGGATGCCACACGGGACGGACGCACGTGACAAACGCGATTCCCTTCCCCCCCCCGGACTTCTGCTTGCCCAAGGCAAGACACCCTTGCTGTTGTCGCTGTTGTCGCCGGCTGCCCGTTGGGGGGCCCGGTGCCGCCGCCGCCGCGTGCGGAAGGATCCTCGGTGGAGAGGTGAGAGAAAGGATGGTGCTGCGGCGCCTGCTCTTCACTGTGCTCAACAACCCGCGGCTCATCGAGAAGCTGTCGGAGTCGTGGCCGATCCGCGCGGCGGCCCAGGTCACTGCCTCGGCCCTGACCCGGGCCCAGCTCGGGGGCCAGGAGGCGGCGCGGCGCCTGCTGCGGGAGGGGAGCCTGGCCCGCAGGGCTGTTCGTCTGCGAGAGACCTTCCTGCGGGAGTTGAAGGATGGGGCCCGGGCCCAGCACTGGCCCCGATCTCCTGGGAATAGGAGGGGCGGAAGCGGACGTGGGAGCCAGTGAGCGGGCGAGGAGAGAAGGACTCAACCCCCCTGGGCCTTGCAGCTGTGGGCGAGGTACTTACGCTCTCCCTCGCTCCAGCAAGGATTTGCGGCCAGGAGTGTAGGAGAAGGCAGCGCCTAGCCAGGGCCCGTTCATCCTCACCTCCGGGCTCGTAGCTGCTCCTGCCTGGGCAGGGGTTGCGGGCATTTTTGACCCTGGCTAACCTCCGGGCCCTGGGTCACGCCATGTCGCTGCGCTTCCCGAGTTCCGGTGTCTGCGACGCCGTCACCCGCGGTAACCGGATCAACGTCCTTCGCCACTCGTGAGACTCCCGAAGTACGGACAAGCAGTTCTTCCCAACGTGCAATGTCTAAAATAAACACATCTGTGGCTATTCATCTTTCCTTTATTTCCCCACAAAATACAGTTTGGCATCACATGCCCTAAAGCAGTCCTTAGGTGCTTGACAAACCGGTGGAAAGTGGTCTGTTCCATAGTGTTTGCTGGGAACCTCTGAATTTTAAAAATATGGTGGTGATTTGTTTGGTATTTGTTTTTATGAAGTGAGGTCATGGAAATAAAATACCATAGAGCCCAACATTTGGAATGTGGCATCTGAGTAAAAAACAACCAAAATCTTGCCTGTGGTAGAGTTTAGTTGAACAAAGTTTGCGTGGTAGCATCTTTTATTCAAACAACTTAAGTTTTGAGCTACCCAGAGCTCTTCTCCAGTTTAGTAGTAATATACATGTGGACTAAGATTAATATTCTAGCAGTATAAAATTATAAGGTGGACACAAATTAGTTGGTTAATGGGAATTTAACTCTAGGAGTAGATATACTTTTAATCATATAGGACTTTGTCATGTTAAATTTCAATTAATTTTTTATAAATATGATAGACTTAGACATGCTGATAAACCAGTTATAGTGTTCCAGAGAAAAGGCTTTTGCTGCATCCAGGGTAGTTTAGGATGGAAGGAAAGACAAGACTGTTAGGAGGCCTCCTTATAGCATAGTATAGATGGCACCTAACCATCTTCCCAGAATTAGATTAAAGAAGTAATGGAGATGCTGGCATAGTTACTACAGTAGCACCAGCTATCTTGCCTGCATGAAAAACATCTGCCCCGTTAAGTGGGGGCAAAAACAGATGACCTAATTGGCCCACTAGATCATCAGAGAAAAATGGACCTCCCTGAGATGTCCCCACAGGCCACGCAACAAGCCAGGTGTTAGTTGTTACCTGACCAACTGGGATCTCATATTAATACGTTCAGGAATTGACACGACACTCGTTCAATAATGACAGAAAGGCTTTAATTATTACACCTAGAAAATGAGCCCCCAAACCAGAAGTCCAGTATATATTAGCTACAAAAGCAATTTTCCTCACCAATGCAGGCAAAAGGTGGTGGTTTCAATTCTTGACAGCTTCTCCAAGACCTTGGATGCATATTCCCAGAAGAAAGCTGGGGGAGATGACAGTTCTGTGTGGAATGATTTCTCAGTCTTGAAGCATGCTTGCTAGTGAGATTGCTTCCCTCCTTATACTCTTAAGTTTAGTGTTTCCAAAGTGTTGGGGTTTGCTGAGATGAAAATTGAGTAATACATGAGGTGGCACCCACTGGAAGATAGGATTATAAGGTATCCTTGAAAGATACAAAGCCACTGAGGTATAGATGAGCTAATTACACAAGATTTCATTAGGGAGATTGGTTAGTCAAGAGGGGTCATTAATCATAGGAAGGGCAATTACACTGAAAAGAAGCAAAACAGCACACGTAAAAGAAGCAATCACTTATTTTCAAAAAGAATTTCCAGCCACCACACTTTTGCAATATGCATCTTCTTAGTAATATTTGGTAACTTAATATTATAAGTGGGCCCGACCTAGCTTGAATTTCATAGTCTACAGTTGCACAGGTTCAGGAAATGAGAAAGGATAATGGTGACCTCTAGTCTCACCAGTCATTCCAGATTGTGGGAGAGGATAATGCTCCTGTTATATTTTTCAGTTTAATGGTTGTAGCAGCATAATTACCTATTTCATACTAATGCCCATTTAAGACCAAATCTTGCAGTTTAACCTAGTCCAACTTCCAGTCAAATCCTTTTGAGTTCTGAGTAGCTATGTCAGGATTTGTTTCTTAGATGACTAGATTAGTTCTGGGACATTCTTAGCTGGAATGGGTTTTCAGTAATATATTGAAGTGGTTTAAGAAATAGAGACATACAAGTAAAAAAACTTATTGGTGAATATACCTTCCCTCTCCCAAATATATGATTGGGGTACCATTGTGTTAGATTCTAGATAGACATCTAGTAAAAGACAGTCCTGGCCCAAGAACATAAGTAACATGGATGTATTTTGAGAGTTGTAAAATGTGCCCATTCCACAATCTCCCAGCATATATGTTGGAATTATCAATAATATTTGAAATTATTAATATGGGAGACCATCAGACATTAATTTAACCGTAATTCTTTATTAAGTCCAAAGGCCAAATGGTATTTTATACAATTGCTCTAAAAATGCCTAACAGCCTAAAAATAACCAGTCACTGCACCCAATACAGTAACAAAGTATTCGTAAGCATCTGAACAGTATACTTACAAATAGACCAAACCTAGGGAAAACCAACTTATTTTAGTGTGCTCTAGCATGATCAGGCAGGGTCTCACAAACAACCTTCAGATTCATGACTGTCTCTATACCCTTCAGATAACTAGCTAGGTTTAGCAATATTCCAGTTTGAAGCAGTTTATCCTTGCTATTTTCCTACCTCCAAGGCCTTCCCTTCTTATCTCCTCCCTATTCCTTGCTTATTAGCAGAACAGTGGGAAGGTTTGTGTTTGTTTCTTTTAAGACAGTGTTTCTTTGTTATTACTGCAGCTCTTTATTTTTTAGTTACTTTTTGAACCAAACATTCTTCCCACACAACAAGCAATAAGTAATTATTAATAATAAGTATTATTTTCATGGCCTTCTTTTACTTGCTGATTGGGGCTTTTTCCTTACTAGCCACAAACAAAGCAAATATATTATTTTCTTAACCAAACTTAAGCTAACTTTAATTTTTTTAATTACATAATTATCCCTACAATATACGTGAAAGTGTAAAATAAGGTATGTGATTTATTGACTTAGGTAGACTTTCATAGCAGAATGAAACTGTACTTTCCCACAATCAACACCTTCAGGCACAAGACTGAGCAGGTTATGCTGTGCCTTGAATATCAGCAGATCTGGGCCTTATCCCAGCTGGGCAGCTCTTGCTGGCGGGGAAGTGCAGAGCCTAGCAGAGGGGTAGTCGCAGCTGGGCTCAGCTCCCTGCCAGCAGAAGGAGGTGTGCAGCCCAGAGTTGCGGGGGTGGGTAGCAGCAGCTGGGCTTGGCTCCCCACAAGTGGGGGAGGAGGCGCAGAGCCCAGTGTGGGGGTAGGAGGTGCAAGCCACAGCTGGGTTGTCACCCTGCAAGCGGGGTGGGGGGTAGGTGCGGAGCCCAGCATGGGTGGGGGGAGCCACAGCTGGGCAGTTCTCACTTGGCATGAGGAGCCGAGCTCAGCATAGCTCCCTCCCCCAGTGTATAACCGTTCTATTTTTAGAACGTTTAAATAGATTTTTAATTAAACTAATTTTTACATCCCTACTTTGCATTTATATTGCATCTTTCATCTGAAAAGCTTAAAGAACTTTACAATGTTGGGTGTGGGGGTATTAACCCCACTTTACAGCTAGGTAAAATGTGTCACAGAAAGATTAAATAACTTGCCCCAGAGCAAGTCATTGGTGGGGGTGGGGGCAGAAAGACACTTCAGTATTAAAATAGCCCTCAGAATGTGCTATTTGAAAAATTTATATAAAATGCTATGGTACTATCTTAGAGAGCAACACATCACAATACACAAGTCTATTAATCTCATTCCTCCATGCAGTTTCAGTTGGATATGGGATTTCTCACTGCCTGTTTTTAATTTGTGAAATGTAGCTGTGTGCTGAAGAGTCAGCATGTTCCATTACAGTAGTTGCTGAGTTTCAATGTTAAACATAGCATTTCCTATGTGTATACATAATTAGCATAGCATTTTGTATGCTTGATAAAGAGTGCTATAGAAATTATAAGATTATATCTGACACACACACACAGGCTCATCCTGAATTCCTTGCACTCCTAAATACCCCACTTGATTTGAGTAGGCATTTTAGGTATACAAGGAATGGAGAATTGGATCCACAATATAAACAGCAAAGATGTGCCTGGTAAAAGAGGAAAGATGGGTTTGAGATTAAGGACCTGGATTGACACTCAGGAGATCCAGGTTCTGTTCTTGGATCTGCCACACACTGCTTGTGTGACCATAGAAAAACCACATTATTTCTCTGTACCATGGGGAATAACAGTTCACTACATCAAAGGAGAGCTGTAAGGTTTTCAGTTACTATGGTGATGGAGGTCATATAAATACCAAGATATAGAAAAGAAATACAATTATTTACTATATGTCTTCACTAAATTTGTTATGAACACCAAGGAAGTAATTGAATATTAAACATGAAACATCAGTACAACACCCCCTCAACTAGAACACAAAACATATGGAAAAAGATTATTTCCAGAAATATATAGCAGCATAGAAAGCAAGGAAACTAAGCTGAAAACTACATTTGGTATGGTATCAAGCTGTTTTAATAACTTTTTCTAATATTATATAAAACAGCAAAGCAAACACTAGAAAATAAACACACATAATCTACGTGCATTTCCACAATTAGGAAAAACAGCTTTTTCCCTAGTATAAAGTGCTTTTCAGAGATCAAAAACTATTTACATTGATCAGAATGCTAAGTATGAATGCATTTCTGTGAATTCCATGAACGCTCTTCTGTGAGTGCATGTGAAATTTGGCAAACAATGATAAGTTCTTCACACTGGGACATGTTCCTGATTTCCTTTTATAACTTGGCCCCATAAACTATTGTCATAGTCCACTTTTTGGTCCGCTTGTGAAACTGGCATTTAAGACCTGTAACTGTATGTCCCATGCCCTTCGTTTAGCATGACTGGCATTTGGAGAGGTCCCATTTATCATTGGCAGGTTCATCTGAAAGAGACAGGCTTGATATATAAGGTTTGGAGCAGGATTAATATTTCCCCAAAGTCTGGAAGTGTTTGTCCATAATGTCCAGAAACAGACTCCTTTATCCAAAGGGGTCAACTGTGAAATTTCTATCCAGCTCTTGGTTCAATTTCTGCAGTCCCTCTCACTGTAGTTCAGGAATGTCTGTAGATCCAGGGTAAAGGTTCAGATCCACCAGTAATAGAAAGGCAACTTAAAAATATACTGTTTCCACAAATAAATGGCATTGTAGCAGGAAATGCTAAATGAACAGTAGGACTAAGCAATGGCTGGTTTTGGGACTGAACCCGGGGCTTCCATTCCTAGGATCTGATTTGCTAGTAATAGAAACACTAGGTAATAGACAATGAAACTAATCCCACTCTCTTTTCAAGGGCATGATACAATCCCTTGAGAGGATATATGCGGTGGTGCACCATACTATAACTGAGGTGCTCATAAAGATGAACACTAACTATATCATTACTGGAGCCTGCTGTAATGACTGGGAGGAGGCCCTGAATGCTTAGCTACAGCATTAATGCATATGAATAAAAAGTATAATCCAAAGAGATATAATAAAAAACTCAAAAAACATAACAATACACCTGAGATGAGAACAATTGACCTAGAACCATCTGGAAAGTTTTGGTGGAGAGAACTTCAGCCTTCTTTGTTTTCTGATTTTTTCCTCTCTCTGCAGGAAAATTATCCTGATATAAACAAAATCCTGGAGATTGAACAACCTTCTCACACTTAGATAGAGTCCATCCAGATAAGGGCTGAGTAACAGTGGTGAAGGTAATAGTAAGGGAACAACATGGGAGAAGCTTGCATTGCCACTACCTGGGCTGTATTTATGTCCATGAATAAAGAAAGAGAACATCAATCTCCAGGACTGTTAATCTGACAACTTTCACCAGAACCAAATAAAATTAAAAAGTGAAACATAAATCCTCTAATACCTAAAGGCTCTGTTCATTTCTGTCTAGCTGAAGGATGTATAGTCCTAACTGACTTCTCCATTTTTCACTGAATAGAAAGGATATTTGTGGTGGATCCTCCATTGTCAAGTGTGGAAATATTAATGTCTCATTTTTTAACAAAACCCCACATTTTTGTATTGTTGGTCTGACTGTACCGGGGATTATAACAAAAAAATGAAAAGTTCTTTCTTTATCAGTTTCTCTAGCCCTACAGGTAATGTTGCTTGCTAATTGTCCCAGTGTTTGGCAGAGGGTTTTTTCTTCAGCTCCAGCCATATCTATTATTTCCACTAGTGGGTCTCTCTTATTGATACTGAGCAGAAACCTGGGAGGCATATAGGTGTGAGCAAAGAGTAGAGTATAGTGTGCTGGATGGTTCAAGGACTCTGGAGAATGTATGAGCTGTTCTAAATGAGACAGGCAAGGGATCAGTCCTCCCTGGTGCAAGCACCCAAACAAAAGGGCACCAAGAACATTGAAAATAATAATGATGGGTTTCCACTTTAGGGTTCTATTCTGCGGCGTGATCAATAGGACTAGTGGTAAAATAAGAGGAATGAGGAATCGAGGTTCTTGGTGGTTGAACAGGGACAGTAATGCCACAGGAACAAAATAGAATGATAATAATGTTGGATTGCCCTCAGCAAGCCTGTGATTATGTAGTCTCATCCATGATAATTGATAGATGTTTATTTTCAGCATTTTCAAACCAATACTGATGGCCAGAATGTGTAGGATCCCGAAGAGCATTATTCCATTGACTGTAAAATGAGTATATCGTGGATGAATCCCATGCTGTGCAAGATTATGGGGATTAAGGTTATAGCGGAGAAAATTAAAAGGGGTCACGATTACATTCTGATTTATATGAGCCATGGTGCTTAACAGGCCATTCTTTTTAATGCTGCATAGGCTAATCTCTGATCCAATGGAGGTAAAATATAATGTGTCAGCTGCTGTGAAGATGATGGCAGTAAAAGCTGTGCTTGAAACAAACTTCAAGAGGTGGTTTGCAATAGTTTTAATGCTGGGTTGAGAAGTGGCATTTAAAACTGTCCAGTAAAGCAGTGGCATTAAAGCAAATGCCAGAAAAGTTGGCCTGTTGAAAAACCCAGCAACTGTTATCATCCCTATGAGACTGCTACTGGTAGGTTTTGCCTGGCTGATGTCTGACTTAGGTGCTGTTCCGTAACCAACTGCTTTTGGAGACACTAGTATCATCAGCAGGGCAAACAGAAGTCCTTCAAGTGTGTTGGTAAATGTTCTTGTGTAAAATACTAGTGTGACATAGGACCCAGCAAGAAGAACCAGAGCGTTCCACCGATCTGCTCCCCAGAAAGGAGCTAACCAATACACACTATAGTCAAGTATGAAAGAAAAGGTGGTGAGGACAAGGCGAGGTGACACAAGAAGGGTGTAGCTGTTGATGCCATTTGACCAGATGCCCAGATGCTGTAAAGACTTGATTATCCAGTAGGTAACTCCAGATGTAATTAATGGGAACACAACTGTTCTACAAGGAAAACTGGAAAGAAATTCCCAGGGATAATAGACTTGTAGATCTAAAATATCTCCTGTGAAGGGAGAAGAAAAGCAGATGACACATTTTGGTAAATTGACCAGTATATGTGCATTAAAATACAGTTTAGTGTGAGAGGCAGGATGGTTTAATGGAAAATAATATTGTAACAAAACTATAATTATCTAGGACTTCAGATTAGTTACTATGATGTCCACCATGGCTATTTAGAACTTCATGGTGAGAACAGAAAGAGAAATCAAATCTTCCTGTTCCCAAAATAAAAAATTCAACCATCTGAGCTACTGAAGAATCTCCATTTGGTATTAGCACTATAGGGCCTATGACATAGCTGAGCAGTTATAATTCCATCCAGTAGAGGCAGAGGTGCACAACTCTATATTACTAGCTGTAGCATTACAATTAAGGTTAAGATTTTGACATGGGTGTTTTTAACAAAAGTCACGGACAGGTTGCAGGCTTCTGTACATTTTTGTTTATTGCCCACGACCTGTCCCTGACTTTCACTAAAAACACCCAGGAGGGACTAACAGTCTGAGTCCTGCTGCTGAGGACTGACCGTCTGAATGGACCTATCCTCCATAAACTTAGCTAGTTCTTTTTTGAACCCTGTTATAGTCTTCACAACCTCCTCTGACAGAGTTCCACATGCTGACTGTGCATTGTGTGAAGAAATCTTCCTTTTGTTCATTTTAAACCTGCTTCCTTTTAATTTCATTTGGTGACTTTAATTCTTGTGGTATTAGTAGTAAATAACAATTCTTTATTTACTTTATCTATACCAGTCATGATTTTACAGATCTCTATCATATCCCCCCTTAGTAGTCTCTTTTCCAAGCTGAAAAGTTCCAGTTTTATTAATCTGGCCTCATATGGAAGCTGTTCCATATCCCTAATAATTTTTGTTGCCCTTTTCTGTACCTTTTCCAATTCCTTTTCCAACACCATCTGGTCCTGGTGACTTATTACTGTTTAATTTATCCATTTGTTCCAAAACCTCCTCAATCAACACCTCAATCTGGGACAGTTCCTCAGATCTGTCACCTAAAAAGCATAGCTCAGGTGAGGGAATCTCCCTCACATCCTCTGCAGTGAAGACTGATGTAAAGAATTCATTTAGCTTCTCTGCAATGGTCTTATCTTCACTGAGTGCTCTTTTAGCACCTCGATTGTCCAGGGGCCCCACTGATTATTTGGCAGGCTTCCTGCTAATGATGTACTTAAAAATGTGTCTTTTGCTAGTGGCTCTTCAAATTCTTTTTTGCCCTGCTTAAGTATACTTTTACACTTGACTTGCCAGAGTTTATGCACCTTTCTATTTTTCTCAGTAGGATTTGACTTTTAATTTTTAAAGGATGCCTTTTTGCTTCTAATTGCCTCTTTTACTTTGTTGTTTAGCCATGCTAAAAGACAGAAGAAGATACTACCTCTCATAAAAGCTATTGTCTCACATGACCATCTCATAAACAAACTAGAGAAATACAACCTAGATGGAGCTACTGTAAGATGGGTGCATAACTGGTTGGAAAACCGTTCCCAGAGAGCAGTTATCAGTGGTTCACAGTCAAGCTGGAAGGGCATATTAAGTAGGGTCCCGCAGGGATCAGTTCTGGGTCCGGTTCCATTCAATATCTTCATCAATGATTTAGATAATGGCATAGAGAGTACATTTATAAAGTTTGCGAATGATACCACACTGGGAGGGGTTGCAAGTGCTTTGAAGGATAGGATTAAAATTCAAAATGATCAGGACAAACTGGAGAAATGGTCCAAAGTAAATAGGATGAAATTCAATAAGGACAAATGCAAAGTATTCCACTTAGTAAGAAACAATCAGTTGAACACATACAAAATGGAAAACGACTGCCCAGGAAGGAGTACTGCCAAAGGGATCTGGGGGTCATAATGGATTACAAGCTAACTATGAGTCAACATTGTAACACTGTTGCAAAAAAAGCAAACATCATTATGGGATGTATTAGCAGAAATGTTTTAAGCAAGACAAGAAGTCATTCTTCCGCTCTACTCCACGCTGATCAGGCTTCAACTGGCGTATTGTGTCCAGTTCTGGGCACCACATTTCAAGAAAGATGTGGACAAATTGGAGAGTGTCCAGAGATGAGCAACCTAAATGATTAAAAGTCTAGAAAACATGACCTATGAGGGAAGATTGAAAAAATTGGGTCTGTTTAGTTCAGAGAAGAGAAGACAGGGGAGACATGGTAACAGTTTTCAAGTACATGAAAGGTTTTTAAAAGGAGGAGGAAGAAAAACTGTTCTCGTTAACCTTTGACGATAGGACAAGAAGCAATGAGTTTAAATTGCAGTAAGGATGGTTTAGGTTGGACATTAGAATAGACTTCCTAACTATCACGGTACTCAAGCACTGGAATAAATTGCCTATGGAGGTTGTTGAAGATTTTCAAGAGCAGGTTAAACAAACACCCATCAGAGATAATCAAAATAATACTTAGTCCTGCAATGAGTGCAGGGGACTGGACTAGATGATCTCTTGAGGTCCCTTCCAGTCCTACAATTCTATGATTCTATGCTGGCATTTTTTTGGTCCTCTTACTTTTTTTTTTTTTTTTTTTAGTTTGGAGTATATGTTTAATTTGATCCCCTTTTATGGTGTTTTAAAGAGTTTCCATGTAGCTTGCTGGCATTTCATTCTTGTGGCTATTCCTTTTAATTTCCATTTAACTAGCTTCCTCATTTTTGTATAGTTCCCCTTTTTGGACTTAAATGCTACTGTGGTGGGCTTCTTTGCTATTTTGCCCCCTACAGGGATGTTAAAGTAAATTACATTATGGTCATTATTATTGAGTGGTTCAGTAACATGCACCTCTTGGACCAGATCCTGTTCTTCATTTAGGAGCAATAGGCAAATTTCCTGTTTAGAAATTGAAGTCCAGTACAATCTGTGGACTGTTGTGTTTGTGCACATTCTCACATCATCAGAATGGCACAATGGTCCAATCAGAATCCATCTGTACAATTACGTTCTTTACAAACATTAATGATTTTAGTCTCAAAACATATTGTACTAGTGAGGTAGCAAGTACTATATTGTTCTAATGTCACAGAAGGGAAAACTGAAGCAGCTGGGTTCAGTTACCAGCTCAGAGTCACACTGCCAGTAAACAGGACAGCCAACTGCTCAACAATGCCGTTTTTTTACATGTGATAATGTGAATAATGCAATGTTTCCTGCTTAAATCACAAGAATGTAGAGAATTAATATCAACTGGGTTTCTAAATATAGTCATGCACAAATACAGGAAAATTTACCTGCCATGACCTCAGGTGATTGAAAGAATTCATCAGGATGAAGGTACCCTGTCTGAGGAAGAAGACACCAGAAAATTCTGAGTAGAGCAAGAATCCCCCAGAAGGTCTTGGCTGACATCTTAAGGTCAGGCTACTCGCCAGAACTGAATGACGTCTGGGCAGTCAGAGACTTGGATTATTAGAAATATCAGTTGCCATGGTATCAGTAGCTTTGACCCTGAAACGGACAAAAAGTTTATTCAAGAACAAATCGTGCCCATCAAAAAGAGCAAAACATTGTCAATCATTCCCAAAACTATGAAACTAAGGTAGACAGAAGTATCAATGAAAACTAATTAAGGATGGCTTTACATATATAGCTAAGAACAACCTTGCTGCTACCAGAACATGTGTAATTGGGTTACTGCTATTACTGCAAGAGACAGACTCTAATTGATTGGTGAACACGTATAGATAAAACTTTGTCTTTTTCCACATTCATTCCAATATTACTATTCTTGTTAAAATAAAAGATGACACTTGTTAAAGATTATCATAGATATTACAATGGCCTGTTTTCAAAGTATCTTTATTAATATCATTCTCAGAAATACAGTGCTAGAAGAGACCTCAAAAGGTCATCTAGTCCAGTGTTTCTCAACCACCGGTCCATGGACTGGCACCGGTCATTGGGATCTCCCTGACACAGTATAGGAAGCCTCAGATCTCCCTGACACAATATAGGAAGCTGGTCCCTGGTATCAAAAAGGTTGAGAAACACTGATCTAGTCCATCTCCCTATGCCGAGACAGGATTAAGTATACCTAGACCATCCCTGCAAGGTGTTTGTCCACCCTATTTTTAAAAATCTCCAGTGACAGGGACTCTACAACCTCGCTAGATAACCTGTTCAGATAAAACAACACTAGTCCTGTAGCACTTTAAAGACTAACAAATTTAATTTCTGCAGGCATAAGCTTTCGTGGGCTGCAACCCACTTCGTAAAATGCCTGCTTCATCGTGGGTTGCAGCCCACGAAAGCTTATGCCTGCAGAAATTAAATTTGTTAGTCTTTAAAGTGCTACAGGACTCTCATTGTTTTTGCTGTATACAGACTAACATGGCTACCCCTCTGGAACTGTTCAGATTCTTAACTATCCTTATTGTTAGAAAGGTTTTCCTAATATAAAATCTAAATTTCCCTTGCTGTAAAAAAATTCAATTACTTCTTGTAACTCAGTGAACACAGAAAACGATTGAGCACCATTCTATTTATTACAGCTTTTTACATATTTACAGATTATCATCATGCCCCCACTTCAGCCTTCTCCTCTCTCACCCTAACATACCCAAATCTTCCAACTTTTCCACATAGGTCACGTTTTCTAAATCTCTTATCATACTTGCTGTTCTTCTCCAGGGGCATCATTTCAGAACAGTTCTGAAAGGGCAAAGTTGTGTCGGCATCCCTGCTGAGGCCACACCTACGCATAGGGGGTGAGTGGGGCCATTCCCATTCCAGAGGGGTAAGGGCAGGTGGTGGGCTGGTCCTACCCCATCAGGGAGAAAAGAAGGTGTGTTATGGGGCATATCTCACTGATGACTGGCCTGGGGCAGGGATCAGGGCATGGCTCACTCCACGCTCAGCTCTGGCCCAGGCCACCTCTACTTCTTTCTGTCTTGCCAACAGAGAGAATAAGGTGGCATTGACAATATGGAAATTAGGAACCCCAGCTCAGCCTGCCTCCACAGCAGCTCCAGCAGGCCTTGGAGAAACACTACCATGCCAGCTAGTGAAGAGCTATAAAAAGTCAGTGGGGTGGGGCCAAACCAAAATCTGAAAGGGCAACTGCCCCCTTCTACCTTAGCAAATAATGCCTCTGCTCTCCCCCAATTTATTCACATCGTTCTTAAAGTGTGGTGCCCAAAACTGGACATAGTGCAAGGCCTCTTCACTGCTGAGTACACCAAGACAATTATCTCCTGAATCTTACATAAACCACTGCTATTAATAAACCCCAGAACGACATTTACCTTTTTTGCAAAAACTTTGCATTGTTGACTCACGATTTGTGATGCACTATAACCCCCAGATCCTTTTCCACCGAACTACTACCTAGCCCATTATACCTCATTTTGTATTTGCACATTTGACTTTTCCTTCCTCAGTGTAGTACTTGGCACTCGTCTTTACTGAATTTCATCTTTACTCATTTCAGACTAATTTTCCAATTTAGGAAGGCCATTTTGAAATCTAATCCAGTCTTCCAAGGTGCTTGCAACCCCTCACAGCTTCATGTCATCTGCAAATTTTATGAGGATACTCTTTGCTCCATCCAAGTCGTGAATGGAAATATCTAATAGTACCACACCCAGCACAGACCTCTGTGGGACCCCACTTGATATGTCCTCCCAGTCTGACAAGGAACCATTGATAACAACATTTTGAAAACAGTCTTTCAACCAGTTATGCACCCACTTTATCGTAATTTCATCTAGATCACATTTCCCAAGTTTGCTTATGAAAATGTCGTAATATACTATATCGAAAGTCTTACTAAAGTCCAGATATGTCATGTATACTGCTTCCCACATCCTCTAAGCCAGTACTCCCATCATACAAGGAAATTCGTTTGAGATGATTTGTTCCTGACAAATCCATATTGGCTATTACTTATCACCTCATTATCGCCTAAGTTCAAACAATTTGATTGTTTACTAATTTGTTCCAGTATATTTCTGTGTAACAAAGTTTATTCTATTTATAAAATGTACATATTTTTCTGTATCAGTCTTAATTAATATTTGGTATGTATTGGATATTAGCCCCTTATTTCCATGTAGTACCTCAAATTCTGTAAAACCTTAAATAACGAAAAGAGGTGGCACATCTACAATTATTTCTCTGCCAGAGAAACAGGATGCTATACCCTGTGTTGGAGATAGAATAAATTGGACAAGAAAGCCAGAGGCGAGTCCTCTGTGTCAGAAGGCAATAAGGAAAGAAGAAGAGCGTCTGCATGTGAATATAAACCCTGTGCAAAGAGAACTGGGTCCTGCTACAGACCACCTTGAACCAGAGTTTACTGCTTAAAGGATTTTAAAGGCAGAAGGGACAATCAGATCAGCTAGTCTGATCCCCTGTTAACATTGGCCATAGAATTTCACCATGTTACCGCTGGACTGAGCACGATAGCTTGTGAACCATATCTTCCAGAAAGGCATCCATCTTGATCTGACGACAGCAACATGGAGAACTCACCACTTTCCTTGGTAGTTTGTTACAATGGTTAATCACCCTCACTGTTAAAAATATGTGCCTAATTTCTGATTTGAATTTGTCTTCAGCCATTTGGGTCTTTGTTATTCTTTTCTCCACTAGATTAACATGCTCTTTAGTACCCAGTATTTTCTCCTGGGAAGGCACTTATACACTGTAATCAAGATCACTCTTGATCTTCTTTTTGATAAAATAAACTGATTGAGCTCTCTTTCTCACTATAGGGCATTCTCTCCATCCCTCAAATAATTTTGGGGGTTTTTCATTACACTCTCCAATTTTTCTGGCATCCAAAATGTGGACACCAGACCTCGACACAGCATTCCAGTATTGGTCAGACCAATGTTGAATACAGAGGTAAAGTCACTTCCCTACTCCTTCTACTCATTACTCCCTCATTTATACATCCAAGAATTACATTAGCTCTTTTTGCCATAGCATCACCCTGGGAGCTTATGTTCAGTTGTTGGTCTGCTATGACCTCTAAATCCTATTCTGTAATATCACCTCCATGCTTTGTTGCACTTCTTTGTCTGTCTTAAAACTTTTTCTTTAAATGGACCCAGTTTACCAAGTGACCCAGGTTGCTCTGTATGAGGGCCCTATTTTCATCATTATTCATCAGTCCACAAATCTTTGTGTCATCCCAAATTTCATCAACAATGATTTTATGTTTATTTTCAGATCAGTGATAAAAATATTGAACAGCATCAGCCTAGTACTTCTTCCCTCAGGAACCCCACTAGTAATACCCTCATTAAATTATTCCCCATTATCAACTACTTTATGAGATCTGCCAGTTAGCTAGTTGTTAATCAATTTAACGTGTCCTTTATTGTATAGTGGTAATTTTTAATCAATATCTTGTGTGGTATTAAGTCAAACTCCTTAAAAAAATCTAAGTATATTATATCCATGCAGTTACCTTTATCAACCAAACATGTAACCGCATAAAAAGAATGAAATCAGATTTGTTTGACAAGATCTATTTTCCATAAACTATAAGAAGAGAACATAAGAATAGCCATACTGGGTCTGACCAACAGTCCATCTAGCCCAGTATTCTGTCTTCTGATAGTGGCCAGTGCCAGATGCTTCACAGGGAATGAACAGAATGGCAATTATCGTCATGTCCCCTCATGTCCAGTCCCAGCGTCTGGCAATCAACAGTTTGTGGACACCCAGAGCTTGGGGTTGCCTCCCTGCCCATCTTGGTTAATAGCCACTGATGGACCTATTCTCCATGAATTCATCTAATTCTTTTTTTAATCCAGTTATACTTTTGGCCTTCATAACATCCTCAGGCAACAAGTTCCACAAGTTGACTGTGCATTGTGTGAAAAAGTACTTCCTTATGTTTGTTTTAAATCTAAAACCTATTAATTTCACTGAATGACTGGTTTTTGTGCGATGTGAAGGGGTGTTTGTTTGTTTTTTTCAATTTCCAAACAACTTGATGTTTAATGAGAAAAAAGCTAGCCAGTAAAATGACAGATCCTTAGTATGCAACAGGTTTATGCCTTAACAGTAAACTTCCGGACAGGGTACAGGCGCTTTTTTCGCTGCTGTTTTTTTGGTCTTCAAACTTTCTTCATATTTATTTAATCTGCAGCGCATGGCACAAGTCTTCTCTGGCTATAGATCAAGAGGCATGTACTTTTTGCCTTTGTAAAATTTCCTTAGGTTCTCTTTCTGGGTCTGGTTGATGGCAGTCAGCACTCTGGCAATGGATTTGCGGACAATGTGGATCTTGGACAGCTTGGAAGCGGTTCCACCAGTCACTTTGGCCACCCGCAGCTGGTTCAGCTCCACCTTTAGGTCATCCAACTGCTTCAGCAGCTCCTCCTTCTTCTTCCCTCGCAGGTCACGGGCTTTGATCTCGGCCATGTCGGTGGTGGCTCGTAGCAAGGCGCTGTGGCCTTCCTCGGAGCCTGGGCCTGAGGAAGGGTCAGGACGCCCTTGCTGGGCAGAACAAGGCTCTGCAGGCCGAATACCGTGGGAGAAAAGGGACAGAACCAGGACAAGAAAGGGAAGCTTAAAGGGCCAGCCTAGCAACTCAGTCAAGGGGAAGCTCTGCTGGAGACAGACGTGTCTTCCCCGAGGCTGCGGTCTAGGCCTGACCCAGCTCTGCAGCTGAGTGGAGCAACCACCCTACTGACTGGAGCCTCCAAGGCCTACCCAGGCTGCCAGGCCCGAGTGATTGGATAGGACCGCCAGGCCCTAATGACTGGAGAAGGCTGCCAGGCCCTAGTGACTGGGAAGGCCCGACAGGCCCTAGTAGCTGGGAAGAGCCACCCGAGACCACTGAATGGGAGCAACCCCCCGAGGCCGGCCCTGACCTGGAAGAGCTGCCTGATGCTGGGGACCCACTGGAGCTGCCTGAGCTCGTTGTACCAGAGGACCCGCTGGGACCCGATGACCTGCCCTCCACTGACAGCCCCGAGGAGTTTCCAGACCTGCCGCCAGCTGACGGTGAGGGACTCGTGGGTCTCCCACTCGCCATCTACCCCAGTGACCCAGAGGAAGACCCCTGGCTACAGGTATCTGAGTACAGGGTGGGAGGAAGTAGCCAAACTATATTCGGCTATCCCTGGGCTGAGGCTGTGACCGATTCAGTCAGCGTCTTGTGGCTGGAGCCCCGCTGACCCAGTGGCAAACCACTTTGCTACTGATAGGGCCCTGGGCTGGGATGCAGTGGAGTCAAGTGGGCCTGCGTCCCCCGCCCTGCTTCCCTAGCCGCCCCGGGAATGCTTGGCTCCTCTGAACCTGCCTGCCAGAGGATACCAAGCTTGCCAGCCCTGCCTGTCGGAAAGCTATAGACTACTTTGCCTGCCCCGCCCTGCCAAGGGTTGGGGTCAATAGACTGCTTGCCAGCCCTGCGTGTTGGAAGGCCGGGAGCTATAGACTACTTTGCCTGTCCCGCTCTGCCTCAGGGCCAGGGGCACTAGACCACTTGCCAGTCCCGCCTGTTGGAAAGCCGGGGGCTACAGACTACTCTGCCTGTCCTGCCCCACCTGAGGACTGGGGCTAACTGACTGCTTGTCAGCCCCGAGTCTGAAGGCCAGAGGCCACCAACTCCTTACCAGCCCTGTCCTGCTTGAGGGCCGGGAGCTACTGATTCCTTACTAGCCCTGCCCTGCGTGAGGGCCCAGGGGGCTACAGACTGTAAGGAAAGCCCGGCCCACTAGGGCCCAGGGCTAAAGATTTATAATCCATGAAGTTTATTCCCATAGACTAAGGCGCTGTGGCCTTCCTCGGAGCCTGGGCCTGAGGAAGGGTCGCGACACCCCAGCTGACGGTGCCACCAGCCTAGAGAAGGGGTAATAAGCTTCTTTATTCATGTTCTCCACACCACTCATGATTTTACAAACGTCTATCACATACCTCCTTAGTTGCCTCTTTTCCATGCTGAATAGTCCCAGTCTTTATAATCTCTCCTCATAAGCAAGCTGTTCCATCCCCCTAATCATTTTTGTTGCCCTTCTCTGTACCTTTTCCATTTCTAATATATCTTTTTTGAGATGGGGTGACCAGAATTGCATGCTGTATTCAAGGTGTGGGCATACCATGGATTTCTATAGCGACATTATGATATTTTCTGTCTTACTATCTATCCCTTTCCTAATGATTCCTAACATTCCTTTGGCTTTTTTGACTGCCACTGACATAGATATTTCCAGATCTATGATGACTTTCTTGAATGGTAACTGCTAATTTAGACCACATCAATTTGTATGTGTAGTTAAGATTATGTTTTCCAATGTGCATTACTTTGTATTTATCAACACTCAGTTTCATCTGCCATTGTGATACCCACACACAGTTTTGTGAGATCCCTTTGTAACACTTCCCAGTCAGCTTTGGACTTAACTATCTTGAGCAGTTTTGTAGCATCTGCAAATGTTATAGCCTTATTGTTCACTCCCTTTTACAGATCATTTATAAACCCATTGAGCAACTAGGGCGACCAGACAGAAAGTGTGAAAAATCAGGATTGGCTAATAGGTGCCTCTTAAAGACTAAGCCCCAAATACCGGGACTGTCCCTATAAAATTGGGACATTTGGTCACCCTAGGAACAGTGCAGGGCCCAGTAAAGATCTCTGAGAAACCTGCTATTTACCAGTCTCCCTTGTGAAAACTGACCATTTATTCAGACTTTAGCAATAAAGGGGGTTGGTAGGTCAGATTGCATGGGAAGCAAGTCAAAGGGGGAAAACAGTTCAAGAGAGTTGGCAGTTTTTCAAAGAGACATCATCAAGGGCACAAGAGCAAACTATCCCACTGCACAGGAAAGATAGGAAGTTTGGCAAGAAACCATCCTGGCTTAACCAGGAGCTCTTCAATGATCTGAAACTCAAAGAAAAGTCCTACAAAAAAATGGAAACTAGGTCAAATTACAAAGGATGAATATAAACAAATAACATAAGTATGTAGGGACAAAATTAGAAAGGCCAAGGCATAAAATCAGATTAAACTAGCTAGAGAAATAAAGAGTAACAAGAAAACATTCTACAAATATATTAGAAGCAAGAGGAAGACCCAGGAGAGGCCCATTACTTAATGGGGAGGGGGAGGAACAATAACAGAAAATGTGGAAATGGCAGAAGTGCTAAATCACTTTCTTCTTTCAGTTTTCACCAAAAAGGTTAGTAGTGATTGGACATCTAGCATAGTGAATGCTAGTGAAAATGAAATAGGATCAAAGACTAACATAGGGAAAGAACAAGTGAAAAATTACTTAGACAGGTTAGATGTCTTCAAGTCACCAGGGACTAATGAAATATACCCTAGACTACTCAAGGAGCTGACTGAGGAAATATCTGAACCATTAAGCATTATCTCTGAAAAGTCATAGAAGACAGGCGAGATTACAGAGAACTGGAAAATGGGAAATATAGTGCCAATCTATAAAAAGGAAAATAAGGACTACTCAGGGAATTACAGATCAGTCAGCTTAATTTCAGTACCTGGAAAGATACTGAAGCAAATAATTAAGTGATCAATTTGTAAATCCGTTGTGACATTCCTCTAGTACAATCTGGACTGGTGAATTGCGGTGTCATGACAATCCCTCACTCCTGGAACCTGTCTTACTCTGCTTTGCTGTTAGAACTTGCCCCCAACTCAGCGAGTGAGTGTTTCTAGCCAGCCAATACACCCAGTCCCAGATGCAACCGTAGGAACATCCATCTTACAATGTTCAGTGCTGCCCACTGAATACTGCAAGCTCATATGTTTGTCAATTTAACAAAGAAATTGATATGCACCAGCCTTTTTACTTCAAATGGCGTCTCCAACACACCTTAAACCTAATGCACTGCTTTAGGTAACAAACACATTTATTCACTACAGAAGAACGTAAGTCAGATTTAGTCAAAATAAACAAAAGCAAAACACATTGTAAACTAAGCTTAACACTTTCTGCAAGCTTACAAACTCAGGTGTTTCTCACCACAGGCTGCCTGATTTCCTTTCAGCCAGGCTCTCCCCTTGGGTCAGCCCTTCAGTTGCTTGGTGGTGTTTGTAGATGGAGGTGGAAGAGAGAGAGCATGGCAAATGTCTCTCCTTTTTAAAATGTTCCTTCTCCACTCTGGGACTTTGCCCCTACACCCCTTCAGGGTCAGATGACAAATAATGTCTATGTATGGTTTCATCCATGTCCTGAGTCAGTGATCATTACCTTATCCTGGTTCCTTTGTTGACATCTAGGCCAGTCCTTTGTTCCTGGAATGCTGAGCTGGGTTTGATCTATACAAGTCTTAATGATGTGCGAACTGCTCCTCTGCTCAGGGAGTCTTGCTTGGATATATTTAAAGCCAGAAGGTCACATCTTTGGGAATATTATCTAGCGGAGCCTCATAGCCATACACATGACATTACAACAAACATATCATTATAACAATAATGTTCAGCACGTCATGAGCATTCAAAAACATCTTACATGACATACTTTGCATTAAACAACACAATTACACTATAAGGGTGATCATGGGGGGGGGGGGGGTGCAGGGTGTCACACCTCTAGAAGATAATAAGGTAACAAGTAACAGTCAGCATAGAATTTTCAAGAACAAATCACGTCAAACCAACCTAATAGCTTTCTTTGACCAGGGCAACAAGCCTTGTGGATAGAAGGAAGAGGTGGATGTGGTATATCTTGACTTTAGTAGGGCTTTTGATACTGTCTCGCATGACCTTCTCAAAAACAAATTAGGGAAATGCAACTTAGATGGAGCAACTATAAGATGGGTGCATAACTGGTTGGAAAACCATTCCCAGAGAGTAGTTATCAGTGGTTAATAGTCAAGCTGAAAGGGCATATCTAGTAGGGTCCTGAAGGAATCAGGTCTGGGTCCTGTTGTTTTCAATATCCTCATCAATGATTTAGATAATGGCATACAGAGTATAGTTATAAAGTTTGCAGATGATACCAAACTGGAAGGGTTTTGCAAGTGCTTTGGAGGATAGGATTAAAATTCAAAATGATCTGGACAAACTGGAGAAATGTCTGAAGTAAATAGGATTGTAGTGTGGCCTCCCTCCTAGACTACCAGGAAGGAACTGCCACTCAAACCCAGGAAGGCGGAGCCAGAGAAGCCACACCCACCACACCAGAAGCAGAGGGACAGAGCCCAGACAGGAACCGGAAGCATAAAGGGCGGGACCTACAGCTCAGATGGGAGGTAGTCGCTGAAGGGGAAGGACATCTCCAGCCTTCTGCAGCTGAAAGGAGCCCAGTTACCCTGAGGACTCACCCGATCTGCCTGAGCTTGTGGAGAACCCAGACAGCGAGGGCTTGGTGGGACTACCACTGGCAATGTACCCCAAGGAAGTTGATGATGACTCTTGGCCCCACGTACACAGGCACGGGGTGGAGGAAATAGCCCAGGGGTAGCCAGCTTAGGTCCAGCTGGGCTCACACTTGAGCCTTTGTCAGTGTGTTTCAGCTGGAGCCCCAATGACCCAGTGATAGAATACTTTGCCATTTGTAGGGCCATGGGCTAGGAAGTAGTGGAGTCGTGTGGGCCTGCATCCCCTGCCTCCTTTCCACACCACCCCTAGGGTGGTCACCTCATCCTAGCCTGCAAAGTCTTGGAGGCCTATAGACTGCTTGCTTTGCCTACCCCTGAGGGCCTGGGCTATAGACTACTGACTCACCCTGACAGGGGCTGGAGACTGCTCACTCGCCCTGCCCTTCTTGAGGACTTGAGCTACAGACGGTGAAGCACTAATCCCCTGTATAAAGATTGTCCACACACATGTGACAGCAAGAGGGTGTGGCCTCCCTCTGTGACTACCAGGGAGGGACAGGCAACATCCTCTACACAATGAAATTCAATAAGGACAAATGCAAAATACTCCACTTAGGAAGCAACAATCAGTTCCACACATACAATATGGGAAATGACAGTCTAGGAAGAAGTACTGTAGAAAGGTATCAGGGACTGGGGGGTCATAGTAGCTCACAAGCTAACTACGAGTCAATAGTGTAACACTGTTGCAAAAAAAACCCCAAACATAATTCTGGGATGTATTAGCAGGAACGTTGTAAACAAGACACAAAAAGTAATTCTTCCACTCTACTCTCTGCTGATTAGTCCTCAACTGGAGTATTGTGTCCAGTTCTGGGTGCCACATTTCAGGAAAAATATGGACAAATTGGAGAAAGTCCAGAGAAGAGCAACAAAACTGATTAAAGGTCTAGGGAAGATTGAAAAAAAAAAAAGCATTTATTTAGTCTGGAGACAAGAAAACAGAGAGGGTACATGATAACAGTTTTCAAGTACATGAAAAGTTGTCACAAGGAGGAGGGCGAAAAATTATTCTCTTTAACCTCTGAGGATAGACAAGAGGCAATGGGCTTAAATTGCAACAAGGGCGGTTTAGGTTGGATAGTAGAAACGCAGACTTTGACTCTCTCAGGGAGCTGATGGGTAGGATCCCTTGGGAGTATAATATGAGGGGGAAAGGAGTCCAAGAGAGCTGACTGTATTTTAAAGAAACCTTATTGAGGGCGCAGGAACAAACCATCCCAAATAGAAAGAATAGCATATATGGCAGGCGATCAGATTGGCTTAACAGAGAAATCTTCAGTGAACTTAACACAAAAGGAATCTTACAAGAAGTGGAAGCTTGGTCAGATGAATAGAGAGGAGTATAAAAATACTGCTCGAGCATGCAGAAGTGAAATCAGGAAGTCCAAAGCACAACTCAAGTTGCAGCTAGTAAAGGATGTGAAGGGTAACAAGAAAAAGCTGAAGTACTAAATGCTTTTTTGCCTCTGTCTTCACAGACAGTCAGCTCCCAGACTACTACACTGTGCAGCACAGACTGGGATGATTTAGTTGGGGTTGGTCCTGTTTTGAGCAGGGAGTGGACTAGATGACCTCCTGAGGTCCCTTTCAACCCTAATATTCTATGATTCGAGAAACTTCCTAAATGTAAGGGTAGTTAAGCTCTAGAATAAATTGCCTAGGGAGATTGTGGAATCTCAGGTATTGGAGATTTTTAAGAGCAGGTTTGACAAACACCTGACAGGGATGGTCTAAATAATACTTAGTCCTGCCATGAGTGTAGGGGACTGGGCTAGTTGACTTCTTTAGATCCCTTCTAGACCTACAATTCTATGATTTCCTACCTTTTTTCCTTTCTTTTAACCAGTTACTCATCTATGAGAGGACATTTCCTCTTATCCCTGACTGTTTACTTTGCTTAAGAGCCTTTTGTGTGTGCTGTTGTCAAAGGCTTTATGAAAGTCTAAGAACACCATATCAATTCGATAACCCTTCCCCACATGCTTGTTGACTTCTTCATAGAATTCTAATAGATTAGTGGGGCATCATTTCTCTTTATAAATGTCATGTTGACTCTTCACCAACACATGATGTGCAGCTGTGTCTGATATTTTTGTTCTTTACTATAGTTTCAACCAATGTGCATGGTACTGAAGTTAGGCTTACTGGACTGTAATTGCGAGGATCAACTCTGGAGCCTTTTAAAAATCAGTGTTACATTAACTCTCCTCTAATTATCTAGTACAGAAACTGATTTAATCTATGGATTACATACCACAGTTAGTTGTTCTGCAATTTCATATTCAGAACTCTTGGGTGAACACCATCAGGACCTGATAACTTATTACTGTTTAATTTATGCTTTTGTTCCAAACTTCATTTATCAACACCTCAATCTTGGACAATTCCTCAGATCTGTCACCTAAAACACATGGCTTAGATGTGGGAAGTTCTCTCACATCCTCTGCAGTGAAGACTGATGCAAATAATTAATTTAGCTTCTCTGCAACGGTCATGTCTTCTCTGAATGCACCTTTAGCAACTTGATCGTCCAGTGGATCCACAGACTGTTTTCTTGCTTTCTGATGTACTTTTAAAAAATTGCTGTTAGTTTTTGTGTCTTTGCTAGTTGCTCTTCAGTTTTTTGTTGGGCTACCTAATCATATTTTTACACTTGACTTGTTGCAAGAGTTATGGTCTTTTCCATTTTCCTCAGTACTATTTGACTTCCATTTTTTAAAGGATGCCTTTTTGTCTCTACTTTCCCCTTTTACTCTGCTGTTTATCTATGGTAATCTTTTTTGTCCTCTTACTATTTTTATTATTATTATTTGCAGTATTACATTTGATTTGAGCCTCTGTAATGGTGTTTTTAAATAGCTTCCATACAGCTTACAGGCATTTCAGTCCTGAGACTGTTCCTTTTAACTTTTGTTTAATTAGCTCTCTCATTTTTGTGTCATTCCCCTTTTTGAGTTAAATTCTACTCTGGTGGGTTTCTTTTGTATTTCCTCCCCTGCGAGGATGTTAAATTTAATTACACTCTGATCATTATTACTGAGTCGTTCAGCTATGTTAATCTCTTGGACCAATTCCTGTTCTCCATTTAGGACTAAATTCAGAATTGCCTCTCTCTGTGTGGGTTCCAGGAATAGCTGCTCCAAGAAGTCATTATTCATATCTAGAAATTTTATATCTGCATCCCATCTTGAGGTAATGTATTCAGTCAATATGGGGATAGTTTAATCCCCCATTAATATTGGGTTATCTGTTTTTGTAGCCTCTCTAATCTCCTGAGTAGTTCACCATCACTGTTGCCATCCTGGTCAGGTGATCAGTAGTATATTCCTACTGCTACAAGCATGCAATATCTAGCCACATGATACAGTTTGCTTCATTTAAGATTTTTGACTATATTTGAATCTGTGTTTTCTTTCACATACAGCACAACTCCCTAACCTACTATGTCATTCCTATATATTTTGTACCCTTCTATTATGTCCCATTGATTATCATTGTTCTACCAAGTTTCTATGATGCCTGTTATATCAACATCCTCACACTGTTACCATTGTTAACAATTGTTTACAATTACCATGTTAAGTGGCACTAATTATATTCTCATGTGTTAATTTTTTATTGATTGAAGCCAAAACCAACTTTTCGAGTATTTGGGCTGGGCAAAATTAAGTCAGGGTAGCTGACTTAATTATGCAGATCATCCTGCTGGCCTTTTTTGACTATTGGCATAATATTAGTATTCTTCCAGTCTTCTAGAATTTCCCAGTATTCCAAGATTTAATAAAAATTAACATCAGCAGGTCAGCAATCTCCTTGGCCTGCTCTTTTAGGACTTGTGTGTGTGCATGTTATTCAAACCTGCTAATTTAAAAATATTAATCTCCAGTAGATACTGTTTAACATCTTCCATAGTTACTAATGGACTGGAAAGTACTTCATCATACCCAAGTGATGTGAGTAAACCATTCTGTATCTTTCTAAATATAGTAGAGAAATATTTATTGAACACATCTACCTTTTCTACATCCTTATTAACAATTTTACTATCTTCATTTAGTAATGGGTTTATACCTTGTTAGGATTTCTTTTGTTTCTGGTGTGGTTAGAAACATCTAGTTAATATCCTTAGCGCTGCCAAGCATGGATTTTCGCCTGATATGTTTAGCCTTCCTTATCAATCTTTTACCCCTCATAATTTCCAGTTTATACTGATTGCTGTCTACTTCCTCTTTTTCCATAGGTTACATAACATTTCTCATTTCTGTCTACTTCCTCTTTTTCCATAGGTTATATAACATTTCTCATTTCTGTCTACTTCCTCTTTTTCCATAGGTTATATAACATTTCTCATTTCTAACTGCTGCCTTCATGTTGCTTCTTACCATCTATGGCTTTTAACCAAAGTTGTTCTGATTTGCAACTGTAGAATTGTGTCTTTTTGACCATCTAGTAAACTCTTCTTAACCCACTCCCAATTTTCATCAAATTAGCTATATGATTTTTTTTTTCCAATCAGTTTCACTCATATTTTCCTCAGCTTTGCATAGGTAGCCCATCTGAAGCACCATATTAATTGGGACTGTTCAGAGCCATGAGGTGGTTGAGTGCTAATGGAAGGCAGACTTGAGCAACAGCAATATATGTCACTACACCAAGGTCAGGGACCCTGTTTGCACACTGGGGCCATGCAACCACCATGCTAGCCCCATACAGCCCACAGAAGGTGCCTGCAGGAGTGGGTCCAAAGCAGCCTCCCCAGGACCTACCTAAGTCTCGTCACTGGGGCAGTGATCGACTGTCTCTCAGTCCCTCAGGCACAGGCAGCTGCGGTTTTGAAAGGAGGGTCTAACCTGCGGGGGCGTGTCCACGGGAGGGGCTAGCTCAGAGGGGCGTAGTACATACACACCTGGGAGCCAATTAGGCGCTGAGGGGGGACTTCGTCTGTGTCCATGTAAAGAAGTTCCTGGACTGACGCGCCGCTGGGACAGGACAGGAGGTGACTGAGGTAAGGCTGCTCCGGGCGGGGCCTGTAAGCGGTCGCTGCCTCTGGACTCCGCGGAGAAAGGTTCGCTCCTTCCTGCGGCAAGGACCGGCGCGGGTATCTGGTCCTCCCAGCCAGCGAGCCAGCCGGAGTGGTGGGCCAGACAAGCCACCGGGCAACCATAGAGAGCGCGGGACCTCCGCCATCGGGGAGATACCCGGCTGCGGCAACCCGCCCCGGCTCCTTCCCCCAGCCCCGAATCCCTTCTTCCGAGCCCCCGCCAGCGCTGTCCTTGAGCGCCCTTTGCCGCCTCAGCTGAAGCCCCGGCGCCCTCCGCCCGCCCCGGACTTTGTTACCCGGCTGTGGGGCGGCGGAGCGTTCAAGTCCCTGACTGCATCTCGTGCAAGCGCTGGGGGGGAGGGGAGGGCCTGCTGCAGTGTCCGCCCAGTCGGGCCATCCGGCAGCCGTAGAGGGAGCCGCCCGAACAGGGACTGAGCGCTGGAAGGGCAGAGGAAAGCAGGGACAAGACCACTGTCTGCCCACGACTGAGTCATTCACGGCGCCTGTCTGTCTTCACGGCAGGCCAGGCCCCCGCGGGGCTGCTGCGCTCCCATCCGCAGTGCCCTGGATAACAGCGCTGGCGTTGACATTGACTTTCAGATCGACTGAGCGGTCAGTAAAGACCAGCTCAGTCAATCCAGTAATTGATGTATTAAGACCACCTTTTCAAGTGGCGTAGCGCTGAGTCTATGGGAACACGGTTCCCGTCGGCGCAGTGCAGTGAAGATGGCGCGCAGAACAGAAGTGGACAGGAGTTACGCAAGATTTTTGCATAGTTTGCGTAACTGCTGCCTAATCTCCAAAGTAAGTGTAGACAAACCCTAGGTTGCAGCATCAAGGGCCCTAGGGCATGGAACAGCGCTCGTCGCTGCAGGCGGAGGCGTTAATCACTGCATTATATACACTCAGCTCCCGTTTTATGCAGCTTCTGGAGTTTTTGCAAACATAAGCGCTGGAGACAACTTTTTTAGATGGGAAGCTGAAATTCTGCAGTACAGGGTAGCAGGTTCCATCCAGTAGTACTGATCTGCTGAACTAGTGTCCCAACGTCAGACACTTGATCAAAGCATTGTCACTACATATCTGTACATATACACATGAAGGTACCAAAACCAAGCATGATTTCCTGTATTTTTCTGCATCTGTGTATACATGATTACTGCAGCATTCTCTTCAGCATCACCAGTATCTGCTTCGTTTCCTTCAGACTGATCCAAAATATGCCTAATAATGTTCCATTCTTGGACTTCAATCTGAAGAAGTTACTCACCTCTTTGAATCCATCCACTAGTTTCCCCTTGCCCATTGCATTAAATTTATTTTCACCTTCAAAGCATTGAAACGCTCTACCCTAGCTCAGATCTCAAACCCTCTCTCTTAAATCTATACTGTACCAACAATGCCAGATACCAGCCACCACACCCTATTTGTCTATTTACTTACATCTTTTTTTCCTACACATGGAATGCCCTTCCAATCCCTATTTGCCTAGTTACCACCCTGTCCTCATTCCAATCCTTTCTAAGGGGAGTCATTTATTTTACAATGCTAATAACTACCAATTAAAAATAATAAAAAAAACCACTCTAAATTATTACTACTTCCATTTCCCAGTGAGTTTTGTCACATCTAAATCTTTTAAACAACAATCAAAGCAAAGGCCTCTCTTTATTTTTGTTTCTACAGTTTCCTGATACTTGTCAATGAATGTAAAATTAGTCTGAAACTAGTGCCTAGTGGACACGTATTCACATCACAAAAACTAAATTTTAGCACCTACGGTTGAATAAATAAATCTGCTCTCTATTTCTCCACACACATATAGGGAAATTTGCTAAGGTTTATCATATACTCTTCATGTCTTATTGTAGCCACAGAGTGATGCAATAGATCACAAAATCATGTATCTGAGCTTCTATCCTGAAAGCTGACTTTCTGTACAGGCTTCAGCAGGAGTGTCTCAATCTCTCTGATGCAATGAAGCTAACAAAAGACAGGATCTTTGTGGGATAAGCTCTACTGGTGGAAAGTAAAAAAAGGCAGACATGCTAGTGAGTCTAAGCCTTTGGCTACAAGTATTATCTGGCCCCCATCTATATTCTCTAGTAGTGCAAGGTAGGAGAATTCTGAAACTAACGTGCTAATACGAGGGGAAGGAACAGAAGGAATCTTAAATAAAGTTGGAACACTATGCAGGGAACATTGTTTGGAAGAAGAAAACGAGCTTTTTTGCATTTTCAACTCCCAATCAATTTATTAACTTTAAATGAACTAGTCATTGAACTGAACCAGTTGAATAAACTGAAATGAAGAAAATGTTCTCTCTAGACCTGCAGAAGAGGCCATTGCTGTCAAAAGCTAGGCTAGCATTTCAACAAATTCTGGTTCCAAATGTTTAACCAGTGACTTACGGCAGTTCAGTGGTTTGACTTACTTTAAAATTTTGGCAGAAAATGTTGTGCTTAATATTTTTTCATTTAATTGAGGTTCTTTTAATAGAGTAATGAAAATTTAGACGTTAACATAGGTTGTCATTTCAAATTTAATTTTAAATGGTTTTATTTTTAACTAAATTGAATTTAAATATAAAAATCAGATTTAAATACAAATTCTGGTTTTAAAAAAAATAATCTAATTTTATTTACCCTGAAACCACACTATCAAGGAGAATTTCCTGGTATTTGGCCTGAAATTTCCCTTTTTTAATTTGACTGCACTATTTTTGGTATTATAGGGTGTAAAACTACTGGAGGATAGATTCAGTTAAGAGACTGTGTTGGCTTTCACATGGATTGCAACAGTGAAAGGAGCCAACAATGGCTACTCCACCAGTACAGACAGATGAGGTTGCTCAGCCTCAAAATTGGCTGGTGCTAGCTAGGGAGTGGAGATGGCATTCCCCTGGACAGTCTACACCAGCAAGGATCCTGTGGAATACAGTTACAAATCAAAGGTACCTTCTTAATTAGCAGAACTCCTTGGGTGGCAGTGATGGGAATTCCATCTGCTCTCCCTATGGTAGAAGGGTGATTCCTGAGGTGCAGGTGCTCTTGAATAGCAAGGATATATTAAGTACTATGTCAAATACAATAGATCATTTATGTCTGCCTGAAAGAGAAGTAAAAATTAGTCATTGGGCTTTGGCCTGATGGAACATTTTAATCTCTAACATTGCAGGATCTTCCGGTTCTGTATTGCATTGGCAGCATTTACAGGATCCAAAGTTCAATTAAATGAAGGAGAAAAAACAACCACCTCAGTCTTGGGTACAATTCTAAACCAGTGGTGCTCAACCTTTTTTTCATTTGCAGACCCCTAAAATATTTCGAATGGAGGTGCAGACCCCTTTGGAAATTGATTGTCTGTAAATTCAGCTGTGTGTGTGTGTATGTATATATATATATACACATACATATATATAGCATACATATAATCCATTGTCTACATATATAGTTGAAAGGGTGGACATGATATATCTTGACTTTAGCAAAGCTTTTGATATGGTCTCTCACCATATGCTTGGCAGTAAGTTAAAGAAGAATGGGTTATTTGGATGAATGGACTATAAGATGGATAGAAAGCTGGCTAGATCATCGGGCTCAATGGGTAGTGATCAACGGCTCGATGTCCAGTTGGCAGCCAGTAACAAGTGGAGTGCCCCCAGGGTCAGTCCTGGGGCCAGTTTTGTTCAGCATCTTCATTAATGATCTGAAGGATGGAGCAGATTGCACCCTCAGCAAGTTTGCAGATGACACTAAGCTGGGGCAAGTGATAGATGGGATACAGAGTGACACAGACAAATTGTAGAATTGGGCAAATAGAAATCTGATAAGGTTCAACAAGGACAAATATAGAGTCCTGCACTTAGGATGGAAGAATCCCATGCACTGTTACAGACTGGGGATCAACTAGCTAGGCAGCAGTTCTGTAGAAAAAGACCTGCGGGTTACAGTGAACAAGAAGCTGGATATGAGTAAACAGTATGCCCTTACTGCCAAGAAGGCTAACAGTAGTTTGGGCTGCATTAATGATTATTCCCCTCTATTGGGCATTGGTGAGGCCACATTTGGAGTATTGTGTCCATTTTTGGGGGCCCCACTACAGGAAGGATGTGGACAAGTTGGAGAGGGTCCAGCGGATGGCAACAAAAATGATTAGGGGGCTGGAGCACATGACTTATGAGGAGAGGCTGAGGGAACTAGTCTGCAGAAGAGAAGAGGGGGGATTTGATAGCAGCCTTCAGCTACCTGAAGGGGGGTTCCAGGGAGGATGGAGCTAGGCTGTTCTCAGTGGTGGCAGATGACAGAACAAGGAGCAAGTTTCAAGTTGCAGTGGGGGAGGTCTAGGTTGGATTTTAGGAAAATCTTTTTCACTAGGAGGGTGGTGAAGCACTGGAATGGGTTATCTAGGGAGGTGATGGAATCGCCCTCCTTAGGGATTTTTAAGGCCTGGCTTGACAAAGTCCTGACTGGGATGATTTAGTGGGGGTTGGGTTAGATGACCTCCTGAGGTCTCTTCCAAACCTAATCTTCTATGATTCTGTTCAGTCAGTTTTCAGTCTGTCTTTCACAGACCCCTTAGACATAGTCCGTGGAACCCCAGGGGTCTAGTCAGTGCCTCCCTAATCATTTGGTTTTATGTCTACCCACTTAGCTTTTCAAAATAATGATTACCCTTCATCTGCAATTTAGTATGGTGTAAAATTCATAAGTACTGGGAGCAGGGCTTGAATTGTTTGTGTGGGGATACAGTATAACCACAACCCTTCTAAACTGCCATTTTGTGCTCCAGAATCTACATTTTCATTTAAAAGAAAAATCTCCAGTTCTTAGGGTTATTAAGATAACTTTAAAAATATGACACATATCAGTAACCAGTGGCTGCCTAAGTCTGCAGAGAATCTGAAACAATGACCTTGAGATGGGTGAACTACCCTTGTGCATCTCAGATTAAGCACTTGTAAAAATCAGGGCCAGATTCTGTGTTGCATCTCCTGAGACTTTACTTCATCTTTCTGCCAACCAGATCCTGGACTGCTATGGAGAATGGAATTACTGCCAGCATAGGATAGAGGCCAAGTGCTAAAATCATGCCACCATCCACCTGATTCACCTCAGTACAACACCTGTGTTAGGGTCTCGACGGGTCAGGGGAGGGAAGGGAGGCAGTAACAAGGGCAGTCTCATAGATTCTGTGCTGATCATACACTGAGGAACTTCTTCTTCAGCCCATTGCATCCCCTTTACATGCTCTATATGCTGCCAGAACAGCATGTGGGGCTGGGGCGGAGGCCAGAATCTGGCTCAGTGATTATAAATTCTTTGAGATCCCAGGATAGGGACAATAGAAGGGCAAAGGCATAACAATGGTGTGTCTGGTAGAATTTCATCCCTATCACACCAAAATTCTGACAAAATTAAAAACAACGCAAAATTACCTCAGCTTTCCTCAGCAAAATGTAAGGTTCTTGCCTGCAAAAACTGCATCTAATTTTCATGAAAAATTCAAGGCAAAAATAAATATCAATTGATGAAAATTTGACTTTTCTTGTTCCTGAGGATGAGAAATTCCCATTTTCCTGGACTGTAATTTATGCTGATAACCAAATGTAACACATTCATTCCTGACCCATTATCTTGTATTGGAATGGAGCTACTCTTCCAAGAATTTAGAGTGTTCATTGTGAGTAGCTTAGTTTAAAAATGATTTAATTTTATTAATTTGAGTTTATTTTAGCTAATGAATATAATTCTCACACTACCAAATAGCATCTGCCTATATAATATCTATCTGGAGATCATTAATAGCCTATAACACTAAGGCCATGGGTCAGTAAGAGCCTTTATGGCAAGCACAGGGGAAGTTACATTTCCAGTTACACATACATGATATTCAACTCCTACCTGTCTGAATGATCAATCTACAGCCAGTGTAATGAACTGAGGGACTGGATGGCTCAAGGGATAGGTGATGACATTTCACCATTAGATAATTCAGATCAAGCCCAGGGCCAATAGTAACTAAAAGGGTACAAGTGGATGACTGTTTGGTGGCCTATGTGAAGAGTCCAGTTTTCAGTGGCCAAATATCCTCATCTCCCAACCCTCCTGTAATTGGTATGTAACAGATCTAGCTATATACCTGATTATATGGTCTCTATTCCAATAGTATCTGAGTGCCCACCAAATATAAGAAAGAAAGAAAACAATATGAAGTTACAACAGAACGGCCAAGAACTAAATTGGTCATGGAGACCAAACTAGTCTCACACACTTACAGGTGATCCCACGAGAACATAGGTGAAGCACACTGTGGGGAATCTTTCATTGTCTCTTCCTGTGTTGCACCTGATCTGTGATATAAGGCTGACTTCACTGTCCTGAGCTGTGTATCTGGAGCACTAAATTTACAAAGACAATTTACCTTAGAAGGAAAGTATTAACATAAAATAATTAATAGTGCTGTTCCTTCATCCAGTAAAAAAATGTGTAACCTTTCTGCCCACATGTTGTCTGCAGCAAGAAGGACCAGGTTCAATGTTCTAGGACTTCTTTCTGAATACTTACATCTTCCTCAAGCCCTCACCACTCAAAAAGCATGGGAAACTATGTATACCACCCTGAGTGACCTTGATGTCAATACTTCCCCACTAGCAAGCACCAAGTTTAAGGGTTTAAAACAACAAGAACTTTATTAAGTGGTAGGGGAGACAACAGAATTAATTTGGGAAAGCTGGGAATTAATAAATTCATAGAATCATAGAATATTAGAGTTGGAAGGGACCTCAGGAGGTCATCTAGTCCAACCCCCTGCTCAAAGCAGGACTAACCTCAGCTATATCATCCCAGCCAGCCAGGGCTTTGTCAAGCCTCAGCTTAAAAACCTCTAAAGATGGAGATTCCACCACCTCTCTAGGTAACCCATTCCAGTGCTTCACCACCCTCCTAGTGAAAAACTTTTTCCTAATGTCCAACCTAGACCTCCCCCTGCAACTTGAGACCGTTGCTCCTTGTTCTGTCATCTGCCACCACCGAGAACAGCCTAGCCCCATCCTCCCTGGAACCCCCTTTCAGGTAGTTAAAGGCCGCTATCAAATCCCCCCTCATTCTTCTCTTTTGCAGACTAAACAAGCCCAGTTCCCTCAGCCTCTCCTCATAAGTCCTGTGCTCCAGCCCCCTAATCATTTTTGTTGCCCTCCGCTGGACTCTCTCCAACTTGTCCACATCCTTTTTGTAGTTGGTGGCCCAAAACTGGACACAATATTCTAAATGCGGCCTCACCAATGCCGAATAGAGGGGAATAATCACTTCCCGTGATCTGCTGGCAATGCCCCTCCTAATGCAGCCCAATATGCTATTAGCCTTCTTGACAACCAGGGCACACTGCTGACTCATATCCAGCTTTTTATCCACTGTTACCAATATTAAGTACGAGTCCCCTCTGCATGTTTTAATAATAGTTCCAACCTCTGCCCACCTTTTGCAGTTCATGGAGGATAATGCATTTTAGCCATCTCCCTCCTCCTCAACTTTCCAACTCACAGTTTGTTGGTCAAAGTTGGTGGAGTCCAAGAATTCTGCCAGGTCAGTCTCTAGCCCCAGAGAGAAGTTCTGCCTAGGGTTTTCCAGGTGTATCTATCACCTGACACAGCTGAAATTATTTCAGTTTTCATTGCTGGGTCTGGAGATCTACACCAGAGTCTCTGCTCTTTACAGATTCAGTCCAAGAGACCTCAGCACCATCATCGGCTTCAGCTCTGGTTGTTGCCTTGAAGCCATCTGCTCTCTTGAAACTACCTCTGTGCTGAGCCTTCACAAAAGCATATATATAACCAGTATATAGAACCATTAATAGAGTCTTCATCATCAGAGAGACACTCCCCATAGAAGACAGAAATCTATCTTTTCTGTTAGGTCTGTCCAGGCTCCCTTCCATACTGGTGCCTGACTATGATCTAGTCATGGTGCTCCTTATCCCAGGAATATTTGGTGCAGTTCTTTCATTTCCCAACAAGAATAATAGCCTTTTATTGCCCAAACTCAAAACTTAACTGTATTTTAACTAAAATGCCCCAAATTGTCACATAACTAAAATGCGAATAAGGCCTGGCTTTTTCAGTCATTTCCCCTAGTTCAACAACAGATGTCAGCAGAGTGCTCCCTCCCCTATGGAACTTCCATCCATCTGGAGTTCTCAAGCATCTCTGAGCCACTCTTCTCCTTATTCACCAACTGGTGTCGATATTGAGGTCTCCACTCTCTAGGGCTTCAGACATGGGGTTTACATCTGGAAGGATAGAGACAGTAAAACCAGTGGTATCAGGTCTGACTTGGGGAAGCCAAGGGGATAATGGCCTTAGAAAAGGAAGTGAGAATCTGCAAAAGTACCCCAAGATCTTAAAAGGCGTATTCACAAACAAAGGGGAAACAGCAAAACATTTTGAATCAATATTCATGTCCCTTACAAACACCATCAATGCAGAATGAAATGGAGGCATCCTCAGAGAATTCTCCCCTCTGATGTGTGTTTAAAAACATTCTTTATTAGTGCTGAAATAGGGGCTCCCTTAAGAAGCAGGCACACTGACCTGGCAACTAAATATTAGTTACGCAAATGTACATTCATATTGCAATTGTCTGTTTATACTACAAATTTCTTGTACAGAAAGACATGCAGACCACAAGAAGCAGGTGTTACCCAATGAAATTAATAGGCATCAGGTTAAAACAAACATAAAGAAGTATTTCTTCACACACCACAGTCAACCTGTAGAACTTGTTATTGAGGGATTTTGTGAAAACTAACAAGGGTTCAAAAAGGAATTAGAAAAATTGATGGAGGATGAGTCCATCAATGACTGTTTGTCATGATGGTCAGGGATGCAACCCCATGCTCTGGGTGTTCCTAAAGCTCTGACTTACAGATGCTGCGACTGGATGACAGAGGATTACTCGATACTTGCCCTGTTCTGTTCATTCCCTCTGAAACATCTGGCATTAGTCACTGTTGGTGGACAGGATACTCAGCTAGGTGAACCATTGGTCTGACCCAGTATGGCCATTCTTATTATAATCTTAGCAGCTGTGTCTGTCTCACTGTGACTCAGCCTGACACTGAGCAGCCCATTAATGTTCCTAATATCCTCTTTTATGGGGACTTTATGTGTTTGTTTATGTATCAAGCTCCATGTCACTAAAAAAGTGAAAAAAGTTTTGAGAAAAATGTATGTTTAAAAAATAAACTCTCAAAGATTTATCCTGAGTGAGCCCAGTGCTTGAGTGACAGTGATATGCTGGGACTCAGAGTCAAGCTCCCAAACTCTTCAATCTATCAAGACTTGGAAGCACTATAGGTAGCAAATCAGCACTGTCTCCTGAAGGGACACTTTGGCTCTCAAAGGAGTTGCAAGGAGCATTTCATGGCTTGAGGAACAGAAATGTGATTCAGGTCATTTGAAAATCAGAGGAAAGCAAGTGGTATAATGGTTTAAAAAAAAGATGTGGCTAAACTAACATAACCTAAACTTCACATTCCCCAAAAGAGAAGTGGATAAATTGAATTTACCCTCAACTACGCTAGTAGAAGAGAGTAAGTAATGGAGTAGAGAGAAGAAGAAACTTTGCGAAGGAAGATGCTTATCCATGAAGCTCCAACTATATATGTATTTCAACTGAAATTTAGTTCTTCAGAGAACAGTACAAAAATAGAGTGTGTGATTTATGTCCATAGACAGAAATTATGCCCAGTTCAGGGACTCACTTGTGCTCTGATAATGAAAAGGACAAATGGGAGAGTGCTATCAGGTCATTGGGATAGGCCTTTAATCTCTTCCATTAGGAAAGGTTGACTGTACAACTTGTAAAAGTTAAGATTAAATTCTGAAGGCCCCTGTTTAAAAAAAACATGACCAAATATCCATAGTTATTGGTATCAGAAACCTCAGAGTCTGTTTTAGGGACATGCAACAGCAGGACTGTATGTGGAGCCTATTTACCATGGCATCTATGTACCATGGCCAGGAACAACATCCATAAAGCAAATGGAAAAGCTAAGAGAGGCAGGGAAGCAGAGGAAAAGAGAAAGCTGTAAGCTGCATCCATCTCCCACCTTCCCAGATCTCCCATTCCCTTTCTGAATATATAGAGCAGCACAGAATGGTCTGGATAATTTTGCTGCTCTCCACATGCTTCTCTTATTCATTTTACAAGTTTTATTTCAGTGTATTTATATTATTTACCAGTACTTCAATTTATTATGCTGAATATCTGTTATCCAAGGAGCGGTGGAATGATCACAAGGAGTAGAATCTAATCAGAAGAACACTAGCCACCAGCAGCACAACGATGTTCATGGATATTGCAGCTACAAATAAAAATACAAGCTGATTGTGAAATTGTTATACAGGAGAAGACGAGTCAGTTTAATTGGCTCCAGAAATAGCTTTTAGCTTCTCTGAGGCATTGACCACACCATGCAGAAAGGTTCTAGAGCCAGATCACTCCCAAATGATCACCCAGATCATTCCTGGGGAAGGCCGCACCAATTTAAATATCACAGAGGCAAATAACATCTTTCCCTTAGCAGGGAACAGGGACGTTGAGGTGCAAATATATGCTGAATATTCAAGTGTAAACAAACTCAGTGACAATGTACTTGACTCTCATCTGCTCCTGAGCTCTCCTTCCCAGATCCAAAACATAAACCCTGTAACTGCCCTAGTTTTCCTCAGCCCCCCAATGAATGCTGGGATCCTTTGCTCTCTTCCAGTGGGTGAAGAGCCTTGCTGGATGCATCTTCCCAGCCACCAGCATCTACATGATGCAAGAAGCTACCCTGGGCTCCACACTTTATCCTCTGCCAACAGACTGCCCTCCCAGCATACACTGATCCCCTACTGATTGCTGGCTTCAGGCAGAAATTGGAAACCACAGCAAGGGGAGGAAAGGATGAGCAGGAATGGAGCCAATGGGAGTAGGAGCATTTCCATCAAGGTGGCCAGACTGGATTCACTAGCCAAGATTCCAGACGTTGCTCTGTCTCCCAAATTCTGAAAACTGTCCCTCCTGCACAGCACAGAAACCCAGTGTCCATGTCATGGAACCTGGGAATTGTCCAATCCATAAGGATCAGGCAGCAGCTTATAATTAATAGAGGAAAGAGATAGAGAAAATCATAATCTCACATACACAAAAAAATGCTGACTCACCTGTTGCAGAGCACTGAGGTGATTGCATCCCTTCAAGGGACTCTATATATTCATTCCCCAGCCATTCTGCATAGGTTGTTTTCTCTCCTACTGGTACAGTCTTAACAGTGGAATCCTTAAAGATCAAGTCTGTTCCTAGGAAATCCGAGGAATCAAACATTTTGAATCCATTCCCATTGCTGTCATTTCCAAAGAAATCCTGAAAGCAATTCCATTTCCATTAGTACCAGAGTTTGCATTATAAAGCCAGTGCTACATTCACCTTTAGCAGCATACATAACACAGTGGAGACCAACCCTCTCCGTTGCTCAGAAGAAGCTCAGAGAAAAACAATTGTATGATTTCCCCTCTAACTTCAAATTATGTGCCCTTTATATTTTCATAAATGTTTAAAATAAATTTGGAATGACCTTTTGTGTTAGTTAAAGGAGCCCAATAGAATGTTCCAGTTAAGGGTGAGAAGCTGCTGCAGTGTCCAGGCCCATTCAGTCCTTGGCCAGTCTGCTCAGACTTCCAACACTGGAGCCAATTAGCAAAATATTTTCTGTGGTCATTATGGCATGATTTGGACCTTTTTTGTGTATGAAACTCCTACTGTAGCTGGTTTTTACATCCATCCATCTATATATTTAAAATATAATATGTAAGGGCCAAATTCCGCTCTCTGGTTCAGTGTCAAAGTGAAGGCAGCAGTTAAAAATATATAAAAAACAAATGGGAAAAAGGGAAACAGATAGCAATCAATATAAATTGGAAGTTAGGAAGTGTAGAAAATTGTTAAAGAAAGCTAAAATCATCAGAAAAAAACATGGCTGGCAGCAACAAGGAAAACGAGGAGTTTTTAAAGAATATTAGGAACAAAAGAAATCTGAACAATGGTATAGGACCATTTCTACATGGGGATGGTAAAATTGTTAATGATGAATTCAGATCAATCTTCTTCTTCCTTTTCTCTTCCTCCTCTATGCTTTCAGGGTGCCAGCAAGGGAAGCACAGAGAGTCCAGGAGAGAGAGTTTCCATATTCTTAGTTCCTGTGCCTGCCATAACAGCAGCCTTCGGCAGCCAGGAGCAGGGAAAGTCCTGGTCAGCTAACTGCATCTCTGGGGTGGCACATGCTCAGTGGAGACAGAATCTTCAGATAATTTAGCTCCCAAACTAACATACCACTACACAGTATGTGCAAACTGAGGTTTTCATAGGCTTATAACTTGGCCATAGTTAGATAGCTTTCCATGGGGCTGCAAAAGACACATCCCTGACAATAGGATGGCCCTCCTACCAAATTTCAAGTTCTTGCTCTAAACTATGAAGGCATTAGAGTTCAACAAAATAGTATTATGATTTTGTTAACATGAGCAAAACAACATATTCCCCCCCAATCTTGTTCTCAGAGACAATTGAACCATTTTAGTTGAAACTTTCTCAAAACATTCATCTTGAGGCAGACACCCAGCATGGAAAACTTTGGTCCCAATTGTTTAAGGTTAGTCAAGTTATAAGCAACTGAAAATAAGGTTTTATAATGAAAAGTGTTGGGCAACCTTAAGTTTAGGTACCTGTACCTGCACCATCTATAAAAAACTGAATAGTCTGAGTTTTGTTTTGGAGATTGTTACCAAGCCCTGAAAGGAATTATGGTTTCAAAAGTCTTCTATGTAACTACAATAATTTATCATATGTGCTCTTTTCTCATGTAATTTTTGCATTTCTATTTATGAATTTAGGAAGATTCCAGGATAAAAAAGTATGGTTGTATCCATTTTATTTTACTTTTTAAAATTATTGAATTAGAAGCATTCCTTAGGCTTTTGGAAACTTGCCATTGTAGCCTGTGACTGGGCCAAGTTTGGATAGCCCTACTCATGATGATCTGAGAATGACTTGTGTTGACATATTAGATTGTGCCTAACTACCTCATCAGATGAGTTAATTGTAAATTATACCTGAGCTTTGTCCAGTAGTCCATATACAGCAAAAATGTTGGTGTCTGGGTGGACCATAACAACCTGAGCAGGTACCTGAGCCAAGTGACACTGAGCAAACTGAGTGATTTCTGCACGGGCTCCATTTGGACACAGTAACTGGAAATCACTGGATTGCAAGCGAAGAGCCCAGGAATCAGCATTGTTACCTGAAAAAAGAAACTGGCCATTGTGACTCACTGAATGCTTTAGAATAAAGGGAACAACAAAAATAATGAGTTGTAATAAAAAGGTATATGAAGCTAAATACCACCAGTGTTCTCAAAAACTGTTGAATGCTTGACAAAGGCCACATCCCCAGAATCCTCCACCAGACACCTTATAATAAATAAGACAGATAAAATTCAGTGCAATATAATGCAGTGACATACTAGTTTAATACAGTGCAATGCAATGAGTGCATCTTTAGTTTGTATAGTATCTTTCATAAAAACTCTATACCAAAATAATTCATGAGGTTAGGATGCGATCTATCATATTTTACTCATAAAAGTAACCTTAATGACGTTATAATTTATGTGCTTCTTGTACATGATAGGTTGCAGGGCTCCTTTTAGCAGGTCAGGCTGCTGTATCAGATATGGAATGAGACAAGAGCTTCTTCCTCAGAGGGATACACACCAGATGTGTTCACTATAAGATCCTTTAATGTTCTGCCAAGTATGACTGAGGATCACTTAAATAAAATATAACAAAAACGAGAGTCCTGTAGCACTTTAAAGACTAACAAATTTAATTTCTGCAGGCATAAGCTTTTGTGGGCTGTAACCCACTTCGTCAGATATAAGGAATAGAAATTAGAGAAGTGGTATATATGTACATCCAAGGGTAAGGAACAACAATGGGGAAGATAGGTAAAAGCAAAGTCCATTCAGTTAGAGTAGTTGAGGCCTATTCACAACCACTGATTAGGAGGTGAGAATGTGTAAACAGTGACAATTACTTCTTGTAATGATATAACCATTCCAAGTCCCTATTTAGACCCAGTTTGATTGTGTCAAGTTTGCAGATGAGTTCCAGCTCTGCAGTTTCTCTTTGAAGTCTGTTTTTGAAGTTTTTTTTGTAGAAGTATGGCAACTTTCAAGTCAGCTACGGAGTGTCCTGGGAGACTGAAGTGCTCTCCGACTGGTTTATGGATGTTACCATTTTTTATGTCTGATTTGTGTTCATTTATTCTTTTGCGTAGTGACAGTCCGGTATGGCCAATGTACAAACTGGGTCTAAATAGGGACTTGGAATGGTTATCTCATTACAAGAAGTAATTGTCACTGTTCACACATTCTCACCTCCTAATCAATGGCTGTGAATAGGCCTCAACTACTTCCCCATTGTTGTTCCTTAAACTTGGATGTATATATATACCTGCCTTTTGATTCCTATTTCTTACACCTGAAGAAGTGGGTTACAGCCCATGAAAACTTATGCCTGCAAAAATTAAATGGTCTTTACCGTGCTAAAGGACTCCCGTCGTTTTTAAATAAAATATGTTCACTCATAGTACCACCTAGTGGTTGAATGGTAGAATACAGTTTTGCATTCCATTTCATCTCCCCCTTTAACTCCTATGTTCCCACCATTTATAAAATTTACACTGTCATGCTGTCTCTGAAGTTCAGTCTGTAACATTTCTCTGAATCATATTGGTTTTCTAATTACACAGTGCAAACACGTAACAACTTGGTCATCTTGCTGTCGCCAGCTTGGAATCCTTGAGTTGTTGTCGTCTTGTTCTGCATTCCCCATCTGTAGAGTTTGCTCTGTTGCTTGTATTTTCTGAGGAGCAAACTGTAAATGTTGATGGTTTCTATTGAACTTTTCACTATTGGTTTTGATCACATATGACTTAGGTACTGAATTCTTTTTCTTTATGACAGCTGGAGTTGTCCATCCTCTTTTTCCATTAAATCTGATATGCAGAGAGTCACCAGGTTCTAACACTGCATTTTTGTGAGTGTCATCTATTGTAAAAATCATTTGTAAGCTCTCTCTGTCTTTTTATCCAATGTGGCAGTGTTCTTCATTGCAAGGCCCGGGAGCCAGTGGCAGTTCTCATTGACCCTAAGTGAGGCTCCCTGACTAATTATTTACATGCAAATTTATTTTATTTTTAACATTAGAATATGTACCGAGCCTATCAAAGTCCGCCTTCTTTACATGTCACATTGACCACACGGTACAATGTGTGCCAATAAGTACATCTAAGTATATCTGTTGTATAATAACCATAATATTACCATAGTAACCAATGTAGAACTCTGAGTGTTCAACCGTTTGTGTTGTATATTATTTTTTGGCCCCAGTGAGTTACTAGAAAGAATGGATAGATTCTTAATTCCACTGAAAAGAAAATCGGAAAGTGAAACAGGAGAAAAAGCAGATAAAAACGTAACTGTGGATATTAATGAAACGAACAAACAAAAGTTTTAGTTACATGAGTCACTCTGTAATATTACATTATTAAGGAGTAGCAAGCAATGTGTTAATTTAGTAGTTGATGTGGCTCTCACATTGAAGGTTTTTTGCCAAAGTGACCCCCGCTTGAAAAATAGTGAAGATCACTGCAACGTGGCTTCTCTCTTCATATCTGGCCACTTTGGAGATAGATTATTTTGCAAAATTGGAACTGTACTTCGGAACTGTCTTCCCCCCGGGAGCTGCGCTGGACTATGTTGACCAATATATGCTGGTTAATGTATATCTACACGTATAGCTATCAATATCTCTGTCTAGCTCATAATAATATGTACTATCCACACCAGGTCTATATTAGTATGTATTAAGCATAAATAGCTGTAAGCACAAATATAGCAGTTCTAGAGCCTATATATTGGCCTATACCTTTACTATAATCCTATTACCTCATGCTAAGTAGCCCATAACACTTTGCATTAACTGAAATAAGCTTTGGCTTAAATAGATAGGAAAGCTGTCAGGAGCGGGACATATAAGGTATTGTACCATAGCAACAGGTAGGGAGTTATTTGCACAGGCCAATACTGGAATATCCCAAAAGAAGAGGACAAGACATAAAGGTTGTTCTACCCTGGTAGAAACCTAGATGATGTTAAGGAATTGGAACAAACTGATTAGTGACATGCAAGAAATGTGTAATTTGTAAAATTATCCTACAAATGCAATCATCTGAAACATGTAACTTTGGGAGCATACCTTCTGAATAAGGTGAATGTAACAATGTTGCATGAAATGGTTTCCTGGAGTCTGATGTTGTATAGAGCCTTTTTCCTGTACCATATTATTATAGCTGCATACCTATGACATTGGTTTTTTGGTCTTCTGAGAATATTTACGATGAAACAAAATGTGACAAACAAATGACAATACATTTTATCAAGAATATCCAGTAGCTGCTATTGGTATTGATCTTGTAACTCAGAAGAGCAAGGAATGGATCTTCCTGCTGTAAGATTTTCTTGGCTGTCTGTACAGCTCTCTGAGTCTCTCCATTCACTTGTGTGTAATGGAGGCTGCTAGTAATATGATCAAAATCCTATTTAATTCAGAATTACTTAAATTCTGCTGCAGTGAATTGTGGTCCATTGTCCATCACTAGTTGTTATGAAATACCTAAGTGAGCAAAAATGCACTTCAGTTTCACTATACCACTGCAACTTCTTGTGTCTTTCAAGTACATTATTTCTATATACGTGGAAAAATAGTCCACTATGATCAGGTAATGATGTCCTTTGAATTCTTATAAATCTACAGCTAGTCTCTTCCAAGGTCTGTGTGGTAGAGGTGTTTGTTTTGTATTGTTCAGCATTGGCTCCAGTTTATTTGTACTGGATCTTCTTTCCAAACTCCAATATCACTAAATATCATCATTGAATTCTTCCAACTTTCTGACTACACCCATCATGGCTGCCACGCTGTGGCTAAGCAAATTGTTGTTCTGCCTTTGTAAATTGTTTCTGTAGTAAAGTGGCCCATGCAGTTCAGAATACCTCCAGAGCTAGTCAGAGCTGTGTCAGGTGACTTTAGCTCTGGAAGGGCTTGAAGGTTATTATAGGACGCTTGTGAGTTGATTGTGCAGTCTGCTCCTGAGTCAATTTTAAAATCAATAGTCTTTCCATGAATATGTAAGTTTCACTCTCCAAGCAGGCTCTGCGTCATCACATGATAGACCCCAGAAACGGTGGTTCTTGATTGTCTGTAATATGAGTCAAGTACCTGACTACTTCGGTGCGACAAACAGCCATAAAATATTTATATTGTGTATATATTTATTTATTTATTGAGCCTTTGACTCAACATGCATCATGTCTGTGGATGTGAATTTTTCCATATCTCCGCTTTAGCCAATTCTTTATCTAACTTACAATTCTTATACTAACCCCCATCTTCTCTAATTTAACTAATAATTTCCTATGTGATACAGTCTCATACTTCACTGAAGTCCAGGTATATTAGATTTACTGCATTTCCCTCATCTAAAACATCATTGTTTTCTCAATGAAGGAAATCAGGTTAGCTTGGCATGATCTACCTTTGGTAAACCCATGTTCTCTGAAACCTCTCCAAATTATCAGCATCCTTCTTGAATTGTGGATAACACAGTGTAAGGGGTCTGTTAGCCCCTTACTGAAACTTAGTGGGTTTTTTTGGTTGGCATCTCTTGAGGAAACAGGACCCTGAAACAGACAGCCCCCAGGGCCAGTGGAGAGAGGCCAATTCAGGTCACCCTGATTGACAGGGTAGGCAAGCCAATGAGGAAGTCAGGAGGGTCCTGTCCTCCGTGTGAGGTACAGCTGCCTGCCCGTGCAGAGAGTGGGGCCGAGCTAAGGACAAAGCAGCTGGCGGCTGGGAGATGAGAGAAGCCCAGGCCATAGAGCTGAGCTGAGCAGGGCCACAGCAGCAGAACCAGAGGAGCAACCAGAGAGCCAAGTTGAGCAGAGCAGAGCTGGGGCCAGGGCTGGAGCCGTAGCCATCTGGAGCTGGGTGCAGAGGCTAGAGGAGAAGCTCAGAGAGCCGAGCCTAGCTGACCCACAGCAGCAGAACCAGAGGGGCCCAAGGAGCATCCCAGAGAGCTGAGCAGAGCTGAGCCAAGCCACACTGATGCAGAGTGGGGCTGGAACCAGGTGCAGGTGAGCAGCTGGGGAGTGCAAGGGGGACCCTCACTGCAGGGAGACGCCACCAGCCAAGAGGCCTTGCAGGGGATCGTGACCCAGACATCGGGGGGGGGGGCAACACTGGGGAGAAGGGCCCTGCCCCCTAGAGCCTGGGGGCATGTGGCCACTGCCAGAGCATGTGTCTGATTCTCTGCATCCCTGCAGTGCAGCCAGGCAGGAGGCCTGCGATGTGGGGGAGACACACTGTGAATGTCCCTTACACCCCACAGATGCTGTGTGTGGTGCCTCCAGGTCAGATGGCAGTCTTAGGTGTTTTCCTTTACCATTTCTCTTCTTTTCTTTATTTTTTTTAATTGATTGTTGTTTATTAAATTGTATCTGCTTTGAACTGTATGCATTGATCAGCGGGTCAGGGAAGCATCCAGTGTGGAGAGAGGACCCCGGAGTGGGGACACCCAAGCCCCTGTCCTAAATGACCATGACAAGATTGGGGGTGGAGCCTCCCAGGAATCCTGGGCCCAGCCTTGTCGGGGTTACAGGGACTCCGCCACACAGGAGAGTGAGGGGGAGCCCTTGAGGCAGGCAGGCCTCTGGGTAAAGGGATTGGGAGCAAGGACTCAGATCTTTTTGCTAGCCAACTCCACTGGAGTACTGTATGAGCCAGGGAAGTTCCTCACAATAGTGAGACCATTCCCCCGCTTACAATAGCATTACAACAGTGCTTGCACCAGTGCCAAATAGAGGTTAAAACAACCTCTCTACGCCTACTCACGATTCCTCTGTTTATACATCCAAGGACTGCGTTAGCTCGTTTGGCCACAACGTTGCACTGGGAGCTCATGGTGACATTATCTATCAGGACCCGCAAATCTTTTTTAGAGTCACTGCTTCCTGAAGAGACTAATACTTGCAAAATTGGTGGATTGACAGCCCTGGAGATTGGAGTCCTCTGCCCATTCCAGTTAATCTAACTCCAGTTTATCATTTTATTGACCCAGATTTATCTTCAGTTTCATGTTCAGCCCTGGATCAGACACAATTCTCTAGTTTCAGTGAACTGGGAGACAAAGTCATATTGGTCTAGACATCACTGAATCAGTTCTCTTGTCATCTCTTCACATTCCAAATGGTTTCAGGTTCAGTCTTGCAGAAGAACCTGCATTTTCAAAGCATCACCTATTGTTTGTGCCATTTTTGTGCTATATCTGTTACATTGTTTAGCATCTGATACTCCAGATATAATGAACTGTTTAGATGAGCAGCTAACTGGGCACAAAATACTTCAATTCACCTGACATAATTCATGGTGCTTTCTTAATTTTAATGGGCTTTTGCTGTTTGAAGTTATTCAGGCTGGGAGAGTAGTTTATTCCACATATATTTTCCAAAAAGCAAGAAACAATTGGTGGAACAGCCTTAATAATCAGTCAAGAAGACCTAAAGCAGGAACTGAACAAAGATAACCTAGGACAAAATATGTGTGAAGAAGAAATAACCTTGCTGATGATGTAATTTCTCATTTTTCGTTTCTGGTTTGATATCAAATACAGAGAAATAGTTCTCATAGGGACTTGTTTTAATGTGGAAAATCATAACTGAAGGTGTTAGCAACATGTAAATTACATGATCATGCAAGGACTAGTCAGAAAAAGCCTGCCATGTGCCATTCAAGCCATTCCTCATGCAGGGTTTCCTGACAACACATTTCCTAGTGCTCTGTCTAGTTTGTCCCAAGCAATAAGGTTTCCACTATCACAGGGATTGTCTACATGATGTGTTAGTGCACAATAGTAGGGGTGCAAATTTTAGTCCACACAGTGTGTTGCACATTGGTCAGTGTAGACTCCACTGGGACACACTAAAAGTTCCCTAGTGTATGTTAATGCAGTACTGTTTGAAATGGGACTGTTAATGTGCACTTGATAACTTCCAGTATCCTCCAGCAGAGTCTGTTTGGATCATTTAGTGCACAACATACTGGTGTAGACCAGAATTCAGACTCCACTGGTGCACACTAACACATCATGTAGACAAGCCCTGAGTGGTCCCTCAGACAGATAGTTAGATCATCCAAAGGCTATCCAACTCATTTGCTGGAATTAGTAAGTTTGGGGAAGAAGTTTAAACTAAGTATGATAAGGTCTGCTCCAGAAAAATGGACAGTGGAGATTTGATTGGTTGGCCAGAAAAACTTGTAATGGACATGTAATCATGCTAGCCATAGCACCATAGATACTTGTGCATAATAACAACGAGAGTTCTGTTTAGAGTTTAAAGACTCATTGTTTTTGCTGTATACAGATTAACACGGATACCCCTCTGAAACTATTGTGCATAATAGTTACAGATGGAATAACTCTTCGATCATTCTTTTTCCATTTCCCTCTCCACTGTCAGTAAAAACCTGCTATTTAGCAGGTATACCTGATGTGTCCAACTTTTTCTGTTTGGATTTGTCTACATGGGGAAATTGACTCAAATTACTGTTGCAGAATAAGCTTATTCCACAATCACTATTTTGTTCAATTTCCTCACTTGGAGAAACCCTACATTATTCCAGTCACTCTGCCTGAAGTCTGTCTATCCCAAATTCTCAGGATTGGAGAAAATGTTCCTCTTAATATAAATACCAGGTATAACCTTCACTAGCAGCTGATCATAACTTTTCATTTCCACCAAACATCTTAGCATGAACCTTTTAAATACCTATACACTGTATTCAAGTTTTTCCCATAATTCTTAGGCTAAACATATTCATGTCTTGAAATTCTTCCTCATAAAAAAATGTTGTGATCCCCACAAAAGACACAGACTTTGAGACACCTTCATGGTGGTACATGATCTTAGAACAAATGGCACAGCTCAGTCACAAAGACATTAGTGTCTTATAAATTGGTTGACTGCTAAATGATTACCTGAATCTATGAAGGGTGACAGAGGATCTAAGGTCTGTTGATACTGGATGTTTAGCAATTAGTGTGAATATTAGTGCAATACGGTATGTTTGATTTGTAGATTAATAAGGTTAACGTGTAAGGTTTTTTATAGATATATTAGTTGAATATAAAGTTTAAAATTAATTATAATATATTATATTTATTAAATTTGGAGAGTTAAGCAGTTATTTAGAAGGTTGTATACAGGAACGGGATTTTTTTAGGGGCTCTGCCAGGGAGTTAGTGACTTTTGGTTTGATTGGTAGCATTTTTTGTGGAGTTAGGTATTGATGGAGCACGTTTTTTTGTTTAAGTGGTAATTTTTGAATATTTTTATTTAATAATTTTTTAATTATTATATATGCTAATTATTTATATTGGGTTTTTTTTTATTATATTTTATTTTTTATTATGATAATTGGGGTTGTTAAAATAACATATGGTAATAGGAGGGGCAGTGTAAAAATTTGTTTTTGGCAGTGAGAAAGTGTATCCCCAAATGTTCAAAAATAACGTTGTTTTTATTAGTTATTTATGTGCAGCTGCAAGCATACATGTTGTGTATTTTTTTTTGTTATGTGCCATAATATGCAAAAACTAAAACATTTGCAAAGTTACTTAGTAGTCCTATTTATTTTTGCCAACCAAAAAATGTCATGCTACAAGGGTCAAAATAGCTAAGCAAGCAATAAAGCTATGCTAGGCCTGTAAAACAGTAGTTAGGCAACTCAAATTGCACTGGGCCTCCAACAGGGTCTGCCACTAATCTATATTCCATAGCAAGGGAAAATTGCTTAGGAGGTTTTTTTGTTTGTTTGTTTGTTTTTTTTAAAAAGTCTGGATCAGCTGGATACAGCCAGACAAAATTATTTGTAAAAGGCTGTACTTGAGTTTAGTAGTTAGTCATTTGAAAGGCAGCTATTACTGATAAAGGGCCTTCTTTCCCTCAATAGGTCATCTCCTGGAAGGTGGGAAAGCAAATGCTTGCCAACCCTATTGTATGTGTATTTATTTTCAGAAAAATATTTTGGGAAAATGGGGCTTTTAGAGGGAGAGATTTATAAGGGATCTAAGGATGAACAAATGGGAAACAGCTATCTCTCTGAACACAGGAGCATGAGACTGATACACTGAACAGCGGAGGTCAGAGAAGGGAATTGCTTTTTAGACATGTAAGAGTATTCTTCTCTGTAGCTAAGCTAAGGAGCCAGCCTCTCTGGGCTCAGGCTGAGTATCCAGATGAAAGATGTTATGCAAACCATTTATTTTAATTTTCTTTATTTGTAATAAATCCAGTTTTGAGGCAGCTACTCATAGACTTTAAGGCCAGAAGGGACCATCATGATCATCTAGTCTGATCTTCTGCACATCACAGGCAACAGAACATTGCCCACTCACTGCAATAATAGACCTATAACCCCTTGCTGAGTTACTCAAGTCCTCAAATCATGATTAAAGACTTCAAGTTACAGAGAATCCACCATTTACACTAGTTTAAACCTGCAAGTGATCCCATACCCTGTGCTGCAGAGGAAAGCAAAAAAAACCCCAGGGTCTCTGCCACTCTGACCCGGGGGGGAAAATTCTTTCCTGACCCCAAATATGGTGATCAGTTGGACCCTGAGCATTTCAGCAACATGTAAAAACCACACACCAGAAAAGAATTCTCTGTAATAACTCAGAGCCCTCTCCCTCTAATGTCTAGTGGGGATATTTGCTGCTAGCAGTAGCAGATGGGCTACATACGATTGTAGGCAGTCTCATCAGACCATCCCCTCCATAATCTTATCAAGCTCAGTCTTGAAGCCAGTTAGGCTTTTTGCCCCCAATGCTCCCCTTGGAAGGCTGTTCCTGAACTTCACTCCTCTGATGCTTAGAAATCTGTGTCTAATTTCAAGCCTAAACTTGTTGATGGCCAGTTAACATCCATTTGTCCACATAGTCTGCCTGAAATGAGAGCCAAGTCTTCAAACCTCTTAGAAGAGGTACAGCATGCAGAAAGGCATTGTAAGCTGTACAGAGCCTTCCTGCCACAGAAAAGTCCTGATAGGTTACTGGTGGGGAGTGTACCACACCTAGCTTCTTGCTGCTGGCCTGCCTCCCATTGTGGGGGTAGTATGGCAGCTGTAGTTTGGCTACTGACTACCTGATCGGGGATCCCCTATTGAAAGGGAGGAAAGTCACTGCAGAACAGAGAAAGGGAATTGGCTGTAGGTCACCTGGTTGCTGTAGGCCAATCAAGCTGGAACAGGGACAGGACTGAGAAAGTGCTGCTGTAGTGGCAGGCTGTTTCATTTTGTGGTGGAAGAAAGAGACATCAGAGGAGGAGGCAGCTGAGAACTGCTGTGAAGAAGTCTGGCAGGGGGCAGCAGCATTCAGCACCCCAAGCTCCCAATGCAGCCCACCATCTGTGACTTCAGCAAAGGGCTAGTTTGTACTCAGGATGGCACAAAGCAGTCTGGGCCAGTCTGCTTGGGCTTTTAATTGGTTTAGGGAGCATTAGGCATCAGAGGCTGTGTATATTGTACTATTGCTGGGAAATGTGTATGTGTAGCTGGGGGTCTACTCCTGAAATTTTGCCTTGATAATGAGGGAGAGCATGCCCTGCTTACATAAGTGTTGTTTTATTATTGAGAGCATTGGTCCTGGGATTAAATCCTACCTCTCCAATGGGGTATCTGCATGTACGCAGGTGTTTGGGTAGGGACAAGGAGGGACAGTATGCCCAGGCTTGTAGTCTAGGATTTGGGAACCTCAGGTACTCCCACCTGACAGTTTGCCTTGAGGCTAACCCACACCATCTCAATCAAAAAGGCATGGACAGAAGCATCTTTTTGCAGCAAGATGTGCTGCCCAGGGATGTGAGGGGCGCACACAAAGAGAGAAGCCTAAGGTCTGAAAGAGGAGATCTGAGTCAACAGGGATGTGGGTGACATGAAGTGGAAGCTTTTTGGTACATTTTTATTGCTGGGCTTCTGGGAGAGATTTGTGGGACAAGTCCATGTTAAACTTATTAGAGAGACAAGATGGGTGAGGGAATATCTTTTATTGGACCTCACCCACCTTTTCTCTCTAATATCCTGGAACTGACATGGCTACAACTACACTGCATACAACATATTAAAGTTATGACTGCCATGCTGAAAATGCCACTCACATCTGCAGCAATAACAAACACATTTTGTTAACCAATACTGTAGAGTAACTCCTCATCATCTTCTGCAAAGTAAGCATCTACACTGCACAATGATTATGTTTGTTCATTACCTGAAGGCTCCACTGTAGCCATAATAACGTTCCTGGGTACTTGCATCACATTTACTATTTCCACTGTTATCTCCAATGCAGAGCTCACAGAGTTTTGATGGGTAATTGTCCACCTTGGCTGCAGGCACACAGCTAGCGGAGAAAAAGTCACTCACAGCTGGAAAGAGAAAGATGTCCCAATAAAAAGCATGGAGAGAGATAAGTGTCAGCTTTTCACAAAACACCTAGATTACAATGTCATATCATTACATGGCAATGCAGGTTTCACTAAAAAGCCAGGACCATGCACATTATATTAGGCTCACTGGGAATGACCAATTATATCTTTCAAAGCATCTTCAAAATGCAGTGTAGATTGTTAGCTGGTGGGACAGGCTGGAAGACAGGTTAGGTCAGATTTTCCAAGAGCACATGGTAAGCTTACAGTTGTTTAACAGGGTTACAAACTGCTTTAATACAATAGGCACTTCAGCTGCATTTTTGAAAGTTGGTTTAAGCTTTTGCATGTCCATTTTGTTAAAACTTGCAAATGAGTTCAGTGCAAAAATGTTCCCTTTATGTTGAAAATACACTTGAATACTTAAAGAAGGCTACATACAATACTGGGCCTGCCCACTCCTTTGTTCATTCATTTGCACACATATTGATTAAAAATGTAATTGCAGGGGTAAAACTCTACTCCAAGAATTGCTTGTTCTGGGCCCAAAGCCTGCAAGCCCTTGTTTAATATTTACTCAGACAAGATCTTGATGAAATAGAAAGTTTTCAGGTTTTGGCCCAAGCATAATCTGTACACACAATTAAGCTATGACTTTTCAAATATTTAGCCCGGAAGCCTATTCTTGCAGCTCAGTACACATGGGATGGAAAATACTCCAGAACTGTGGGCAAATTCTCCACTGACTTCCAGTAAATCCTGTCAGATCCTATTGTCTTCGATACGGTTGCACAGAATTTGGCTCCATGTTTCTTCTTCACTAGGGACTTCCATACAAAGTGTAACAAAGAGCCTAATCATTGTAAGCCTTACTTACAAAAGCAGCCCCAATTAGCCCCAGAGGGACACAGTGAGGTATGATTCCATGACACTACTTGTGTAAGGGCTGCTTGCAGGAGAGTATGGGCTGAAGGACTGAGCTCATAATGTTTTGCAGAGAGTTAACCATAGGATGAAATGGAAAAAAAGGTTTTTCTAACCTACAAGGGAAATTTCTCAGTGTGATTCAGAGAGGTTTACATGCATCACTCCCATGAGACTTCCCATAACAGAACTAAATCCTCAGGCATCAAGATAAGAATTGAATACCAATGTGAAACACACTAGTATAAAAAAGGCACGATCACACTAATTGCATCCTCTGATGTGTGGAACTCTTACCGTGAGGAATATTGCAGTCTGTGGGCCTAATAAAGCCCCTTTTAATTAGAACACCAATAGGGATGTTCCATCCAGCCATTCTCGCATATCCTGTGTGGCAGGACTTTTTCCCTTTCAGATCGTTGATGGTGAAGGCATTGGAAGTGTTCCGTTTCACTAATGCCACAGCATAGTACATGTTGCTGTTGTCATCAGCTTGTTGGGAAAAAAAAGAGAATTTTGCCTTTTCTTGAGTGTCCTTATTGTTTCATGACAACTTGACTGATATGTCAGATCTATTATATCTCATTTGCTGCTAAATTCCTAACTCATCCTACATGAAAGATATCGCACCAGCAATTCCAGGGTATGAAACAAGAAAGTCATTTCCCCTCTTTTCAATACAAATATGTAATTCTTATTTATCTGCTTTACACTAACAATCTGACATTCATGTGGAGCCTTTCATTTATATAGATGCCTTTATTGCTGTCTTAATATAGAGATGGTCTGAATTGCTTATTTAAATGCCATGAAAATATTTATATAAATATTAGTTTTTAAGAATTACTTCCTCCCTTTTTTCCCCCTTTTATTTTACAAAATCTTCCATTTGGGTTCTAAGCTACTTGACAAAGCAGCTTTAAAAAGCACATCGTTTATATGTAACTTTTACAGATTTGGAGGAAAATCTCTATAAATTTTGCAGATTTCTATAGGCTCATGTTGATAACAAATAACACCACTAGTCACCTTTTTATCACTTTGTTTTTGAAAAATATCACAGTGAGGGTAAGAAGTTGATCTCAGTTAGAACTTAAAATGTAAATTTCTGTATTTTCTTCTGTGAAATTTCTTTCATTAATCCCGTGGATGAAAAATGCTTTTGACACAGACAACTAAAGCAATAACATCACAGATTTCCAGAAATTTTCACATCTTTGCAGAACTGGTGAAAAGACAAAAAGTCACCAGTAACATTTTGAGCAAACAATGTTTCTCACCCCTTTATTCACAACTCATTGCTAGAGCACAAAATATTTGTTGTGGGTAGGTGAACAAAAAGGGCAGTAGGACATGCACGAGGTCAGATCATCAAAGAATAAGCATGGTCTAGCATGTAGAGCAACCAGGGACTGCAACTGACTTTCTGTGAGGCTTCCCCTCTCTCTCTCTCACTTTCTCTGTTTGTAAAATGAGGATAATGATATTTACCCTCCTTTTTAAAGTGCTTTTACATGTATTGATAAAAAATGCTATATAAATACTAAATATGATTATTGTGCAATCTGAGTAGTAAACAAAGTCCACTGACTTCTAAGGAGATCAAGATTTGCACATACTTAACAGCAGTGAATTTTGACAAATGCAAAATTCTACACATGGGAGAGACTAATTGGAACTACTCATGCACCATATGGGGGATGTCCGCAAAGGAAAAGAATATGGGAATCATTGTAGTCAGCTCAATGAAGACTTCTGGTCAATGTACAGCTGTGGTTAAAAAAGCTAACAAAATTAGGATACATAAAGAATGGGATAGAGAATAATATGGAAAATATTATAATGCCATTATATAAATCAATGGAATACCTTCACTAGAATATTGTGTGCAGTAATGGCCCCCCCATCTCAAAATGGATGTTGCAGAAATAGATGGGGGTGGGAAGTGTCAGAAATGGGTGACAAGAATGATTGGACCCTGGAGAGACTTTCATATAAAAAGGAACTGAAAAGGCAGGGATTGCTTAATAGATTATAAAGCCAGAAAAGGACCATTGTGATAATCTAGTCTGACCTCTTGTAGAACATAGGATATATAAGACTTCACTGAATTAATTCCTGTTTGAACTAGAACAAAAACATCCAATCTTGATTTAAAAATTGCCAGTGTTGAAGAACCCATCACCACGATTGGTAAGTTGTTCAAATGGTTAATTATCCTCTCTGTTAAAAATTTGTGCCTTATTTCTAGTCTGAATTTGTCTATCTTCATCTACCAGCCATTGTATCTTGCTATACCTTTGTATGCTATACTGAAAAGCCCTCTATTATTAAATCTCTGTTCCTCATGTAAGTACTTGTACTGTGATCAAGTCACCCTGTAACTGTCTTTATATTGGTAAGCTAAATAAATTGGGTTCCTTTAGCCTTTCATTATAAGCATGTTTTCCAAGCCTTTAATCTTTCTTGTGGCTCTTCTTTGAACTCTCTCCAATTTATCAATATCTTTCTTGAAATGTGGACACCAGAAATGGACACAGTATACCAGTGGTGGTCACAGTAATTCCAAATGCAGAGGTAATATAACCTCCTCACTCCTACTAGGGAGTCCACTTTTTATACATTCAAGGATCGCATTGGTCCTTTTGGCCACAGCATCACTCTGGGAGCTCATGTTCAGCTGATTATGCACCATGACCTCCAATATCATTTTCAGAGTCACTGTTTCCCAGGATAGAGTCCCCCATCATGTAAATATGGCCCACATTTTTGTTCCTATCTGTTTAACTTTACGTTTGGTCACATCAAAATGCATATTGTTGGTGTCCAACTTTCCAAGTCATCCAGAGCATTCTGTATCAGTGATCTGTCTTCTAAATTATTTACTATTCCCTGAATCTGTCTGTCACCTGTAAACTTAATTATTAATGATTTTATGTTTTATTCCAGGTCATAGATAAAAATAGCATAGATCTGAAAAACACACCTTCGTGATAATGATTCCCTATTTACAATTACATTTTGAGACCTGTCAGCAGATTTTTAATCAATGTAATGTGTGCTGTTAATTTTGAATTTTTCTAGTTTTTAAAAAAAATATTGTGCCATACTAAGTCAAATGCCTTACAGAAGTCTAAATATATTACATCAACAGTGTTACCTTTATCCACCTATCTTGTAAACTGATTTAAAAAAATCAAGTTAGTTTGAGAGGCTCTATTTTCATAGAATCATAGGGTTAGAAGGGACAGCAAGGATCATCAAGTCTCAATCCCTGCCAAAATGCAGGATTAAACCATAAACCATGTTGACTGGCATAATTGTTAATCAATAAATAATTGCCTGCTGCAGAGTTCATAGATTTTTAAGGCCAGATTGCACCATTATGATCTCTAGTCTGACCTCCTGCATAATACAGCCAGAGAACCTCATCCAGCAATTTCTTCATCAAGCCCATAATGTCTTTTTGAGCTATAGCATATCTATTAGAAAGCAATCCAGTCTTCATTTAAAGAGTTCAAGTGATGGAGAATCCACCATGTACCCAGGTAAACTACTCCAATGGTTAATTATACTCACTATTAAAAATTTCTAGTCTGAATTAATCTAGCTTCAGCTTCCAGCCACTCAATTTTGTTTATGTTTGTTTTTGAAGTCTGAGAATTCTCTTCCTCATGTAAATAATTGTTATTCATATAATCAAGTCAGTCATTAAACTTTTCTTAGATAAACTAAACAGATTCAGCTTCTGTAATCTCTCACTATAAGGTGTGCTTTCCAGGTCACAAATCATTCTTGCAGCTCTTTTCTGAACACTTTCCAATCAATGTCCTTTTTGAAGTATGGACATCAGAACTGGACCCAATATTCCAATAATTTTCTCACGTAGATAATACCTCCTCCTTACTCCTACTTAATATACGCCTGCTTATACATATAAGGCTTGTGTTAGCCCTCTTAGATACAGCATTGCACTAGTAGCTCATGTTCAGTTGGTTAACTAACATGGCCCTTTAAGCCCTTTTTAATATCTTTTTAGTATCACATAGAACTGTTAGTGATCATCTTTGAGAATTCATGGAGGACAGGTGAGGTCCCAGAGGACTGGAGAAGGGCAAATGTAGTACCTCTTTTTAAAAAGGGGAATAAAAAGAACCTGGGGAATAATAGACAAGTCAGCCTAACTTCAAGACCTGGAAAGATAGTGAAACAAATTATTAAACAATCAGTTTTTAAGCACCTAGAGGATAATTAGGTTATAAGTAATAGTCAGTGTGGATCTGTCAAGAACAAATCATGCCAAACTAACCTAATTTCCTTCTTTTATAATGTTATAGGCCTAGTGGATAGGGAGTTATCTGTGAACATGGTTTTAGTAAGGCTTTTGACACAGACCCACATGACATTCTCATAGGCAAACTAGGGAAACATGGGGTGGTTGAAAGACCATATAGTTAGCAGCAGCTTGTTGTCCAACCAGAAAGTGTTTCTAGTGGGGTCCTGCAGGGGTCAGTACTGAGCTAGGTCATATTCAATATTTTCATTAATGACTTGGCTAATGGAGTGGAGAGTAGGCTTATACATTTGTGGATGATACCAAGGTGAGAGGGGTTGCTAACAATTTGGAGGACCTGATTAGAATTCAAAATGACCTTGACAAATTAGAGAACTGGTCTGAAATCAACAAGATGAAATTCAGTGAAGACAAGTGCAAAGTACTTCACTTAGGAAGGAAAAATCAAATGCACACCTGCAAAATGAAAAATAACTAGCTAGGCAATAGTACTGCTGAAAAGGATCTGGGGATTCTAGTGGATCACAAACTGAATATGAGTCAACAATGTGATGCAGTTGCGAGAAAGGCTCATATCATTCTGGGGTGTATTAACAAGAGTGTCGTATGTAAGACATGAGAGGCAATTGTCACTCTCCACTTAGCACTAGGGAGGCCTAAGCTGGAGTACTGTGTCCAGTTGTGGGTATCACACTTTAATAAACATGTGGGGAAACTGGAGAGAGCCCAGAGGAGAGAAACAAAGATGACAAAAGACTAAGAAAACAAAAATGATAAAAGGTTAAGCTGAGGAAAACTTTAAAAACTGCACATTTAGTCTTGAGAAAAAAAGACTGATGGGGGACCTGATAACAGTCAACAAATATATTAAGGACTGTTATAAGGAGGGTGATCAATTGTTCTCCATGTCCACTGAAGGTAGGACAAGAAGTAAATGGCTTAATTTGCAGCAAGGAAGATTTAGGTTAGATGGTAGGAAAACTTTTCTATATATAAGGTTAGTTAAGTTTTGGAATAGGGAGGTTGTGGAATCCCCATCACTGGAGGTTTTCAAGAACGGGATAGACAAACATCTGTCAGGGATTGTTTAAGTATACTTAGTCCTGCCTCAGGGCAGGGGACTGGACTAGATGATCTCTTGATATCCTTTCCAGCCATACATTTCTATGATCCTATGATCACTGCATTTGAGAATACAGTCCCACATATTTATTTAGCTGGGGTTGGTCCTGCTTTGAGCAGGGAGTTGGACTAGATGACCTCCTGAAGTCCCTTCCAACTCTAATATTCTATGATTCTATTTGAAGTATGAGCTGCATTCTTTGGGTTATATTCATAATGGGAATTTAAGGGTTGCAAAGCCTAACACCTAGGTGTGTGCCTTGCTGTCCAGCAGAGTTCATTGCCCCATGTTAGATGCCCAGACTTCCCATGCATTGTATGTGGATAGTCAGACACCCAGATGCCAGCAAGCCACCTACGCTAGTCAGTAGGAAATGCCAGAGGAAGATGCCTCCCTCCGCTCATGATTCTTAGCCGTGAATTGTCTTCTGGAGTTAGGCACCGAAAGCTAGGTCAGATGCTTAGGGAGACCAGGCCCTAGGGAGGAAAGGGGAAGTCCATTGTAGGCAATAGATAGATCAGTGGTTAGAGCACTCACCTGGGATATGGGAGACCTGCTCTTTCTGATTGGGAGCAGAGACTTCAACCCAGGTCTTCCACCTCCCAGGAGAGTGCCTTAACCATTGTCATTGGCTATCCCTCGATATGAGGATGATGTCTGCTAGGAGGAAAGTCACTGATAAGATGGCTGAGGAGTCCAATTCAAGCTCTACAATTTTTTTCAGATATGTGACAGGTTGTTTCTTGGAGAGAGCACAACTACTGGCCAGGATGCCGTACACTTTCCTTCCTCCTCTGCTATTTCTCAGCCTCTTGAGCAAGGCAATTCTCTTCAAAACAAGCTGAGGATTGATGTATGATGTGACGTCATTTCAGTCTGTTGCCAGCCAGCTCTTCCCAATTTGTGGGGCCAATGCTTCCCTTTTTAAGATATACTTTCAGGTGTCCTTGTAGCATTTCCTTACCATGACTAAGTTGAGAAAAGAGCTCTTGCTTTGGAAGATGAGTATCAGCCATCTGCACACAATGATCAGCTCAGTGAAGTTGATGTTTCATAATCTTTGCCTCAACACTGGTGATTTTAGGTGCAGAGAGAGCACTGGCATTGGTGTGATAGTCTTCCCATCTGATACCGATAATCTTCCTAAGACAGTACTTTTGGTACCACTCCAGACACTTAAGTTGGCTTTGATATGTCACCCATGCCTTGCACCCATAAAGAAGAGTGGGGATGACTATTACATTGTAGTCCAGGATTTTATTTTCCATCTGCAGATCTCTTTCAATAAAGACACAACGGAGCAACTTTCCAAAGGATGCACTGGCACAACGGATCATATGTTCGATCTCCACATCAAAGTTCACTACCTGGGAGAGATGGCTACCAAGATCAGGGAACGCTCAACATTTTCCAGGGGTTCATCACTGATGATAATTTGTGGGAGAAGGGAAGCAACTTGTACTGGGGCAGGCTGGTGGAGCACCTTAATCTTCCCAATGTTGAGGAAGAGTCCTAGGCTATGGTAGGTACTTGAGAAGAGATCTAGGCTGGATTGCAAGTCAGCCTCAGTGTGTGCAAGGATAACATAGTTGTCAGCATACTGAAAGTTGGTAATTCCAGAGGAAAGGCAGTCATGAATAAGAAGCAAGATAGATGGAGAAAAGGGATGGGGCAATACACAGCCCTGCTTAACGTAGCTCTGCTTAACAGATGATGAAAGGGTCCATCTCTAACCCATTACAGATAATGGTGGCGGTCATTCCATCATGAAATAGCCTGAGAACATGAATGAACTTCATTGGACAACCAAATCTAGACAGCGCCTTCCATAATGCTTCATGAGTGATGGAATCAAAGGCCTTACATTGACCAACAAATGCCATAAACAATGGTTGGTGGTGTTTTCTATACTTCTCTTGGATGTGTCATGCAACAAAAACCATGTCAAATGTGCCCCGAGATGGTCTGACACCACATTGGGATTCTGGAAGGAGGTCTTCAGCAAGAGGGAGAAGATGGTTCAAAAGGACGCGAACAATGATCTCCCCAGCAACGGAGAGGAGGGCAATACCTTGGTAATTACTGCACATTGACTTGTCCCCTTTCTTAAAAATGGTCATAATACTAGCATTATTTAAGTCAAGTGGAATTTCCTCATTAACCAGAAGTAGATGAAGTTTTTGCATGAGTGCTATTCTACCAGCTTTGAAGACTTCGACAGGGATGCCATCTGGACCTGGCGCCTTGTTGTTTCTGGTCTGCATGATGGCATGCCAAACTTCCTCAGAAGATGGGATGGGGTCAAAAAGAGGTTCTATTACTGGATGCTGAGAAATGGACTTGATGGTGACAGCTGAGACTTCAAATTCATGGTTCAATTGCATCTCAAAATGCTCCTTCCAATGTTGCTTAAGGGCTACATTGTCCTTAAGAAGGGTGGAGCTGTCCTGGGGTTGCAAAGGGGTTATGCCATTTGAACTTGGCCCATAGATGACTTTCGTTGCTTGAAAAAAGCTTCTCATGTCATGTTGATCATGAAACTCTGGGTCTCCAGGGCCTTTGCTTGCCAACACTGATTCTTGATGTCTCGCAGCCTCCTTTGAACTAAAGCTTTAAGCTGATAAGTGTCTCATTTTTGCTGGTTTGAGGTTTCATTTTGCCACGTGCAAAGTGCACTTCTCTTCTGATGAATAAGTGCTAGGATTTCCTTGTTCTCATGAAACCAATCCTGATGGTGATGAGTGGAATATCCAGTCGATTCAGCATGTGCCTTGTGAATAATGGTCTTAAACTCCTCCCAATATATTTGGATGTCATTGATGTTGTCAGGTAGATCAGACAGCCTCTCAATGAGGTGTTGTTGAATTGTCTCATGACTAGCATGATTCTGAAGTGCCTTGATGTTAAATATCTTCCAAATTCCTTTTGGTTGTTTACGATGTACATGATTGATCTGACTAAATGATGGTCTGTCCATTTGCTTATCACAAATATTATCTTTAGACAGAAGGACAAATATAAGATCACTTGGAAACACCCATGTTCTGAACACTGGCATCTTCTTGACTATGTCATCGTCAGAGCCCGTGATCATACAGATGTCCATATTACATGAGGTCTGAGAGGTACGGATGAATGCTATAGGCTGTTATGGCATGGGAGGTGTCTCAAACACTCTTGTTGAAGTTGTTCCACTTGGTAGAAATGATTAAGTTTTCATAGGGCCAGAGAGAGAGCGAGAGAGACTCTACAGCCTATTGGTTAGGGTGCTCACCTGGGATGTGAGAGACGTCGGTTCAATCCCTGCTCCAAATCAGGGATTAAACCTGGGGCTCTCACATCCCAGGTGGATGCCCTAACACTAGTAGACTGGGACACATACAGACACAGCCAGTTCCCCAGAATCCTGTCCTGCTTGCCCCGGCTGTCTTCTGTGTAGTTTAGGCCTGACAGCATGCATACCGGATGGGGCCCAGTAGGTGAGATAGGCTGTGGAATGCCTAGTTTGAAAATTCTGCTGGGATTTAGGTATGAGCTAGGGTGCCAAGTATTTGGTGTCCTCAGGATTTAGGCAACTTTGCACATGCCTGCCAGCAGATACTTAACCACTTACAGGGTTAGGCAGCAGCTGAGGTGGTTTTGTGAATGTTAATGGTGCCTAAATGTTGGAGTTAGGCTCCTAAATTCTTTTTTTGACTCTTGTCCTTTGTTCCTAAATGTTGTTAAAATGATTGTGGCTAAAATAAGCCTGCCTTATCAAGAATCCATATTGCTCTGTATAACTGACCTGCTTCCCATCATTAGTTACCACTCCACAATTATTTATTTATTTATTTATTTTTTGTCATTCACAAATCTTACTCACAATGATTTAATATTTTTTCCAGATCATTGATAAAGATATTGAATAGCATTGGGCCAGGAACACATTGTTGTGTGACCCCCATTATAAAAACCTCCACTGGATGAAGGTTCCTCATTTACAATTACATTTTGAGAGCTATCTGTTAACCTCATTTAAATCCCTTTAGTAGAGGCTATATTGATTTTGTATAGTGCTAATGTTTTTCCTAAGTATACTATGTGAACGTGGGTACTTTTATCAACCAAACTTTGGTCTTGTAAAATAATTAAATCAAGTTTGTTTGACACAACCTATTTTCCATAAAACCATGTTTATTGACTTTAACTATGTTACTATCCTTTAATTCTTTGCTGATTGCATCCTTGGTTCTTGCCAGTAGTGTTGGAGACATGATACTGGACTAGATAGATCACTGGGTCTGATTCGGTATGGCAATGCCTATATCCTTGTGGCTTTAACAAGATTACTCTTTAACAGCTCAGTTTTTTCATGGTCAAGTAAGATTACAGGGGAATTGCAAGACTCCCAAGTTAGATCCTTAATTCATAAAGAGTTAATATTGTATTATAAAATGCTAAAGCTCTATTATAAATTATCAGTACTGGATGTAAATCACATTCCCACCTGATGATCTCAGCCAACAGACTACCAGAACAACCCCGTTCTATCCACGCTGAGTCGCTTAGGTTCAAGGTGTGGGTTTTTGGATCCAATATATTTGTTTAGCTTCCATCTGAAAAAATGATTTTCCAAACAGGTCCACTGACCTCAAATTATGTTTCTAGAGTGTTTTCAAACAGTCAAGAAAACAGAAACCCAATGTTCTCTGCTCTTCTTACCAGAATAACTTTCCCCAGCAGCTGGCACTAGGCCATACATCTTTCCAGCTATGTAAATATCAGCTCCATCCACACTTACAGCATCACTTTCTTTTTTCTGAAAGGAAATAAAATTCATGAGTTGTGTGAAAAAAAAATTCTTCCAGGACATAGTGATGGCATACATCTAGTTCAATCACCATTCAGAGCAAGAATCAAGGAGGCATGATATTACCTGTCTCATCTTCTACTACCCCTAAAATGAGTCCTGGCTCAGTAAAAATAATATTCCCAGGTCCTGCTCCCCAAAAGTTATGATCTATCAACTTTAAGCAGATTCTTCAGCTGTTGCAGATAAGCCAAAGTGATTATTCTGTCAAATCATACCCACAAATTGCAGAATAAGACCAGACAGACCTCAGATGCAAAAATGCAGACATGCAACCTCAGCAGCAACAGATTTAACTCTTAGGAAACAGGTCAGTGTTAAGGAGTTAAGAAGGTTAGATCACCAGAGTCATTGGTGATGCTGTGGTGGAAAAACGTTTGGCCACTGAGGGTATGTCTACACGGCAAAAAAACGAAAAACAAAAACCCATGGTAGTGAGTCTCAGAGCCTGGGTCTAGAGACTCAGCCTTGCGAGGATTGTACCGTGGTGCTAAAAATAACTAGACATTTGGGCTGGGGCTGAAACTTGGTTTCTAAATCCCATCCCCCTCCCTGGGCTTCAGATCTTTGGATTAAACATCTACATGATTACTTTTAGCATGACTATTTTAGACATGGGCTCAGAGACTCATTGCTGAAAGGATATTTTTGGTCATGTAGACATACCTTGGAAGACCTTATCAGATTATGATTCTTGCTAAAGTGAATTCTATCAAGCCCATATTCTTTTGGCCAGAAATGGCGCTCCTCCTGCTTTTTCCCACTGCTGGTCCTGGCCACTTTCTCATGCTAGGATCCAGCCCATGGATGGTGGAACACACAGAGCCCAAAGCAGTCCTGTGTTCTGACCTGGGGATGGGAACTGGGAAGACATAGCGCTTGTTTTAATACAACAGCTATCTTGAGTTAGTACACTCGTCACTGTACTTGAGCTAGCCTGGCTCAAGTGAGGATGACCACACCTCAAAGCAGCACTGGAGTTACACATAGTGATTGGACTAGCTGCTGATGAGTTTTTCATAACTCGAGCTGTTGCATCCCCACTAAATTACTAGTTCCAGCATCAACACTACTTGAGAGCTTCAACCTCTCCCTGCTTCTCCCATGGGCCCACTAGTTCAAGCTTAAAGCACCACTTAACTTGAGTTAGGGATTTTTGTGTGTGGACAGGAGTCGAGTTAGGGGTAACACTTGAGTTACAACTTGTGCTAACTGTGCTATGAAGACATACTCTTAACTGTGTTATTGAGTCATGGGACACGTCTCATTCTCAACGGAAAGAGGACGCTGTGGACCTCAGTTTTATTATTAATGAGCTGGAATGAACTAGACAAAATTATGTGTGAAATGCTGTGCTGGAGGTCAGCAGTTAAGCATTTGAAAGGCAGCTATTAATCATTGTTAAAGGACCTTCTTTCTTTCAGTGTGTCAGACAACCTCTTGGAGGGTGGGAAGGCAATTGGTTGCAACCTTAATGTAGGTGTATTTATCTTGAAAAGTATTTTGGGAAAACAGACATGGAAGACGTTTATAAGCAATCTCTGGGGTGAAGAAACAGGAAACAGATATCTCTCTGGACACAGCAGCATGAGATTGCCATTCCAAAATCTCAGCCCTCTACCATAAAACCAATAGAGAATCCTCTAAAATCTCCTGGATTTGCCAGCCAGTGCCTGCTGCTTACGTACAGGGCCAATGTCACACAACTGCTCCTATCCAGCAGCGGACAGTTGTATACATACACATTAGCTAATTCCTTTTAATACATTCATGGTCTTTTATGGTTCATACAAAGCATGATAACAAGCCCACCTGGATCATTTCCATACATTGTTCTGTTGTCTTGGCTGAAACACACTGGATCTCTGGTTTCAAGTTCTTTTTTTTAAAGGCAACAGCCATTTCACTACATTTCCAGATCTCCTCAGTGAGCACAACACACCATCTCAGGCTTTCTGGTAACCCTGAATTAAATTTGAAAGAAAATAATAGGGATTAAATATTTATAGATGTAATCATGTATATATGCTGCTCATTACCACATTCCTGGGCACCTCGCCTTATTAAAAATGTACACTTAGAAATGATCACACCTGTAGCAAACCTCACAGTACAGAATAAACTGGGCTGGGAAGTAGTGAATATAAAGACAATTATTTACTGAGACTTGTGACACAGTCAGACCCCAATGGTTCTCTCTAATTCCCAAACTAAGAAATCACTGCCTGTGCTGCTTAATAATACCACACAGGGTCTCCTTAACTCCTGGGCTCGACTTTGGCCACGGAAGGAACTGCTGACTACACTACAAATCTACTCACAGAGAGTGGACAAATGACTCCTACTGCTGTTGCCCAGTTGGTACATCCATAGCTGGTAAGACCTATCCAGTGCGCTATCTCCAAAGTTTAACCATAGGCCAGTCTGAACAGATGCATCTTGTGCTTTCTCAAGGCCAACTGATTCTGGCTCCATTACTGAAGATGTTCTGAATTCTGAGAAGTGAAAGCACAAGCGGTATCAGATGGGCCAAGCTGCCATGAAGGTTCATTTTCTAGTGCAGGGATTTTAAGAATATTCTGTATTATAATCTATAGTCTGAGGCCAAAATCTTGGTCTCACTATGATGGCACTTTTATGCTGCTTTAACAGTGTGAAATGGGCATCTGAGGATTTCTCTAAGTTAGGAGATTGCTGTACCATCCATTCATTCAATTTTGGTACTTCTATGGCCCTCATTACTGTAAAATCTGAGCACCCTATACTCGTTAATTATTTTCCATGTAGAAGGGAAGTGCTATGATATACCCATCTAATAGATACGGAACAGAAGCACAGAGAGGCTAAGTGACTTGCCCAAGGTCACACAGAAATTCAACAGTGGATCAGCATAGGACTTGAAAGCAAGCCCTGTGCAGGTGTCCCAACCACCTCCTTCCTCTCTCTTTGTATAAGCCAGCTCTACACCACCATTTCCCTGCAGTCTAGAGATCCCTGGCTGATGTAAAGTCTGTGTGTGGTTGTTACAAACCAGCACAATTTAGAGCAGTGCTGAAGCTGCTCATTCAGTCTAGATTAAGGTTTAGGAATTCTAGGTCTATGCCTAGGGCCCTAGTTCCTAGACAATGGGACCAGATTCTCAGCTCTCATTAGCAAAAATAATGTTTCTAGCATGCAAATAAAAGCTTGAAAAACCTGAATGTAATTGATGCCTACCAAAGTGTGCTAGAGCACTTGCTTCAACAGGTGTGAGCTGCCTCATTCCTCTTACTCTGGAACCTACTGCCACTCCAAGAGTGGTTTGGCCAGGTGTTGTTGTGCAGGGCCCTAGCAGGCCCATGCTGAGTGTGCTCAGGGCTCCAAATTGCCTTAATTTTGCCCTGACTGTTCTAAATTATCCTAGGAGCTGAACCGCTTCCCTGGCCAGCCTCTGAACAGAAAGGAAAGAATGGAAAGGTCTCTCTCTCTCTCTCTCTCACACACACACGCGGCACTACTGCAGAGCAACTGAAGACGGAGCCCTGAAAATGCATTAGAACATCTGAGGTGTTTGGAAATGGAGCTTCTTTGTTTCTGCAGCTGGGATGGAGTTTCCTAAAAAGGAATACATTTTCATGCACTGAAGGAATGAATCTGCTAACAGAACATAATGTAGTAGAAGCAAACAGTGGCACAAATCCTGTCATTCTTACTCAGTCCTTATTCATGCAAAACTACCACTAAAACAATGAGAAACCCATTCCATTAGTTTGCTAAAGGACAGCAGGATATGGAGCTGTACGTTTCACATGTTTCTACTGTACGCTACTTAATTGACTGAAATGTGGGCATTCAGCCTATCAAAACTATACAAAACTAACCATAAGAGGTCCAGGAAAAAGAAAAGGAAGAGAAGCTGTAAGTGAGGGAGTCTTTTCAAGCAACAATACTGATTACCAGATTAAAACCCCACTCACTCATATGTGCAGAATGGGTTTACTTCTCATGCAGTTTGCAATGGCGCTTTGGTGGCTCCAACTGCAGTTTGGGGATTTTTAATTGGAGTTTGTGGTTCAACACAGGCTAAAATCATTAATGTGGGGAAGAGAGCCTGTAGTACCAGTGCTCAGGTACCATGGAGAGAACCAAGATAGAATAGGAATGAAACCAAGAAATCTCATCACCAGTGCATAGCTCAGGACTTGGGAACTACTGATGTAGTTAACATAACACTAAACAGCACATCTGTGCCTCCCCAGTTGTAAGTATTGTGCTTTCTGGCTCAGGGCCAGGGGTAGATTACAATTAAATGGAACAGAAATCTAAAATTCAGTTGTCTTGTCTCTTTGGCTCCCTCTAGATCCTTTTAAGGAACTCAGTGATCAGCACTCTGCTTTCTGTGCCTGCCCTGTGAAAGAGGAGCCACAACCTGATCAGTTTGCTCAGCACAGATACCCCTGCTGCTCCTACACCATGGTAGCTGGATCCTTGAAGCAGTGTATCATGGTCCCAAATTCAGGGTGGTCTCTGAAGTTTGGGTCTTTGTGTTCCAAGGAGTCTTCAAAAGGTCAAGATGAAAACATGAATTCAAATAAAATACAGGTGGTCTCTCTTGTAAGGGCACTGTTACTTGTGGTTACGGAGGCAAATCCAAAGGCCCAACTTACTGCTGGGGTCACAGCTCAAGCCTTGCATGGCGTGCATATATTCGTCACCCAGCCAAGCCTGGTAGTTCTGATTTGTGATTGGAACCAATTCTGTGGTGGTGTCTTTGAAGAGAAGATTCTTTGCATTGTAGGCTGCAGAATCAAACATCTGAAATCTTTGCTGTAACATTAAGGAAAGAGTAAGTGTCTATAAGGCAAGGACACCTGTATCTAATGCTTGGTCTACACTTAAAAGGTTAAGATAGGTTGACATGACTCCCTCAGTCTGGTGTATGAAAAAAAAACCACCTCTGACTAACATAGCTCTACTAACCAAAACCCCAGAGGAGATGCAGCTACGTTGATGAGCAATGCTTCTGTTGATAAAACTGCTGTTTTTTAAGGAGGTGGCATCCTTACACCAATGGAAAACCCCTTCAGTTGGTGTAGGCTGCATCTATACTATGGGGTTATACAGTATAGGTATGCTGACATAGCTGTGCTGATATAATTTTGGACTGTAGACTTAGGTCATGTCTATGCTACTGCAACACAGCTACAGCGCTGTTGCTGTGCTACTGTAGTGCCACAGTGTAGATGGTTCCTACACCAATGGAAGGGGTTTTTCCCCTAATGTAGATAATCATAGAATCAGAACTCAAAAAGATATCAAGAGATCTTCTAGTCTAATTCCCAGCATTCAAGGTACAACTAAGTATTATCTAGACCATCCCTTAGAGGTGTTTGTCTAACCTGTTCTTAAAAATCTCCAGTGATGGAGATTCCAGAACCTCCCTAGGCAATTTATTCCAGTGCTTAAGTACCCTAACAGTTAGGAAGTTTTTCCTAATGTTCAACCTAAACTGCCCTTGCTGCAATTTAAGCCCATTGCTTCTTATCCTATCCTCAGAGATTAAAGAGAACAATCTTTCTCCCTCCTCCTTGTAACAACCTTTCATGTATTTGAAAACTGTTATGTCCCCCCTCAGTCTTCTCTTCTCCAGACTAAACAGACCCAATTTTTTCAATATTCCCTCATAGATCATGTTTTCTAGAACTTTAATCATTTTTGTTGCTCTTTGCTGGACTCTCTCCTATTCGTCAGAATCTTTCCTGAAATGGGGTGCCCAGAACTAGACATAATATACCAGTTGAGGCCTAATCAATGTGGCGTAGAGTGGAAAGATTACTTCTTGTGTCTTGCATTCAACACTCCTGCTAATACATCCCAGCATGATGTTTGCTTTTTTTGCAACAGCATTACACTGTTGACTCATATTTAGTTTGTGATCCACTATGACCCCCAGATCCCTTTCCTCAGTACTCCTTCCTAGGCAGTCGTTTCCCATTTTGCCTGTGTCCAACTGATTGTTCCTTCCTAAGTGGAGTACTTTGCATTTGTCCTTATTGAATTTCATCCTATTTACTTCAGATCATTTCTCCAGTTTGTCAAGATCATTTTGAATTTAATTCCTATCCTCCAAAGCAGTTGCAACTCTTCTCAGTTTGGTATTGTCCACAAACTTTATAAGTGTACTCTCAATGCCATTATCGAAATCATTGATGACGATATTGAACGGAATCAGACCCAGAATAGATCCCTGCAGGACTCCAGTTGATATGCCCTTCCAGCTTGACTGTGAACCACTGATAACTACTGTCTGGGAATGGTTTCCCAGGCAGTTATGCATCCACCTTATAGTAGCATCATCTAGGCTGTATTTCCCTCGTTTGTTTACACAGTCATGCGAGCCTTCTCTCTGAGAAGCCATCTGTCTGAGAAGTAGCAGTAAGCTTGATGGAAAAACCTTTCCATCAACCTAGTTGCATCTACACTAGGGGTTAGGTCGACCTAACTGTGGTGCTCAGGGTGTGAAATTTTTCACAGCCCTGTGTGAATTGCTAGGCCAAACTACGTTTTAGGTGTACTGCAGGCCATAGCTTAAGTAATGTTTAAGTCTGGGATGAAAAGATCCACATTGTTGGGAACATTGACATTGAGGGCACTATTGCGCTTGTACCTTCACAAAACATAAGCAACTGCCCTAAAGAAGTTCAAGCCTTGTTCAGTGTCTCTTGGTATTTAGGGCAAAGGAAGTGGTGTAAGATCATCAGCCCCTTTATGTGGCTGAAAGTGCTCAGTATCCCACAGGATCAAGCCGGGTGAGTAGGGAGCCAACTAAAAAAATAGAACAACTGATGACAAAAAATGTAATCCACCTGCCCCTGCTTAAGCATCTGGAAGATGAGTGACCCATCAGTGTCAGGTCTGACGACAACAGCATGAGCTGGAACGCGGGCCAGGTGGCATTTCCTCCAGTCTGTAACCTCAGCTGTGCTGCCATCCCGGCAGAGAAGCTGGAAGTCGTTGGAGTGAAGCTGTTGGGCCCATGAGGAAGGAGTCTGGCCTGAAATCAAATAGAACAGTTATGAAACACTTTTCAGAATCATACTGATGGACACACAGCTGCTGATGCCTCTATCTCCCTCTGACTCTGCTCTAGCCATCCAGCCACACTATTTCTAAAGTACCTAATCACGAGCAGCAATTCTCAGCTACCTTCTGCCTGATTTTCCCTTAAGCTGCATAAAAAGCAGGAGGAAAGCAGGCTTAACCCACTATTTGGGAATGTCCCTGTCTCAGAGTATGTCTATACTGCAGAGTGAAGTTGATTTAATTTCAATTGACTTTCACCCGCCAAACTTATGAAGTTGGAGCAGCATGATCACATCACACACATTGCATTGGGGGTTTGCGTCCCCATCAGCCACACTTGTATCGATAATCAAAGCAGTGCACCATGTGTAGCTATCCCACAGTGCAACTATCCGCAGTGACTTTTGGGAAGGTTGTCATCCTCCCATGATGCAACATGCTCCCTTGCCCTTCCCCTCTTGTCGAAACCAGACAGACAAATGTTTTTTGGTGCCATTTTTCCAAACCCGTCTCTGCCACAGGCACACCATTGCTGGAGAGGCATGGAACCCGCTCAGCTGTGCACTGTCATTGTGAGCATCACAAATTCCTCATGGCTTATCCTGCAGTATTTTCAAGGCCAAGACAGGAGCCGCAGCACAGAAAATTGCAATGTTACTGACGCCGCCCTGCTACGAGCCATAGAATGAAACAATTCCCGTTTGCTGTGCACTGTCATTGTGAGCATCACAAATTCCTCATGGCTTATCCTGCAGTATTTTCAAGGCCAAGACAGGAGCCGCAGCACAGAAAATTGCAATGTTACTGACGCCGCCCTGCTACGAGCCATAGAATGAAACAATTCCCGTTTGCTGAATGCTGTCACGCACCATCTTCAGTCGGTGAAGCGCCACTTCTGGTCCCAGGAAACAAGCACTGACTGGTGGGATCGCATTATTGTGGGATGATGAGCAGTGGCTGCAGAACTTTCATTTGTGAAAGGCCACTTTCACTGAACTTTGCACAGAGATGTCCCGAGCTCTGAAATGCATGAATACTTGCTTGAGACTTACTGTGACAGTGGAGAAGCGAGTGGCCATCGCTCTGTGGAAGTTAGCAACCCCAGACTGCTACCAGTCAGTTGGGAATCAATTTGGAGTCAGTAAATCCATCATGGGAGCTGCTGTGATACAAGTGTGCCTAGTCATTAATAGACTTCTGCTAAGAAGGGTAGTGACTTTGGGAAACGTGCAGGACATAGTGGATGGGTTTGCCACAATGGGGTTCCCAAACTGTGGCAGGGCAACAGATGGCACATATAGCCCTATCTTAGCACCGGACCACCTTGCCACAGAGTACATAAACTGAAAGGGATATTTCTCAATGGTGTTGCAGGCCCTTGTGGCTCACAGAGGATGCTTCACTGACATCAAGGTGGGGTGGTCTGGAAAGGTGCATGACGGGCGCATCTCTAGGAACTCAGGTCTGTTCAAAAAGCTGCAAGTAGGCACTTTATTAGTGATATTGAAATACCAATAGTGATCCTGGGGGATCCTGCCTATCCCTTGCTCCCCTGGCTAATGAAGCCCTACACTGGGCACCTGGACAGTGAGAAGGAGCGTTTCAATAATAGGCTCAGCAAGTGCAGAATAGTGATGGAATGTGCATATGGCTGCTTAAAGGCATGATGGTGCAGTTTGCTCACTAGGATAGACCTCAGTGAACGCAACATCCCAACTATTCTCTCTGTCTGCTGTGTACTCCGTAATATGTGTAAAACAAAGGGAAAAATTCCCACTGGGTTGGGGAAGGCTGATAGGGTGGCCACAAATTTTGAGCCGCCAGATACCAGTGCAACGCTGAGAACCAACCACGGAGCGATGCGCCTCACGGAAGCATTGAAAACCCATTTTTGCAATGAATTGCAGCAATGTATGTCTCCATCACTGCTGTGCCTTCCCTTTCCATCCTCTACCCTCGCACCATCTTTCCCCTCTCCCTGTTCCCCCGGTGACAATCCCCGAGCTCTCAATGAATAAAGAGTAATGTTTTTTAAAGCAGTAAAGTTTTATGGGTGATCCATTAGTGAGGGGAAAGGAAGATAATTTAACATTCTCATAAGGCTGTTAGGGGATCCAGAGCAAAGTGTGACTGTGCAAACAGCAAAGCACGCACATTCCCAGTTCTTAAAGGGGCCATCACCTCTTTCTGCTCCCCTCCACCGGCATGGAATGGAGCACATACTGCACCCTGCTCAACCTCCTCCTACAGCGCTTGGGGATGGAGGCTGGGAAACAGCTTGATAGCTGAGCATTTTGCAGGGGCTGCAAAGGGAGTCTGTCTTGCTGCTGCTCTTCCTGAAGCTCTACCAGATGCCTCAGCATGTCAGACTGATCCCTCATATATGCAACATTTCCTCTTGCATTGCACACTCCTGCTCCTGGGCTGATTTTCTGTTTTCCATGTCCATGTTCAGTTTTTCTGACAATGACATCCTCCAGACTCTGAGCTCTCTGTCAGCAGCCATGGAAGCATTCATTAGTTCATTGAACATGTCATCCTGAGGGGTTTTTTTTCACCTTCTAATCTGGGAAAGGCGCGCTGCAGGAATAGAAGTTGGGGTGAAGGCCAAGCTGTCCACTGTAAGGCAAGCAAAGCACAAAGTTTTCATTGTTAGCTGGTCCCATGGATGAAAAGCAATGTTACAATGTAAAAAGAACTCCCCTTCATATTCACAAGGCAATGCCAGACCTGCATACCAATATGTACATATTGCACAGGTCAGAGTGGTGTTCCAGCCATGGTAAGTAAGAGGCCTTTGCATCCATTATAGGGAAGTCTCTGTAGCACTAAATTCCCCAATCCACACTTACCCAAGGAGCAGGATCATTGGGCTCCCCTTTACCATCCCATAGACCGGTTTGGGAGGAGGTGGTCCAAACGGATTGAAGGAGGATGTGAGTGAAGTGTCGCTGGAGAAAACAATGTCATGGCTAGGAATTGTCTGTGTTGGTGTAGGACACTGTCCATGGCAGGGAAATAACATGCAGTGACTATATTGGTTGGGTACTGTAAACTTGCACCACCTTCCCTAGGTGACCATGTGTGATATCAGTCTCCTGAGTATAACACAGGCTGAAAGGGAAGATTTGCTGCAGGCATCTGCGTACAGGCCTGGCCCTTATGCTGCTATGGTGTGTTCTGTAATGATGTCTGCTCATTTAATAGCAGAGTGGCGAGGAAATGTGTCCTACCATGGAGGAAGAAATAAGGCTGCCCTCCCCAGAAATCTTCTGCAAAGGATTGCAGAGTACCTACATGCAAGTTTCTTGGAGATATCCATGGAGGATTCTTGGAGCATCCCTGTGCACATAAATAGTCTGTTCTGGGGGTAAACCTCTGCTTAAGTGGACCAACACCCAGGAATCCCATCCCCACAAACACACAGACTTCTTTTTTTGCAGAAATAAGAAGCTGGACTGGGGCTATAACCACAGAAATATGATTTGTTATAAACAGACACATACTCACCAGATGTGCCTTCCGCAGCATGTCAGTCAGTCACACTGTCCTGCATCCAGCTGGGCTGCTCTGGGGTAACAAACAGGTCCTGGCTCTCGGGGAGAATGGATACCTCACTCGCCTGCCCCGTTCTCATTCGCCTCCTCCTCATCCACAGAGTCTTCCTCATTCATCCTGGACTGGGATTCTACGGAGGTATCTATGCTGCATGGTGGTACAGTAGTGGGGTCACCGCCGAGAATCGCATGCAGCTCCTCATAAAAGTGGCGTGTCTTTGGTGATGAGCCAGAATGACTGTTTGCCTCCCTAGTTTTCTGATATGCCTTCCTCAGCTCTTTGATTTTAACGTGGCACTGCTGCGCATCCCTGTTGTGACCCTTCTTCACCATACCACGCGATATCTTCTCGTAGATAGCCAGATTTCTTTTGCTGGCTCAGAGCAGAGCCAGAAAACAAGGTTACTTACCAGTAACTGTTGTTCTTCGAGATGTGTTGCTCATATCCATTCCAATGTAGGTGTGTGCGCGCCCCGTGCACAGATTCCCGGAACTTTTTCCCTAGCAAGCCCCGCATGGCCAGCTCAGGCGCCCCCTGGAGTGCCGCGCTCATATCGCGGTATAAAGGGCACTGCTGGCACCGCGGGTCCCCAGTCCCTTCTTTCTGCCAACTCCGACAGTGGGGACGGGGGGTGGGTTTGGAATGGATATGAGCAACACATCTCGAAGAACAACAGTTACTGGTAAGTAACCTTGTTTTCTATCTTCGAGTGATTGCTCATATGCATTCCAATGTAGGTGATTGAGTAGCCATACCTTGGAGGAGGGTAGGAGTTATCGGTGACCTGCTCTAGACAGCACGGCCCTGCCGAACCCTGCGTCTTCCCTTGCTTGTTCCACGATGGCGTAATGCGACGTGAACGTATGGACTGACGACCAGGTCGCTGCCCTGCAGATGTCCTGCAGGGGAACCCTTTCTAGAAAGGCTGCGGAAGAGGCCTGAGCCCTAGTGGAGTGTGCTCTCACCGGCCCTGGGAGGGGTACTCCTGCCTGCTCATAGCATGCTTTAATGCAGGCAGTAATCCACTTGGAGATGCGCTGGGTGGAGACAGGCAAGCCCTTCATCCTATCCGCCACAGCCACGAAGAGCTGTGTCGACTTCCGGAAAGGCTTGGTCCTCTCGAGATAGAAGGCCAAGGCTCGCCTGACATCCAGCGAATGTCCTCTCCTTTCCTCCTCCGACTCGTGGGGTTTTGGAAAGAACACAGGAAGGAAAATGTCCTGGTTACAGTGGAACTGAGACACCACCTTAGGCATAAAAGCCGGGTGAGGCCTCAGCCGGACCTTATCCTTATAAAAAACCGTGTAGGGGGGCTCCGAGGTTAACGCCCTCAGTTCGGAGACCCTTCTGGCCGAGGTGATAGCCACTAGGAAGGCCACCTTCCATGACAAAAGTAGAAGGGAGCATGTAGCCAAGGGCTCGAATGGATGACCCATCAGCCCGTTAAGGACCAAGTTGAGGTCCCAGGGTGGCACCGGGTCCCGCACCTGAGGGAAAGTCCTCTCCACCCCCTTAAGGAACCTCACCGACATAGGGTGAGAAAACAGGGAGCGGCCCTCCATGGGTTGGTGGAAGGCCGAGATGGCTGCTAGGTGGACCTTGAGGGAGGCCAAAGCCAGGCCCTGCAGTTTAAGCTGCAGTAAGTACTCCAAGATGGCCTGTATAGGTGAGATGCTAGGGTGTAACCCTCTCGCTTCTGCCCACCCCGAAAACCTCCACCACTTAGCTTTATATGTTACTTGCGTGGACGGCTTCCTGCTGCCCAGGAGGACCTGTTGAACCTGCATGGAACAGGCTCTCTCTCCCTCTGTCAGCCACAAAGTCTCCAGGCGGTGAGGTGGAGGGAGTCCAGGTCGGGGTGCAACAATCTCCCATGGTCCTGGGAGATCAGGTCGCACCGTCTGGGTAGCGGAATCGGTTCGGTGATGGAGAGGTCGAGCAGCATGCTGTACCAATGCTGCCTCGGCCACGCTGGGGCAATCAGGATAATGTCCGCCCTGTCCCTCTTGATTTTGAGGAGGACTTGTGGCAGGAGCGGGACAGGGGGAAAAGCATACATTAAATCCCCTGTCCAGGGAATCAAAAAGGCATCGGACAGAGAGCCCGGCTCGCGACCCCTGAGCGAGCAAAACCTCGGGCATTTCCTGTTCTCCGCTGTAGCGAACAGGTCCAGACGGGGAGTACCCCACCGTTGGAAGAGGCAAGCCACTATGTCCTGGTGTAAGGACCATTCGTGGCGGGGAGAAAAAAATCTGCTGAGGCGGTCTGCCTTGCTGTTCCGTACCCCCGGGAGGTGAGAGGCAGATAAATGAAACCCGTGCCTCACCGCGAAGTCCCAGAGGTGAATGGCTTCCTGGCAGAGTGCCGAGGAACGTGCCCCCCCTTGCCTGTTCATGTAGAACATGGCTGCCGTATTGTCCGTAAGGACTCGGACCACACTGCCCCTGAGGAAGTGGAGGAAGGCCTTGCAGGCCAATCGGACCGCTCTGAGCTCGCGCACGTTGATGTGCAGAGCTCTCTCCTCCAGTGACCAAAGCCCTTGGGTGCCCTGATCGTGAGAAATGTGGGCTCCCCATCCCCGATCGGATGCGTCTGTGATGAGCGTCACAGATGGGATGAACTCTCTGAAGGGGACGCCCATCATCACTTCCCTCGGGTCCCTCCACCAATCGAGGGATGACAGCACCTGTGGGGGAACCAGGACCATTCTAGTTAGAGAATGCCGGTGTGGTACATACACCGAAGCCAGCCACGCCTGGAGAGGTCTAAGCCTCAATCGTGCCAGTCTCACCACATATGTAGAAGCCGCCATATGTCCCAACAGCTGCAGGCAGTGCCTGGCTGTCGTCATGGGGGACAAGTGGAGATCAGATATGATGGCTGCCATCGCCTCAAATCTTGCTTGAGGGAGGAAGGCCCTGGCTTGTACCGCATCTAGCCTGGCTCCAATAAACTCAATACATTGTACCGGAGTGAGTGTGGACTTTTGCTCATTGATAAGCAGCCCCAGTCTAGCGCACAATTCGCGTGTGAGGAACAGACTATGTCTCACATGGGAACTCGACCTCCCCCTGATTAACCAGTCATCCAGGTAGGGGAAGATTTGAACACCTTTACGGCGCAGGTGGGCTACCACCACAGCCATACACTTAGTAAAGACCCTAGGTGCTGAGGAGAGCCCAAAGGGTAGGGACCGAAACTGATAATGGCGTCCCGCTACCACAAACCTCAAGAACCGCCTATGGGCCGGTAATATTGAGATGTGAAAGTATGCATCCTTTAGGTCAAGGGCGGCATACCAATCCCCTGGGTCAAGGACCGGAATGATTGTGGCGAGGGAGACCATACGAAACTTAACCCGCCTAATATACCTATTTAGGCCACGGAGGTCCAGAATGGGCCTAAGGCCTCCTTCGCCTTGGGGATTAAGAAATATTTAGAGTAAAAGCCCCTGCCCTCTTCGGCCAGTGGGACTTCCTCCACTGCCCCCAACGTGAGGAGCGACCCAATCTCCCGCACAAGGAGTTGAACCGAGGCCGGATCCCCAATGGGGGACAGCCGCGGAGGGTTGTTGGGGGGAAAAGCTGTGAGCTGGAGGGAGTACCCCTTAGCAATCACCTCCAGGACCCACCGGTCCGTAGTAATGGCTTCCCAATCCGCAAGGAAAGGGCGAAGCCTATCTGCGAACGGCCGGCCAAGATCCCAGAGAGAAGGAAGAGTACCACCCTCCGGTTCTGGGTCAAAAACGTTTATTCGGATTACCCCCTTTCGAAGGCCCCTGCTGGCCCCCTGCAGAGGACCCTTGGCGGCCTCCTCTGCTGGGACCGCGGTAGCGCTCACGACCCCTCCTCTGCTGGGCGGGGCGAGGAGCCGGCCTGGGCGGGGGTGGTGGTTGCCTCTGGGCTTGAGGTCTGGACTGCTGTTTGGAGGCCTGAGGGGTATACAACCCAAGTGACTTCAGGGTGGCCCGAGAGTCCTTGAGTGCGTGGAGTTTGTCGTCTGTCTTCTCCGAGAACAGACCCAGGCCATCAAACGGTAAGTCCTGAATGGCCTGCTGTACCTCCTGGGTGAGGCCAGAAGCCTGAAGCCATGAACAGCGGCGCATCACTATCGCCGAGGCCATAGCCCTGCTGGCTGTGTCCGCCGCGTCACTAGCCGACTGCAGCGCAGCGGTGGCCACAGCAGCCCCTTCCTGGAGGATAGTGGAAAAGTCTGCCTCCTGGTCCGGGGGCAGCTGGGAGGCAAACCTCTGCATAGAGGCCCACAAGTTTTTATTATATTTCCCAAACAGGGCCTGATGGTTCGCTACTCTAAACTGCAGCGCCGCAGTAGAGTAAACCTTCCTCCCAAATAAGTCCATCTTGCGACCCTCCTTGTCCTTGGGCGTGTTACCCTGGTTCCCCTGGCGGTCCCTCTGGTTGGCCGCATCGACCACCAGGGAGCAAGGTGCCGGGTGGTTGTAGAGGAACTCAAATGGTTCCTTGGGGACATAATACTTGCGTTCCACCCCCTTGGACGTAGAGGGCAGAGAGGACGGGGTCTGCCAGAGTTTCCTGGCTATCTTCATGACATTGTCATGTACTGGCAAGGTGGCCCGTGAGGGTCCCAGAGAGCTCGAGGGCCCAAAAAGGGGGTCCTCCTCCTCGGACATGAGCTTAAACTCCATGCCTAAGTTTTCAGCCGCCCTCTTTAGGAGGTCTTGATGAGCCCTAAAGTCAAACAGGGGCCCCTTACGATCCCTGGCTGCTGCCTCATCAGGCGATGAGGAGGAAGAGAAGGGTAGGGGCGCAGTGGAGGGTCCCTCCCCTGGGTCCGAATCCTCCGACCCTTGCTCCTGAACCTTAGGTGCGGGAGGTACGGGGGGAGCCACCGCCGACTGCAGCGACACTGAGCCCTGGGGCATAGTGGCATTCCAAGGCCCCCAGTACGGCCACTGCCAAGGCCCTTGGGTCCATCCTGGGGCCTGCAGGGAAGGCTGCTGCAGCTGCACAGCCTTCCTGTCCCCCGAGCCCGCCGTGCGTCGTCTATGTCGCCGACGCGTGGAGCGGTCGGGCGAGGACGACGCGGACCGGTGCCGACGTCGGCGGTGCCGGCGATACGAGGAAGTCGAGGATGATGACGACGACGTAGCCGACCGGCCTCTGCGGTGAGAGGACTTGCGGTACCGCTTCCCTCCCCGGGACCGAGAGCGGTACCGATGACGGCGACGTAGAGGAGAGTCCCGTCGCCCCGATGTCGGCGTCGGGCCAACCGGTGCCGGGCCCATCATCGGTGCGGCCCCCATCGGTGCCGGGCCTAACGGTGCCTGGACCATTGGTGCCGGAGCCATCGGTGCCGGAGCCATCAGTGTCTCTGGGCCTTTCGAGACCGACGGTGACCGGGAGCGGTGCCGAGACGGGCTCCGTGCCGAAGAGTGCGAGCCCGAGTCTCGGTCCCTGCTGGCATTGGAGCTGGACACACGGCTCCGGCGACGGACTCGGGACCGCCCACGGTGCTGCGGTGCCGAGTCGCTCGACGACCTAGAGTCGGAGCTCGGAGGGGAGCCGACGCTCTCCACCCTCCGTGACCGTCTGGAAGGAGACTTGGATTGGGAACGTCTCCAACCACCGAGACCACCCAGCGCGGGTTTGCCTCGAGACGCAGGTCCCTTGTCCCTCGGCCAAGGGGGGGACGGAGGCATAGGCATGGCCATAAGGGCCCGTGCCGCGGTAAATGCCTCCGGCGTCGACGGCCCTTGCGGGTGCACTCCCCCACCCCCAGGAGTCGGGGGAGGCAACCCGCGCGGAGACCCCGGTGCCGGAGTAACCTCTACGGCCCGTGACTGGGGCGTCTCCGTGCTCCCGCCGCCCTGCGAGGGCCGGGGGGAGATCTCCGGTGCGGCCGAGGGCCGTGCCGACTTCTTGGGACCCTTGGAGGCCTTCTGCGGTGCCGAAAGCGGTGCCGGTGGGGGGGGGCGCTCCGCACCGACGACACACTCAGTGCCGACGGAGACCGGGACGGTTCAGAGGCTGGACGGAGCGCCGACTCCATAAGTATTGCCTTTAGCCTCGCGTCCCTCTCCTTTTGGGTGCGAGGCTTAAAGGACTTGCAGATTCTGCACTTGTCTCGACGGTGTTCTTCCCCAAGGCACCGGAGACAACGGTCATGCGGGTCACTGATCGGAAAGGCTTTGGTGCACAAGACACAGTTCTTAAAGCCAGTGGAGCCCGGCATGACTCCAGAAGGAGGAACCCCGTCCGGGGTTCAGACTTAACACTAACTATAAACTAACTAACTCTATAAACACTATAAACAACAACTTTGAAAAACAGTCAAACAACTAGGGAATGAGCTACTTGCACGCAGCAAGAGGCGATAGTTCCAGCAACCGTCACAGGCGGAAAGAAGGAACTGGGGACCCGCGGTGCCAGCAGTGCCCTTTATACCGCGATATGAGCGCGGCACTCCAGGGGGCGCCTGAGCTGGCCATGCGGGGCTTGCTAGGGAAAAAGTTCCGGGAATCTGTGCACGGGGCGCGCACACACCTACATTGGAATGCATATGAGCAATCACTCGAAGATAGAACAGACTCTTCATCCCACAGGATGATGAGATCCAAGACCTCAGGTCAACTGAATGCTGGAGCATGTTTGGGGCATGCAGTCGCCATGAGCAGTTCAGTTACAAAGCTCTCTTCATGCTGACCAAACAGGAAATAGGAATTCAAAATTTCCCAGGGCTTCAGGGGAGAGGCTGTTTCCTGTGCATGTGGCCGTGGTGCAGCAGAGTGCGACCGTCCAGAGCTGTCACAACAGAGCATTATGGGATACCTCCAGGAGGCCAATGACATTGATTTACATTGCTTTTTGCCTACACTGATGCTCATTTGACTCATACAATTCGACTTCAGCACTACGGAGGTGGTTTATTAAGTCAAATTTTACCACAATTTAGGTTGGTGGAACTGACATGCCAATGGAGACGCATACTTTATGTGGTCGATGGAAGCCACATTCCATTGACCTACATTGTCAGTGTAGACCAGGCCTAAATGTACTCTCTAAGAGGTGAAGAACCATCGGAGTGGCTGTATGCCACCCTATCATCTTGTATTCCCTAGTTTAAGGTTGGGGGAAAATTGTATAGTTGAAACTATTCCTTTGGATACAAATATAACCCTGTGAGATTATAGGCAGCTGAACGTAAGTTAGAAGAATGCTCAAGCAGCTCTGAATTATTCTAGGAACCACAGCAATACTGAGACAGTCCTAAAATACAGGGGCTACAGGGGTGACCCAAAGCAAACTTTTACATCCTGCACTAAATGGAGCTCCACTGGACTTGAAAAGTGGGGCCTTGTTATTGAGGTGATATATACTCACAGGAATACTCAATAAGTGCCATGGGCATGGGGGAGTTGCACTGATTAGTGGTACCATAAATTAAGCTTCCTTCTGCCAGTTCTGCTGAGATTCCTGAGTAGAAAGGAGCCTAAGCCACAATTATTTGTATTCAACTTTTAAAATAGACCAAAGCCCAAGACTGTTTGGATTTAGGATTTTTGTTCAGGTCAATTTCTGATTCCAGGTTGCAATTAAAGATCCCACTTTACTTCTAGCTGAAATTGCCAGTTGATTCAAACATGTCTGTTCTGGGGTTATTTTTCTTTCCCTTGTGTTCACATGATGTTCTGTGTCACACAATCACCACTGGCTTTATTGCACCTTTGCTTATTCCTTGCATCAGAATAAATTTTGAATGTATGATATTGCTCTTATTGTTACGGTCACCAAATTAGCAACACTTTAGAGAGTACAACTGGAGATAAGAGATGAACCCTTGCATTACTCACCATCCGTGTTTTCAAACACTGTGCTGTGCTTCACAAAGGCGACATCTCCAGCTCCTTCAGCCAAACACCTAACATAAATCAGACTACATTCATACACTATTAATCATAAGTATGCAATACTACTCAGTGACTACTGTAGGCTTGTGCAGTGTGATGTACCCAAAGACCACAAGTAGGAGGATGCTGAACTATTTGCTATCAATATGTTGTGTGTAAGGATCAAGGCAGAGGCTAATGGCTAGTAGTTGCTGACAATGTGTTTGGTGCTATACAAGACACAAATATCAAGTGATTTCCTGTCTTGAAAAGTTTACAGTCTCAGACAGACACAAGATACATTGGAAGACCTAGAATGAGGAGTCATTGTTTAAAATAAAATGATACACATTTTTAAATGTATGACATCTGTGGAAGCCTGGCCCATGGAGTTTGAGAGGGTTGACCACACACAGGGAACAGAATAAGGCATGCATACAGGAGTGGGAGAAGCAGAATAAAGAAGTACTGAGGACTGGCGTTGGCAAAGTGGAGCGGGAGGGGAGCATAGTAAGAGATAAGAGAACTAATTGCACTTGAAATGGGAAGATTCAGGTTTACTAAATAGTTGGCTAAGCCTAATGTTCAGTTGTGAAAACTGTCAGAGCTCATCAGCTCTTGCTAAGATGCTATCAAATCCAAGCATGTTATGCACTTCTGAATCTGTGCTGGAGTGAATATCAAGATTTGTTTTCCCAGTGGGTGAATATTGCTGAAGACAAAGGCAACATCAATGGGATGTCCATGAACAAAACAAGTAACAAGATATAAAGTTTTTATCAAAGAATAGATGTGCTGTTTGGCCTTAGTATCTAGAACTTAATTTTGAAAAAAATTCTAATATTGAATTCAAAATGATAAGATTACCTCCAATTATAAATTCAGACTATGGATTTGGCTACAATTAGTTTTATGTTCTAACAGATTTTCTGTTGGCATTAGTCACTGGCTCTCTGGAATTCTGCTGAAAGTCAATTGGGGCTCAGATACCTTGGCACTAGGCACAGCGTAGAGAAACAGACATTAAAAATTAAACACTAAGACTTTACCTGAAAGCCCCGCTGTAGTCATAATATTGCTCTTTTGAGTTTCTTTCACATTTGTCCTGCCCAGATGCATCCCCTTTACAGAGCTGACAGAGGGATTCTGGGTAATTTACATTATTGGCTCCAGGAACACAGCTTGCATTGAAATATTCACTAACAGCTATAAGTAAAATTGAGGTATGAATATTTTAGCAACTAAAACCAAAAGGAAAAATGACACAAACACATTTTAACAACCCCTAATTATACAGCTCTAAAGTGCTAATAGCTTTTTTTTGCTTTTAAAAAATAGTTTATAAATAAATACACTGGGCTGAATTCTCTTCCGAGTTGCTTCAGATCAATTCTCACTTAGAATGAGTAACAAAACAATGGGAAAAAATCAGCTAGAACCCAAGGTTCTTGTCCCCGTGAGTGCTTCTTCTATCCAGGGTGCCCATATTCATGCCAGTGGCAGGGGCAGTGGCTCTCTGAAAAGCAGCTTACACCCCAGCAATGGCTTACCTTTTGGAACATCGCAGCCCATCACTGACATGCGGCCACTATCAATGAGGTAGCCAACAGGAACATTCCAGCCAACTGTTCTGTTGATGCCTGTGTGGCATGACTTTACACCCTTCAGACTGTTGATGCTAATGAAGACATTTTTTCTGACAACAGCCACTGCATAGTATGAAGTGCCAATTTCTGCACAAGAACAAACAGGGATATAAATGTAACTAATCTAGAAGCAGTATTATGATAAGAGACATTGCCACAACACCTTTTCATAGTCTTTCATGTCCATATTCAAAGAGCACAAAGCTCACATCCCTGGTACAATGCCACTGACCTCAGTAATAAATTTGGCCTGTTGTTTCTTCATTGTGTAAATGTTTTTGTAAATAAAGCCATATTTAGCTGATATAATTAGACTTTAAAAGAAATGCCCCATAATTAACTTCTAATGCAATATTTATTTTATAGCAGCAGGGCCCATTAACACCAATAGTATGAAGGGGAAGACTATATGTTCACCAGTTTACAGTTAGATGTGCTTCGCAAATTCATAAAGTTTAATGCCACACGGGACCATTAGATCCTCTAATTTTATGTGTATCACAGGCCATTAAATTTCACCCAGTTTTACTTATATTGAGCCCAACAACTTGTATTTGACTAAAGATAACTTGCATTTGACTGAGGCATACCTTCCAGAAAGGCATCCAGCCTTGATCTGAAGATACCACAATATGGAGAATCCACCACTTTATTTTGTTGGTTGGTTACTCACCCTCACTAATAAAACTTTGTGTCTAATTTCTAATTTGAAATTTGCCTGCTTGTGAAACTTCTGAGTGCTAACTGCACAAGTGATATTAACTTCCTCGCTAAAGACTTCAAGATGTCACCTATGGCTTCTCTAGACCAAGAGTTTTCTTCACATTTCTCTCTCACCACCCACCTGCACTAGTAATCCCACCAGTGGTATTGATGGTAACAGTGGTAGTGTAGACCAACTTACTGCCATTTAACCAATGTCATTAAAGAACTGCTTTTAGCTGGGTAAGAGGAAATGGAGGTTAAAATGCTGGTGGATGACCTACACTAGTGCGCCTATCACATTATCACTTGGATGGCTGCATCTGTGGAGATGAGACAATTGAAGGAAAATGCTAATGTAGCCAAAGCCTGTGTCTGAGTTCCCTCAGTGAAACAGGGACAAAAGGCCAGATTTTACAATTCTTATGTATCTTAGTCCTGCTGAAGGCAAAGAATATGAGCCAGCTTCCACTGAAATCAATAGCAAACCATATTTTAACTTAAGTGGGAGCAGTATTAGGCCTAGTGAGACCATTCACATAACATAAAGCATTATGGGCCCAAGCATTATTTCATTAACATATATTAACTTATTCGTTCATTTTTGTATAGTACTTGGAATATAGAAAGCACTAACGGCTAAGTATAATTCATATAACGAATCATGTTGTGGGGATGGGGAGCCAAACATAGAAGAGACCAGACTTGAGGAAAGATACATTTTTAATGACAATATCTAGGTCCCTGGGAGTAGTGGAGCATGAAGGGGGCAAATACATTAACCAATTTTAAAACTAGAAGGGACCTTTGTGATCATCTCGTAAGACCTCCTGCATAATAGAGGCCATAATTCCTGCTTCAAATCCAATACCTGTTGTTGAACTACAGCATATCTTTTAGAAAAGCATCCAATCTTGATTTTAAAATTGCAAATAATGAACAAGCCAACACAACCTTTACTAAATTGTTCAGAAGCGTAATTGCCCTCCCTGTTAAAAATTTGCATCTTATTTCTTGTCTGAATTTGTCTAGGTTCAATTTCTAGCCATTGGAACTTGTTAAACCGTTTTCTACTAGAATACATTTCTGTTTGCATGTTGGTACTTGTAGACTGATCAACTCACCTCTCAACTTTCTCTTTGATAAACTAAATAGATTAAGCTCCTTGAGTCTCTCACTATAAGGTATGTTCCAATCTAGTAATCATTCTCATGACTCTTCTCTGAATCCCTCCAATTTTTCAATATCCTTTTTGAAGTGTTTACACCAGACCTAGAGACAGTATTTTAGTAGTGGGGCACCAGTGCCAAATAGAGGGGTAATATAACTTACCTATTCCTACTCACTATTCACATAGCCCTTTTGGGCCCAGCATCGAACTGGGAGTTCATATTCAGCTCATTATTCACTGTGAGCCCCAAGACTTTTTCAGCGTCACTGCTTGCCAGGATGAGCAAGTGTTTGTTTCTTTTTCAGCTTCTCATAGTTTCATAGTGTTTGTAGCCAGAAGGGACCATTAGATCATCTATTCTGATCTCATGTGTATCAAAGGCCATATTTTTTCAACCAGCTATTCATATATTAAGCCCAGAGACGTTAGCTAGACTAAAGCTTTTAAATCCTCAGAAGACTAAACTGCATGCCACAGGGATGAAATGGGACAGACCAAAGTGTCATAAATGCCGAAGGCCCCTGCAATGGCAGGAAGTTGATTAGGTGAGATATACCCAAATGATTGGAGGTGGTAGATGTGGTATAGGTTGACTTTAGTAAAAACAACTTGAGTTCTGTAGCACTTTAAAGACTAACAATTTTAATTTCAGTAGGCACAAGCTTTCGTGAGCCTCAGCTCACTTCCTCAGATGCAGTTGGTAGAAGTTGTTTTTGCTGTATACAGACTAACACGGCTACCCCTCTGGAATTCTTGACTTTAGTAAGACTTTTAATACTGTCCCACATGACCTTCTCTTAAACAAACTAGGGAAATACAACTTAGATGGAGCTACTATTCCTTTCTGACTTCAGACTGAGGTAATGGGTTGTTTTAGAAAAAATACAGTTTCTGTTTTGATGAAAGGACAAGGTTTCCTTTCCCTTATATGTTTTCACATTGTGACCTTCCTTTATTATCATTATTTACATTGCTGCAGCACCCAAAATATTCTTGGCACTGCATAAACACATAGGAAGACACAGCCCTCCCCCTAGAGATTACACAGTAAACATTATTAATTTTTTGGTATATGTATACCTTGATCGTATACTTCTCCAACCACAGGTTTCAGACTATGTTCCTTTCCAGCTTGATAAATGGTGCCACCATCCAATGTCACTGCATCTGCCAAATTGTTCTGTGCAAAAACAGTCAGAATTTATATTTCATCACAGTTATTAACATCTCTTTACCAGCTGAGGGCAGAGCCATCATAATTTCAATAAATCCCTTAAGCACATAGATTTTAGTCTCTAGCTGCCAGGGTTTGTGCTTGTAGTATTCTCATGTAGTCTTCTATGGTGGTCAGATTATTAATGAACAGACAGAGAACATATGTCACCAAAACTCTGTATAGTCAGATTTGGGGCATTAATTTAAAAATAGTTGTTGCTGCTGCTGAATAGCACGGGACTGTGGTGACCCCAGTGGTTTGTGCACACCAAAGTTCTCTCTTCATTTTTCAGAAAGCATTTTGCCTGTCTACCTCCCACACCCTAAGTTTCTGAGAGTGAGTTTGAGGCCCCACCATTTTTGGTCAATTGGGCCCACTTTTAGCTTGTTATTCATTGCTAGGTAATCCGCTTAAACCTGGAGGGTAGAGCTAAAGATAAGGGACCATAGTTTTAAGTTTGTAAGCTGAGGCACTTTGGTGCTTCAAAAATACTGATACCAAAGCCGAGTATGCTTGTTTTAAAAAAATGTATTCTGGTATAAAATGTAAAAAAAAAAAAAAAAAAAGTCATCAGAAACATGGGTATAGTTCTTGGTGTGGATGTCTTTTTTCCACCAGTAACTTTGTATCTGACTGAGTTCATAATGAAACTTGGAACAAGTGCCACTCATATTCACTTCAACCCAAGCAACAGCTCTGAATGTGTCTGCCAAACACTGTGTATCATACTGAACATTGTTCCATTAGACAGTTTGTTCCTCATAAACAACACATTTTACTTAGCATAGCAGTACTCTTGAACAAACATTTTGGAGTTTGACTAATGAAATGAAAAACTAGGACACTGCACTGCCCCAAAGAAGATCCTGGGCCATTAGGACTTCATATGACAAAGTGGAACTGCCCAGAAACCTTCCCCCACATTCCCCTCGCCCTCCGCCCCCGCCGTAACCCCCCAGAACATATGCTCCCTTTAGGTGGGAAGGTTTTCTTCCATGGGTTTGGCACTAAGCACCAAAGGATAGATTAACCTGTGCACATCAAGGAAATTATGATAGCAATTTCAACTAAGAATATAAAATTCTCTGTCTGCTAACAGTTACAGGATCCCTGTCCCTAGTGATTAGTTAGGCTATTTTATATCTCAGGCAAGTTAGGCCATAAGTACTATAGGCATTAACCTAAGATGAAGTAAAAGAGGGGAACAGGAAGTAGCAGGAGCAAGAGGCTCTGTTATGGCAGATTGTGTTTGGCCTGACACTAGAGCAAAAGGACTTTAAATTCTATCAGTGCCTACGTGCAGTTTTTTCAAGAGCCCAGATTTCTGGAGCCGAACCCACAACTTGCACTTGTTGATACAGTTTTATTCACTCTACAGTTAAGCCAGTTTCAGCAGAGATGTTATGTGTATGCTGTATCCCCAGGAAGCTCATCCCAGGATATTTTTATTTGCTGTTTTCTGAAACATTTTATGAGCCCTAATTTCTAGGCTGACCCAGATTACATCCACATTAGGCATTACTGCAACCAGCATTTATTATGTATTGTGGGAGGCATCTAGGAAAAACACCCATGGAAGTATTTCACATGAGTTTTGATAAAGTATTGCCTTGCTAATAGATTTAACTGGTTTCAGAGAGACCCTGTTCTCTCTCTGTCCCATTGTGTTCATAAAGTTCCCATCACAGTATCTAACTGCCCACGCTCAATGGTGATTCTGTGTTAGTTAAATATTGTTAGTTAAATCCAGAAACAAAGGATCAAATGCTTTTAAAGAGATATTGATGGAAATCATGTTGTACTTTACCCATAGCATGAAATATGTTGGTGGAAGTCCAGGTCATGTGACACTATAAAACAGCAGACCTCTCGAGCTCGAGCCCAGCCCTTACCCACAACACTAGCCCTCCCCATCCCTCCTCAGAGAGCAGAGTTCAATATATCTGCAGGCTCAGCGGTCACATGCAGTCCTATATGTAGCACAGCAACGAAAAACTGTTTAGTTGATCATTAGCACAGAAAAAAAATAGTCTCAAAGACAGAGTTGTACCTGAGGCATAATTTTTAAGTTTCCTTGTATCAAAAAGATATCTTTGTATCAGCTCTCTGCAGGATTCTGAGTTGCTCCAGGAAGCTGCCATGGACAGAGGGAAGGGTAGGGGGAGGGCACCTTCTCCCCCTAGCTGTTCTGCATGGGTTTAGATGTGCTCTGAGCATGTATACCAAACTGTGAATCCTACCAGGATTTAGGTATGAATTAGGTGCTAAACTGCCTGACAGTGCAGGACTTAGAGATTTAGGTACCTAGCTACTTTACTCACCTACAGGGCCTGCAGGAGAATGGTACTTGAGGGGAGCCAGCCTGGGGGGGCCGAGTGTCCTAATTGTAGAGCGGGACAAACTCAACAGTAGCTCAAACAGGAGCTGAGAACAGAGCCTAGAAAGCAGGCTGAAGAAAAGCCCATGAAATGTGGAAGAACCTTTTTGTTTGTTGGGACTTTTTGTGACATTTTTAGTTGGTTTTGTTGGCCAGTGCTGGAGGGCCAAGCCACATCTACAACACTAGCCCATGCATGTGGAGTTTATTAAGGAGTCTTGAGAAACTAAGGCACAGTGCTGCAGAGCCATCCCTGGCCCCGAGGGGGTGCTTGGGAAGTGGCTGACCCTGTCACATGGCAGTTAGGTGCCTAAATCCCCCTGGTGAATCCCACTCTAAGATCGTTGAGCTTAATTTTTAGCAAATTTCAGATCTCAGTGTATGAACCTAGGGGTAGACTGTTTCCTAAATCTCTTCTCTATAGGATAAAATCATTTCTCCACAGTGTCCCAGCTCTGCCATTACTCTGGTAATTTATTGCTGTTCTAGATAAATAAAAATGAGGGACCTGCTCAGGAATTTAAATTTGACTGATTTTGGAGGGGCATGTTCTGTGCCTCCAGGCCAAGGAGCTCTGTGACCCCACTGCAGCCCTGAAGCCAGAGGAGCTCTGTGACCCTGCTGATTATTGGGGGGAGAGAGGGGCAATGCCCCTGCTTGTCCCCCCTTGTGCACGCCTCTGGTGGAAATAAAGAATGCTATGAAGAGGTAACTATTTCTGCATAGTAGGCTCATGCTTTTTTGTAGCCGTTGTGTTGGAAGTGCAAAGTAATCACTGGACCAGTGTGGTTTGTGATTATCCAGCTGTAATAAAAACCTCTTTGAAATTCCATGACAAAATCTTTTACCTGGGTGTGTGCTGATCAGGATCTTCTTGGGTTATTACATTCAGCACACAAGTTAGATCTTGCATTCTTTTCCCCTTTCACCACAAAAGCAGCTGCATTTTATTGCTGGGTAAAGTGTTTTTTATTATATAAGACCAAATTCCAAGGTTCTTGTTCCAATATCACTCAGCCCCAGGAATTTGAATGTAACTTAAGTAAAATTTGATTAGGCTTCAGGTTAGCTCAGTATTAATATTTTGCATTTATTTATCAGCTTGCATCTGAGGATATCAAAATATTTTATAAACATTTATTAATTAAGCCTCACTATGAGGTAAGGAAGTATAATTATCCCTCTTCTGCAGCTGGGACAAAGAAATGACCTGCTCCCTCCCAAGGTCACACAATAATGCATGTGAATAAAGTATTATCTCTGCTTCACTGATGCTGAGCAAAGTGAGCAAGCCCTTTGGACTAAACTCCATTTATTGCTGCCTATAAAGCTTTTTGGTGTTTGTGCATGTACATGCACTGTAGATCATTAATGAACACGTAGCTCTTCTCTAGCACTCTTGTTCCAAGTGAAGGAAGGCACTCCACTCCACGTCATTTCTCTGTCTGGTAACTTCTGAACATAACAGCTTATAAATTCCAAAACTGGGAATGTTCTAGGCATCAATAAGCAGAAGTCTAATGATTTTTCTTGAAAACCGGAAGCCAGACAGACAGACAGAGACAAGCTCAGCTCCCTGCATAGTAGCAGCACCTGCTCCCTGCTCTTCACTCAGGATTTTACATGGCATCCTAGACACTTCCACCATGCGCAGGAAGGACTCAGGCCAGACCTATGGAGGGATATACTTCATTGCTTATGTAGGCTGAGCTTTGATCTCTGCTTCATCTTTACATACACACACCCTCCAGGTTTCTGATTCCCCACTCCACACACTCAGACCTTCCCAGCCCTCTGGGTCCCTTCTTTCTTTCCACCTCCATTCCACCACTTTCCGGATCCCTGCTTCCCACCATTATTCCCCCCATTCTGCTGCTTCCCTCCTATCCTCAACTCTTCCCCTCTTGCCTTCCGGGTCTCTGCTTTCTCCTGCCTACTCTGTTCTCCCTATCCCACTTTCCTCCCTAAATCCTCCCTCTAATGTTTTCATTTGGGGAGGAACCAGGAATCCAAACAGGAGTGGGGGCACAGTATGGAGAGGAAAGCAGAGGCCCAAAGGAAAGGGAAGCAGATGACCTCCTGAGGTCCCTTCTAACCCTAATCCTCCATGATTCTATGACTCAGAGGGATGTGTGGGTGGGTGGGAAGCAGGGACCTGGAACAGGGGGAATTCAGCTTAGCCTATAAAAGCAATAAAGTGTGTCACCCTCTAGAAAAAGGACAAACACAGAACCTGTGGCATGGAGGGAAAATGGGGGGCACACAGAGCCCCTGGCATGGGGGGATGTAGGAATGAGATGGGGGTGGTTGCAGGGAGTCCCTGAAATGCAAGGGGGGGTAAGAAAGTGGCACACCCAGAATTTGAGGGGAAAATGGAGGGATGCAAGGAGTCCCTGGTGTGGTCAGTGAGCTTTGCTGACAGAAGCACTAAGATTACAACCCTCTAGTTAAAGCCCACAACAACCCTATGTGGTAAAGTGTTAGACTTAGCCCTGTTTTACAGCTAAGGATGCTGAGGCAGAGAGGTTAAGTGACTTGTCTATGGCCACAGAGGGAGTCTGTGCCAGATCCAGGAATAAAATTAAGGATTTCCTAATTTCCAATCCTGTGGTTCTAAGCACTTGCCCATGACTGTCCACTACCCCTCCCCAACTTTAAGGCTCTTGTTCATATCCCTAGCAACTGGGTCACAAAGTATCTGGCTGAAAAGACAGGACCACCTTTTGTTTTAACACTCAAACAGCCTTATCTACTGAATGTAATCAACCAGCCACTCAAGCGAAACTCCCAGGAAGGGGAATCTTTAAAAGTATGAACACCTGTACAAGAATATTCATCTACCTGATTTTATCAGAAACTCAATGCAGAACAGTCTATTTTAGTGACTGGAACAATTATCTTCCCTCTGTTGCTTATTGTCCAGTAAAGAGAGACAAGGTGGGTGAGGCAATATCTTTTACTGGACCAACTTCTGTTGGTGAGAGAGAGAAGCTTTCAAGCTACACAGAGCTCTTCCTCAGGTCTGGGAAAGGTATTCAGAGTGTCTCAGCTAAACATATGGTCAAAGAGATAGTTTGGCATAAGAAGTTAGCACATATTCTAAGGGACCATTCAAGGTGAAGTGGCCCAATAAGGCATAGCAAGAAGCTATATTGACACTAAGAGTTAAAACTCACCTTGATCATATGGGTGCAGTTAATGGCCGAGCCGCCACTAACACACAATACATTGGGAAGGATGTTGGCATCAATGAAGGCTGCACTCATGTCATTACACTTGGACTGTTCTTGCTCAGAGATAGTGCACCACCTCACATGCTGCAGGCTCAGAGCTGAAACAAAACACCGAGGGAAGACTCCATTATCAAGCAATGCCTTTATAACTGAGCTCCCTGCATACATCATCACAGAAGGGCCAGACCACAGAAATTCAGGGCTTGTTCAAAGCTGTGGCCTTAGGGCCCACTCCTGTTTTCATTGAAATCAATGAGAGCATCTCTAATATTGTCATATGCTAATAGAGGTGCTGCATACACAACAGAGCAGATGTAAGTACTTACAAAGAATCCACAACACCTATGAGAATGACACAACTTTGTCTCCTGTGTATTTTGTTTATTCACTCTCCATAGTTCCCTTGGTTGTGTGGCAAAAATTTGACCTTTGATGTAGGTGGCACAGTCCTGCTCTGAGGAACGTCTAGGATTGTTAACCTGAACCTGTGCTGAGATATTGTAAATTATCAGCAGTAAAATTCAATCAAACCATAATGTCTTGGGTTTATGTAACTTTTTATTATCATGAAGTAAAGTAAGCACAGCACAAAAATATCCATTTAAACTACATATATAGCAAGAGCAATAATATTTAAAGTGCAGCATTTGGCCTTAGAGCTGTTGTATCCATCTGTCGGTAAAATCACTGTGAATCTGGGGCACATTCTGAAGGGTTTCTTCTCAACCTTAATAATTTATAGAAAGAAGAAGAACCTTAATCTGCAGCAGCAAAAGGCTCATTCAGAGAAGTTCCAGTTGAGCATAGCACTACATACTGACTTGGGTCAAGCTCTGTCCGTTTAGCAGTCTAAACAAACAATCCCTGATGCTCAGAGACTATGGCATAAGAAATGGAAGAGAGCTGGGAAAAAAAAGTTGCTTCCATGATACTGCGCCATAAGAGGCCCTCATCCTAGTCACTCAAATAGATATACAAATAAATAAATGGGAACAAGTCAGGCATGGTATATTTCAGTTACCAACAAAGAAATCTGATTTCCTGTAAGCAAAAGGAGGAACTCATCTGGCTATCTAAACCACACCTGCAAAGACTTCAATGCTGTTGCTTGGGTAAATAGGTATTTTCATATGCTTGTTTCTATGTACAATTAACCAATTAACATATCAGCAAATCATAGAAGCTTAGACTTGGAAGGGACCTCAGGAGGTCATCTAGTTCAACCCCCTGCTCAAAGCGGGACCAACCCTAACTAAATAATCCATCCAGGGCTTTGTCAAGCCGCAGCTTAAAAGCCTCTAAGGATGGAGATTCCACCACCTCCCTAGGTAACCCATTCCAGTGCTTCACCACCCTCCTAGTGAAAGTTTTTCCTAATATCCAACCTAGACCTTCCATACTGCAACTTGAGACCATTACACTTTGTTCTGTCATTTGCCAGTCCTGAGAACAGTCTGGCTCCATCCTCTGTGGAACCACCCCTTCTGATAGTTGAAGGCTGCTATGAAATCCCCCCACGCTTCTCTTCTGCTGACTAAATAAGCCCTCAACCTCTCCTCGTAAGTCATGTGCCTCAGCCCCCTAATCATTTTTGTTGCACTCCGCTGGACTCTCTCCAATTTGTCTACATCCTTCCTGTAGTGGGGGGCCCAAAACTGAACACAATACTTCAAATGTGGCCTCACCAGTGCCGAATAGAGTGGAATAATCACTTCCATTGATCTGCTGGCAATGCTTCTATTAATGCAGCTCAATATACCATTAGCCTTCTTGGCAATAAGGGCACAGTGTTGCCTCATATCCAGCTTCTTGTCCACTGTAACCCCCCAGGTCCTTTTCTGCAGAACTGCTGCTTAGCCAGTTGGTCCCCAGTCTGTAACAGTGATGAGATTCTTCCATCCTAAGAGCAGGATTCTGCACTTGGCCCTGTTTAACTTCATAAGATTTCTTTTGGCCCAATCCTCCAATCTGTGTAGGTCACTCTGTATCCTATCCCTGCCCTCCAGCATGTCTACCATTACCCCAGCTTCTGTAGAGTTGATAGACTGTATTAGGCTTTGCTGCCTCCTTAGGAAAGGATCTGTTGAGACTACCCCACTAGCACTCAACAGACAGGGGCTATGACAAATTTTCCAGTTTAAAACACCCTCAAACAAATCAAACAACCTCACTAATGCCATAAGTACCAGTCACTCAAACAGACAGCCTGATTTACCTACACCAGTGTAACTCAGGAATAACTCCACTCATGTCAGTAGTTTAAAACCAGGGATGACAGAGATTTTACTAAGTTATTAGAAACAAAGACCCAGAAACCTGGCATTTCTCAACCAATGTTCAGACCAATATGAATTACTGAAGGGAGAAGCAAGTTTCTCACTACACCACTGAGTTGTAGAAAGTCTGAGACCAAATGCTTAGTGGAAAACATGAGGAATCCTGTAGCAGGGCAATGTAGCTTGTGTTGGCTGATCAGTACATGGAACTTCCTTCCTTTGGAAAGCTACTAACGGACCATAATCAAAGGCTCCACTTTTTCTCTTAAATGCACAACTATTTTATTTCTAATTGTTCATCAATGCCTCAATGCTGTTCTTCAATCTCTGTGTTCCTGTGTCTGATACAAGGGTCTGTGAAGATAAGGCTGCATTGTGCAGGGCATCTGATTACTTCTTACCCACATTCATTTGTGAGATGAAAGATTAAAAGGCCCCTTTCCTAGTTCCACATTCTTCTAGCATATATGTAATGAAGTCGCATGAATCTACCTCTGTCTTCCTCACTCAGGTGGTTAACTCATGTTTTTCTCTTGCCCAACTGCAGCTTTTCTCCCAGCAGCTGGCCAGATGCCTACCTGTAACAGAGGATGCCTTTCAGTCTGCCAGCGGGAGTTAACCTATTTGGGGTGGGGCTAGGAACACAGAGATGATTTGTCAATTGAGTCCTCTGCTACAGCTGGCCAAACATTAAAACAGCAAGCTAGTCTCTGAACCCAAGTTTACTCAGTTTCCTGGTCTTCTGCAGAGGTACACTAAATATGAGATGGGGGGGGGGGCTGGTAACTTCTATTTGAAACACATTCCTAGGCCCTATGTTAGTATAGTGTCACTATCAGACAATTAACTCCTTTAACAATGAAAAAATATTAGTGTTGTACTTACAATTTACAAAAGTGTCAGGATAGTGTTTGGAGCCATTAATATTCTGTGGGGCTTTCAACAGGAGCCGTCTCAAAGAGGAATAAAAGATAATTCTACACATAAAAACAGCCTTTCTTTCTTTCTGAAGGATTTTAAAGTGCATTAGAGCTTGCACCAAAGAGAGCTTGCCAGCCAGCTGGGAGGAATAGGAACAGTCATTGCATACCTTTGGACCCCTGGACATTCCAGGGGAAACTGTTGACATTCCTCTGACTCTCTCTGCCCTGTACTCATTGACTGTTTGCTCTAACTCTACTTTTCCCTCTCCCCTACCCCTCTGTCTCGTTACAACAAATTCACTCCACACCTGCCCCATTCCCTGCCCTGTCCCCCTGCTCTTCCCCTTAGCTGATCTCCTCCAAAATAAATCCACCCATCCCCCCCACAAAAGAAAACAAAATTGTGGAACTAACATGGCATTTGCCACCATCCCATGTTCATTCTGCTTGTGTGTTCTACCCCCTTCCCACATCTGATGTCTGTCTTGTCTATGTAGACAATATTGTTTCATTGTTTCCTTGTACTCCTCCTTCTGTCTGTATTCATCTATTGTCTCTTGTCTTATACATAGATTGTAAGGTCTCTGGTACAGGGACTGTCTTTTTGTTTTGTGTTCATATAGCGCCTAGCATAACGGAGCCCTGACTAGATTCCTAGGTACTGCAAATGCAAAAATAAATTATAAAAAAAAATGCAGTCATCTCAGGGATGGGGGAAGTTAACACAAAGCATGGTGTACAACAGAGAAGATAGGAGATTTTAGGAGCCACAGAATCTATGCTATGCCCCAGCTTTTAAACCTGTCCCTTGAAGGAAAAGAGAGCTAGATCCCCAATGGGTCCCATTCCTCCTTAGGGGTAGGCCATGGAGCTGCAGCGCCTCTGAGACTGAGTTTCTGGGCACCAGCACTCCTGTTTCACACCCGGGAGCTCTGCCCAGAAAATCCAGCTTGAAAAGTCTCAGATCAGGAGTCTTTTACTCTCTTCAGGGATTGACACATCTTAGCAAGTATTGGCAGTGACACCATGCAGCCTTTTCAAAACAGAGTGGTATTTATTAGTCAACTGGAACACAGCATCAGGGAATCCTTAGATTAGCACAGAGAAATGAAGATTAAGATATAGTTTATTCTCGCTAAGCCAGTGTTCCACCCAGCCAGGCTGCCATGGAATCATTTCTGACCCTCTTTGTCAGTCCCAGGTAAGAAATGCTCTCTCTCCTCCAAAAGCCAACTCTTCCCAGCCATTGATACGTTTTGGTCCATTGTCCAACTCCTACAGATCCATGCTGAGTTTGGAGTTCACATATTCCACCTGCGAGGGAATTCTGCGGACTGGTGTTACTTGCTCAGTTCTTGGGTTTTCCATTGTTTTCGCCGTCCCTCCACAGATATAGGATTTTTCAGCGAGTCTTTTAACAACCTATTCATTCCACTCCCAGACAAGTATGTGACAACACCTCACATTTCCTGCTCTGCCTCATAAGCAGCTTTTTAACTCTTCTGCACTCACTGAGTAGCAATGTGAAGTACAGAGGGAATCCAAGGCCCATATCAGAATAATAAAATATATTACAGCAAGTTCCCACTTTGTCCCATAGAGCAAAGACCTACAAAAATATGCCATGGGCTCTCCATACAGAGCAGATGGGTCTATGGTTCCTTCTGAAACAGCCAACCAGAATAAACTGCAGAAGTAGAATCAATGTGGCCAAACTATAATATTTTATACCAATGAGAGATGGACCAAAACGATCTCTTCTTCCTAATGCAGCTGTCTGTTTTTCACCATGTCCCTCACTCCTTCAGAAATAAAGTGATTCTGAAATTATTTTATTTCCCCTTGTGCTAACACATACCACAGACTAATCAGCCCCAGAACTACCAAGTGGCAGAGTAAAATCTTCTTCTTGAGATTAGCAGGCACTTACCAGTGTGAAAGAAGCAGAGAAGATAAAACATGCCCTGGAAGTTCTTCATGATGAGGGCTGTGTATGCTCTGCTCTGTCTCCAGCCTTCAGAATTCCAATGGTCAATGCTTTTATAGTGCATGCTGGTCAGTCTGCTTCTCTCCAGACCACTCCCTACTGGAAATTGAGAACCCGGGCCATGTATGGCTGCCTAACAATTACTCTTTCTTACTCCAGCACACATCTCATTCTAAAAGAGGAGGAAAAAAGCGACATCTGTTTACACTGACTGCAGTCTAAAAGGAAATCCAAACTCCAAGTGCAAAATACATGGGACACCAGAGCAGATTATGACCATGTTGTTGCTTTAGCACCACCTGCTGGGTCAGATGGGTAATAACAACTTGATCCATGAGTGTAGAGTGAGGTTGTGAAATAAAGTATTTGTAGTAGAAAGTGAGAGCCTGAGGCCTAATGTAACGGGCCTAGATGCAAGATCTGGGCCTGAACCAAAGTCTGGCTTTAGGAAACAGGAACTGCTTTCCCACTTGAAAGTTCACTGACTGATACAGGAACTTGGGAGAAACACAGCATTGTTACAGCTTTGGCATTCCTAATGTAACCCCCTTCTATTTCTGGGTTACTTGGGAGCCGGCAACACGCACCTGTGTGCAAGGGCGCTAAGGTTGTTAACAACAAAGGAGATGCTGAGTATCCCAGCGGTGATGTAGGATAGGTGGGAATCCTCTATTCACCCCTCTGCTGCAGTCCCGTTACTTTTAAAGAAATTTAAACTTGGCGGTGCCTCCACCTGGCTGGCCCCTGCACACGCTTAATAGCGGGCCTTGGAAGCTTCCAGGACTAAACCTAGTCTGATGATGATAATAATCTGAGACAGGTCTAATTTAACAATTGCACTTATGCAAACTAAACGCCCAATATACTTAAATTAGGGATAACACAACTTTACTTAACAAATTAAAGAAATATGGCATCACAGACTGAAACTAAACGTCACTATTATGTTAAATCCACAGGGCAGCTGAATAAACCAATTAATAAAATTAGTATGAAAACAAATGAAACTTGTCTAAACTTCCATCTACACTGCCACTGGTTACCCCACCTGCAGAGTGTACACTCCCCAAGAGTTCAGAGCCCTAACCCCTTGCTTGCGTGGGCGCGCTTGACGATCTGCAGCAGACAGCACTCTGTGGGTTCGGTGTTCCAGTTCAGCTCAGTTGTCACGCTGGAGGTTTGGAGCTGGCCCAACCAAATGTCTGCAGTCCTGGCCCTGCTTGAAAGAACTCTCCCCCTGCCTCTTCTCAGGCCCAGTGAAAGTCTGTGCAGTGCCCCTTCCCTTACACGCCCTGCCCCAAACAACAGGGGAGTGGCACTCACACCACCTCCACTGCAGGCCCACTTCAGGCAGCTCCAGGCTCAGTCCCTGCCCTGACTTGGGTAATGCCACCAACCTCCGAAGCTCCCTGCTGGAGCAGGCTCCAGCAGGCTCTCAGCAGCAGCTTTGGGACCCCAGCAGCAGTCAGCAGGCAGCCAGCAGCTTCCAGCCTCGGCTGCACTCCACCCCAGCACCAAAATGGAGTCCCCCACATGCTATTCCCTGTCTCTCTGGAAGGGGAAGAGTCTCTCCCCTCTTCCCCCCCCCCCAAGGCATCATGGGAGTTGTAGTCTCCCAGGCTCTTCCCAACTGTAAACTCCCAATCAAGTTCCAAGGCCCCTGAAGTACAGGGTGCCTACACTAAGAAGCAGTAACAGAGTAACACAGTATTGTTAAGAGCAATAGTAGTCCTAACTCCCCCAATACAAGGTGAGTGCAGAAACATAAGCCCAGGAGACAGTTCAAGTACTCCCCAAACAGCAGTACAATACAGAGAGGTAGTACAAGCTCTCCCCAAGATGCAGTAGTGCATAAACATAATCATGAAGAATAGTGCAGAGACACTCCGACCTTAAGGTAAAGGACACAGGAGGATGGATGAAGATGTTATGCTTGATTTGGAGGCAGGTACAATAGTCAATATCAATGACATCAAAGAGTTATTGTGTAACCTGTTTGTGTCAGGGTATAAGACGGGGATCCCAGCAGACACATTATTGTCTGGCTGAGCGGATAATGGAACAGCCCGCCATTAACTGATCCAATCAATTGTAACAAGCAGACGTCCTGGTGTACCTGTAGCTCCTATGGGGCGCTAGCACCATGCTTTGCTTGCAATAAACCTGGCGGAGTGCCTTTACCACTTATCTGAGTCTGTGGTAATTTATGGGTCATGCATAACAATGTCTATTGAATCAGCTAGCTGCAGCAGCTGAGATGGTGTCCAGAGGGGAACTCACACCAGCACGCACGGCTTGACTGACTGACAACAGTAGTCAGGATTTTTTTTTTTGAGCAGGCACTAGTATTCCTATCAAGCCTTTTTCACATGGAGATCAGGAAGTGCACATTGATGCAGAAATGCGCCGTTATGCCCTTCACTTGATATACCAGTCGCTTGATTTATCACAGGCACAGTGGACTAGATTCATAAAAGAATTTAGGCACCTACCTGCCACTTCAGATAGCCAGATGTCTAAGTCCCAGTGTGATCCATAAACAAAAGGACGATCACCATGCCTCTGGGGTCTGATCTGGCAGTATGCTCAGTGCTTGCCTACTGGATTGGGCCCTAAGTGCAAGCTCACACAAAATAGCTGCAGGGGATGGGAAGGCAGATGAGCTCCCTCATAAGTTTTAGCCCAGTGGTTAGGATACTTACCTGTAAGACCCCAACTTCAAGTCCCCCCACTTGCTGAAAGGGAGCAAGTGTTTGAACAGGGACCGGCTACCTCTCAGGAGGCTGCTCTAACCACTGGACTATGGGATATTCTGATCTGGTACTTCCTCAGTGTCTCCTGTTGAATCTGTTCACTGTGCATTAAATAATTAGAGAGACACTGGGCCAAAGACAGAGAAAAAGCAAACATGAGAATGAGGTGTGGTTAGAGCACGTCGCTAAGTGGTGGGACGGAGACCAAGGATCCAGCCCTCCCTTCCCCCCAATGGCTCTTTAAATTATTTATCAGCAATGGAACAGCTTCAAAAGGAGAGATTGAGGGAGCCGCCACCTGAGAATATCCCATAGCTCAGTGGTTAAGTGCACAGTCCTGAGATGTGGCAACTCCTTGTTCAACTAGTTTCAGGTGGAAAGGGACTTGAACTGGAGGTCTCCCACATCCAAGTGAGTACCCTAACCACTGGGCTAAAACTTCCTCCCCCCAGGTGCCTTGCAAAACCAGCAGAGGTGCCTAACTCTAAGCGATGGGTTAACAGCTGGGAATCCCAAGCAAATGGAGGCACATCCCCAGCCTAAGGTGCCAAACTGCCCAAGAGGGGCAGGGCTTAGGATACAACTCTCTCCTTGGCATATCCCATTGGCTGGGTTAGGCAGGGAGCCACTGTGCATACAAGATTTTGTCAATCCCACTCTTAGGCACTTCCTCTCCCCCTTCATTGTAGCAAGCACCCAGGCACCTAACTCAGGCTTCTAGATGCCTAACTCCCTTTGTGAATCTAGCTCCCTGTCATGTCATACAATCCTATTAAGAAACAATACAACTAAAACACAAAATTTACCATAATGATAACTGATGGGTCTTCAAGCACTCTACAGGTGACATATGGCGTGCTGAGGAAACGTAATAGCAAATTATAACATTTAAAAAGCAATAGAGAATTATAGCCCTTGCAGGATGAGCAAAGAAAGGATCTCATGCCTTATGAAATTCTAGGGGCTATTAAAAAAGACAAAAATAATGTGCCAATGAGTTGAAGAAGCACCCTCCATCAGTACTTATGAACTTGAAGTGGTGAACGCATTCACATACCTGGGTCCACTATTGCAGACAATCTTCATGTGTTGCGTCGTCAAATTTTTGGAGGAACAGTCTCACCAACACTGAGATCATCAAGCGGGTTGGCATGCCAGCATGCAAACTCCTTAAATAGCAACGCCTGTGCTGGCTTGGACCTGTGTGCCGAATGAATGATGGATGCATCCCAAAGCACATCCTCTACAGCAAATTGGAATCTGGAAAAAGACCTAACGGATGCCCAAAATTGTGTTTCAAGGATGTGTGCAAGTGACACCACAAAGAAATGGATGGGACATGGATAACTAGAAAGATCAGACTCAGGACCACAGCCTTTGGAAACAAGAGCTCAATAAAGGGCTCAACAGCTATGAGAGGAAGCAGTCCAGCTTAGCAGGGAGAAAAGAGCTCGCAGAAAGCGGAGCCCAAAGGGTCAAAATACCACCTTTAAATGTGACAGACACTCTCTCTCTCGACTGGGTCTCTTCAGCCACAGCCACGGCTGCTGTAAAACCAACTGAGCAAATGTTTTACCTCTCAGGGTAATTTCTATAGAACTCTATTGATTTAATCCATATTAATGTAACCCTTCTGAGAAGTGTTGTCAGCAAGAAGGGCCAGGTTAAGCGGATTTTTTTGGGTTCCTTCTAAAAGCTTAAACACCACCAGCTCAAGCTCCTACCCAGAAACCTGGGAAACTAGATAGATCATCTTTTGCCCCTTGATAGTAATACTTCCCCAAGTGCAGGCACTGATTCCAGGGGGTTTAAAACAAGTAGCACTTTATTAAAGGGGTGAAAGGTGGACAACAGAGTGAACTTGGGAAAGGCAGCAATGATTACATTAACAATATCAAATAAGACTCTCACTCCCCGCCACACTCAGGCCAGGGTCTGTTGTGTCTTAACAACAGTTCCAACCTCCATCCTCTTCTTGAAATTGTGAGCAGGTGATGCATTGTATCCACTTCTCTCTTTCTCCCCACACAATTTGTTGTCCTGGGTTGGTGGATTCTAGCAGGTCTGGTGCTTTAACTGCCTGAGGTGATTCCAGCTTTGATTATTGTGTAGGGAGGTACCTTAGAAAGGCTGCTGCTCGCTGTGGCTTCGGCCCAAAGTACATCAATGCCACCTGCATCAGTGTTACCTCTGCACCACCCATCACTTCAAAGCTACCTCAGCTCTGCACCATCCATTGGTTTGTAAGTGCTGCAGCTCACTTCTTCAGAGAGGAATCAGTGGCACACATGACCCTTAACAGAGTTTTTAATCAGCACAGACGCCCTGTTGTATTAATTTAGATGGAATAAATGAGCCAAAGGTATTAACATAACCCAGTCAAGCTCAGGGTTTGGTATAAAAAGACCACAGCCTGCTAAGCAGCATGGCAAATACACCGTTAAACCCCCTTGTTTGCCAGTCTCTTAGATGGTATCAAACATGGTAATAAGTATCTTTTGGGGAAAAGACAAGACGTTAGTTGGAGATGGGCTGGAGATGTTGTTGCTGTTGTTGTTAAAGTGTGATCCCATTTCATCTTAGGTGGTGTTTAGGATTCAGCTGGAGCCAGTAGAGGTGGTGAAGTCTCAGTCCCTTTCTCTGGCGTGGTCTGATCAGGACAGCTCTCAGGATCAGGATGATGAAGGCCAAGGGTCCCAGGAAATGGTGGTGGAAGAAGCCATGACGGTGACGCTCACCCCAGTAGCCAATTTTTTCCCCAAGTGCTCTGTAAGTACCCACAAAGGGAGTGGTGAATGGAATAGACCATCCCCCCATTATTTTGTCCACCAATTAGCCCTAGTTGCCAACACACCAATTTTGGTTCACTGATTTCTGATTCAACACTTTTCTTGTTTACCAGGCATGATCTTAACACAGACCTTGAGTTATATCAGTAGGACTTTTAGTGTGGATTAATTCAGTCTGTCGCCCTTCATACCTTTTCCCATCAACATTTATCATCACAGATTATTATGACATCTTGTGAACTTTCACTTTTTTTTTTTTTTTTTTTATTTAAACTGTTGAAATCACAACTAGAATAAATTTCTAGGCCCAATTATCACATCAGCTCTCCTACCCCAAGTGATCTGTAGGTGGCAGATCAGAGATAGTGTTGGCACCACCCTCATCAATCCTGTCCAGGCTCCCTTACCCGGCTGTGGACTTTAGCCAGGGTGACCCCCTCACCACAGGCACATTTGTTGTAGCTCTCTTGTCCCTGCATTTCCCAATAGGAACAACAGTATTTTATTGTCCCCCTCCCCCTCCCAGCTGAAAAATTAATTATTGTAACCAAAAGGCCCCAAACTTTTGCAATGCAAAAGGCCTCATTCAGTCATACTCTTGCTCACCAATAGATGCTGGCAGCGAGTTCACTCCCATATGGAGTTCTCAGTCAGTGCTTGGCTGCTCTTCTTTCTATTCACCTACAGGTGTCAATAGCTCCCTACTCTATAGGACTTCAGGCCACATGGCATACATTAAATTATATAGCACATTTTCATTGGGATTGCCAGACATTGAAACACAGCCATCTTTGGGACTGATAGCACAGCCCTTTTACACTAGCAACAGTATATAACTGATTTTAGGAGGGACAGACATAATGTCAGAAATAATGTCATTAATACCCTCTCTCTTGTGAGCAATGCTATGGGAGTTTTAATCAGAAGTAGGGTGGGCCTGTTTTTTGTGTCTCATGTGACAGACAACACCCTCCAATAACACAGTACAGCTCACTCTCATGCTGACGTATTATGAATTCATAGATATTATGGCCAGAAGGTGCCTTTGTGATTCTCTAATCTAACCTTCTGCAAAACATAAACCATAGGAAAGCCCTGACTTAAATCCTACCTCAAGTCAATAGCTGTGGCTGAACTAGAGCAGACCTATCTTTATTTAAAGATTTCCAGTGATGGAGAATCCAACATTACCCTTGGTAAGCTATTCCAATGGCTAATTACCCTCGCTGTTAAAAAATCTGTGGCTAGTTTCTAGTCAGAATTTATCTAGCTTCAATTTTCAACCATTAGATCTTATTAGACCTAGACTGACATGCCCTTTACTATCACGTTTCAATTCTACATGTAAGTACTTAAAGAGCGATCAAGTGACCCCCTTCACCTTCTCTTTGATACTCTAAATAGATTTAGCTCCTTGACACTCTCTTACAATAAGTTCCAGAGGGGTAGCCATGTTAGTATGTATACAGCAAAAACGAGAGTTCTGTAGCACCTGAAAGACTAACAAATTCCTGTGGGCATATGCAGGAATTTGTTAGTCTTTAAGGTGCTACAGGACTCTCATTCTTACAATAAGGTATGCTTCCCAATCCTTTAATCATTCTCCTGGCTCTTCTCTGTAGACGTTCGTTTTTCAACATCCTTTGTGAAGTGTGGAGACCACAACTGGCTACAGTATTCCTGTAGCCACTGCACCAGTACCAAATACAGAGGTAAAACAACCTCTTTATGCCTACCTGATATTCTCTTGTTCATACATCCAAGAATTGCATTAGCCCTTTTAGCCACAGCTTTGCATTGGGAGCTCAGGTTCAGCTGATTATCTTCCATGTCCTCCTAACTCTTTTTCAGAGTCATTGCTTCACAGGATTGAGTCTCCCCCCGCAGCTCTGCCAGTGACTTGCTGGGTGACCTTGAGCAAGTCACATCATCTCTTTGTGTGCCACTATCCATAGCTGTAAACTAGGGATGTCTGATAGGGTTGTTGCGAGGTTAGATCTAATAATGTTCCCCCATCTTCTCTTTCTAATTCAACTTATTGGGTTTTAGAGATGAACAAAAGTGAACACAGAGGGTGCCCCAAAACACAACACTGGTTCCCTCTTCCCCCCCCCCCCCCTTTTTTTTTCCTGACAAAAGTGTCCCATTCTGACATTTGTATTATCTGTCTGCTAAGAAATAGCTGATATTGGGGCCTTTTTGTTCAGCTTCCAGAGGAGGACAATCAGTAACACAGCAGCTAAATGCAACTTGTTTTATTTACACTCACACTAAGCCTGGCCTGAGGTATTCAGCCAGCCACCTCAACCCAACCTCCCAAGGAGAGCTTCGCTTCGAGTGGGCTCTACTCAGACACTGCAGCATAGCACACACATTCCTGCTTCTGAGACCACTCTCTTCAAAGACCACAGCACAGCTCCTCAAAGGGTCTTTGGTGCATAACACTCACTGAGGAACTGGGCTCATGCCTCTATACAGACGTGTACAGCCGAACGAACGATGGAGCGTTTCTGGCCATCTGCACACACAAAGAACTTGGAAAATTACCTGTAACAGCGCTACCTGCTGATGGCTGCCAGACCAGCATTAGTATTTCCAACTCACTCAGCCAAGCCAGCACTGGAACAGCAAAAACAAGACATTAACCCCTCCCACACACTCGTCTCATCATCCTACCCCTGATCCAAAGCTGGGGTTTGGAGTGCACCCTAAATGTCTATTTCAGAATGAGGGACGTGAGACCCTCATGGCAAATGCCAGGCCCCGCCTATTAGAGTCCATGAAGACCCAGGCCAGAAGGGCCTACTGTGATGGTCTAGGCTGACCACCTGTATAACACAGGCCAGAGAGCTGCCCCAAACTAATTCTAGAGCAGACCTTTTTAAAAATAAAATCAAAGCCAATCTTGATTTAAAACTTGTCACTGATTGAGAAGCTAGCTTGACTCTTGGTATATTGGCCAATGGCTGATTACCCTCATTGTTAAAAGTGTAGGCTTTATTTCCAGTGGCATTTTTCTAGCTTCAATGTCCAGCCATAGAATCATCGAACAATAGTTAGAAGGAACCGTAAGGGTCATCCAATCTAACCCTCCTGCCAAAATGCAAGATTCGTTGTGTCTAAACCTTTCAAGACAGATAGCTATCCAACCTCCTTTTGAAAATCTCTAGTGAAGGAGCTTCCATAACCTTCCTAAGCCATCTGTTCCACTGTACAACTGGTCTTACAGTTAGGAAGTGTTCCCTGAGATTTAATCTAAATCTGCTATGCTGTAGTTTGAACCTATTGCCTCTTGTCCTGCCCTCTGTGGCCAAAAAAAACAACTTTATCTACCTTTTTTATAGCAGCCTTTCAAGTATTTGGAGACGGTTATCATGCCTCCCCCCTTAATCTCCTCTTTTCCAAACTAAACATATCCAGTTCCTTTGGCCTTTGCACATGTGACTTGTATTCCATCCCTTTGATCATCTTTGTCGCTCATCTTGGGATCCTCTCCAGTTTCTCTACAACCGTTTTATACATTGGTGACCAAAACTGGACACAGTACTCCAGCTGAGGCCTAACCAGCGCTGAGTAGAATGGTACTATCACCCCACATGATTTGCATGCTGTGCCTCTGTTAATGCAAGCAAAAACTGCATTTGCTTTTTTTGCAACTGCATTGCATTGTTGACTCATGTTGAGGTTCTGATTCAACACAACTCCCAGATCCGTCTCAGCAATTTGGAAGGTATCAGACCTTTCTCTGCTAAAGAGCCATTATTAAATATTTGATCCCCATGTAGGTACTGTGACAGGGGCTACCAGAGGGTGGTAGAAGGACACTATGTTAGCCCAAGAATGACCAAGGCCCTGTTCCCCTAGCAGCTGCCCAAGATTATACATATACAAGCAGGGAGACACAAGAATGATATCCCTTCCAGCAGAAGGACCACCCTCAGAATGCTGAGCAAGACAGGAACAGCGCCATCCCAGAGCAGTCCCCATCCTACCTGGACTCACGCATGCAGGTAAGTCAAGAACACCTTAACATTAGCAGTATACACAGCAACGAGCTGGTAATATCAGCATGGATACCTCATCTGCCTCCATCAGCAGATCATTTGCCAGTGAAACTAGGGCTGTGGCCAGGTCTCTACCCAGACACAGGACAAGAAGCTGAGACAAGTACATACTCAATGATATCAGAACTGTTCTAGAAATCTAGAACTGACTCTCCCCTCATTAACTTTAAAGTCTTCCAAAATGAGGCATGAGCTATACTTACGTCTCCCACGCAACAAGAGAAGAGTGTCCCAAGCTATCTCAACTCCCTCCCCCTCACCCGAGGCTGAGAGACTGCGGGAAAAATGGTAATGGAAATTTATCTAGTTACTCTGCCTAGAGCCCCTCAAACCTTCCATTCTTACACCAATGGATGACATAGGCTTCCTGTCATAAATCAGTGTCCTCATGCCCTTTTCCACCCCCCCTGGGCTGCCCCAGGCTTTCCCCCGTGCTATCCTTCCATCCGGTGGCGTTGTGTTGCCACAGCCCTGGTGCCAGGGAGGCCATGGTCAGCGCATCTTGTGCGCAGCCAGAGGGGGCTCACAGTAGCTGCGTGACAACCCAGGTAGGTGCTGGGCCAGGTATCACTGGGCCACTCCCACCCAGGGGCTTGGCACTGAGCTGGACGAGTGCCTGCAGCTGCCTGCCATGGCTCCAGGGAGGGAAGATTCCACAACTGGCTGCCCCACACGCCGCGACTGGAAGTGGCAGTGGCTGGCGCCAGGCTCCCCTCTCCACCTGCGGGTCCTGCCGAGGCCCCGCTTAGCCCTGAGCTACAACCCTTAAAGCCCCGGCGTTAATCCGGCGCTGATAAGGAGTATAATTTTCAATTCACCTAAAAAAAATCGCTGTCTCTTACTCCTTCAAGGGCACTGCATAAATTGAAGTATGAGCTATACAGCTATTTAACCCCTTAGCACGTAGATATTTTGTTCCTTGACATTCTTGGCTGAATACTGAGAATAATGTGTTTGCCTACAGTCTTCAGTATCTAAAGCAAGTTTTACTTCAGATGCAGAGCTCACAGGGTGGGCTCCGTGTGGCCCCGCTGAGCGGTTTGTGTGTCTCATTTGCTTTGTTGTTGTTGAATGGAACTTTTTCCGAAGCCTGTTTTGTGTGTGGCAATAGCTTTGAGAATGGAGCACAGTTTGCATGAATACTGGAATGATACTGTTCATGGCATTAATTTATGTTGGACTGTAATCTCTTGGGTACCAGAACTCTGTATTTTGTGTCTACCATAGCACCAAGTGCTTTGTCAGCACTGAAACATCATCACCACTAGTAATAATTTGTATATGTGTTTGTTGCACGTCAGCTCTTCGACTGTATGCCTTTGTGAATTTAACTAAAAATGTTTTAATTAAAAACAAACCTAAATGGAACAAGTTTGTATGGTAAGTGAAGCAAAGAGAAAATTCAGAAAACTTCCTGAGTGGTACATTGGAAGATAAGCAAATAACTAAGAAGAAAAAATGCACAGCAACACTTTTTCCATAGAGTGCTTCATCTGCAGATCTCAAAGCACTTTGCCAACATTAATGAATCAGGTATCAATATCCCTTGTAAAGAGGCAAGAATTGTTATTCACATGTAGCAGATATTGAAACAGACAGAAAGATTAAATGCCTTGCCCAAATTTATCCAACAGGTCAGTTTGAGAGCTGTGAATAGAATCTAATTCTCCCAGGCCAGTGCTTTTTTAATTGCTGGTACTTTCTTTCATAAAGTAAATCATCTTTTAAAATCAAGGTCAATTCCACCTGTGGTCTTCACTTATTTTCTCATTGTAGCAATAGCTCTTTGATCATGAAGGTTTGAAGTTTCTATTTAATTTCTCAACCTGATTTTCAGTATAGCCTGGTAAGACAAATGTTGTCTGCATTGAAGGATATAAGAGGGCTAGATAGGAAAGTGTAAAGTTTTAAGTTTATCAGATATAACTGGCTATGGTTAGGCAATCCAACACAAAGGCAAGGAAAACCAAGGTTACTTACCAGTAACTGTTGTTCTTCGAGATGTGTTGCTCATATCCATTCCAATATGGGTGTGCGTGCGCGCGCCCCGTGCACAGATTCCCAGAACTTTTTTCCCTTAGCAAGCCCCATAGGGTCGGCTCAGGAGCCCCCTGGAGTGCTGCGCTCATGCCGCGGTACATAGGGCGCTGCCAACCAGCAGGCCCTCAGTCCCTTCTTTCTGCCGACTCCGACAGTGGGGACGGAGGGTGGGTGTGGAATGGATATGAGCAACACATCTTGAAGACCAGTAGTTACTGGTAAGTAAGCTTGTTTTCTCTCTTCAAGTGATTGCTCATATCCATTCCACTATAGGTGATTAAATAGCCATACCTTGGAAGTGGGTAGGAGTCAATGGGGAGCTGCTCTCATCAGCACGGCCCTGCCGAAGCTCGCGTGCTCTCTCGCCTGCTGCACGATGGCATAATGGGATGTGAAGGTGTGGACCGACAACCAGGTCGCTGCTCTGCAGATGTCCTGCAGGGGCACTTATTCCAGGAAGGCCGCGGATGAGGCCTGAGCTCTGGTTGAGTGTGTTGTCACGGGTCCTGGAAGCGGCACCTTCACCCGCTCGTAGCATGTTTTAATACAGGCGGTGATCCAGGTGGAGATGCGCTGGGTGGAGACAGGCGAGCCTTTCATCCGGTCTGCCACTGCCACGAACAGCTGCATTGTCTTCCGGAACGGCCTGGTCCGCTCGATGTAGAAGGTCAAGGCTCATCTGACGTCCAGCGAATGCCATCTCTGTTCCTGCTCCGAACTGTGTGGTTTAGGAAAGAACACGGGGAGGAAGATAGCCTGGTTATAGTGAAACTGAGACACCACCTTAGGGCAGGAATGCCGGTGGGGCCTTAGTCGGACCTTATCTTTATAGAAGACCGTGTAGGGGGGCTCCAAGGTCAATGCTCTTATCTCGGAGACTCTCCTAGCCGATGTAATGGTGACCAGGAAGGCTACCTTCCAAGAGAGGACGAGCAGCGGGCATGTAGCCATGGGCTCGAAGTGGGGGGGGTCCTGTCAACATGGCGAGGACCAGGTTCAAATCCCAGGGAGGCACCGGGTCATGGACCTGCGGGTATAGCCTCTCCACCCCCTTGAGGAACCTGACTGCCATGGGGTAGGAGAACAGGGGTCGTCCTTCCACTGGCTGGTGGAAGGCCGAAATAGCCGCCAGGTGCACCCTCAGGGAGGCCAGTGCTAGACCCTGGAGCTTCAGATTGAGCAGGTACTCCAAAACGCCTGTATGGGCGAACAGCTCGGTGGGATACCCCGGGACTCCGCCCAACAGGTAAAATGCTTCTGCTTGGTCCAGTACAGCACCTGAGTGCTTGGTCCAGTACAGAACCTGCTGGACCAGCAATGAGCAGGCTCTCTCCCCCTCCGTCAGCTACGGAGTCTCCATGCCATCAGGTGGAGGGAGTCCAGGTCCGGGTGCAGCAGGTGACCCTAGTCCTGGGAGAACAGGTCATAGTGCCTCGGGAGCAGGATCAGCGTGTTGATGGACAGGTTGAGCAGCATGCTGTACTCGTGCTGCCTCGGCCGAGCTGGCGCAATCAGTATTATGTCCACTCTGTCCCTCTTGATCTTCAAGAGGACCTTGGGTAGGAGCGGAATGGGGGGAAATGCATACGTGAGGGTCCCAGTCCAGTCTAGAAGGAATGCGTCGGAGAGGGAACCCGGCTCACGACCTCGGAGCGAGCAGAACCTCAGGCACGTCCTGTTCCAAGACGATGCGAACAGGTCCAGTTGGGAACCCCCTACTTCCAGAAAATTGAAGTCACCACCCCCGGGTGCAATGACCAGTCGTGGCGGTGTAAGAACGACCTGCTGAGGCGGTCCGCCTTGTCGTTCCTGACCCCGGGGAGGTGAGAGGCAGAGATGTGGAAGTCGTGCCTCACAGCAAAGTTGAGTAGCCTCCTGGCAAAGAGCCGAGGAGCGCGCTCCCCCCTGCCTGTTCATATAGAACATGGCCGCCATATTGTCCGCGAGGACCTGAACCATCCTGCCCTTCAGGAACGTGAGGAAGACCTTGCAGGCCAAGTGGACTGCCCTCAGCGCCCTGACATTGGAGAGCTTTTTTGTCCAGTGACCAGAGCCCCTGGGTGCTCAGGTCGTTGATGTGGGCCCCCTCATCCCACGTCTGAGGCATCCGTTATCAGAGTCACTGAAGGAGCCACGTCTCTGAAGGGGACACCCCTCAGAACCTCCCCCCAGGTTCCTCCACCAGTCCAGGGAGGACAGTACCTGGGTGGGAACCGTGACCACCCTGTTTAGTGAATACTGGTACATACACTGAGGCCAACCACCCTTGGAGAGGCCTGAGCTTGAGGCGAGCCAGCCTCACCACATATGTGCATATGTCCCAACAGCTGAAGGCAGTGCCTGGCTGTCGTCGTGGGGGACCTGTGTAAATCGGTGATTATGGCGGCCATGGTCTCGAATCGAGGCCGTGGGAGGAAGGCTCTGGCCTGGGTGACATCCAGGGTGGCCCCTATGAACTCTATGCGCTGCACCGGGGTGAGCGTGGACTTCTGCTCGTTGATGAGCAGCCCCACTCTGGTGCATGTTGCACAGGTGAGTGCTAGGCTGTTCCTCACATGGGCCCTGGACTTGCCCCGGATCAGCCAGTCATCCAGGTATGGGAAGATCTGGACTCCCTTGTGGCGGAGATGGGCTGCCACCACCGCCATACACTTTGTAAAGACCCTGGGGGCTGATGAGAGGCCAAAGGGCAGGGCCGAGAATTGGTAGTGGCAGCCAGCTACCACGAACCTGAGGAACCTTCTGTGACGGGGGAGGATAGTAACATGGAAATACGCATCTTTGCGGTCAAGGGCAGTGTACCAGTCCCCTGGATCTAGGGTGGGAATGATGGAGGCTAGGGAAACCATGTGAAACCTGATGTGTCTGATGAACCTGTTCAGACGGCGGAGATCTAATATGGGCCTCAGGCCCCCCTTGGCCTTAGGCCCCCCTTGGCCTTGGGGATGAGGAAGTATCATGAGGAAAATCCCCTTCCCCTTTCCTGTGGAGGAACCTCTTCCACAGCTCTGAGCAGGAGGAGGAAGTTGACCTCCTGTATGAGGAGTTGCTCGTGAGAGGGATCCCTGAAGAGGGATGGGGTGGGGGGGGAAGTCCGGGGGGAAGGCCGTGAGTTGGAGGGCATAGCCCCTGAGGACTACACCGAGGGCCCAGCTGTCCGTGGTGATGGTTTCCCACTTGCCATAGTACGGCCAGAGCCTGTGGGCAAAGGGCTGGGAGAGATCCAGGGGCAAGGAAGGAGTGCCACCCTCGTGCGTACCATCAAAACCTTTTATTTCCGTTGTTGCCCTTGCTTGGGCCTTGTTGGGGCCCTGCCGATGACCCTGGGCGGTCACAGCGATTGGGCGCCCAGTAGCGATCCTGACCCCTCCTGGGTTGAGCAGGTCTGAGGGGTGGCCTGGATGGAGGCGGTGGCTGCCTCTGGGCCTGAGGCTGAGATTGGCGTCTCGCAGCCTGCAGGGTGTAGAGCCCTAGGGACCTTAGGGTGGCCCGTGAGTCTTTCAGGGCATGGAGCTTCTCATCTGTTTTGTCTGAGAAGAGTCCAGCCCCATCAAACAGGAGGTATTGTATGGCTTGCTGGACCTCCTGGGATAAACCTGAGGACTGCAGCCAGGGGCAGCGGTGCATGACGATGGCTGAAGCCATCACCCTACTGGCAGCATCCTTCCTGGGTCACAGTGGCAAAGTCCACGGCCTGGTCTGGTGGCAACACCGACTGGAACCTCTGCAACAAGGACCACAGGTTGAGGTTATACCTCCCCAGGAGCGCCTCGTGGTTAGCGATGCGTAGCTGCAGTGCCGTGGTGGAGTACACCTTATGGCCAAAGAGATCCAGCGTCTTACTGTCTTTATCTTTAGGAGTGTTGCCCTGGCCGCTCTGCCGGTCGTGCTGGTTGACAGCGTCTACAACCAGTGTCCCCGGCGCAGGGTGAGTGTACAGGAAGTCAAATCCTTCTTTGGGGACATAGTACTTCCTTTCCACGGCCTTGGAGGTGGTCTGCCAGAGGGCCTTTGCAAGCTTCATGACCCTCTCGTGCACCGCCAGGGCGACACGTGATGGCCCTGCCAACCCAGATGACCCAAAGAGGGGGTCCTCCTCCTCTGACATTTCTTTAAGGTTCAGATTGCCCGCCACCCACTTTAGCAGGTCCTGGTGGGCCCGGAAGTCAAAGAGGGGGGCCTTATGGTCTCTGGCCGCTGCCTCCTATGGGGAGGAGGAGGAGGAGGAGGACTGTAGGAGGGGCCCCGTGGAGGGACCCTCCTCGGGGTCTGAACCCTCATCAAAGGGGTGCCCCTGGTCCGGCTGACCCGGAGGTGGGGGTGCTGGCTGGGCCACCAAAGAGTGAATGAACGTGGTGCCCTGGCCCATCTGGGTACCCCACGGCCCCCAGTACGGCCACTGCCAGGGGCCACGCCGTTGCCTACACTGGTGCCTGCAGCATGTCTGGCTGGCGTGCCTGGGATCCGGGGCCGCTAGACCGATGTTTGTGGCCCCGGGGTGGTGAGTGGCCCCGAGATAATGATGATGAGCAGCACCATTGCCGATGTCTCCAGTGCCATCGGGGGGATGAGCTGCTGGAGGAGCTGGATGTGGATCTCCTCCTGCACCTCGATCTCTTGCGGCAACGCTTCCCACCTCAGGATTGGGAGTGATGACGCCTATGTCTCCGTGAAGCCGAGTGAGAGCGTGATCGACTCCGTGGTGCCAAGACGATCGGTGCCGAGGCAGGCGGTGCCGGAGCAGGCGGTGTTGGGGCACTTGATGCAGGAGCTATGACCCCTGCGCTAGGCGGAACTGGAGCGGTATCACCTCACGCGTTTGCCTCTTGACCGCCCACGGTGTCGAGGAGCTCGACGACTCAGAGTCGGAACTAGGAGTCCATGTGTGTGGCCTCGGGCCGCTTCTTCTTCGGCATCGCAGACTTCGGTGCCGGTGGAGCGCTCAGCACTGAGGAGACACTCGGTGCCGCCGGCGATCGCGATGGCTCAGAGTCCGGGCGGAGCTCTTTTTGGGTGCGCGGCTTGAAGGCCTTGCAGATTTTACATTTTTCTCTTCTGTGCTGCTCTCTGAGGCATCGGAGGCAGCGATCGTGAGGATCACTCACAGAGAAGACTTTTGCACACACGGTGCAGGCTTTGAAGCTGGTGGAGCCAGACATGGCTCTAATGTAGCCCCGAAGGGCACTATTTACTCTCTAACTTATTTACTATTCACTTGTAAACTATCAACAATCAACTAACAAAGAAAAGCACTAGAATGCTAAGGGGGGCTACTTGCGATATGCAAGAGGCAGACGTTCCAGCAACCGTCACAGGCGGAAAGAAGGAACTAAGGGCCCGCGGGGTCAGCAGCGCCCTTTGTACTGCGGCATGAGCGCGGCACTCCAGGGGGCACCTGAGCCGACCCTACAGGGCTTGCTAAGGGAAAAAAGTTCCGGGAATCTGTGCACGGGGCGCGCACACACTTATATTGGAATGGGTATGAGCAATCACTCGAAGGGAGAACCAGGGGCATCATCATAGCACCAGAAGCAATATAAAATAATAATCCGGCAGTATGTAGCCATATAGATTTTCAAATTACTCTGGAAATTAAGAAGTCTGGAGCACTGAGCTAGAGAAATAATTAAAAAAAAATGTTCCAGTACAATGTATTAAAAGTAAGAAGGCTCTTAAAGGAAGACCAGCAAATGGAATGGGAGAACTCATTTGCAGACAGTCACAGAGCAAGCAATTAAATTAACCCCTAAAATCACATAATAAAATAACCCAGCTGGTGGTGTGGGGGTCAACTCTTTGACCAGGGGATTCAAGGGCAATTTTTAATCTGCAGCATTATAGAACATAGTTCAGATTTCTCCTGCTTTTGTGGGTAAATCACTTAGTTGAGGCATTTCATGGATACATAGTCCAAAGTGGAAGAAAATGTTGTTTGTGCCTTTTTCTTTTATATTACTGTATTAAAGAAGGCCTGAAAAATGATTATTTTATTTGGAAGTGTTTTATTCTGCTTGTTTTTTACATTAGAACTATCAGATGCTGGCTGGAGGCCCCTCTGATATTATGATAGAATAAAGGACGAGACTTGAACAATTGAGAGGAAAAGGGATTTTAGCCTGGCTGTTCAGAACTCTTTAAAACACCTGACAAACAATTGGGAGAAAAGCTCCATGAAATTGAATCAAACACCCTATCCTGTCAAACGAAAGCGGAGAGACCTCGAACTGCAGTTCTTCCATCTTGCCAAAACTCCTCTGGCAAAAATAAGGAAGGCAACAGTTCCGATGAGTAAAAAACAAGCAGAAAAAAAACATTAAAAACCAATAAAGAAAAGCTTTTCAGCTTTTGTAGTAAAAACATACCCTCTAAAAGCCTAATTAAGTGACACTTCCAAAAGTGACTAGTGATTTTGGGGGCCTCAATTTTTAGGTACCCATACTGCGATACCTTAAAGTAGCCTGATTTTCAGAAATTACTGAGCATCTAAAAATCACGTGCTTTAAGGCATCTCAAGTTGTACACCCAAAATCTCTTGTCATTTCTTAAAATGTAGACCACTGGTTCTGTCAGAGCTTTAGACAGAAGGTTTTACTTTTGGTTCATGTTAGTCAGTATCTGATGACAATTTCAAAATACTTTATAATTCCAGCAACAGGCAGAGAAACCCATAAAAATACAGCAAGAATGAACTTTCTTTACTAATCCAATATACTGCCAAAATGGATTTTTTGCACCATCACTGCACTTTAGGCTATACATTGACAGGATTCCCAAATCTACTATATTCTGCTTAATTTCTTAATTCTACATCACTTTTATTTTAGATTATTTAATTAAAGACACACAAAAATATGTTGTACAATAAACTTTATTAGCTGTTCTCCTCTTTCTGACAAATGGAATGGATAACATTGATAGTTATTCTTAAACGATACGTAATTTGATTAAGAAACTAAAATGAGGCTGTTGGAAGCACTTTTTTTTTTTTTTTTTAAATAAACAGTTGACTCCAAATAAACCATGAGCAGGTACCAAACAATGTTGTTAATAATTGGATGATTTTTCATTACCGACGTTAGTTCTATATTTTGCAGAAATGTATTTATAATTGCTCAGCTCAGAGGCCTGTCTCTCTCCAGTACAGAGCACCATTAAAGATATGACATCGATGCAGTCTGAGATGTACATAAAAACTGAAGGTTGACTCTAAAATCTCCCATTGGTTAAAACATGCACATCACAAGGAAAAGAAAAAACAAACATCTGAAATTGTTTGTAGAAAAGAGGAGAACTTGCCCATAATTTTTTCTTGTAGCTTAATATCCCCCAGATGTTTTACCCAGCCACCACACCCCATTTCATTTCACATGATTAAAGAAGATAAATTCTAATTTATATTTATTCTCAAAACAAAAAGAGAAATACTAGGAGTAGGTGGGAAAAGAAAAATATATATATTTTTATATATGTGTGCGCAACTATGTAAAGAAAATAATTCCCATAGTTACAGAGTTTAGTTAACGTTTTTTATATATATATATATAAATATATATATATATTTTATATAACAAAATAGGCAGTTATTGAGGGTAAAATATTCATTAAAATCTGACACCGCTAAGAACACACAGTTTTAAGCTACGAATCAGACTCATTTTTAATTGCCTTAGTGATCATCCATCACTGCAAATATTTTCTATATTACTGCCAATGAAAATTTGCTCTTCATTTGTAAAACACAAGCTTTCGTAGCACCTAAACGAGTTTTTGACTCATGACCATTGTCTATAAACAACTTTTGTAAGACACTAAGTAGTGTTGCAAGAGAAAGATTAAAAACATTAAATATCTTTATCTCTAGCAACTGTATATGCAAAAAATGAAAAAAATAGACTATAAGAATATCATTACGAAATTTTGAAAATGAATATCCTTTGTGAGTTAATGGAAGTTAATGAATACATTAACTCGGAAATTAAAAAAAGTTACATTAACTGCCTGAAAAGTAAAATATTTGTTGTGACAACAGAAAGTCAACCCACAAACTAAAACGTGAAATTAAATGCCTTGACCAACCCATGCTATTAAAGTTAAGCATGCAAAGTTGCTCACAATTTACAACATCATTGGGTAAGATGACTTTTCTTTCATATGTTATGAAATTTTAAAAGAATGTATATAAAGCTTTTCTGAAAATCTCCGAAAGTTACTTTCCCTTAAACATTAAGGAATTTTACCATATAATTCCCCACCCCTACCCTTAATAGCTGGTCAGGCCATTCGACCTTCATGTTTGAAAAATGTCAAATGAACACTACCACACAACAATACAAATTATTTAAACTAAAAGAGACACTAAATGTAAAAAAATTATGGGAACTGCAGAATGTGATGGTTAGGTTAGTGTGTGACCCACACTGGAAAGCACTAGAGGCAGGCTCCACTGAAAGGGGTTACGAGTTGTCAAATGAGTAGGTGATGTCAGTTAGAAAATGAAAACCAAAACTCTCTCCATTTTCATAATTTTTCCTTTGCTGGTACCCAGATGTAAGGCCCAGACTGTTCTTCTATGATCTGTTTCACCTGGTTGTAGATCTCTTCCAGTGTGTCTCCTTGGACAATAGCTGCAAAACATAATATTACAGTCAGCAAGTGTTTTTTACTAGCTTTCACTTTGTGTGCAGAAATTCTCAGCCCCTTTTCCAGGAACGGGCTTTAACCACACAGGTGAAGGAACAGACAACATTGGGGGCCTGGATTATTGTGAGCTGAAGAAGTTGACTATTCAGGGCTGTAGGACTTTCCCAAGGCCTTTGAATTGGCCAGTGAACAGATTCCTCGGCTCAGGAAGGAATTTTCCCACACTGTAGACTAACATGCAGCAGTTTGTTTATTTTTTTTTTTTTGTGGGGGTGGGGGGAAGCTTCCTCAGGTATCTTTGAGGGGTTGGTTGGGGTGTTTTTGTTATTTTCTGGGGTTTTTTTTTTTTTTTTCTTCTGCTCCCAGCTTTTGTGCGCATGGGCCAGGATAGGAGGGTAAAACAGCAGGGCTAATTAATAATCCTAATCCAGACAAATAAAGCATTGGGACTTGTAGCAAATGAGATGGTGATGTTGGCTTCCATGTAATGTTGATTGAGGAACTGCTCATTTGGATCATAAACAAGCACATGAAGAATAGGTCATCTGGTGGATTCTGGTTGCTAACAGTGTCCATCATTTGGATTGGAAGGAAGGGGCTAACAGACGCTATTTCTCTAATCCTCTTCATTCGATGCCTGCTTTAACAGTTAATAAAGTTGCAATCTACACTCAGACCATAAAGATTGTATAAATAATAACTGAGGCTAGAGAACCACCATAAATTAACTGAGGTGAGTGTGTTCCAATCCAAAGCAGATTAAAGTATGGTCTGATATGAAACAGGAATAGGAAGAGAGGGAGGTGATCAGGAACAGTCAGCATGGATTCACCAAGGGCAAGTCATATCTGACCAACTTGATTGCCTTCTATGATGAGATGACTGGCTCTGTGGATGTGGGAAAAGCGGTGGACGTGATATACCTTGACTTTAGCAAAGCTTTTGATACGGTCTCACACAGTATTCTTATCAGCAAGTTACAGAAGTATGGGTTGGATGAATGGACTATAAAATGGATAGAGAGCTGGCTAGAGCATCAGGCTCAACAGATAGTGATCAACGGCTTGATGTCTAGTTGGCAGCCAGTAACAAGCGGAGTGCCCCAGGGGTTGGTGCGGGGGCCGGTTTTGTTCAAAATCTTCATTAATGATCTGGAGGATGGGGTGTTTGCAGATGACACTAAGAGTCATCTAAGAGGAGGAGTGGTAGATACGCTGGAGGGCAGGGACAGGATACAGAGTGACTTAGACAAATTAGAGGATTGGGCCAAAAGAACTCTGATGAGGTTCAAGAAAGACAAGTGCAGAGCCCTAAAGATGGAAGGAATCCCATGCACTGCTACAGACTGGGGACTGACTGGCTAGGCAGCATTTCGGCAAAAGATGACCTGCAGGTTACAGTGGACAAGAAGCTGGATATGAGTCAACATTGTGCCCTTATTGCCAAGAAGGCTAACAGCATATTGGGCTGCATTAGTAGGAGCATTGCCAACAGATTGAGGGAAGTGATTATTCCCCTCTATTCAGTGGTGGTGAGACCTCATTTGCAGTAGTGTGTCCAGTTTTGGGCCCCCCACTACAGAAAGGATGTGGACAAGTTGGAGAGAGTCCAGCGGAGGGCAATGAAAATGATTAGGGGGCTGGAGCACATGACTTATGAGGAGAGGCTGAGGGAACTAGGCTTGTTTAGTCTGCAGAAGAAAAGAATGAGAGGGGATTTGATAGCAGCCTTTAACTACCTGAAAGAGGGCTCCAGGGAGAATGGAACTAGGCTGTTTTCAGTGGTAGTAGATGACAGAACAAGGAGCAATGGTCTCAAGTTGTAGTGGGGGAGGTCTAGGTTGGATATTAGGAAAATCTTTTTCACTAGAAGGGTGGTGAAGCACTGGAATGGGTTACCTAGAAAGGTGGTGGAATCCGCAGCCTTTATAGATTTTTAAGCTGAGGCTTGACAAAGCCCTGGCTGGGATGATATAGCTGAGGTTAGTCCTGCTTTGAGCAGGGGGTTGGACTAGATGACCTCCTGAGGTCCCTTCCAACCTTAATTTTCTATGATTCTTGCAATGCTTTGGATCTAAATGACAATAATCTTATGAGACTGCACCTTCATCTTAATTGGGGTCTTAACCTCCAGGCTGAGAACCCACATAATACAGTATATAATGTATATAATGCTGCTGTTTGGGCAGGACCATGTATGCATGTGTTTGTGTTAATATACACAACACTAGTGCTATTACTGAACCCTCATTACATGCTGATATTAGCCTCTTATTCTGCTTTTAGCTCTTTAAAAAAAAACAAGAAGCAGGCAGTATTATCTCCCATAAATGTAAACAAAGTTGTTTGTATTAGCGATTGGCTGAACTAGAAATAGGACTCAGTGGATATGTAAGCGCTATAGTTTTACAGTTATTTTTAGTGCAGTTTTTTTTACATAATTCTACATTTGTAAGTTCAACTTTCATGATAAAGATACTGCAGTAGAGTACTTGTATAAGGTGAATTGAAATACTATTTATTTTGTTTCTCTTTTACAGAGCAAATATTTGTAATAAAAAATAAATATGAAGTGAGCACTATACACTTTGTATTGCTTTGTAATTGAAATCAATATGTTTGAAAATGTAGAAAACACCCAAAAATATTTAAATAAATGGTATTCTATTGTTGTTTAATAGTATGATTAATCACAATTTTTTAATCGCTTGACAGCCCTAAAATATATTAATCCCTATTTCTGTTAGTTGGCAAAAATATTTTACCAATAATCACTATTCAGAGCATCCTGTCATATAGTGTTATGGGAACATAGTTTAAAATTCTTTGTATATTGTACATGTTAGGTAGTATTATTAGATAGAGGTGAATTACAGGGGTCTGTGCTAGCTACCCCTAAAGTTATCAATACTGTGGTAATGCTCCAAAGTACCAATCAGGATCAGAATCTATTATGCTAGGCAATGTACAAACACATAGGAATGCATGGTCCTGCTCTGAAGAGTGGTATTACACATTCTTCCTGATGATGTCTGTTACATGGGTTCTCAATTTAGGGGTTGATCCTCCTGCTCCAAACGCTCATAGTTTATCTGCAGTGTAACAGCTACAACAGGAGACATTGAGGGAACCCCACATTAGGATTCCACCTAACACTAAACTTTCACTTACCTTTCTTTAAATCCAGAGGCCACTCTCATATCCCCCTCACTGATGACAATCAATCCCCATACCAAGACGACCCCTGTGCATTGCTACTGGCACAACCTAGAGAACTAGGCTCTGAAATGAGGTATGCTGGGTCCCTCAAGGCACACATGCAGCTCTTCTTTTTGATCACACGGTAGGGAGAGGGGCAAGGCTGTTCCTAGATCACCTTGTGTCACAATGACAACTCTGCCAAGATGCTCCAGCTAATCCCTCCACCATTCAATACGGCTAAATCTAGCCAGTGAATACAGCTGGAGTGCATGTACATAAACCCCAGTGGCTATTGCCAGCTCCTTGGGGGCAGACTTAAGGTTGTCTTGGTGTGTACCTTAACTCTACTTCCTTGTTCTCAGAAGTTTAAGTTTGTATCACTAACTCCTAATTTCCTGGTTTTCAGAGGTTTAGTCACCGTCCACATTCTGGAAAGGCAGGAGACACTAGTGGACAACCTGGTGTTAAAAGTTTCCAGGCTTTTAATATATAAATAAAATTAACATTTCTAGTTTCAACAGCTAGCGAAAAGGTAGAAGTTCTCATGCTCTAAAGTATAAATTGAGCACCAGCTGAAGTAAAGAAGAAATTTTGTCTCAAGGTTAAACAATGAATTAATACAAATATTTAATAAATAGTTACAGTGTATTATGATGGTTTTACATGTTCTAAAACATTCATCACAGGCCAGTACTGGAGAAAAGATACGTAACTGAAGTATATAGGCTCATTCTGGTGTGACAATTCTTATGCTCCACACAATACAATTCTACTCTTCAAAGGGAACTGTAATGAGGGATACAAACCTGTGAAATGTTCAGTAAATTCTTGCTCTAGTTTCATGGCTCTCTCAAAGGTCTTCCTGGCTTGCTCCTCTGTTAAACGTTTGTTCATTTCCCTGAGATAAAACACATTATAAAATAATAAGCAGTTACCAAATACTGCTGGTTCTTTTGAAATAAGGTTATTAAACTACCCTCTGAATACAAATCCTAGAAAAAATTAGCTTCATCCTATGAATAAATCTATGATTTATTAAACACTTGAAGGGAGACTGAAGTAGGGGATTACAATGGGCGTGTGGTAGACTGGCTTTCCCTTTCTTGGCATCTTGAAAAGAAACTGAAACCCCCGAAGCAATTTGAATATAAAACTGGAGGGTGCCCACCTGAAAATGGAAGTTCTTTGATATGTGCGTCCCTTGTCTGTATTCCACATGTGAGTAGTCATGCACATCATGTGTCTGAGTCTGGAAATTCTAACAAGCAGCGTCCATTTTCTGCACATGTGCAGTAGCACTCTTCATGCTCCAGACAGAGGGCATAAAGCATGGTGCCAGAGGTTCAGATGGAAGTCTGGTGAGCATTGATAGGACAACATTGAGCTGTAGGCTTGAGAACTGATGGAAAGGTCCTGATTAGGCCCTTCATTAATCTAACTGTTGTAGGGTGAGTGAAAATGGAATGCCTGTCTACTGGAGGAAGGAAGGCAGGGACTGCTGGGAGATGGACCTATAGTGAGCTAATGGGGAGAGCTGTATTTTTTTTAATAACAGGAGATAATCTAAGATGACTGGGATATCAACAGAGTCTTGGGAAGACTGATTATGATGTGCCCAGGTAGAGAAATGTTTCCATTTAGCTTGGTTGCAGCTCCTAGTTGAATCTTTTTGAATAAGAATGGCTTGGATAGCTGGGAGAGCAATAGAGTTCTAGATCTTCTGATGCTCATCCAAACACCAGGCCGTGTGGTGAAGTGGGTCTAGTATGGGATATCTGATTTTGCTGCCTTTCCAAGTAAGGAGACCTGAGAAGGGATAGATCCTGATAGGAGGATGGATTAACAGTGTCAGAAGTTCTGGGAACCAAAACGGTCTGGGTTAGGTGAGCGCTAATGTTGGGATTTCCCCCCCCAATATCTTTTTTTATTTGATTCCCAAGAACTCAATTCAACTCCAGCCTTCGTCACTCAAGTATTTTTCTTTGGCATACAGCAATGCTATGCTAAATTGATCAGACTCAAACTCACAGCTCCAAAGTTACACAGAAACCCTCTATATACATTACATATCTCATTGCATTACTCATTTTTAGATTGTCTAGGTTACTTTGTAGGAACCAATCCTTGTGCAGCATGTGCTGTCCACACACTGTCCATGCTTTGACTTCCTTTTTACCTCACTCTTTACATTCCTAACTTATTTTGTCCATTGTTGTCTAGTTCAGAGTAAATAGTTCCTGGTGTTCTCCCTCTTATTTTAGCTAGCTCAGACATTCTGTCTTTTTAGTCCACTGATCTATTTAGTTATCTATTTAGTTAGCACAAACATTTTGTTTTCAACCTGATGATTCATTTACATCCCTAATTCTATCATCCAAAAAATGAGGCCTCCTTCCACGTGTTAATTACTCGTGTCAGACTTGACTTCAGCTATATTCCCCTGCTTCTTTCTTTCTTTCTTTCTCTGTAGCTCACCTACTCTGGTACATTCAGTATCTTGCATGTTGATGTCTTTAAGGTGCCACAGGACTCTCACTGTTTTACTCTAGTACCACCCACCACAGTGTTTTCACTGCCTAAACATATTATTCCAATTACTTGTTGCTTGGCTTTCAGTTGGGCAATTGGTACTAAGTGCTCTATTTTCCTTTTTACCAAATGAGTGGTGTTAGTGAACAAAGGAGGTACAGGTGCAAAGAGATTGGGCAGCAGTGACTCCCCATTGGTGTTGTCTGTCACAGTCTTCGTCATGTTCTCCTTCATCTGCACACTTGGCCATAGGACATGGATCCTAATCTGAGTCAGAGAGGTGCGGTTTAGACAAAACCCATTAAAGCTCCCCTGGCATGGCGTTTTCTCCACCAAAAAGTTGTGGTATCCCAGGGCGCACACTGCGTACCTGAGCCGTACCACTTTCTTCACTCTCTTTTTAATGATTAGTTGGGCCCAACCTCCCTCACTTGTGGTCAGGTTTATTTTTGCAGAGGACTCTCAGAACCATCTGTGCTAGATTTATTTACAGGAGGCTATGTTTATTTCATCTCTTTGTGTTGCCATTTTAGTGACTGTTTATTGTCTATTCTCTATTGTACCCATATTGTAAACATATACTAATTCTTTAGGATTCCCTGTCCATTTATGAACAGCAATTATAATTGGCACAGTTGAATTATTAATTTTATGTGGTGCCCAAGGTCCAGGATCTTCTAGCCTTGCAAATTTTCATTCTCAATATTATGAATTCCTTTTTCCAACTACTCTGGTCCAGATAAGTGTGCTGTTTAGCAACCTTGATTACTCCCCCTGCTTTTTCTCTTCTGTTTCCTGCACTAAATGCATAACAAGTTTGGTACCATTTATGCATTGCCCGTGAAACATTGTTATTATTTAATATATTACAGTATTTGTAAATATATTAATTAGTTAGAAAGTAAATTTTAAGGTTTAATTTTTTAATGTTTGCTACAGTGTGCCTCTGGCTCTACAATTTCTGTGGACCACCTTTGTTTTAAAAAGGTTTTATGGTAGAGGTGCTTACTTCAGGTGGAGGCAGCGTGTTGCATGTAATTTATTATTTGCTATTAATTATTCTGGGCCTACTAAAGTACAAGTGTTTTGCTTTAGAAAAGCCCCAGATTTGTTTATATGAAACAACATTCAGCACCTTTTAAAGGTGTCTTTTTGGAACGTATTATAGATCCATAGTCTCTCAAACCACACAATCCCTTCCCCAGTTGTCCGTTTTGGCCCACAGATACAATTCATATGTACCCCTTGCAGTTCTTCAACAGCCGCTGATACTACCCCAGTGTCCAAACAAGACAAATTTTTTCAAAAAGGTAGAGTGGTTTTGTTTAGTTCCAGATGGTGGTTTGTAGATTTTTTGTTGTTGTTTATTTTTATGGTACAATTGGAGTCTGTTGTACTTCAGCAATGGTCTTGGGACCAGGGAATTACCAATTGGGGTGTTTCTAAACCTTCGGACCAACTCTACGCCCTTCAAATTAGGGGACACAATGTTGTAAGTGTCCACCAATTCATGGTTGCAAATTTGTAAGACAAAACGAAAAGAAACAATTTCTCGCTTCTTTTCTTACTTACTTTTTTTAACCCACCTCTGCCCCTTATTTCTCAGGTCTACCAAGCATACAGAGGGGCCAAGTCAATTCAACATCAAGCACAGCCCGTATCACTTTGGGAAAAGGTGGTAGGGAGCTTGATCTTGAATTATGCCTTTAGATTCCATTTGATGCTTGGTTCAGTCTCCTTTGGCACTGAACCACATCTTGGTTTCTGTACGCCTCATCAGTTCACACTCTCCTTTCTATAATCTTATTACAAGTGGTAGGTTTTTTTTCTCCCACTAATCTGAACTAGGCAAGTTACTCCAATAACTCCCTGAATAAAGATGTTGAGTTTTTGAAGATCCAGAATGGGTATCTGTCCTTCATCTTTTTGGGAGGCTAACAAATAATGGGAATAGAAGCTTCTCCCTTCATATTGACGTGGCACTTGATCTATGGCCTCTCTTTGGTGGAGAGAGTTTGCCTTCTGCTGAAGAATCACCTCATGAGAGTGGTCCCTAAAGAGGGGCCAGGAAAGGGGTGTCACGCTGTCTGGATAAAGGGGGAGGGCCCTGAGGTGTATTCAGGAGCTCTGATTACTTCTTTCTACACCAGTCTCGCGTTGGGGGTGTCACGCAGGCTGAATTGAGCAGGGGGGCAATTTAGTACATTGTGTGACATCAGTATGTCAGAATCATGATAATTTGTGTGAGATATATCATGTCTGGTACTGTTAGAAGGGATATATCGTGCTGAGTAAGATAATAATACTTATGTTCATGTATTGTATGTAAAATGAAAGTTATGGATATATTTGATATTTCTGTATGTTAATTTGGGCTGGCTGGGACACACCCTAGACAGAGAGCCTGCTTAATGGCCCATTAAGACACTCATAGATGCAAGGGGCCCAGGAAGAAACTAAAGGCACACCTGAAGAGTTACCAGGATTGGCCTATGTGACTCTGGACTCCATTTTAGTTCTTGTGACCTTCCACAGGCCGCATGGCCAGGGACAGAGGGTATATAAGATCAAACCACAGAATCCATTTTGTCTATGTTTCTGTCCAGCTGCAGACACGCACCTACCTCTGGATCAATTCATCTTGCAACTGAACCGAAGGACTTAGACCCATCCAGGTACTGGATGTGTACCAGAGGAAACTATACAAGCCTGCAACTCCACATTTCTTCCAGAAACCTAATGTATATGGACTTTTAATCATTTGTACGTATGTGATTGCTCTAATCCTTTAACATTTCTCTCATGGTTTATTTCTTTCTTTTTACAATAAACCTTTAGTTTTAGTTACTAAAGGATTGGCTGGCAGTGTGGTATATTAGGTAAGATCCAAACTTATATTGATCTGGTGCTGTGGCTGACCCCTTGGGGTCGGAGGGGAACTTTTTAGTAAAGAGCACAGAGTTTAAATAACTGGTCTCTTTACTGGACCTAGTGCTGATCTGGGAGCCAGGAACTGGAATGCAGTAAAGGGGGCTGTGGGCATTTGTGGACTGGCTTCTTGATATCCAGTGTGGGGAAATCGGAAGCAGTTCGTGGCTGATTGGGAAGCCGGGCTTCAGTGTCACCCACCAGCGCTGGGAGAATCTGCTCTCCTTTTGCAGCCTCCCCTGACCTTGGCATTATCAGTTGGCTATCCTGGGCATAGATGGGTCACAAGGGGTTTGTGGGAAGGAATCGAAATTTGATGGTGCACCCTGGACAGACAATTTCTAAAACCCAACAGTGTGTCATGACAGAGCCCCAGTTATGTACAAAAAGTGAGAGACAGCCCCCAAAGACAAGGAGGGTAAAAGTGGGTGGCTTCATTAACTGTGAGCACTTGTCATCAGAAGGAGCCCTTGGTGGCTTGCTGGGAAGGGGTAGATGTTGTGGTAGTAGCAGGAACTGAAAATAGAAGCCTCTGAATTCTCTGTCTTTTACATGGAGGCTTAACTGGACACTGGTCGTAGAACGTTTGCTGAGGAGGTGGCCTTTGTCTACACATCTGCTGGTCATGTTTCCTCTCAGGACTGGAGTGTAAATTCCCATGAAGTGGAAGCTCAATTTAGTGTCTTTCAATGAGTGTAGGGCCTCATCTATTTTTTGATAAACAAACTGGACTTTTCAAAAGGTAAGTCTTGTATGGTGTTCTGCACCTCCCTAAGGAGCCCCAAAAAGTGAAGCCAAGATTTATGCCTCATAACTATGCCAGTGGCAAAGCTTCTAAGATGTTGTATCTGCTGCATCCACAGCAGCTTGTAAGGAATTTTCTGCCACTAGCTTCCTTTTCTTGATGAAGGATTGAAATTGGGCTCTATCCTCAAAGGGAAGGCTATCTTTAAAGTCTGAGAGTCTGGAATAATTGTTAAAATCATATTTTGCTAAGTAGACGTGATGCGGAATTGCAGCGTTACAGAGGAAAAACAAAAAACAAAAAAAAACTTTTGTCCCAAAAGGTGCAACCTCTTTGAACCCGTCAGGTAAGGTGGTCTTCTGATGTTGTGACCTTTTTCTCCCCGTGGCTGCTTGTACCACCAGGGAATTGGGCACTGGAGGGAGAAACGAAATTTGGCTCCAATGGTAGGGATGAAATATTGTGTCTCAAACCTTTGTGTATGGCAGTGCAAGAGGCTGGGATATACCAGATCACTTTAGCTGGCTCCATGATGGACTCATTAACTGGGAGTGCCAGGATTTGTAGGCTGTAGAATATCTAGGAGTCAGTATTGTGGTCCTGGACATCCTCCAATGAGACCTCAAGGTCATTGGCTATATTCTGCAGCACCTCCTGGTGCTGTCTCTGGTTAACTCGTGGAGGTGGTGAGGATGGAGTGACTGTTTTGACTGGAGATGAGGATGAAATTTCTGTTAGTACCATCAGTACCTGGAGATGAGGATCAACATCCTCCTCCTCATATTTCAATGGATCCGATGGATGCTGAGTAGATAAAGTGTGGTGTGACACAAAGCTGGACTTGTGGTATATGCCATAGGGGACCCACAGGCCTCAACAGGGCCAAAAGGAGGAGTCAAATGGCTCAGGGGACCCCATGGCATTGTATACCAGTGGATCCCCTGGATGTAGCAAGGATGTCCACCTCTGGAAGTCCCCAATTTTGGAATATACTGTGGAGAAACTGAGACTCCAGTTCCTATTCATAATCATGGGAGAAATGCCTGCTGATATTATAGGCTGTGGTGTGGTGTTCTGAACACCAGGGAGGTAGATGGATGAAATTTGCATCTATTGGGCTATATGCCAGTTCCACAACTCTACTGCTTCTATGCACAGGGAGGGGAATCTCGAGTCTACTTGTTAGCAGAACATGCAGGCCACATTGTCCGTCATGATCCTTACTGATTTTCTCATGATGAGATGTAGGAAATAAACGCAAGCATTCCTGACTGCCCTGAGTTCCAACAGATTGATGTGGAGAGTGGTTTCCTGAGGTGACCATCTGCCATGATACATGAGATACTGAGGTGAGCTCTCCAACCCAACAGGGATGCATCTTTTGTTACAATTATTGTTGGAGTTGGATGAAAGAATGGAATGCCTGCACCAACATTGAGTTGATTTTTCCACTAGTCTAGGGAGTTGTTTATGTGAAGGGGAAGTGTGGGTGTATTGCTATGTGAAAATAGGCATCTTGTAGGTTGAGGGATGAAAACCAATCTCCCACCTCTAGTGAAGGGATTAAAGCTGCCAGAATCACCATGCTGAATTTTTGAGACTTTACAAATTTGTTTAATAGCCTTAGATTCAAAATCTGTCTGCACCCTTTGTCCTTCTTTGGCACAAGGAAATACCACAAACAGAGCCAGTCCCAGCTCCCCACAAAGGAAAGGGATTCTATCAATCCTAATCAAAGAAGAGAGTCTACTTCTTGTCTCAGGAGGAGCTCATAAGAGGGCTCTCTGGAGAGGGTCAGGGAAAGGAGGGACAGACTTCAAGTGGATGGTGTAGCCTATGTTAAGATCTCTGTGATCCATTTGTATGTAGTGATCTGCTTCCAATCTTCTTGGAAATGAGAAAGGTAGTCTCAAACAGAGTGGAGGTGGGGAAAGATTTGGAGATGCTGAACTAGAGCTGTGGGAGGATTTGAACCCCTGACCAACCTGTCAAAACTATGGTTTCAATAATAACTGGGTACTTGAAGGAGGAGGATGAGGAGCCCTCTTTTTCTGGAACTTATGCCTCTTCTGGGGGGTTTGCTGCATCTGTGAAACGCAGAGAACTGAGCAGGGCAAGATCTCTGTGCAGCTGTGACCTATGAAATCTTATTTGTAGGAGTATATATACACCCAGAGATCTTAATGTGGCCCTGGAGTCTTTTAGTGTGTGAAGAGACCAGTCCATGGTTTCAGAGAACAACTTTTGACCATTGAATGGAAGGTCCTCAATAGTATTCTGAATCTCTCTTGGGAATCTCAAGAGTTGGAGCCATGATGCCCTATGCACAACCACCACCTTAGAGATAGACCTGGCAGTGATGTCTGTGGCATCCAAGAATGCTTTAAGAGATGCCCTGGCTAATAACTGACCATCCATGATGATGGCCTGAAATTGTTCCCTCTGTTCCTGTGGAAGATGATCAATAAAGGCTGTAAATTTATTATAATTATAATCAGCCATGACTGCCTGATAGTTTGCGATCCAAAATTGCAGGGTTGCAGGTGAATGGGACTTTCATCCAAAGAGGTGAGAGCACTTTTGGCCCTTGTTATAAGGTGTAGACTTGGAGAAATGTTACTTACCCCATTTGTTCAACACTTCCACCCAGACATTTAGAGCAGGAGGGAGGGAGAATAAAAATTGGGAGTCCTTGGAAGGGACATAATACTTTTTACCTGCCCATTTGGAAGTTAGTGGAATGGTAGCTGTTTGCCAAACTGTCTTTGCTTGGTCCAAGAGTGCCTCATTAATGGGTAACACAACTCTAGTCAGTGTTGCTGGTTGAAAAATATCAAGCAATTTGGGTTGCAAATCCTTGACCTCTTCAAGTAGTATTTAAAGAATGTTGGCCACCCGATTTACAAATTCTTGAAATTGCCAGAAATCGTCACCTATGGATGCTGGCGGAAGGAGGACACCTCATCTGGAAATGATGACACAGAAGTTTAGCGGTGGCTTCTTGGGGTCCTAACTGGGGAGGAAAGGATTGAACATCTCCTGGGCCTCCCAAAGTGTCAGAACTGGTGGTCTGGCAAACTGTTGTTGGTACGCAGCACAGGGATCCCAGCATGGCAATGGGGTGGGGGGCATATAGGAGAGGTGGTGGCATGCAGGATTGATCCCACCACTTTTATACAAGAGTCTTCCCTATGAGTGTCAAAGAATGGGTTCCTCTATGGATGGGTTGGAAAACCCTGCAGTGAGATGGACAAAACTGAATGAAGTTCTCCCTCATCCTCCTTTATGTCCTCCAATGGGGGGAGGATGGGGATGGGACACGACGAGGGGACGACACACCAGGAGAAAAATATGGAGAGTCTGGAAGTACCTGAGAGTGATGGAGACTGGATTTTTGGTACCAAGAGGTGTTTGGTACCTATGAGCAGTGGAAATTGCAGCCTATCCACCACTGATAAGTCTTTTGAGTATCTTAATTCCTCTGGTATCGAGTGGAGGATCGGGACCAATGTGGCAGTATGCTTAGCAATTGAAGCATATGGTACCATAAATTTAGAGCATACCGAAGTAGTACCAATGGTAGCTGATTCTTTGGTTTGGATGGTACTGAGGGTTGTAACTGGGGAGGGAGTGCTTCATCAGGAGCAGCCTCAACTTGATTTCCAGGCTTTTCCTTACTCTGGATTTAAGGGCCAAGAAGAAATTACACTTCAGGGAGATATACGACTCACGAGGTAGCGCTCACACAAAGTGTCCATCACAACCGGCATAGCCTCCTTACAAAAAAAGCAGCATTTGACTCCTGGAGAACCAGGTATATCTTGCCAGGAGAGTAAGGCTCCTTGGTGGGAGGGAGAGGAACAAACTTAATCCTCTCACTACTTATCTACCAACTAGCTAGCTGATAACTATCTAATACTAAACTATGAACAAGAAGTTAGCCAAGGCATGCTCAAGGCAGATATGATAGGGCTCCATCTCAGGCAGAGGCTGTTAAGAAGGAACTAAGGGTAGTTCACCTGTGCAGACCTATATAGCCTATAAAATCTGAGTCTGGGTTCTTCGGTGGTGTGCGGCACAAGGACGTGTAGGATGCATGCGTGGGCCAAATTGATACTGCTAACGGAAAATCTCCAATCAAGGGCTCGAGAAGCACATGCACACCTGAAGTGACTGAACCGGAGCACCCCTAGGGACACTACTCAATGAAGAAGAGATGGTTCCTGTCTTGTTGAAGTAGTTTCATCCTCCAGTGTGGCAATGTCCGGTGGGAGGATTGGGCCAGAGGAGAGAAGGCCCTGAGGGAAAGGGAGGAAGATATCCTCTGGTGACATGTAAGCGTCCATACATTCTGGTCTTTGTGGTGTTCTGAGGAATGAGACTGACAGTTTCAATGTATCCCAAGAGATTGCAGTTGGGTGGTCCTTTGAGGGACGGGCCAGTACCGCTGAAGAGTCAGTCCTGCACGCTTAGATAGAGCCAGCAGACATTAGTCCTTGTGCTTAGGAGTCAGAGCCATCGATGGGACGGATGGATCCTTTTTCTTTTGCATGTTATCCTCCTGCCTGGGGTTTTTCAGTGTTTCTGAGCCCTTAGGATTCACATGCAAAGGCTCACCTGACCTGGTCAGGGAGGGATCTCATTATTTATGAACAGACCTGGATGGGTATCTGTCCTTGTGACCATGTGAGTGCACACTACTCTCATGGGAAGCACTGTATGAGGAATTCTCAGTTTTAGCACTAGTAGTCTCTGCTCCCAAGTTTGTGCTTGGAGGAGTGCTGTTTGTCTGTTGGGGCCGAAGTACAGTGCAAGCAGCCTGGCCCGGACCAAAGGGTGGTCTCAGCCTTTTCTATAAGGTGTTTCATCAGTTGAAGCTCACAAGCTTTGCATGTTCATGGAGGAGATGAATGACAGATGCTGCACTTCAAGATACCCAAATGGTAGAGGCAGCTTTGGTGTTTATTGCTCATGGTGAAGGAGTAAGGGCACGAGACACACTTCTTGAAACCGAGGACTCTGGGCATAATCTCAGACCATGGGAAGGTACTCCCTAGTATGGTGAAAGAACAACTATACTAAGTAAAACTATTTACAATATCTATTTATACGCTATGAAGAGAAAGCTGGAGAAATCTGTGGACACAGGGATTCTGACTCAGTTCATGCAGCTATAAGAAGGAACTGGGGAGGCATTGGCTTGTACTGCCTCATATGCCCTTGGTCTGGAGAATGTGTGGGACAACAGACACTGCTTGTTAGAATTTCCAGTCTCTAGTGGATGGCAAGCATGAGTACCCATCTGTGGAATACATATAGGGACCAGGAATCATAGAAGAACCCAACCTTAAAAGTTCTCTTGGGAATTCAATTTAGAAAGTTACATAAAACAATCAAATGTTTAAAAAGTGGGTTTTATATCATCGTTCAAATGATTTATAGCTAGTTTTTCAAAAGCCTTCACTGTCTTTGAAACAACTGAGCTTCAAGTACATTGTTTTTACTCACATGATGTTTTCCACTGATTTGGGTTTAATAAAAATGGAGATGGGGTACAGCTGGGCAATCTGCAACCTCTTGATCGCATTGCCAGAGACATCAAGAATGCAGTGTTTCCCCTAAAACAGGAGAGGGAGAAAAATGAGTAAAGTCCTCAAATCACACATCTACATATTACATGCAATTTAGAAGTGAAAGCCTGGCCCCAAGGAAATCAGTGGGAGTTTTGCCATTGCTGTCAATGGAGTCAGGATTTCACCACCCTAAGAGTTTCTAGTTGCTGACAAATTTATTTCAGTAGCACCCACCAATAAAAAAAAATCTAAGGATAAGGTGTTATTCCAATCAAAACTCCAGCATTTAGAGGTGTGTTGGCCTTAACTAGTCCTAATTACATATGGGTTGATAATACACTTTATAATTGGGAGTTATACTGGCCTAGCTGTACAACCCCCTATTTTTCCACACATCTGTCACACATGTATGTAGTGTCACTATTTCAAGAAATTACCATGCTTTAATTTTGGTTGTGGATTTTCTTCTCTCAGTTTGAAATGTACTAGTGGGTTGCACACCTCGCTCCTTCTGTAGGGTTAGTGAATAGCACATACCAGCGGCTCATCCATTCTTCCCACAAACTCCATATATGTCATCCTCCTTTCTCCTCTCTATTTCATAGACTACCTGCACTGTGTTGTAATAACCGGGCCTACAAATTTACCTGAATTGTATGCTCAAACTGTAAAAAGTACATGGAACTTCATAAGAGACCACAATAATCTATAACAACAAATGTTGATGGAAAAGGTACACAAGAGAGACAGAAAGACTGAATTAGTCCAAACAAAAAGTCCTACTGATAAGGACATGTTGAGTTCATACCTGCTAAACAAGAAAATGTAGGACAGGAAATTAATCAATCTAAACCAGTATGTCAGAAACTAGGCCTAATTCGTGGACAAAATGAGGGGAGGGGAGGGGCATTCCTCTCATCACTCCCTTTTGGAGTCCTTAAAGAAAGAGACTTTGGGGCTAAACACTGGTTACTGAAGCCCCATCTCCTGGACCCCAGACCTTCTTCATCCCAATCCTCAGAAATGTCCTGACCAGATTAGGCCAGAAAAATGTGTAGCCAGATGACATCGCTACTTCCACTGGCTAAAGTTAATTCCCAAACATCACTTGGGATGTGAGACGTTGTCTCCCTCCTTTCCTCATGATTCCTTTTTTTTCCCCACCTGAATTTTTCTCTTTCCTGTCCCACTCCTTTTTCCTTCTGTCTAATAAGAGTCTGGCTTAGCTGGCCAAGACTGTATATGCTGCAACACTGCTGTGAGCCTGTGACCAGAAAAAGGCAGCTATAAGCAATGCTGACATATTTTCCAGGTCTTGGTGTGTGTTTCGCCTGTGTTTTGCCTGTGTTTCTCCAGCAGTGAGGTTGCAAGTAAAAAGCAATACCGGTGACAGAATCTGAAGCTTCTGTCTTTGTTATCTTGTCTCTTCCCTTTTATGTGAGAGAGAGTGTGTGTGTCTTGTTTTGTCTTCTAGGAAAAAGGATTAGATTTCAATGACAACAGCTCCAGCCCATCTCAACTAACTACTTCTCTTTTACCCAACAGGACAATTATTACCATCTTGGTACCACCAAAAAGACTGTCAAACAAGGGCTTTTCCCCCACTAAAAACTCTCTCCAGCTAAAGGGAATGGAAACAAGTGATGCTGTTAAAATGGAAGCCTTACTTAATACCTTACATTTTAAATGCTTTTACTGTTTTTCCTTCTCTGTATCTTTAATGAAAGGTTAAGAAAGGTTAATGGTGTGTTTGCCCTGATACTAAGCAGACTGAGGTCTCTGTACATCATACCCCAAACCTTGTTTAACATTGTTTAATACTGGACAGTGATTGGGTCCTGTTAACACCCTGACTCTTTGGATGGCTATATTCCATCTAAACTGATACAACAACCCCTTCCTCCCTTCCCCTCATGCCAGGAGCTCTGTAGGCCCCCCATTTTCCAGCTCCGCACCATACAAAGGCCTCAGTGTTCCTCTTTCCCTTCCCTCCTTCATCCACATGGCAGAATTCTGGGCAGGCCTTCTGCTTCCTCCACATAATCAGCATCCCCCATTCTCCCCATCATATCACTAGCACTCCTCTTTCTGTTATATGCTAGGGACTCTGCCCCCCATGTTCCCATCCCCCATACCCTTGATTCCCAATCTCCCCCATTTTCCCTTCTCTTCATGCACCCTCATTTAGCCCACACCAGAATTCCCCTTTCTCCACTCCCCTTGCTAGAGGCTCTATGTGCCCTTTCCATGTTTCTCTATGGCTGGGGCTCTGTGTGGCGTGCATGTCAGGGAATCTGTGTGGGCCCCCACTTCTCCCACCAATCTTATTTCTTTTCTTTCTGTGTTGGAGATATGCGTGTATGTCATCAACATTTTTACTATTTACTGAGTGGCAGGGAAATACCATTGAATTGAACATCAGACCTCACTTTGCTCAACAAATGAGTGTCTATGAAGGTATTACAACAGAATTTCACTACTACATGTTAGTCAGAGGGAGACCCAACATGAATGGCAGAATTCTGCAAATCAGTGAATAGATGATCATTTTGATCATCTAGTCTCACCTCCTGCATAACACAGACCACAGAATTTCACCCAACAATTCATACAGGATTGGCAATTATTCTTTCCAACTGAGTGACACACTCCTGCTCACTCTCCCACTGGTGACAACAGTTTCCCAAGTCCCTTTCTCTCACTGCCTGGATGTCTAGAATGTGTCACAGGTAATAGGCACGTCTACCATTTACATTTTGAGCTCTGTTTATGTGAATGAGGGCCATTGTGCAGCTGCTGTAGAAGTCACATTTGTTGGTCTACATAGGTGTTTAATACAGTCCTGTTTCACAATTCAGAAGGACCCTTTCCTCCATGCCCCACTTAATTGTTCTGTGGGGGAGTTGCTCACTATAGCTTCAAAAAGGTACTAGTGATTGTACCCCAATGACAAGAAGTGCATTTAACTGGTTTGCCCCGATACTGATGGAATTCAGGAGTCTTTCCCCTTGACTTCTTGTTTCCATTCTTTTAAAGTTTTGGGTGGATGAGGTGTGTCCTGATGTACCTTTAACTATCACTAAATGCACTTTGAGTTTGTTAATAGACGAGACCTCACTATATCACTCTGATGTTAAATACCTGCTAGAGAAAATGGATTTTTTGTGTGAAGGAGCAAGGCTCTTCTGTACATGACAATAGAATAGTGGACAGAATTGGTTGTACATATAAACTATAGAAGAGTTCCAGAGGGGTTGCCGTGTTAGTCTGTATACCTTTTCTCTGTTTATAATTGTAGGTATATATGCTATTTATTATGCATGTTCAGAGGAGCATGGTATATAAATGAGGACATATATAGCTATGAAACTTAAAAAGTCTGTTCAATAAATGCAAGTCTCACACTGGCACTGTATTTACCTTTTCTGCTACTTCCCGCACTGACTGGACACTTGTTCCATAAAGGTGATTGTTGTACTGGCCAGCCTCAATGAATTTGTGATCCTGAATATCCTTCTCCATCTGCTCTCGTGAGGTGACAAAATGGTAATCCCGTCCATCTACCTCATAATCTCGTTTTGGTCTGGTAGTATCTTTAAAGATAAGTAAAGAGCTCTTTAAGCAGAAAGTTACAACTTTCCCCACAAATTAAATGTTTTCTACAATACTTGGAAACAAACTTTTCCACAGAATGTCTTTCATTTATAGTGTAAAATTGTTAAATGAGTAATGGACTCAAATTAATAGTTAAATAATTCTATAAGTTAAAGACATGCCAAAATAAAAAAAATTGTTGAGCTCAACATAGAGAGATCACAGTAGGATTGACAGAACTTATCTGTTTAGAATCGCTAGAATATTTGCTGGGACTTACGTGGAACGCATGATCCAAATTTGTCTGGAAATTCTGAGATTAGATCATCATTTATTCTGTCCTTCATGGGTCCCAAAACAATCACTGGCCGAGTGTAATTGACTGTTAAAGACAGGTTGATAATATTTCTTCATTATAGTCTGATCATTAAAATACCTTCAAATTTCACCAAAACAATCTATATAATTGCGATGGCTTTAAGATACAGTTAAAACAGACAAAATTTATTCCTGGTGGTAGAAATTATTGAAGGTTGTAGGTCAGTCTATATTGAAATCAATATGAGCTGCTGAGTGTGCTGCACCTCTGAAAAATCAGATCTCTTATTTAGGTGCTAAAGGGCAAGATTTTCAAAAAGAGCTCATCATTCAATAATTCAATTTATGACTCTAAATGTAATTGCTGTATTTTCAGACTTGCTGTTCTGAGAACAATGGGAGCTACAGAGTGTGGAGTCTGATGGATATTACAACTGCATGCAATATCTTTAGGGACCAAATTGTATTAAGTGTATGAACGGATTGTGTGCGCAACTCTGGATGGCGGGGAGGATTGCCACAACTCTACCAGGAACTATGAACAGCAGGGGGTGATTAGAGTGAATCACTTAGGTCTTAAACACCTGCAGAGATGTACCATTCCCTGTGGAGGCTTGCATATACTTGTTCAAACTGGATTTTGCAGCGACAAACAGATAAAAAAAGGTCAGATTTAGGTCCTTCTTTCTGATTCAGCAAATGGACTCAAATTAATAGTTAAATAATTCTAGAAGGTAAAGACATGCCAAAAAAAAAAAGTATTGAGCTCAACATAGAGAGGTCACAGTAGGATTGACAAAACTTATCTGTTTAGAAACCCTTTCCCTTTCATGTCTGGTGGAACTTCCTTTGTAGCCCCCAGTCTGAGAAGACTCTCCCCACCTCCTGCATGACAAGCTGCTCATGAAAGAGGTCCCTGAAGAGGGATGGGGAGGGAGGATTGGGGGAGAGGGGGAATCATAGGACATATCTCACTGAAATGATGCCAAGGACCCAATGGTCCGATGTTATTCTGGCCCATTCGGACAGGAATGGGGTTAGGTGGTTGAGAAATGGCCGGGAGGGAGGATCCTGTTTTGAGACTGGAACGCCATCCTCAAGCGCACCCTCAAAAGGACTGGCGCTGACTGCTGGAGCACCTAGAAGGGCCCAGTTAGGTAGCCAATGCTGAAGTCGCAGTCCGTCGGTGTCTCCTAAAACTTCTGTCTTTATCTTTTCTTCTGTAGGTGCTGTAGCATGGGGCCTGATACCTAGGCTGCTGTTATTGCTGAGGACAGAACTGCTGTCTTGAGGCCTGAGGTGTATAAAGACCCAAGGATCGCAGCGTAGCCCTCGAGCGCTTCAGACCATGGAGCTCGGCATCAATCTGGTCCGAGAACAGAGCGTTCCCATCGAATGGGAGGTCCTGTACGGACTGCTGCACCTCTTGGGACAGACCGGAAGACTTCAGCCACGAGCACTGGTAAAAGGAGATAGCAGAGGCCATGGATCTTGTCGCTGAGTCTGCTGCATTAGAGGCTGGTTGCAGAGCGGTTCTGGCCACCGTTATGCCCTCTTTCAGGATGGTGGCAAAGTCCGGTGCCTGCTCCTGGGACAGGGTCTCCCCGAAGTGCTTGAGGGAGTCCCAAAGGTTATAATTGTAGCTGCACAGCAGCACTTGTTGGTTTCCGATACGAAACTGCAGGCTGGCCATTGAATAAACTTTTCTCCCAAATAAGGCTAATTTCTTATTGTCCTTATTTCTGGGAGTCGAGTTAGGCTGACCTTGCCTGTCTTGCTCATTGACGGCTGCCACAACTAGGGGAAGGGTTTGTGAACAAGTGCTCAAAACCCTTGGTGGGAATGTAGTACTTCTTTTCTGCCCTTTTTGAAGTAGGTGGCAAGGATGATGACATCTGCCAGAAGGCCTTAACCACCTTAAGCACCCCTTCATGCACTGGCAGGGTGACCCAGGCTGGTGCTGCAGCTGCCAGCACATTGAAGAGGTTGTCTGAGGTTTACTCGAGCTCCTCCGCCTAAATTTGAGGCCACCCTCTTAAGGAGCTCTTGGGGGAGGGGGGGCCAAAAGTCATCGAAGGAGACTGATGGCCTTGTCGTGACCACTTCATCTGGGGATGAGGAAGAAGATTGTGCTGGTATGGTAGGTGGCGGCATCTGCTCCTGTTGCCAGGGAGCTGACACAGATGTCCCTTCTTGGGGCTCGGAATCCTCCTCTGATGCCGAACTGTGATCTTCTTCCAGGGCTGGCAACTAGGACTGCTTGCCAGATGACCTGTAGGAGAATGGTCCTGGGGCCACTGGAAACCCCCAGGGGTCTCACTATGGCCACCGTGCTGGCCAACGGCCCTGAGGCTAACCAGGACCTGAACCTTGCTCCTGCACCTTTGGCAGATGGCGCTGCCCAGAGCTGATGGCAACGGGTCTGTCCTCCCCCGAGGAAAAGGACTTGCTGCCCGATGACCATGGGGGGCAGTGGCTGACTTCATTGTTGCAGCGTGGTGCGGTGGAGAAAGAGACTGGTATCTCGACCCTTGAGTCCTGTGGTGCTCCGATGAAAGCCGTCTCGGCATTGGGGAGCATAATGTTGGCGACTGGCAGTGCCACTCCTTGGATCGGAGCCGGGTCAATGAGGACCTACATCAGGAGGGTGAGCGGGATCTGTGCTACATTGAAGATGACCGTGCCGGTGACTGATGACAGTGCCGATCATCCCTAGGTGAAAGTTCAGGTGCCGGTGACCAGGTTCTGCACCAGGCAGGCACAGGTGAACTCCTCAGTGCTGGGGATTGGGATCGATGGCGACCCCCAGTTGGTGAACATCTACGGGATATGGAGAGGGATCGATACCGCCCATCCGAGTGTGAAGTCCTTGGTGCTGGAGACCGAAATCGGTAACGCTCTGATATTGAAGACCGTTCTCTGGTGATGATGCTCGGCCGTCGTAGATTGCCCTGGAGATGGGGACCGGGAACATGCCCTCCGGGAACATGGCACAGGATGGGGGCTCCTTCTGCGGTGACCTGGTCTGAAGGGATACAAGCCGATGCTCCGGGGAGCGGTGCAGCCATTGGGGGTCCTATTGTGGCCTTTCCCCTAGAAACTGGTGCCTTCTCCTTTCCTGGCACCGAAAGGGGCTTAGGTGTAGGAGGCAAAGGCAAGGCCATCAAGTCCCTTGTTGCTTGAAATGCCTCTGGCATCGATGGCACCGTAAGCTGAAGAGGGCCCCTTCCGCTTCCAGGCGTCAGGGGTGGCTCTCTCACCGCACTCATGGTCCAGGTGCTGAGCTCTGCTCCTGCTGCCCCTCGCCTGGCCAGTCCAATATGGGCCCTGTGCTCGATCCCGCAACCCTGGTTTTCTTGGATGTGGGGGAACAGCCCCTGTCAAAGTGCTGTTTCTTCTGCTTCTTTTTGACAGAGAGGAAGAAGATCAGTGCCATAGCGGTTCCAGTGCTGACGGGGCCCTCTGCACCAACGTGGTGCTCGGCCCTGAGATGGAGAAGGACGGCTTTGAGGCTGGTCTCAGCACTGCCTCCATCAGTAAGACCTTTCTCTCTCCTTCTGAGACCTTGGCCTGAACGCCTTACACTTGTCCTTCCTATGTGATTCCTCCAGACACTTTAAGTATCTGTGTGGGGGTCACTAAGTGGGAAGGGTTTGATGCAGGAGATGCAGGGCTTGAAACCCTGAGACTGGGGCATGCTGCACTCCAGGCACAGGTCCCTAATGGGACTAGAACTTAACTGCTAACTATTTACAGTACTTAACTATCAATAACTATACTAAAACTAACTAATGACTACTTAAGGGAAAACAATTGAAACACTTGAGGTAGCAAGCAGCACCGTTCCAGCAACTGTCATAGGCAGAAAGACGGGCACAGGGCTGGCGGCGCCTCACATACATGTGCACAGGGCACCAGAGTCAGCCCTATGGATACTGTTAAGGGGAAAAAAATTTGGTAACCGTGCATGGAAGCACGCACACAGCTAGAAGGGACTCAACATGAGCACGCACTCAAGGAAGAATTTAACTTTCCCAAAATTTCGTATTTTCAATTTTGAAAAAATCCCACTATGTGACTAAGCTCACAAAAGTGATCATGCAAAAAACCTGGGGGTAAGGGGGAGAGAATATTTAAAGTAGGAACAAATAAACTACTTTTTCACTGATATTTGCAGTTGAAAATTTTCAAATATCAAAGTTTAAAAACATTTAAATGTTTCTGTGAAAAATGGTCAAATTTTGTGAAAAAAATATTTTTACCAGCTCTTGTTGCAACATTAAACAGGTCAATAATTTAATGGAATGGGGAAATGGAATAAGAGCAGAAAGGAAGATACTAGAATATTAAAAAACAAGTAATCAGTCTCTAGGATCTGACAGGATTCAAATTCAGATAAAACTCTTAAAACAAATTTTCCCTGTGTATAATCAGTGGTATATGGATATTACTAGGGACATGTATTAATAATCACTCATCAGTATTAGTGCCATTATAAATCTATGTACTGGAATAATATTGTATATTGCAATTCATATACTGTATAATAGATTTTTGTGGTATTAAGTGTAAGTATAATGTCAGTGTCTAGGGCACATGGAACATTTTGCTATCTCAGTAAATGTATTTTAAAAATGTAATGGGTTCTACAAACCTTCTTGCTGGCTGACTGGTTCGTAAGACAAAACGTATTCTTCTTGGCCACCTAAAAATTAAAAAACATATGTAAGGAAATTTGCTGAAAATGGTTAGTATTTTTGTTTTAAAAGATCTCGCATACATGTGAAAAATTTTATTCACTTAAGGAAATTAGATCAGACGATCCTCAACAAAATATATATTATAATAATACAGATGAAGGAAGTTTTCTATAGAGTGATAGGTTATAAAATCACAAAGGTAAACTAAATAAACATTTCATAATAAAATGGGCATACCTATTTTATAAAATATATAAAGTGTAAATAACCTTATTTACAGCATGAAGATTTTTATGGGAAATGTTAGCATGTTTAATTACACCAAGAATGAGAGAAGAGGAATTTGAGGCACTATTAAATGCTCTTACAAATGTTTTACTGAACACAATGCATGCATGCTGTCATTCACTGCTAGAGGCAGAAGCACTTGTCTTAAGATCCTTTCTACACTAGGTAGCCAACATTTAAACTGTAGATTTTCTCATTTTATATTTAAACAAAAAATGCTGAAGAACTTGTATATCACGGTTGGAAGCTGTTGCATAAGCTTTTTCATGAAATTCATATTTAGCCAAAATATCTTCATACAGTATGGTCGTTAATTCATAAAAGATGAATTTTTACTGTATATACAAAATAATGCTAATCAAGATATTTTATTTATGACATAGGAATTTTAAATGTGAACTTGGAAAAGATGTAAATACTGAGCATGTTCTCAGCTCCAGAAAGTACATCAGCAGTGAATGAGATAAAACATAACTTAATATTGACCTTCAGTGGTTGGAAGCTTTTTAAAATGTCAAATGCAAGCATCTGAAATATACGTCAGTTGCCATCACCGCACTATTAAAATGTTTAGTGTTCAACATGATGAAAATATCTCACAATAAGATTTTATTAAAGTCTATTAATCAAGTCAATTAATTTGATAGACTATAAAATTAAATATTAAAGAGCTAGAAATTCAGATTATACATTAATTATTCTTTAAACAAAATGTCCTTTTGAATGTTCAACTAATATAGCTAATAACTCACTTGGTTAATTTTTGGAGAATTCATTGAAGTTCATGACACACATTCTTATGCGGTAAATTATCCTAATGCTGCTACAATGCAATCGTATAGCAGTGGATGGCATCTGAAGGTCTTTCTAAATTCATATATTGCTATAAACATCCCCCTACACCTTTATTACAAAGCAAAAAGCATGCTTGTTTTGAAAATGAAGTTCGTAATCTCAGAGGAAATGGGCATTACTTACATCTCACTGGAGGTTCTTCAAGATGTGTGGTCTTATTCCACACATGGGTACACATGTGCACCATGCATCTGAGTTTGGAAATTCTAGTAAACAGTGCCCATTGGTCCACATGTATGCAGTAGATCTTCTCATACTCCGAACCAAGGGCATAAAGGGCAGCGTAGAGAGACACCTCTCCAGTTCTCTTTTTTTTACTGCAAATCTAGACGTGATCCACAGAAGAGGGAGCATCTCAAAGAACTGCCACTCTGGTTATAAGTAAGTAACCTCCATTTCTTCTTCGAGTGATGGTCCCTATGTTATTCCACACATGGGAGATTAGTAAGCACTAGTCAAGGATGAAGCGGTGGGTGCATAGATGTGGATTTTATGGCAAGACTGCTGTCCCCATAGCTGTATCTGTAGTAGAAGACTGGCCTAAATCCCAGTATCTTGTAAAAGCGTGTAAGGTGCTTCAGGTAGCAGCCCTATATATATCTAGTAAAGGCATGTCTTACAAAGATGCTGTAGCAATTGCTTGAGGTCTGGGCTCTCACCAACTCACCACTTGGGGTCTCAAGCAAGTGGGTGTAAGGTCTAAAAAATATACTGCATGTTTCCCAAAATGTTATCAAGTAGCATCAGCCTTGCATGCTAACTAAAACAGCAATTCTGCAGCATATGGGAGTCTTCTGTTTTGTGGAGTGGGATGTGACTGGAATTGGTGGCTGTTATGGAGGCCCTGGGGGAGGAGGGGGAAGAGGGGGTGGAGTTTAGGGGCTGAGGATCTGAGGGTTGTGTGTGGGGGGAGATCCCAACAGAGGGATGATGCTGAGGCACACATCCTGAGGGTTGGGGTGTGGGTTTAGAGGCTGAAGTTGGGTGGGCCAAAAATGGGTGGCGGACAGGCCTTAACAAACAGATGTAATCCTGAATTGCAGGGAAGGATTGGTGGTTGTCTGTGCCATCCAGCTACTCCACGGTAGCACCCTCTGGTGGTTGAGCTGGGCCCTTCTCTCTAGCCAGATGCCTGGGACTAAGCCAGCCCAGCCCTGCTCCATGCTGCCTAAGGCGTTACTAGGAGACAGCGGCAGAGTTTGGGCTCCTGGCTAGGGCCTGCGCAGACTGTGCAGTATAAAGGCCTGGCAGTAGCAACGCTGTTCCCCAGGCCACCAATGTAGCACCCTCAATGTAGCACCCTCTCTCCAGAACCAGCACCCCTAGCGCCAACTCCCCTGGCATCAGCCCTTCCCCTCGGCACCCTCAGAGCCAGCTCCAAGTCCTCGCATCCCCCCTCCTGTGCTACACCACCATGGCTGTTCTCTATAGGCAGAGAAAGGAGACCTGCCTGCTTAGCACTGACCTGTCTCTGAGGACACAGCAGCAGCAGAACTACCAGCCTGGGGACAAAATTCTACCAAATGTGTCAGGAGTGTGTATGTGGCAGAGGGCTTCACTCCCTCCAGACCCCTTTGTGGCATCCCAACTCTCACCCCTTTCTTGGGAAGGGAAGGTAGCATATGACAGTTGATAGCAAAGGGTAATGCATCCTGAAATCCATTTAGAGAGTTTCAAGGTAGATAGAGAGGTCAAGCTCTGTTATGACAATAAAAAGCCTCAGTGTTTTTCTAATAGTTTTTGTTCTTAGCAGAAAAAATGCCAGTACCCATCTGAGATTCAGGGAGTGAAAACTTGACTCTTCACTGAATGCCAGTGGTTTTGGAAAAAATACTACTAACTGGGTAGTTTGACTGATCTGAAACTCTGAAATTACTTTAGGGGTGAATTTTTGGGTGAAGGCGAAGAGAGAGAGAGACCTTTGCTTTATGAAAAGCAGCAAATGGCAGATCTGCCATGAGCGCTCCCTGCTCACTCACCCTTCTAGTTGATATGATGGGGACTAGGAAGGCAACTTTCATTGAGTGATGGGACATAGAAGAGGTGGATGATGATTCAAAAGGAGGTTTGATGAGAGCTGAAAGAACGAGGTTGAGGGCCCATTGAGACATTGGCCTTACCAATTATGGAAAAGATCTAATAAGTCCTTAAAGGAATCTAGTCATTGTAGGATGAGCGAAAACAATGTAATCCTCAATAGGAGGATGAACAGCACTGATTGCTGCCAGATGACCCATAACTAACTGACAGAGAGACTTGATGTCTTAAGGGTAAGCAGCTAATCTAGGATAGCAGGGATCCCAGCAGACTCTGGAGGTAACTTGTGTTTTCACGATCAAGAGGAGAAACATTTCTATTTGGCTTAATAGCATTTTTCTGGTCAAATCCTTTCTGCTCTGGTTGAAGATAGATTGAACTGCTACTGAGCATGAATGCTCTACATCTGATGTGCATCCAAATACCAGGCCTTGAGATGCATTGGTATCCGATTAGGATGTCTTATTATGCTGTTGTATTAAATCAACAGTTCCAGAAATGGTCAGATGTTGATGGGCAGAGAGGTCGAAATTCTCTCAGACCTGCCTTGGCCAATTGGCCTCAATGAGGAGGACCCGAGCTCTGTCATGAGAGATCTTTTGCAGGACTCGTGGTAACAGAGAGATGAGAAGGAAGATCTACCTGAGGTGATCCCTCCAGGGTAACAGAAGGGAGCTGCTCTTTGAGCCTCAGCCCAGAGCACTCTGGAGCAGTAAAAGAGAAGTTTCCTGTTGTGTTATGAGACAAAGAGATCCCAGGATGGCATTCCCCATTGGCTGAAGATGTCATTGAGAACAAAATCACAAATCTCCCATTCGTGGTCTGCTGAAAAACATCTGCTGAGTGTCTACTAGGGAGTTCTGCATGCCAGATACACACACTGCTGAGAGAGTGATATTGATGTCGGATACACCAACTCCAAAGGTTGAACGTCTCCACACAGAGAAGGAGGCATCTTGGTTCCACCCTGCTTGTTTACATAGAAGACAGTTGACATATTGTCTGATATTACTGGATGTGATAGATTGGATGAGCAAACGGAATGTGTTGCAGGGTCCAACAGACTACCCTTAGTTCCAGTAAGCTGATGTGCATCCCGGACTCTTGAGGGGTCCAGATGCCTGGTGTGGTATGATTGTTCAGAAGAGCTCCCTGACCCAATATAGATGCATCTAAGACTATGGTTGCCTCTGACACAGCGGTGAGGAAAGGAACTCCCATCCCAACTTTCCCCAGCTTTGTACAGGCCAAAATCTTGGTTAAAACTGTTACTTTGGCACTGATGTTGTCTTTTTCTGATGAGTAGATGGATTGAAGCTAGGTCTGTAAGCAGCAGAGTTGGAGCCCGGCAACTGGTGTAATGTGGATGCATGAGGCCATATGGCCAAGGAGGGAAAGGCAAATTCTAACAATAGGGTGACATGTTTTATTAGATTGCTCATGATGTAGAATCTCTTCGTGGGAAGATAGGCTCTTGCTGCAATCGAATCCAAGGTTGCTCCTATGAAGTCTAAGGTCCTCATGGGGGTCAGAGTAGACTTTTTATTGTTGACGGAAATTCCCAGGGAAGGTGGAGTAGGAATGCTGTTGCTGACTGGCTTTCTGTGATGGATACAGAAAGACAGTGAAACCGTTTCATCTCATCCAAGCTGCTACTACTGAGAGGACCTTTGAGAAGGCTCTGGGAGACATAGCTAGACTAAATGGAAGGACTCTGAATTGGAAGTGGTCCTGCCCCATAAGGAATCTGAGAAACCTTCTGTGGGAAGGTGGATATCTGTATGAAAATAAGTGTCCATGTTGAGGGCTGGGGATTATTGATGCCAATGTGATCATGAGGAAGTTTAATTTTCAGATGAATACATTCAGTTGGCACAGATCGAGAATCAGTCTCCATCCATTGGATTTCTTTGGTACCAAGAAATATGGTGAGGAGGCCCCATTCCCCTGATACTGAGGAGGCATTGGTTCTAAAGCCCCTTTCTGAAGAAGAGAGTTTACCTCTTGATGCAGAATTTCCATGAGAGTGGTCCCTGAAAAAGGAACAGAAATGGGGTTTGTGGTGGGGAGGTGTGATAACTACCAAGGCTATGCAATCTAGTTTAAGAGATCTGTAGTTATTTCTGTCCAGTTGAGAGCAAAGTGTGTAAGGTGACCACCAAAGGTAGGGGGACTAATGAGGTATCAGTGTCAGTATGCAGTCCTTGACTGTATAATCAAAAGAACCCCTTGGATGTTGGGTGGTGGTTGGAGAGGTAGAAGCCACCAAATATCTGGGTCTTTGAGTCCTTTGCTTGTTACGTGGAGGTTTACATGTGTGCTGTTGATAGAACACCAGAGAAGGTAATCTGGATCTATAACATTCCTTATGATGTTTCCTCTTTGAAAATGGGATGTTAAATGTCCAGGGAGCGTAAAATTCTAGAGTCTTTTAGACTGCACAAAGACTGAGAAGTCTTTGCATTGAAATTTTCTCATTGTTTGCATTAAAAAGGTTAGACTTATCAAAGGAAAGGTCCTTGATGGTATTCTGGACTTCCCTAGGGAACCCTGAAGATTGCACCCATGACTCTCACCTCAGGACTACAGCTGTGGTGATGGCTTTAGAGGCAGTATCAGCTACTGCTTGAAGTGATGTTTTCGTCACCAGCCTGCCTTTGACAATAGAGGCTTGGAACTGGGCCCTGTCTTCCTTAAAATCTGTACATTTGGTGTAATTAAGGAAATCATATTTTGCCACATTGCCAGGTAGTCAGCAGATCTGAACTGGAGACTAGCTGAAGAGAATACCTTCCTACCCCAAAGGAAGAGGCATTTAGCAACCTTATCAGTTGGGGGAGTCTTGGAATACTGCACCATGGACCTCTCTGTAGCTGCTTGCCCTGGAGTTGGGTGCTGGATGGGTGAATATTGGCTCAATCCCTTTTCCTGATATGAAATACTGTTGCTCACCTCTCTTGGGGTAGAGGCACAAAAGGCAGCAGTGTGCCAGATTGATCTGGTGAATTTCAGGATGGCTTGGCTAACTGGAAGGGCCACCCTCGAAGGGCCAGAAGATGTCCAATAGACCCTGTTGGTATCTTGAGCCACTTAGATGTATTTGCAGGTCAGTTGCTACCCTCTGGTAACAACTCCTGGTACTGTTTGTGGACATCACATGGACAACAGGATGAAGAGGCAACCAACTCATCCAGTGAGGAGGATGACATATCAGTCAGATCCAGCTCAATGTCTTCTTCCTCCGCAAATTCTGATGGAGCCTGTTGGTATTGGAGGGTTGGTACGACTTGGCACAGATCCCAGACTTCAGTTTTATGGATCCTATAAGCCCCAGTAAGACAAGTAAGGATCATCTAGAGGGGGAGGAACCAAAGGCATCATGTAGCAGCATTCCCCTGGAAAACCAAATATGGAAGGAGGCAGGGTATTCCAATACCTTCTTTGATTTCTGACCAGCCTTGTTCCTCTTTTTATTTGGGGGGTAAGGGGAGCCTCATCAGGACTGTCAGATTCACTTGACAAGATGATAGGTACCTGTTCTACTAGTGGTCCTGATGGAACTGGTGGATGTTAATTATGGACATTGTAGGGGCTGATTATCCTTCCCCTCAAGGTGGTTTCCCCAGGTGCAGGGATGTCTCTATGAAGAGCTGAACCTGACAACAGGGCAGTACAAAGTGAAGATACCCTCCAGCAAGGTGAAGATTTTGGTCCTCCTTGGTACCTGGGGGGCTCCTGAGGAGGGTACCAGTGGATTAAAGTCATCCACAGGTCTAATGTTTGGGGGATCCTGCACAGAGAACATTGGAGCCGTTGGATGGGATCCCTGCATTGAAGTCCCAGACAGACCCATTGGGTCCTTAGGTTTGTAGGATGGAACCAGGTCTAGAAACACCACATTTTTCTTCTTTCATGCCTTTCCTTCTTGGACAGAAGATTTATGTGGGCCTAATTCTTTAGAACCTACGTGTGAGGGTTCACCTGACTTTGATTGAGATGGGGAGGGATCCTGTCTCTTAGAAGCAGATCTGGAGAGAAATATGTCCTTATGAAATATGTTTATGTCCCATAGTCTTGTCAGAGGGTTTATCAGGCTTAAGAGTTTTTGACTTGACTCTGGAGCTTGTGATCGGGGGGGGGGGGGGGGGGGGGGCTGATCAGCATCTGAGACTGTTGTGTGGGGTGGGGTGTCACCCTCGCCGGTAACTGAACGGGGTTTCATAGCCTGCTCCATGAGGTGCTTCTGTAGATGGAGCTCTCATCCCTCCTGAGTTCAGGGAGGGAAGGAACAGTAGATGCTGCACTTCATGGCAATATCCCAAGAGAATAAAAGCAGCACCAACGATTGTCACTGATGGAGAAGGAATGGGGGCAGGAGACACAGTTCTTGAACCCCGGAACTCTTGGCACAATCCCTCTTCAGAGGGAGAAGCGTCCTGGACTGGGGAGTAACTGAAAAACTAACTATGTAAACTATAAAATACTAATTACTTAACTATTTACAATTGTATTATAGTTTCACGGAAGAGGAAGACTGAAGTAGACCTGAGATTCAAACTCATGCCATGTGGTGGTAAGGAGGAACTGGAGAAGCGCTGATCCACATGGCCCTTTTATGCCCTCAGTGCAGAGAACAAAGAGATCTACTGTGCACGTGTGGACCAATGAACACAGCTTGCTCAAATTTTTGGACTCAGGCACATAGATACCCACATATGGAATACACATAGAGACCATCACTCAAAGAAGAACTGTCTTTTATTTTTGATTATTTACTTTGTGGTCCGAGTTTATTATAGCAATAGATGAATGCACAACAGTTTGAAATTTTTTCTTAGTAGTTTAAATTAAGAAACATGTTACAAATTAAGACAGAAACATGCAACTTTGATAACTGAATACTTTAAAAAGTAACTCATGCAAATGGATTTAGAGAAAGACAGTATATACTTTCAGAACCTCTTTTAGGCTAGAGAAACAAAAAGCATCTTAACTATCAACTCAGCTACGGGGGACTCCAGCTAATATGTAATAAAATACTTTTTGAAAGAAGTCACTTTACTACAAAATCAAAAATAAGTTAAGCAAAACATTAAACAGAGACAGCAATGGCAAATATAAACAACCCATTGGTTGAGGGCAAAAAGTATATATTGTCAATACTGTTGAACACTTTAGAAAAACAGATATTAATAGAATGGACCTTTTGAACAACCATACTCATCTGTAATCAAGATAACTTTCATATTAGACAGCAGTAAGAAGAAATTAAAGAGGTAATTTTAATAAAAAATATTATTGCTTAGAATTACACATTCTGACAAGACATTCCACAAAACATTTATAATTTGCACAAAGTTTTTGCCAATGAAGAATAAAGCCCACATATCATCACCTATAATGAACTACCTATCACAAGAACACAATAGAAGCACTGATGAGTGACTGGAAAACTTAAGGAAACAGCAGCTTTCAAGAGACACTGGCAGGTTTTAAAAAAACCCCAATTTTTAAATAGTAAATATCTTTACTATGTGGCTAACATTGCAAATGCTTAATTAATTAACTTTTCTTCATCCTTGCTGTTTCTATTTTGTGTTACTCTGTTTGTAAAATACAAAGACTAGACCCTTTCACTTTTGTTAATAATTTCTTGTCAATTTCACTTTCATTTTCTCAAGGGTGCAGCAATATCAGGGTTGCAGAGAGAATACTTGTTCGCTTAAAACATTTTCTATGAATGATATCCACATTAGTAAAGGTTTATTTTGTGCCAAAATTGACTTGGCAGTGTCCCTTAAAAGGATGCGCAGCTCCCAAACTCATTTATCTGTTATTGACCCATTTCCCTACCTTTCTGTCCAAACTTTGTAACAGTTCCTAAAATACCTTTCAGGAATTTATACTTGGCAAACAGACAACAGGTGGTGAGCCCTGGTTAAAACTCACAGTGCTAAGGTATGCCTGTCTGACTGTTACCTTGTTCTTCAGCTCTACCTAATTTCCTGTATGTTTCATCTATCTGTTCTATTGTACCCTATGTCTTGACTTTACAAATCACTGTGTGTTGGACACTCCTGTGCCTGCTTGGGGCTTTAGTAAGTTTTTTTTTTGGGAGGGAGGGTCTGTCCACATGAAATAAATTGCAGAATTGAGGCCCTGAATAGTAATCACTTCCGGAAAAGGACTGTCTTCTTAATAACCTTAATAGCCTAGCACAATGGGGCCCTAAATCCCTACTGCAACAAAAACAATAATACTACTTGAAAACTCAGTCTAGTCTCTAAAATGTATTGTGCAATTAGAATGACAGTCCACTGATTTCATTTATTAACATTAATTCTGGTACTAAATACTAGTCATACATTGTGTAGCCTTTGAAGATAACTCAAAATAAGCAGCCATATTTGACAAAACTACTAAGTAAAAGCTGGAAGAGATATTCACATACCACACTTTTAAAAACAAAGAATTTCATATTTAAGTATGTAATTATGCCTTTAATTTTGCAGCTCACCTTGTTAGTACAAATCTTTCTAAGGGCTTGTCTACAAGAGAAAGTTGCACCTGTTTAGCCAAAGTTGAAATTTAAATTGATTTGGTTAAACTAGTAGAAAAGATCAAGCAGACTCTCTTCCTTCAGTTTAAACCAGGTTGATTTTGATTCAGTTAAGTCAATTAGCCACTCTTAAATCAAAATAAGAATGTCTACAATGGGTTTGCACTGGTTTAAGTAAAAATGGTGCAACTTTGTGTTGACAAGGCCTAAGTACTCTGTTATATAAACAGTAAATTTCTCAGCAACTCAGCTGAACAGATAAATATGGATTTCACCTGAAGCTGATCAGGTCTGATTTTATGTATCACATGAATATCTGGAAAAAACAGCCAGACAAACCCAAACTTAAAGGTACTCCCAAGGGTTCAAAATAAACAAGGAACGTATAACACTTACGGTAACTACTTTCACTATCGCTGGCATTAGAGGTTACATGTTCTGAAATTGCAACACAATGGAAAAATAAGGAAAAACACTAAATGACAGGGGGTTCAAAAGAAAACAAACTTATAAAAATAATCAAGATGAAAGACAATACTGACATTGATCAAGGATATGAGACCAACAGATAATGCATATAAAAGCCTTAAGGTATTTTCTGATAGCTCTCTCATCATTTAGCTCAATCTCACACAAAAAGAACTGTAGTAATAAAAAGAAAAACATTAAACATTTTTCACATAAAAAATAAGACTCTGGAAAAAAACATGAATCCACATTTCATGCCCAGTCCTGCAATCCTAGTGCATTTACCTCATGGGAATTTTTTGCTATACAAAAAGCTGCACGACTGCATCTTTAAAGGTATGTTATTGTCCAAGCTTGTTACTATAGCGGGAGGCATTCTACAGACATGTCATTGATCTGCAAGGAGAGTCTAGCAGCAGAAAATAATGGTGTATACACTGAGTAAAGTAAATAGTTCAGGAATAGGTGCTTTATACTTTATAGTATGTTAATTTACCATTTATAACTTATCTGAGTTGCACTTCAGAATTAAGATCTACTTGGTTTTCTGGTTTGCTTTTAAGAACTTAACAGTCTTGCACTGAGAATCAATGTGTAACTCATGCCTTTCACATAAGAAGCAGCCCATTTTATGCATTGTTTATCTTAATTAAAAATCACTGATTTAACAGATTTGAAGGTTTCTATGCCATATTGTGTTTAAAAGTGAAAATATACTTTATTTATTTATAGTTTATTAACACAGGTGAAGGAAGTATTGAAGTATTAAACTGACATTTAACTTAGATTAATATTTACCTTTATTCTGTCTACAACTTTTGCAATTACTCGTGATGATTATAATATTAAAAAAGACATGCAGGGTTGAGAATACATAAAGTGCATAAAAATGAGCATTTGATACACTTTCAGATCAAAAGCAGCAGAAGGAAATTTACATAGATAGGCTTTTTCTGTGTTCCCTTTGTTATGACTTAAGGAACAATATATACGTTTTAATAAGAATTTTCTCATTCCTTTCCCAGCTCAGCTTCTCATCCTACTTGATGCTATAATGAATTACTAAGTCTGTACTTCTGATACCACAAGGTTGTTATCATGGAGAGTTTTTGTGATCTCACAAATTCAGCATGCCTCCTTCACTCCAAGAAGAAAGTGGATTATGAGGCAGAGAGCTGACGTTTGAAATATAAATAATATAGTGATAAATATAGTGATTAGCAAATATGATAAAGATAAGTTACATACAGATAACCTAATTATTTGAAAAATGTTTCCATATAAACCCTTTCCTACAGAAAAGGATATAAATATCCCCAAAATAAGAAGTCTCAATGCAAACTGAATTTGTCACTTTATTTCTGCATGGTAGAAACAGAATATTAGAGAGACAAGGTAGTTGAGGTAATACCTTTTATTGAGAGAAAGACAAGAAGTTGGTCCAATACAAGATATTACCTCACCCACCTTCTCTCTCTAATATCCTGGGATGAACACAGCTACAACACTTCTGAAACAGAATATTAAATTTCCAGGTATTTGTGTTGATATGGTTATATTTCATGTTAACAGTTTGTGGCAGAAAATGTCTATATTAATTAGAGTACAAAGTGTGTGTGTGTAAGATAGAGATACGAAAGCCTTCTTATAAAGCATGAAGGAATTGCATCCTGTGGAAGACACAGCAAGCAGAATGCAACCTGAAGACACCATTTCAACAGTTTATTAGACTAACCAGTAGTGTATGCAATGTTGTGGTAGCGATGTTGGTCCCAGGACATTAGGGAGACAAAGCAGGTGAGGTAATATATTTTGTTGGACCAACTTCTGTTGGTGAGAGAGCTTACACAGAGCTCTATCTAAGCTTGAAAGCTTGTCTCTCACCAACAGAAGTTGGCCCAATAAAAGATATTGCCTCACGCACCTCGTCTATTTAATAACTTGTCATTTTTGGAAACCATGATGGATTTCAAGAAATCTGGTTGGGCTGCTGTGACCCAAGAACCTCTTAATGCAAACTGACATGGGGGTGCAGAGGGCTACAGGTATCTCGTTTCTAGTATGACATTCTGGTTCACCAAAGAATGTCAGGTGCCTCAAAAGACAGTTGATGTTATACTGGTCATTACTATCATTATGAAAAATATGTACCGGTACTATGCAAGGCATTATGTATCTGTACTAGGAAATTATGTTCGTAATTATGTAAGTTAAAAGCAGTTCACCAAAAGGTGACAAATAGACTGATTCCTCCAGACAGGAGGTAAGAAACATATCTCTCTGCTGGGATGTAAATTAAGCATTTTAAGCTAACAGAATGGAGGCCCATTTACAAATGAAGTCAAATGTTAACAAAAAGACGTGAATTCAACAGGAAAGAAGCATATAGAAAAAAACAAGCCATGGAGGTTTATCTTGTTTATAAGTAAAGACAATGAACGTTGGAGGTATTTCTAAAAGGCAAAAAGGACCCTGCACCTACAAACTAAATGCACAGAGTGTGTTTGCTTTCATAAAAAGAGGGCCTCAGCCAATCTTGCTTGAAAACAGTGAACAGGACTTCGGACAAGAGAAAATTCTTTAGATAGGAGGATAACCAGTTAACTAAGTTTTGTCTCTAGATAGCATGTTATGATTTTGTTTTATATGTAACCATTTGTTTCCAATAACCTTATTCACTTTCACCTGAATCACTGGTCTTTGATAATAAACTTTTTCTTATTTTCAATACAAGTATATCTAAGTATTGTGTGTTAAGCAAAGTGCTGGTCCTGAATTGAATCTTACAAGCTGGTGTTTACTGTTCCTTTGAGAATATCATACCCAGTGCATAAGTGTTCAGTGGATAAAGGTCTGGACACTGCAGGGAATGCTCCAAGTATTCAGGAGTTGGTGTGTGCATTTCGTTACTTGTAGAGAGAGAGAGTGAGGTCTATGGAGGCCTGAAAGGTAGTGCTTATGCTGCCAGAAGCCGTTGATTTCAGGAAATGGCAAGCACAGACAAGACTCCTTGTGTTTTGTGAAGAGATAAGTACCACTTAGCTATTCACTTTCTTCACACCATTCATGAGGAGAGGCTGAGGGAACTAGGCTTGTTTAGTCTGCAGAAGAGAATGGGGGGGGGGGGGGGCGAGGGGAAGGGGAGGGGTTTGATAGCAGCTTTTAACTACCTGAAAGGGAGTTCCAGGAAGGATGGAGCTAGGCTGTTTTCAGTGGTAATAGATGATAGAACTAGGAGCAATGGTCTCAAGTTGCAGTGGGGGAGGTCTAGGTTGGATATTAGGAAAAGCTTTTTCACTAGAAAGAGGGTGAAGCACTGGAAGGGGTTACCTAAGGAGGTGGTGGAATCTCCATCCTTAGAGGTTTTTAAGGTGCGGCTTGACAAAGCCCTGACTGGGATGATTTAGTTGAGGTTGGTCCTGCTTTGAGCAGGGTGTTGGACTAGATGACCTCCTGATGTCCCTTCCAAACCTAATCTTCTATGATTCTATGATCTTATAAACCTCTTATCACACACCACCCCCGTCATCTCTCTTCTAAACTGAACAATTCCAGTCTTTTTAATCTCTCCTCATATGGAAGCTATTCCATAATCCTAAGCATTTTTGTCACTGTTCTCTGTATTTTTTCCAATTCTAATATATCTCTTTGTAGATGGGGCAACCAGAACTGCACACAGTATTTAAAGAGCAGGCGTAACAGATTTATATAGTGGCATTATTATATTTTCTGTCTTAATATCTATCCTTTTTCCAATGGTTCCTAACATTCTGTTAGGGTTAACCCGCTGCATATTGAGCCGATGTTTTCAAAGAACTATTCACAACGATGCCAAGATCTATTTCTTGAGTGGTAACAGCTAATTTAGACTCCATCATTTTGTGTGTATAGTAGGGATTATGTTTTCCAGTGTGCATTACTTTGCATTTATCAACAATGAATTTCATCTGCCATTTCATTGCCCACTCACTCAGTTTGGTGAGATCCCTTTCTAACTTTGCACTCAGCTGTGGACTTACCTATCTTGAGTATTTTGGAATGTCTGAAAACTTTGCCATCTCACGGTTTACCCTTTACAGACCATTTATGAATATGTTGAACAGTACTGGTCCCAGAACAGATCCTTGGGAGACTCTGCTATTTACCTCTCTCCACTGTGAAAACCAACCATTTATTCCTATCTTTTAACCAGTTACTGATCTAAGAGAGGACCTTCCCTCTTATCCCATGACTGCTTACTTTGCTTAAGAGCCTTTGGTGATGGACCTTGTCAAAGGCTTTCTGAAAGTCCAAGTACATTACATCCACTGGATCACCCATATCCACATGTTTGTTGGCACTCTCAAAGAATTCTAATAGACTGGTAGAATAGAAAATTAATACTCACCGGAAATTTTTGTCTATAGCCTCAGAGCCTTACCAGTCCAGAAGTATGAGATAATTTGTGTGTCTCGATCACAAATATTTTAAAACTAAGATAGTAAATTTTAGCTTTACCTGCGAATTTCATCCTTTGCTGAATTATTTTATTACTAATGCCTGAACATCCAGACATTAATACACAGATGGGTCTACTAGAGTAACTGTTCATTTTTAAAGCCTGTTGTAATTTAAATTACAAAACTAAATTATCCATAACATGGCCATTACTAATCCTGCACTATTTATCTAGCATTCCCAGTGCTAATATTCTTCATGTGATAGAACAGATATGGTTTTGCAGAAACTGAAAGTGATACTTACACAGGATATGCGCCTAATAATAACCCTCTTACTGTATGATCAGTATTCTTATGTGAGTACCACGTAAGAGCTAAAATAGATCAGATAGAACCTCCTCCCAATCTCATCTCTGTCAGAATACATTTTCCATCAAGTAAGAGAAAATGAAGCTATTTTTATTGCTGCTAATTTTAAAATATGTAAAGGCATTTTAGTAGTAGGAGCCATTAAAATACAATATTTTACAATAATGATAAAAAGAACTGAAGTGAAATAGCATTATTGCAGTGGTGTGGATCATAACTGTAAAATAGTGTAGTTTTTTAAAAAAAGAATGGCAAAGCCAGTATAAAAATGACATACTAGAAAAGATACATTAACTAGTTCAGCGAGAGCAGTCATTACCTGTGACACACAATATATGTGGGTAAGCTTCTAAACCAAAAATAAATGTGGTTGTCACCTGAATTAAATGAAGTAGCAAGATCTTAGAAGATAAAACCCAAGAATGTAACAAATTAAGAAAATTCAATAAAACAGTTTGAAATAATTAACCTCCTTACATCAGCAGAGCAATACCACCAGTCTCAAAATGGATCTATAAAAATTAAGTTTGCAGATGGAGGTTAAACATAACTCGGGAGTATTTTGATGACTTACTCAGGCCTTTTGATCCCATGTCGTCAGGGATCTCCTGTAGAGTAGTCCCCAGAGGGCAAGCAATAAAAAGATAATCACAAAAGAAAAATAATTGTCAGTAATATATAAAACTGGCGCTACGATAAGAGAGAGTTTCAAGAACATTACAGGGAGACATAGGTCTACAGAATTTTTTTTCCACAGTCAGCTCCTAGGATTTAAAATGGCTAGCAGCTGAAGTGTTATCCGTGATGCAAAAGGCAGAGGGAGATTATAGTAGGCTAAGATCTGAACAATCAACTTTATTTTTGTCGTAACGATAAGATTTCTGTTTCAAATATACTGAAGTGACTGGTTACAGTTCATTTATAATCAGAGTAATAATTTTGCAGCAGCGCATTCTATGAAGTTATTGATAAAGTAAATTCTGTTACATCGTAGTAGTAGTTATCACCTTCAGTTACACACATAAAAACCATTCCACAGTCCCATCCAGTTCACTATGAACAAGGCTGCTCTTGGATTCCAAGAGCAGTTAGGATGCACTGTAATAGCATACAAATTAATGTATTGCTTAAAAGATTGTTTTGTCATTCACATTGTTTGAGTTCGATTAACCTGTTGCAGCTCTTGAAACTGTCTCCATGGTAACACCCTACTGCAAGCTAGCAGGCCCTTACGTGTGTGTCTGTGTCTTTCTCTCCACTGGATCCCACATACTTACGGTCAATATCACTGGTTTCCTGCTCACTCTGGTCCTTGTTCTTGTAGAAGGGAAATTTTCGGGAAAAGAGGTTCTTTTTACGCTTGTCATTGAATGACTGCTGAAGAAGAGAAGGAGGGGCAAAACAAAGGATGTCTAATGTCTGTGTGTACAAAGCCCCAGCCCAGCAGCTTTGTGGAAGCTGACTCCTATAACCACATTATGCAGTTCATATTTGAATTTAACATCATCATCCCAGCTCATGAGAAACAGAGTGGTCTTTTGGTTTTGCTCAAACCCTCCATGTTTTGCATGTTAACTACTGAAAGGATAGGAAAGCTGGTATCCATGGTTTATAATCTGTTGCCTTATGCTTCATAATTCAGATCCTTTGTGAATAGAAAAAAGCGAGAGCCAGTAGGCTGCTAAAACCATCAAAATTAAAACACATTTGATAAACAGAATGTACGAAGTCATAAATATAAGCTAGTACTGGGGTAACCAGATATTTCCAGCATTAACTGCTTGCAAAAGCACACCTAAATACTTGAATGACTGCCAATGTATATGAAAGCAAAATAATGTAAAATTGTTACTTTCATCACTCTTTTTCCTGAAAGTATTTAACTATAGTAAAAATTTTACAAAAAAATAGTTTTGTCCACTTAAAATATTCAACATCACTTTAAAAAAAAATCTCTTCATTTTTCTTATTTCTTCTGCATCAGCAATTCCTCACACATTCATGGCAAAAAATGGACATTGCTGTGGGAAAGTGCATATCCTAGTGCCCAGGTCCGTTCTTAACACTTACTTATTTTATTTGTTCAGATTGTTAATTTTTCTTCAGCATTGGGGGGATGAGGCATAGAGGTGGAACTGACCTTTTAGAAATCAGATATTGCATAGCTCAGGATGGTAACTGAGTAGAAATTAGGAATTTTGGTATTGGTGTTCCTGAGGGATTTGTACAGCTCAGATGCTTTATCTTGATTCAGTGAGGATTTTTTTTTAAATCACAATTTTCCCCCCATTTGACCTTAAGCTACTATTACAATCCTAGACTACCTTACGAACAAGAGGAATATACACTTTTATGTACATTAAGTGAAAGATGGCAATATAGAATTTTAACTAAACTTGGTGATGTCTACTGTTAAAAATATCATGGAAGTCTTCCATCCTTAAAGTGTAGTTCTATTCTGAAGTGACTATATTAAAATGGAATCTTCTTACTGTGTAAAACTGCTCCCTGTATCATTAAATGACTTGTTTAATAAGCACCAGTCAGTTTCACCCAGGCATCCCTAATGAAGGCTATGGGTTTGCACAAATGTCACTACCTGCAGAACTACTGGGTTTCAGTTCATCCTGTTAGGATTCTATTAATAATTATTTCTAGAATCTACAGCATAACTGCAATATGTTTTGTCCATCACATTTGATCCAATTTGACCATACTCTCCCTTAATCGCAATATGGCTCCAGATGAAAGTAAGTTTTATCAGAAGAAATGTGCAAACTGCTTTTTCTCTTCTACCACTACTTCATATGGAGGGAAATATAGCAGCAATTAGGGGAGAAGGCAGTGCTGTGCTGTGCACTTTTTTTTCCAGGGCTAGTGCACAATGATAAGCTTGGCATTTATTCAGTGAATGCCTGCAGTGTATCCTGTAGTTTGCACCCTACTACAATGTTCACAGCCTTTCTGGCCCATCTGCTTTAACACAGATTTGTTTAGCAATGTCATATGCTAAAAAATCCACTGATGGCATCACTGCAATGGTAAAATAATGTATTGTGTTATTTAAATATTACCAGGTGCAAAAAAGGCATATGGTACCAATGGAGCACAGTAAGGGCCGTCACAGAAGGGAGAGTTCTGGAAAAACAGCACTAAGTATATTAAGCAGGAAATTCATAAAACCCCTTAACAGATTGGCATCAGTATTCAGGCAAAACTAGTATTCAGCTGTGAGAAGTATCATCCTGACATATGGGCATGAAAACTGGCACCTAACCAATCATATGTTTGTATGAACTACAGGTGGCACAGGCAGGATTCCGGGCTATGGTCCTCCTGAGCTTCTGCACCTAAGATGATAATTGTTACTTCATCATAGAGCTCCATCTATTATTCTTAAGATTGAAATAAATCCAAGATCTAACAATCACATACACCTTACTGTTTCTAGTGAATCAGGATTATTAAGCAGAAGACTTTTTGAAGGCAGCTAAGAATTGTCTCTGAGGGATGATCACATTTTTACTGAATAGATGAAAAAGATAAAAAAGCCTGTAATATGGATTTCTATATGAGGAGGTCTCATATAACAAATACAATTGCAGCACAAGGGCAAAGGCCACCATGGAGCGTAAGTCAGACAAAATGTCTCATCTTCAAAATAAGAACATTATAGAAAACATTGACAAAGAATTTTGGTGCAATTCAAATAAGGCAGAAAAGATTTAGTTATTCTTGACAATTAGAACAATACAGTGGTGCTTTTAATGCACTTCTTGCAGAATACTGATTTTTGTTTAGCTATATTTTAAAAATATTTGATAAAACTAATCTTTGATTTGACTTCAATAATTTCATATACTGCATGTATAATGGTCAGAGTCAGTTCCACTGCAAAATAGATAGTAATAATGTACTGATTTAAAATAAAACATCAGCCAAAAGATGATTTTAAAAAAAGATATCATGATTATAAAGGCTAGAGAGAATTGGTTTTTTAGTTGTAGGCACACATTAATTGTATTAAATATTTCATAAGCCCATTGCAAATTATAGATAGGTTACATAAGAAAGAATTTGTTAAAAACAAAAGAAGCACAAGCAAAATTAGATAAATGTGTCTATCAAAGAACTAGTCAAGAAAAATGATAATCATGCAAGCTTCAGTTTTCTCAGTTTTCCTTAGAATAAGTGAAATTTACAATTTAATGTTTTCCCTCATTAATATTATATTAGGGCTGTAATATTTACTTTATCATTATGTAGAACCCATTAAGTAAGAATTGTTGATACATGATATTTGAAAATGTAAAAATATGTACCATATGTAAAATACTGCAGGCAGGTAGGTATCTTTCATACAGCCACATTGGGGGGAAAAACCCATTTGACAATTATAGTAAGGTACTAAGGATATTTTAAAGAGAAAATGAGATGTTAAAAATTTGCAACTGAAGCAAAAGACTATGAACAGCTTAAGAATAAGGAGAGTGGTTGGAACTGGAAATGTTAGTATAGGGAAAGAAATACAGCTCTCTATCAATGGCAAGCGTACTTTGTTTTTCCATTCAGTATTACATGCATATTTTTGGTGCTGTGTTAGTACACAGTGACTGTGTACAAACTTTGTTATAGTCAACATACAAGACTATGATTTAAATACTTAGTTAATTCAGTTAACTGCTTACAATTTTATGGTAGTCAAATTACAAAAACATGCGATTATCTTCTCAAGAAATATGCTGTCTGGTAAAGTTTTGCAAAAATTATTCTAATTTAATTAAAAACAATCACTACAAATATTTAAATGTCTAAGAATGTTCCTTTTGCGACTTTCATGGGTTGAGGATTTCAGTTACAAGTAATATGTGAAACTCTTGAAGGTTAACATATAACTATCAGTATAAAAAAAGTAAGTTTCTCAATAGCAAAGCTATAAAATTAAATAGTAAATTCAAAATACATAAAATTACTGCACCATCACTTGGCATGATATGTTATTCCAATATGTAATTTTGCATGTACAAACTGGAAAAATATAAACAATGATCAGAGTAATTCTCAAGGCAATATGAAATTTGGCCATCAGAAAGTCACTAAAGGTATTTGTTTCCACCTAAACCATGTTAGGTGCAAAAATGCAGTTACACATTTAGGTGTGTTTTACTATTAATACAACTAATTAAAACTTTCAACATAGAACATGTGGATAGCATGCATTATCTAGTAAGCAGGCACCCAAACAGGCACTGTTTAAACTACTCTGTTGAAAGTGCTGATTAAACAAAGTTATTTTGAGGTTGCTCAGTTGAAGAGATGCCTAATATTATACCAAACTATCTTACAAATACCCATGAAAGGCAGACTGTATCTGCTAAAAGGAACCATGTAATAAAAGAAAGCAGAAGTTGGTTTAATAAAAGATGAGTCCTATTTTATCATTATTATATTCTTATTACCTTGTCCTTCCAATCTGATTTTGTCAATTTACAGAAATAATAAAAAGCAAATAATAATATATAACTAATTAACTAAGCAAACAATATTTAAAAAAATCTTTGTGATCTATAGCAGTAGCCTACTCTAGATATTATTGTGTTAGCTTTCTCCACTTTTAAAATGATTCTAATAACTAACAACGGTACTTATTGCCAAAGAATTCTGAAGTATATTTTGGCTAAAATGTCAGCACATACTTTAGACGAGTCCTTAAACTGAAAATGTATTTTAGCAACGCTTACTAGCGTATCAGTAGTTATAGGAGAAGATCTAGAAACATCTGTTACAATCCCTATTTTAAGGGATTGATTTGATTGTAAAACTTCACTTGGGGTTCAAAATGACCAAAATCATTGCAGAATATATTATGTTCTAAAATTTGAAAATGGTTAGTGTATTTTAAAAATAATAGTAGTTTTCTAGATTTTTCCTAATACAGTAGTTTTCTAGATCCATCCACTATTTTGGATGATTAGAATTACAATTCTGTGTTTTTGAGCATTTGCAGTAATTTGGTGAAACATTAGTTTCCTAAATATTACTTCAGGGTGAATTTTTGCCATTTTTTCTCTAAAACAGCAGTTTTTGACATGCATAGGCTACCCTTCAGTTTCTGATGACTCAGTAACAAAAATGTCTAGGTTAACATTTAACTGACAATGAGACTCTTTCCCACATAGCCCTTTAATGATTCAGTTTGCAGTTTTATTAATATCAGACAGACCAATGCCAAAAATTGTTTAGACTTCTTCATTAATAAAAAAAATACCGAATAGGGTAGCCACTTTTTTAAATGAAGTCACTCACTCTCCCCAAAAAGACCACATTAAAGACCAATAGCTTTCAAATACACTTATTTATTTTGCATTAACTTATCATCTGGGATAATTTATATTTATGGCTCTCTCTGTATATTATATTATTAGCAATAACATTCACTCCTAACCTAGTTTTTCAGGCACATTTGGGAACACTGCGGCAAATCTGAATCAGACTTGTTTATAAAATTACTATTTGTTAAATTATAATTTTTAGAATAAACTAGTTTATAGTCTGACAGACATTTTAATTTTTAATTTTTATCATTAAATAAGAAAAGTTCAATCCACATACATAAACCACTCAAAAATGTTACCATCATGTTAATGAAAAATTTAATTAATATTTCATAAACTCACCCCTTTATCTCCTCTCATTTTGGAATTAAATTTCACTGTCTTTAAGCGGGCTCTTTCTTTCTTCTCAACCCTGCAAGGAAATTGCAAAAGGGAAAAATGTTACTGTCTCAACCTGATCCTTATACTGCCACTCCTAATACTATAAAAGACTACAGCTTTCATATTCTAAGAATCTGTTGAAGATGTGCTTGCAGCGTGATGGGATGAGGGCTGAGGATACACATATATTGAATCTGCACAGGCCAATATGAGAAAAATTAATTTTAATTCTCAAACAATAAGCTGTAGATTCTGAATGGGAAGGCTCCAATAAGGAGAGAGACAAATTAGAATCTTTTGGCTATGTGGCCACAACTTTGCTATTATCCTTTAGTTTAAACCAAAATAACTTCTTAAGGCACTTTGTCCAGGCAACGAAGCTAAAGGAAGGAAAGCAACAGCTGTGCTGAGCTGTCACTTTCTTTTCTCCACTTTTGATGCCCAAAACTAGAGTATCCTGTCATTTCCCAGGACTAACTCAGGCCCGTAGGTGTTCAAATGATTGGCTAAGAGGGTGGAGAGGGTGTGATGGAGCAAGAAGAGGCCTTCTTCTGCCTCATGCTGCCTTTTATGGACCTCCTACACTGCCTGTTTGCCAATCCCACTCTTTGCCACTGCTTGTCTTCCAACAAGGAAAAGTTGCCAGTGGCTTATCCTCCCATCTCCTGCCCCACAATTTGGGCTGGCCTCTTTTTTCCTTCTTTCAGTAAGACCATATAAGATCAGAATTCCACAACCAACTGACAAATTTGTTATAAAACTCCAACCTACCAAGAGGCTGTGCAACAGAATAAAGCCCCAATTTTGCAATTGGACCAACACGAATTCAACAGCAGGACTAGGGCTCAAATATCTAATGCAATAAAAATGTCAGTTAATACCTAAAAGTCATATACTTTAATAGGCAGGTACCAACATCAGGAATGACAAATGGCCGAATTGTGAAACACCTACACAGCAATATAGGTTTTGCCATGCTGGCTCAGAACCATGGTCCATCTGTCCAATATCCTGCCTCTGACTGTACCCAGAACCAGATGCTACAGAGGAAGGTGCAAGAAACCTCACGAGGCACATGTGGGATAATCTGCTGCCTGTGTTAGATCTCCTGATCCCTTTAGTTAAATATTGTCTTAAACGTTGAAGACTGAAGTTTAATATCTCTTGTTATAATCAATGGTTTTTGCACTTTGGAAATTCTTTGTATTCATATAATGTTAAATGTATTCTGCACCTATATTTTGATGTGGCAGGCCATAATTTACAGATTATAATAATTCTTTAATTACATATGTGTGCTACAGGATGTTTTCTTATAGTGTGAATTAAATAGGACACTTGAAAAACAATGTCACCAGGAACCACAACACCGTGCACATGAGTCAACAACAAGCTTTGATCCACGGATCTTACCATCTCCAGTTCAAGTCTCTAGCACTTGAACTACAGGAGTAACTGCTAGTCTGTGTTTAGTTCAGCTCTCAGAGGAGGGAGGACTTGGCACACAGCTTCCCCCTGGATGACGCAACTGTTTGGTAGACAGCACACTGTACAGCATGAGTCCTGATCTCTAGCCTTGGCTCAGGGTGAAGATATTGGGGGGTAGTGGTCAGAAACAGGATAATCTGAAAGCAGTGTGGCCTAAGAGAGAAGATTTGAGTCTATCGTGTTCGAGTCCTGTTGTGGAATCCTAGCCATATGGGTGACAATAGGAATTTTGCCACTGACTTCAATAGGGACAAGATTTCACCCTTGTGTTCTAATCCTCACTGTGCCTGCAGCCACTCAATGTAACCTCTCTCAACCGGATGACATGTTGTTTTTCAAGGTTAGGGTTCATGGTCTTGGTAAATAATAAAGCTGATGAGGTGCATGGGGAAAAAAACCACTGTAAGAGATTTTGAACTCATGGGCTCCTGTTTCCCAGCTCAATTAACTTTCCTCCAGACCTGTCTTTCCCTTCCCAAGTGGATATGTTATATCATCACTGCTAAACATAGCAGGTGCAGCTGATTTCTTGTAAGTTATTGAGAAAAAGTTAAAACTCACGTCACAGATAAACACCTTCAATATAAATAAAATTGTATTATTCAGCAACATGTGGAGCAATGCACAGACACCAGAATGATAGATGTTCTTGCAAAGGATATCTTCCCCTACCCTCTAATCCCCCCAAAACCAAATCCAGTGAGAAACTGAAAAAGGGTCATTTTAGAATTACTATTTTTTCTGTATCATCCCAATTTTCATCAAACCACCATGAAAAATTATTATAATACACAAACTTTTTTTCTTTTTTTTGTCATTTAACTGAGATTTTCACAAAATAAAGGTTTAAAGTTCCTGTTAAATTGAAAACATCTGAATCAACTAACTCTGGAGTCATCACCAACAACTCCATAAGACAGTATTTGTATTTTTTAATTTGTAGATGCCAAAGCAGTTCCAGCAGGGAAGCACTATTAAATCCATTTTAGATGAAGTAATAACAGAGGCACAAACAGATTAAGTGAAATTCCCAAAGTGAGATTTGGGAATGGGACTCAGATCTTCTGTTTTAAGCCATGTGTTTTAACCCTTAGGCTGCAAATGCCTCTTACTAATAGCTGCTAATCTTCTGTAGTGCTGACTGGCATATTCTTCCAGTTTCTCATAAGAACAGTCATTGGAGGAAAAGATGGGGGACAATTAAATGGAGAGGACAGGCTACTTAATTTGTGCATGAATACAACATTGGTGCAGTATTTCAATGGCAAAGATCTCACACTGAACAAATACTTTGAAATATACCTCCGTTTGCTTGGAATCACTCCAGTTTCATCACTTTCTCCATCTGGTGTCATCTGCCGTGCCTGCCACCACTCATCATCAGAAGCATTGATGACATGGAGTATGTCGCCAAATTTGAAGTTTAGTCCCTGACTGGGAAGGCCACTGTCTTTAGTCTTGTCGTAGTCAAAGAGAGCTCTAAATTCAGAAGAAAATCATTAAGTATAGGACTGGCAGGAACAAAACAGACTAGTCTGAAGAAACCTCAAATTTTTCACTAAACAAACCACTCCGAAGAGTCCGTTTTAAATTACTGTTTTGGTTTTCAGTACTTTTAAAGTACAGGTTTACTGAATTACTGTGATTTTCTACCAAATTCAGAGCACTCTACTGAGTCATAGTAGTTGCTCTCAAAGAAGTCAATTAATATAGATATGGATAGAACAGCTTACATACATGTCCTGCACAGGTTAAAGAAGTTGCATGGGAGACTGTGAAAGAGAGGAAAAATATTCAAAATATTGAAAATGCAGAATGAAATACTGCAATTTTATCACAAGTTTTGTGATATTTGGTGTTTTATTAAAGGCACAACATGGACTCAAGTGAGTAAGTGAAAACCTCAGCTTTCATTAAAAATAAAACTAAGTTTCTAGTTCTCATGACTGTGGAGAAAAAGCTAGAAAATATGACCTGAGTACAACCTAAAGGTTCAAACCCCAAAAGGCAAATTAGAAGAACCACAATTTTTGTCTTAAATCTCATTATTTTTAAAGCTAATCTCTCAATTTTCTGAGGCCTGACTCATAATTTTTAAATGCTTGGGGTTGGTAATTCTGGAGTATGGTTTATTTGGGGGAGTCTTATCACCTCTGTGGTGGCACTTCAGATAAATTTATACATTTTAAAGTTAGAAGGGATTATCATCAATTGGACTGAGCTGTTCCATTACACTGGCCAATAAACCTCACTCAGTGATTTCTAAAGCAAGCTCATAACTTCTGTTTGAGCTAGAGCATATTTTTTAATAAGATATCCGGTTAAATTTAAAGACTTCAAGTGACGGAGAACTCATAGCATCCCTAAGTAAGTGTGACCCAGGGACTTCTAGGTGGCAACAGGCAGAGACACAGGGGTGAATAGGGTTTTACAGAGATTCCTAGGGTCTGATATAGTCATAATAGTTCACCAAAACGTGATATGTGAGGTATCTACCAAGAGCCAGTAGGCCACTGGTTGTCATAATTATTGCAAGACGTTTCTATGGGAAATAGTTTGAGAGATATGCAAAATATAAACTATTAGGTTCCAACACTGTTGAGGTAAAGCTTTAGGTTCCAACACTGTTGGAACCTAACAGTTTACGTTTTGCATATCACAAACTATTTCCAATAGAAACACCTTTGTTTAGATATCAATTTATCTTTATCCATCTGAATGAGATCTAACCTAGAAAAACAAAGTTGACTGCACACATAATATGTATAACTCAGTACTATCAACTATAAAGAAAAATGTGCACATATTGTTCTAGTTTATATTTCTAAATATTTACTGTGCTCATGTATTTCATGACCTGTATTTATACAAGTGCTACATCATGTTTGTAATATTTAAAATTAAATGGAGGCTTTAAGCTTTAAATGAGTTTTCAACCTGACTGTTTTGTTGAAACACAGGCAGCTTTAGAACAAGACCTTTCACTTTAATTCCTCAGTGTAGCTTTGAATATATAACTCAGAAACGATCTCAAATTAGAGCAAATAATTTTGCAAAAACAGGCTGAACAAGCCAGATTCTTAATTCTGAAATAGCTCAGTAATTGCACAAATAACTTTTGAAAATTATGAATTATGTAATTCTAAACCTACACATACATTCCTCCAACTCTACTTTGCGTATCTTTGTTATTAGAAAAGCACACTTTGCAAATGTTGATCTTTTACTATTTTACTGTCTTCAAATTAAATTGCACCATTCCATTACATATTTCCTAAAATGACAGATTTATTTTTACTTGTATTTTGTTGTGACTATTTTAATTAATAATGAAAAACTAATTAGTGCATAAAAATTCCTGTTATTACTTGCCACAATTTCTACCATCATTTTCTTTAACTTCTAAGCTTTATTATATAATTGTGCTCTCTAGCAGCACTGAGCTGGGCATTACTCCATGTGGCCACTGCCCAAGAAGATAACAGGATTAAAGAGGAGCAAAATGGCAAGAGGATATAAAACAGAAGAAAATAAAAACATTTATACTCTGATTATTGCACTCCTTTAACCAGATAAATGGTTATGCAAATTACTTTGTATTTAAAAGACATTTTGCATCATCAAAATACTTTTGCTCTGTTAAGGACAGTGTAAGGAAGGAACAAGTTTATCTAAATAAGTACAAGGAAAAAAACGGAAAAAGGTTATACAAAATATTCTAAGTGCCCTAATAATTAAACTTACAACATAATAATGACCATACAGCATCATTAAATTATATGACTAACACAAACTCATCCTGCCAGCAACAGTAAACAATCAAACAGTGACAGATAAAGTCAACCAACCAGTAAATAAGAACGAGAAAGCTTCTTTCTACCCATTCTTTGCATCTGAGAACATATCATCAACTTTCCCCCAAATCCCTATAAAAGAACTGGCTTTTGCAAAATGCCTGAAAGGTCATCAAGATTGGGATATTTCACACTAAAAACTGAGCGAGTCTCTTTAAGAGAAGAAGTATAGAATACATCCTTCTATTTCACCTTATAGTACTAAAGAACATAAGACAACATCAGAAATGGTAACTCGTGTTCCTCCAATACTAAGTGTATAGAAACTTTAGATTGCTATGTTTTGAACAACATTATTTATTCAGGTTTTTTCAATTTTAAAGTGTATATTGCAAAGCTGCAAGTGGACAGTGTTAGTTTTCTTAAATACCCATATCACCTATCTAGTTCCATTCCTTTCAAGTATTGCAGGTTCAGGTGTTCTGGAACAATTTGTACAGTGTGGATGCTGAGAGCCATTGAATGAAACTGTAAATCCCGTTTATGAGGGAGACGACTTCAAGGCAGCTGCACCCCTAGTTCCAGCACTTATGTTCAGGTTACTAATCAAACTTCATCCTTCCTTAAGCATTGCTACTTTTAGGCTATTTTTGCTGAATAGTGCAATCAGTGGAAGCCTATTCTATGAGCCCTACATTAGCTGGGAGAAAGTGACTATGTGCCTTCTCTGATTAAATAAGAATTCGACTTATCTTTAGGGACTACATGGGTGGACCCAGCTATGTGAGGGACATGCAACTATACCTAGTAAGGCTACAGGAATATGAAATAATTATAGAAAGAAATTATTTGGAATAGAATCATAGAATCAGAATACTAGAGTTGGAAGGGACCTCAGGAGGTATCTAGTCCAACCCCCTGCTCAAAGCAGGACTAACCTCAGCTATATCATCCCAGCCAAGGCTTTTGTCAAGCCTCAGTTTAAAAACCTCTAAGGATGGAGATTCCACCATCTCCGTAGGTAACCCATTCCAGTGCTTCACCACCCTCCTAGTGAAATCAGTAAAATGGGAGTTATTTAGGAAAATCAAGAAAAATCAAGAAAAAATTAATTCTGACCTTTTTCTAAAGTTTGACTTAGATTTAAAAAAAACTGTTGCAATTGCTACTAGTTAAGACATAAACATAGGCCAATGGCAAACCTCGAATGGGTCAATATAAGAACTCGTTTCATCACATTTTTTCCCACATTTTTTATCAGAATTCGCTATATGTTGAAATTGAAATGTGCTGTGAGATCATGCCAAATTTGACTATATTTTGCTTGAAGCCAAGCAGGGTTCTACTGGAAACCTATCAGGCTTCTTGCTAGCTGCCCAACTCCTCAGGCTGCAGGGGAGCCCATGCTCCCAAGCTCCTAACTCCTCAGCAGCCTGCTTGGGTCCCAGGCTTGCAACTCCTTGGCAGCCGATGCTCCCCAGCTCTGGGGCAGTCTGCTGGGTCAACAGCTGTGGAGCTGCAGCGCCCAGCAGAGCTGGGTGGAGAGTGATCATTCTGTGTCCTGGAGAATTCCAAAATTTTTTATTCTGAATTGGAACTAAATCAAATTTTGAGAACTTGAAATTCTCACTGAAATGGAATCACTGTTCTCCATCCAGCTCTAATCAATATTATGGAGAAATGTCTCTCCTAGAACTAACAGCTGAAACTAAAAGTTCAGCTTCAATCATTTACAAATAATTACTTGCATCAGTTAAATGCAAGCTACATAAATGAAGCTTATGACAGAGATTTGAGGCACAGCATAAAAGACAAAACCCAGAAGAATGTGTGTGTATGAACATAAGTAGGTTTTATTCTAAATCAGGCTACAGCTAACCCAGCTAAAGAAAATTATTTAGAATTTACTGGTCTTAGCTGTATCATGAAGGTTGAATAATAAATCTTGGAACTATGACAATGAGACAGAACTTCTGGAAATATCCATATGTATGCTTGTTCAAGGGGAAAATATATTACAAGAATAACCATGTTATTCAGTACAGACTTGCTTTTAGAATTTAGGATCTTAATCCATGAAAGTTTAAATTTTGTAACGAATATGAACAAAGAACAAGATAATTTTGTATTTAAAGCAAGTCTAACTGCAAAAAAAGTTAATTCTGCAAAAACAGAAGCCAGCTATATATATTAAAATAACAGATTGGTATGTAAGGCCAAAGTGATATAGCATATTTAGAAAACAAACAATTATAAATATATGAGGGAAAAATACCCAAATGCCATATATTGTCTTATATCTTGGAAATGTGTGATAAAACATTTAATTATAAGTAGTAATTTTCATTGGTAAAAAATATTCCAGTATTACTGTTCTCCATCTATCTACAGTCTATTCCATCTATATTCCATCTCTCTCATATATACACATTTCCCTCCTCAATTATTTTCCTGGTTGTTTTGTGTTATCTATTTTTAGTTCCTCTTAATCCTGTAATCTTTTTCTCTTCATAATAATAGTTTAATAGTACCCACTGTCTCAATAACACAAATTTACAGTTATCACAGTGGTTAAAAGTAGCAGATTCTTGGATCCCTATTCCTTAAGTTTTGCTATCCTGCAATTTCCTCTAATTCTTTTAAATTTTGTTGTAAATGTTGTAACATTCTACTGAACTAAGGTCTGATCTACATGATGTTTGTACTATTATAACTATTTTGGTTAGTGGTTTTATTTTTTATCAAAATAGTTAAATCAATACAAATCCTAGTGTGGATGCAGTTATACCAGTATAAAGGTGATCCTTGGATGTATAAACAGGGAAATCTCAAATAGGAGTAAGCAGGTTATATTACCTGTGTATTTGGCACTGGTGTGACTACTACTGGAATACTGTACCCAGTTCCGGTGTCCATAATTCAAAATTCATGTTGATAAATTGGAGAGCCATGAGAATGTTTAAAGAATTGGAAAACATGCCTTACTGTGAAAGACTCAAGAAGTTCAATCTGTTTAGTTTAACAAAGAGAAAGTTGAGGGGTAACGATCAGATCTGTAAGTATCTACAAGGGGAAAAGAACTTTTATAAGGGGGGCTCTTCAGATGATCAGACAAAGCTATAATAGGATCCAATGTCTGGAAGCTGAAGCTAGACAAATTCAAACTAGAAATAACTCGCATTTTTAAGAGAGGATAAATTAACCATTTGAACAAGAGTTATGACGGATTTTCTATCACTGGCAATTTTAAAATCAAGACAGGATGTTTTTCTGAATACATCCTCTAGTTCAGTGGTTCTCAATCAGATGTATATGTACCCCCTGGGGGTACACAGATGTCTTCATTTATACGGTCTTAAAAGGAACCTTTATTATACCAGTATAACTCTGTCCACACTAAGGGTTTTACCAGTACAACAATTTCACTAAAACAAATAATCATATCCTAACTGAAATAATTATTCTGGGATAAAAATTATCCCGGGGGGTACATCATCTCATCTAGATAGTTGCCTAGTTTTACAACAGGCTACATTAAAAACACTAGCAAAGTCAGTACAAAACGAAAATTTCATGAACACAATTACTTGTTTATACTGCTTTATATACTGTGCACTGAAATGCAAGTACAATATTTATATTCCAATTGATTTATCTTATATGGTAAAAATCAGAACATACGCCATTTTTCAGTAATAGTGAACTGTGACACTTTTGTATTTTTATGTCCAATTTTGTAAGCAAGAACTTAAGTGAAGTAAAACTAGCCGCTGCTGTAGTTTAAACAGTAATTAATTTAGGAAAGTCCTATATGGCATGTGTTGTGCAGGAAGTCAGACTAGATGATCACAATGGTCTCTTCTGGACTTAAAATCTAAGAACCTATGAATGTAGATGAGTTTTCAATACATGGGAAACAAACAGGGTGGTTCTGCCGCAAGATGGTGGGAAAGGAAAGAAAGGGGTGGTAGGAGTCCTTGCAGAAGGTCTGCATCTCCTAGATACATGGAGATGTAGTCTACAAAGGCTTCATCTGCAGATGAACAAAGATATAAGATATGGAAGGGTATAGACCCAAGATTGCATAGAGCCGTCAGAGCACACATAGCACTATTGCTGTGAATGGGCTGTCATGGTGCTCCAAAGCCTGGGAAAGAGGATTTATTTTCTCCAATCACAGTGGAAGTAAAATACGTCTGTTGGAATTTTCAGTTGCATATTCCTTTATTATTCTGAACTCATAAATCCATGTCAATTGGTGATAGTGAATTTGGGTTTGTGTAAGCTTTTCCTTAGTGAAAGTACCTTTTCTGAGAGAATTTAGTGACAGCTGTTCTGGAATGAAAGATGTAGAAAACCTCATTCTTCATCCCAAACCCCACCTTGTTTGTTAACTCGTCTCTGTTCCGTGGTCTAGTGTTTTGTGTAGCTCAACCCAGTTTTACATTTAAAGCCTGAATTTCATAAACAAATTTAACGTATCCTCTAAAACAGTAGTTCCCAACCTATTTGGCTCGAGGGCCATAAATATAATTTTTACAACCCTGAAAGGCCACCAGTCTCCACCAGCAGCCCTCCTTCCCCCCCTCACTGCAGCCTGAGGGAAGGAGTTCAGCTAGGAAGATCTCCCATCCCCCTTGCTGCAGCAGGGAAACTGTTCGCTCCACTTGGGTCCCTAAGCAGTGGCTTCCTTCTGCCACTAGGGGGATGGGAGAACAGTGCTGCCCTCCCTCTGGCTCCAGCAGGGACCCAGTGCCTAGGGACACAGGCAGAGCGTTTTGCCATGCTCCCTGCTACAGCCAATGGGATGGCAGCACTAATCTCCCATCATCTTGGCTGCAGGAAAGAGCCTGCACCGGTAACGCGCTCCACCTGGGTACTTAGGAAGCAACTCCCTTCCGCAGCCGGGGGGAAGCCACGGGCCACTCTGAAGACCCTGAGGGCCACTTTTGGCCAGGGGGCCCTGGGTTGGGAACCACGGCTCTAAAAGAACCCTCTTCTCAGAAGAGTCTGACTGGAGAAAGAGAGCACCATTTTGTGAAGAACTGGGAAGTATGAACTAGACAGAAGGAAGGGCTGGGACCCTGGGTGGATACCAGAAAATAGGAAACCAGCTGTTAGAACAACACTAAGGTTTTGTCAGTTAGGCTTAATTATCTAATGTTGTAATAGTTCAGCCTTGCAAAAAAGAGTCATGAAATTTGCCAGTACAAACACAAAAGGTACTTGCCTACTCTTCCCAATCATTACTGATAATAATGAAAAACTGGTGATATTTTATGCACACATTTTATGTAAAATTGCCCTGGGTAAGCAGAAATTTGCTGTAGTACTCAATATTGATAGATCACCCATTACAAAATGAACAGGTCAAATAAAGTCTGATTTGTTTTTAGCAAGAAACCCCACACATTTCCTAATAATTTGAAGCTCTTTTCTTAGTTCCATTTTCTTTTTGAAATTTTTGTGCTTCCTGTTCCATGAATACACATTTATTTAAGATATTTGTGCTTGTAGAATAATTTACTACCTTCAGTGCATTGGCTTCTTCTCCTGATTGCTATGGAAACTATTATGATAAAACAAACTGTGATACCACTAATGCAGAATTAAGATTTCTCAATACAAACTTAAGCTATAACTGAATCATGCTGAAAGAACTATATCACACTGAAAACTGATTCTGAATGAGTTTGTATTCACATAACATCACAAGGAAAACAGTATTTTCAAAATACTTCAACTTCACTTATTCAAGAACTTACCAAAGCACGAAAACTGCAGACTAAGATAAACTGTAAGAGTCTACATATTTAAACCAAGTAAGACTATCTGGGAACAATTGTAGAAAAGTATTTAAGGTAAATAGTGAAATTATGCTTTTTTCCCCCTCCTGAAAGGTAGCTGAAAAGGTGAAGACTCCCATAGTTTTGCAAAGTACAACAAATTTGCTTGATACATATGGTTAATTATTTTGCCAGTATATTTCATTTACTGCAAATCAAATCTCACTGAAGCTTTTGTAAATCTGCATTTTGTTCAGTTTAATAATGAATAAATGGAACCAGGTATATTTGAATTCAGAAGCAAAAGTATTAAAGCATAACAGTGTTCATGTGTAGGAACACTACAGAAATTTGGGGAGGAAGATGCTTACCTGACAAAGAGGGACCTCTTTTGGCTGGTCCGCAGAGATCCTGATCCTGAGCTAATACTACTGTTCATCATCTGCTCCCGTAAGTCATGTATTTTAGCTTCAAAACGACTGTATTCTGTTACATGGGGGTGAAAAAAAATCACAGAACCATTTATTTTCCCAAAATTTCAGCAATTAAGTTATTTGGTAATATGTTGAGAGCTTGAAAGAACAAAGATTTATTTTCTATCAAATTTCTAAATATAAGAAAACCTTTTAAAATACAATAACTAAAATGCCATTTTAACTATTAGTAGTTTTGTGCTATGAAAATGTAAGTTATACATATTTCCATTAATAGGCGTTAGTTGAAATATAAAATGAAATAATGAAAAATTATTTTCAATAAGAAAAATATTTATTTTTTTAGTGAATTGTGATTTCATCAGTTTAATAGAATTTGAATTCTAGAATTCAGAAATAAGGCAAATACACCTAAATATTCTGTTTACATAAAGATTACATGGGTGGTTTCACTGCTGTAAAAACAATTGTTTTTATTTACAAAACAAAACAATTAACCATAAATATCATTTTTTGTATTAACAAAAAAAGAGAAGTTTAATTAATCCAGATAAACTTTATCCCATAACCAAAAGAAAACCTCACATTATATTATTATTGTGTTTAAAGACTGCTGAACAAAAGATTATCTTTTAAACGTAATAAAAGGTCTGTCTTAGTAACATGAAGTCACTACTTAAATGAATGGTAGTTTTGAAATGCAAATAGCACTAGGTATTATATGGAATTATTGTGTTCCGAATCATATAAATCATTCAGCAGTAGAAGTGAGCAATACATAGAACAAATTTCCTAAAGTAATGTACAAGGGGAAAAAGAATAATGTAAAAGACAAGGAGAAAAAAAAAATCTAAGAATTTTATTACAAAGTCTTGATGCACTGTAAGCTGTACTAGAAATACAAACTCTATTTACATAATTATGCACAATGCTAATCCTACTATAAATGGATTGTGTTCTTAAGCAGCACAGTGTGTTAATATAACTGTGCTAAATGCACATGATTTTACCTACATACAGAGAAATAAAAATCGTAGGATCCTCTTCACTATCAACATCTTCTGAAGTGCTGTACTTACATGTTATCAGCATAACATTTTCCAGTCAAAACAAGGCTTTTTTTTTCTTTCAGTTGACTAGTTTGGACTTCAGTGTCTGCAGATCACTTCTAAAACCTTTCTGATAAAAATAAATGTTCCACTGCAACACTGTTCACCTTGTCTGAAATGCCACGTGATTTAAGATTAAAGCAGGTCTACAGTGGGAGATCTGTGGTATGTTGCAGGCACAGTCACTGAACTGAATAATTTCCCCCCCTCCATCTCTATTCCAGCCTCCTCCCCCATCACATCGGAAATCAAATTTGCCCAGGGAAATAAGAATAATAAAGAGCTCTTCCCCAATGTTGAAAACACAAGCTTTTCTTCTTTCCTGAAACACTTGTCTTCAACAATTAGATTAAACATTGTTAGTGATCTCATTAAAATTCTATAGAATTTTTTCATAACATTCATCTTTTCAAAAATACAGTAATGAATAACCAAGATTTTTAGTGTAACCTCAGACAGGAGGAAAGTAATTTAAAAATCTATAGACAAGCAATATGCAATATTTTACAAGAGAAAATTTAATGATTTGGGCTTTTTCTGTAGCACATTGACCTCGTTAGCCAAAACAGGAAACAGCTTCTTATCAGTCTAATCAACCAACATGCTAATCATAATGATACCAGAGAGAAAAGATGGGTCAGGTAATATCGGACCAACTTTTGTTACACCTCACCCACTTTGTCTCTTTCATATCCAGGAATCAACATTGCTGCAACAACACTACATACAACATCATCAGACAAATGGTTTCCTAAACTATTCTGATGATCCTTCGAAGTGGTCAGTATTTTTTTTTTAGTGGTATGAATGAAGTACAAATTTGAATAGTTCACCAGCTCTAATTCAGATGCAGAAGTAGTTCAGCAATAAGATGAACACAATCCTATAAACAGCAGTTATTCCTGGCATGCTATCCTTGTTCACAGTAATACAGTTCAAAATATTGGGGAGGGGAAACTAAACATTAAGTAAGCAGCATTGTGTAGTGGAAAAGAAACTGTCTTGGGATTCAGGACAACTGGGTTCTATTCTCGGCTTGCTACTGATGTGCTGTAATTCTGGGCAAATCTCTTCCTTCCCTGTACCTTTTCCCCTTCCCACTGTGTGTCCTGTCTATTTAGATTGCAAGCTCTTCGGTCTGTCTTTTATATGCACAATGGAATATCAATCTAAATGGGTGCCTTTAGGCATTAATACAAATAAATAATAACAGCTGAATAAAATTACATTCTCCTTTTATAACAGGAGAAAGATACATAAACCATAACTTGAACTGAAATTAATTTGGTGTTAAATCACCATCTTAAACACGATGAGTCATAGAAACAGAAAATCTTTACAATTAATGGGTTTAAGTGTCTTGGATAGTTTGTTTCTATCAATATCAACACTGCATATAATAAATTCTCTTTATTGATTTTGCAACATATAGTCTTCTAATTTATAAACACATTTTTCTTAATAATAATAATACTTAAGTATTTTTTTGTTAAATTGGATTTGTTTTGTAGTTTGTAAGAGAAAGAACAGTCAAGAGAATTCATTGAGTTTCTGAGAGTAAGAATAGTCCTGTGATTAGGGCATTAGTTTGGGACTTGGGAGACATGGATTTAACTTCCTGTCCTACCATAGGATTCCTGTATGACTGCGGGCAAGTCACTTAGACACTCTGTGCCTCGGTCCCCCATCTGTAAAATGGGAATAATTCTATTCTATATAGGCTTTTATAATGCCCTCATCATTGTATGAATCCACAAAAATGCATAAGAGAAGTATACTGTACTATTCAGTCAGATAATGAAACCCATGTCATATCAATAATGCATTAGGAGCAATGAAAATGATTTGATTTTGCTAAATGACTTCCAAAAATACACTGACAAAGTCACAGAAGACAGAACAAATAGCAATAGAAACATACTAGACATGACATCTCAGATATCCATTTACTGTTGTATAGGAAATGACCATATTTTATATGAATATTTAAAAATGCATAAAAAGCAGACCAGTAGGGCCATATTTTCTTTTTGCTGCCCAAGTTTAATGCCCATTATTAGTAATCAGACATCCATTTTTATCATGTAATTAAAGACTATCATAATGCATGCATGAAAGGGAGTGGGTGAATTAACATTGCACGGGCAATTGTACTTCCAGCATTTCCTAATTTTTAGTGAGTGACTTTGTAATCATAACATTCTTGTGAAGTAGTTTTTTGTGTGTAATCTTTTAAGTTTTTAAAAAGCAAACTAAAAAAATACTGAAAAAATACAAAAATTCCATCATTTGAAACAACACTGATTCCCACCAGGTTAGTAAGCAGAATTAAAATGTTTAGATTCTCAGCACAGACCTCTGCCACTTGACTTAAGAACGGCCATACTGGGTCAGACCAATGATCCATCTAACTCAGTATCCTGTCTTTCAACAGTGGCCAATACCAGGTGCTTCAGAGAGAATGAACAGGTAATCATCAAGTGATCCACCCTATTGCCCATTACCAGCTCCTGGCAAACAGCAATCCTGCCCATCCTGGATAATAGCCATTGATGGACCTATCATCCATGAACTTATCTAGTTCTTTTTTGAACTAGAGTGTGTCTGATTTGAAGTAGTACACATTATGACCCTCTATGTGGGCCAGGCACTAGGAGGAAATGAGACATGTTTCACTTGTGGGTTTCACAGCTGTTTGCTGACACCCTTAGAGGAGCACTCAGATCTGCCCTGCCTTACCATGACAAAACAAACAAACAAACAAACAAAAAAAGGGAGCTGACATCAGGGCATTAACATTTTATTGATATTATTAATATACATATATTTACAAAGCTAAGAAGAAAAGGCACTGCAAGGTGGCAGGCAGACAACTGAAAGGCACTTCTCTGCCCTACATGTCCTTGGGGGGAGGAGCCCAAGGATATGCAAGATGCAGGTACAGCCCCAAGGGACACTGCTGATCAAAAGTTTCCAATCTCAGACACGAGATGCATGTGGGATCTATAAGTGGGATCCAAATGGACAGACTCAGGTCCTATAATGAAAAGTGTCAGGCAGCCTTAACTGTAGGCATTGCTACCTGCTCCAACTATAATGTGCCTTTTATTAATTCATTCAGTAAAATCACTTCACTGATAGCATTTGAGAGGCAATAATTATCTACACCTGATTTGCAATAAATTGTATACAACTAAAACTAATTATACAGTAAAGTAGCAGTAGTAAAGAGGAGAGTTTTAAAAAAGAAATGCCTTCAATTCCTAAGATCAGATTAAAAGTCTATGGAAACTCATTTAAAATGATCTTTATTACGTTTATCTTACTGTTTTCACTCAACTGATTACCACTAAACATGGGAAAATTCTATAAGAAGAAATGGTTTTTCAATCCAGTTTTTGCCTTTCCTGTGGGAATATGCATAATTTCACATATACTGTGTCTGACAAAGCAGATTTTTTTAAAAATCTAGTTAGCAGTGAAGTTCACAATAAGCCTTCCCTCTAGCTGAAAATGCAGCAGAGCAGCACTTTATAAAATATATACTTTTTTTCTTTTTAAACAAGGCCGTATTTTAGAAAACACGCTAATGAGGAATAAGAGGGAAAGTCAAGGACAGGTCACGGGCAATAAACAAAACTTAATGGAAGACTGTGACCTGTCCATGACTTTTACAGAAAACAACAGTGCAAAACCTTAACGTTAGGCATCGGTAACTATAATTCTAGTCGGTGGAGGACAAGCAAAGGGAACATCTGGCATATATTGCTTTGAACTGCCAACCACTGTAGGGAGTCCAGGATGACCAGAGGTACTAAGGCAACGCTGTCCAATGACTGACGACTCGGGCAACAGACCAACTTCAACCTCGCTTGAAAAGCACAAAGGTACAATCTCGTGTATTGGACTACATAAGGGCATATGGCTAGTAATGTCATGAAGACACAAACCATAATTGTAGGCTGAGATTGGAGGGTCAGATTCAGGTGACAAATTGCATGAAATCATTTGCTCAGCAGGAATGCTCTCGAAATTGTAGAGTCTTGTCAGGCCGCAATGAACTCAAATTTTTGAGTTGGTACTAATGTCAACTTTCCTTTGTTCAAAATCAAGCTCCAATGATCGAAGAGACGTAGTGTGAAATAGACATGACAGAGGACTTGTTCTCTGGGCTCGCATCTCACTAACTAATCATCCAGATAGGGATCCACATGAATTCTTCTTTTTCTGAGATATGCTGCTACTACAGTCATGCATTTGGTAAATACCCATAGAGCACAGGATAGGCAATAGGGAAGCACAGTGTACTGATCATGCTGACCCACCACTACAAATCTCAGAAACCTCCTGTGTCTTGGGAAAACAATAACACAGAAGTAAACAATCTGAAGACAGAGAGGCAAACCAATCGTGATTCAAAGCAGGGAGAATAGTCGTTACTGTAACCATGAGGAATCTCATGTATTTGATGTACATGTTGAGACTGTGGAAATCGAGGCTAGGTCTCATCCCTCACTTGGACTTGGGTATCAGGATGTACTGTATGTAGAATCCCTTTCCCTGATTCTGAAGAGGAACTTCCTTTATAGCCCCTGACCATGGAGAGTTTGCATTTGCTGAAGTGCTTAGGATCCACTTATCCAGTTATTGACTTCCAAGTCCTGTAAAAGTGGGAGAGCCTGTCCCCAAATGGAGGGGAAATGGCTTGAAGCTTGATGACTGGAATGCTGCCGTGGGAGAGTGCATCAAAAATGGCAACTTGATCCAAACTGCTGAAGGACAGCCTGACTGGCTGGAACTGGGACCAGAAGACCTCCTCTGAGACTTGTGCCCCTTTCTGGAGAAGTCCTGCTCTGTAGCAGGACAATCTGACCTAAAGAATAGCTGAGGGTGATGTTGCTGCTGCTGCTGGTGCTGTTGACCTGCAAAGTGATGCCTCTTCATTGCTAGGGTAAAAATCCCCAACAAACACAACGTAGTTTAAAAGTCCTCAAAGATATGTTTTCTCTGAAAACAAAAAATGGCTGCCAACAGGCAGGTCCTCAATCAGCTGTTGGACCTCAGAAGCTATACGAGATTTCTGCAACCATGAAGCCCTTTCTTTTTGTTAAGGCAGAGGCCATATCTAAAGTTGACTATAGTGACATCTTTGCCACAAAGAAAGCCTTCCACCATGAAAGTCTTAAATTCTTCCATGGAAGATTCTGGCAACTTATCTGTAAATTTTGCCATTGTTTCTTAAATTACAAAGTAATACTTTGATAAAAGCATTCTCTTATTAGCAAGGTGGATCTGGAAGGATGAAATAAAATATATTTTCCTCCCCAACAAGTCCAAGTCCAATTTTTTAGTGTCCTTGTTCATTGGTGTTGACTTATATCTCCCATCTTCTCATTAGCTGCTGTCATGACAAGAGTTGGGAGCTAGATGTGAGTAGAAGCACTCAAAACCATGCATAGGCATGTAGTATATCATCAGTTCAGTTCAGTTCAGTTCACTGTGGGCAGTAAGGAGGTGGGGGAGTTCCATAAAGCCTCTGATGGTTCCAAGATTGCTTCATTTATGGGGAAAGCAACTCTTCCTGGAGCAGAGGATTGGAGAATATCCAGCAACTTTTGCATGTTCTCCTGAACACACACAGCTTGAATACCCAATGCTGAAGGCATGCATCTCAGGAGGTCCAGATACGATTTAAAATCCTTAGTTACAAAGGAAGTAGAATCTGGCATCACAAAATCACCTGGTGATAAAGAGGAGGAAGGAAGCTGAGTCAGTGGAATGTCCTATGGCATATATAACAGTTCAGGCTGAACCAGTTGTGATGGAGCAACTACCATCTATGGCTGCAGTAATGGAAGGTCATGAGGAAAGGCTACTGGTGGAATAGGTGATCTCGTGCTTAACTGCACTGAGAATTGGGACCTCATTGACTGTGGAACATCCCAGAGATTCCAAGGAGGCCACCATGGGTAGGGATATGACATTAATAGTCAGTAAGAAATGGGCCAAGGACCCCTATCAACTACAAATGCAGTGCAGATCTCCATACCAACGGTGATCCCAAGGAGGGTCTTGACTTTTGAGAAGAATATCAAAAAAGGTGAGGGAGAGGAGAAAGACATTTTGAAGCCCAATCCTGAGGAAGCCTCCAAATAATCCACAGGCAATGGGGGAGCCACACCAGTGTAGGCTAGTAAACATCCTCATCTGAAGTCCAGCAAGCAGTACCCATTGGTACCAACAAAGGTAAAGAAGTCAGTGCTTTAAGCATTACTAACAGCCTTGCACTTACACTCTGTTCTGGAGCAGATCTCAGTACCCAAGTCAAAGCTGGTACTATTCTTGTGGATGCCATGTGCACCAAAGTCATCCTTGGCATTGAAGATAGTACCTCAACCTTGGTACTAAAGGGCAGGCAATCTCAATAGTGCACCCTGAACTGGAAGAGCGCAGAAGACAGTGCCAACAATAACAGCAGGTCTGCCACCAGATGGCACTCAGGACACCAAAGAAGCAGCCACCACAGCCGAACATTCCTGACTCAGAGGGGTGGCAGGAACAAACAGGCAAAGCAAGTCTGATACTGCCTGATATGCCACTGGCATGTAAATAGATGATGCTGACACTCGGTGGACACTCCATGGATGGTACCGGAGTAGTCAATAGTATGGAGTTCACTTGCTCTTGCCTCGGCATTGAAGAGCAGGTAGATGGCCCTCCAAGGGGAGGAGGAATATCTCCTAGCTCTGGAACAGCTCCGGTCCATTTTATGAGATCTTTCTTCTAGTAGGACCAGAGAAAGGAGAATGGTCTCTCTCTCTCTCTCTCTCATGGAAGAGGAATCGGCATCTGGCAAAACAGCAACCCATGCTTGCTCACACACCCTCTGGGGGGGCTTGATGATATCTTGATGTGGCCGAGGCCAAAGTGGGCTGCATGGCCTGTTCCAGAAGGTGCTGCTTCAAATGCAAGTCCTTTGCCACCTGTGTTCTTTTCCTGAATGATTTGCAGACTGAGCACCTTTCTTTAACGTGCCCTTCTTTCCCAGGAACAACAAACACTGAGTGGTGGGTGGGGGGTCACTATTGTGGATGGCCACCTCACATGATGGACAACATTAAAATCCTGGTGAGGGCATCACCCAGAACTACCACCTTAATTATTACTAATTAAAGCTAAGGGTACTACTAAACTATATTAGCTAACTCTTAATTATATACAACAAAATACCAGAGAGATTGAGACTTTCTCAGGTGTCTGTCTGGTGAGTCTTGCCAACATGCTCCAGGTCTAACTGACTGCCATATTTGGGGTCAGGCAGGAATTTTCTCCCAGGTGAGATTGGCAGAGTCGGTGGACTTTTTTTTTTTTTTTTTTTTTTGCTTTCTTCTTCAACATGGGGCATGAGTCATTAGCTAGTTTGAACTAGAGTAAATGGTGGATTCTCTGTAACTTGAAGTCTTTAAATCATGATTTAAGGACTTCAGTAACTTAGCGAAAGGTTATGGGTCTATTACAGGAATGGGTGGGTGAGGTTCTGTGGCATGTAATGTGTAGGAAGTCAGGTACTATGATCATGATGGCCTTAAAGTCTCTGAGAAGCATGAAGCAAAATACTGCACAGAATGCTCTGACTCTAGGCCAGGCCATGTCTACACTAACTGTGCCGATGCAGCTATGCTGCTGCAAGATCGCTTGTGTAGCCACTCTATGTTGACGGGAGAACTCTCTCCCACTGGCAGAATAACTGAGCGACTTAAGTTATACCATCAAAAGTGATAGTGTAGATGAGCCCTAGCTCTGAGTGGTGAGAAGGAACGGAGGGGGGGTTGGGATAGTGCTGCCCTTAAATAGTCCAGGGAGGGGCAAGTTCCAGACAGTAGGTGTGCTACCCCTACAGGTATTACTAGGCAAAATTCTCTGGCTTTGGAGCACTAGATGCATGCACACCTGAGTGGAATACATGTCTGCAAGTACTCAAAGAAGGGAATCTACTACATTGAAAACCAAGCCCCAGTACATTAGACTGGAGTGGAGAAATCCTAAGTGCGTAGGAGTGCATACTTTCAAGTGGCAAGATGCAGTATGTTTCTTTTTTCTCTTGCTTTTTCCTTTTACCTGTGGTTAAGGTCTTTGTCATATGTCTACAGGTCTCTTTCCAAGCATTTACTGAGCAAGGTTTAAAATGTTTATACAAAGACCTGCTACTGATTTCAGAGATGGATTATGGATGTGGAGAGTGCAGAGGAGGAAAAAAGATGGGGAAATGTAGAGGTACATGGTGAAGAGGCAACGGACTGTGAGAAATATGAACTGGGGAGAACAAACAAGGTGACAATTAATGCATCCTGGAAAGGGGATTCTGACAAGCGGGTGCATCAAACTGGAAGATCATGGATGATGGAGGAACTGCAAGGGATTGGGAGCATGGAAGGTAGTGCAGATGATGGGGGAGGCATAGAAGTGTACGCAGGGAACTGGGAGAAGGGAGACAAAGAAGTAGAGATTCTTATTCATACTAAGCCCTGAGAGCTGAAAACATCCTGATGTAGATAAAAGCCTTCCCTCCCTTTTCCCCTAAGTCCCCAGCTTTTCCTAAAGTCTTCCAGGGGAGAACCCCACTTTAATGGACGTCATTAGATCTTTCAGAACAGGGATCCCTCGCTATGAATCTTATATGCCAACCGATTTAAACTTCTGATGTTTATTTGAGCTGGCGATGTGTGTGGGAGAGAATAATTCATCATAAGAAAATGTTTTTAACAAGTTGAGAATCCCACTCCCCCATCAAAATTTAAAAGTTCAAGCAAAAGTCAGAATAAATTATTAGGTGATTATAAAATCCCATCCCCAAGAGAACCATTTCCAATAATCTCTTACGATGTTATCTATTTTCATTGTTGTGTATATTTTACAAATTTTAGGGGACATTCTTAGATTTGCATGGAAGTATAAATCGGGTTAGGTGAGAGAAAGTGGTAAAGGATTATACAGTAGTGGAAACACCTGCATCACTCACTTGTTCTTTTTGACATAATTCTGGAGTTTGTTTTTTGTTAAAAGGTGTATAATTTGTGTAAAGTAAGTAACATTGGTTTGGTGCTTTTACTGTACTTGACTGAAACCTACTTTTATTATTAACTATTTTCTACAACTTTTTTTTGGTTTTTTGTTTGCAAATGTTAGTTTAGCATCAGGGAGGTTTTAATGTGGTATTGGTCTACGTAGGATACAAATGTATTTTTGTTTATATAGGTAACTAGGGTTGCTTAGGGAGGTGTATTTTCATAAAAATACATAATTCCTACTTTAATAAAGGACTAGAATATGAATACAGCCTTTAACCTGCACAATATCTAGATACCACAATAGGTGTTTTTAAATACCCAAAGATATTATTTTTTAAAATATTTGTGGATCAGTTCAAAAGCACACAAAGTTTTTACTGTAATTTTCTAGAAGCAATTCATTTCTTTGTATATCTGCTTAGTGCTTCTATATTAACACACCAAATTAACATAAAGGACAACTACAGATTCCACACACAATGGAGACTTGTTAGCATGCATGAAAGCTGCAAACTGCACCTACTGAGGTTACAATGAGTCATTAGAAAGGATGGGCCACTAGATTCAGAAGAGATTATAAGGATGGCATTTGCATTCTCTCAGGAAGTGTTTCCATACCACCCTTCAGTTTCAAACTGAGAAGAGATACCTGTTCACTGCTAAAATGAATAATACCAGCTGTACAACACCACTTTTATGTTTACTATGCTTTTCATAACTGCATTTATACTTTGTTAAAAGTCAAAATGTATTTAAAAATAAGGAGACTAACATTAAAAATAGTGTAGAAAGTGAGGTTCAAAAAGGTTAAAACATATTAAGCCGTCTTATACCTTTGTCTGGCAGGACTATTTTTAACAGAACCCTCTCTCTATTCTTGAAGTACCTTTCGAATCTGTCTCACTAATTGACTAATCTGGATTACTCAAAAATGCACAGAACCACGTATAACAAACAGGAAAACAATGGGAGACTGGACATTGTGTACCTAAGAGCAGTGTAAACTAACATTTTAGAGAATGTGTTTCAATTAGTGAACAGGTCAGTCTTTCTATCTAGTCGTAATAGTTAAGAATTAAGTTTCAGAACCTAAAGTGAGTGAAGTTAAAGTATTTGATGTACAACAGACACTTGGATTTCTTTAATTTTGCTGAAGTGCTATTGGCTTTGTACTGCTTCGATTGGTGTCTCAAGGAGTGTATACAAGATGTTTCAGAACATCTGTACATGGAAGAATTATAGGAAATTCATATATGAATTAAGTACTAATTTATAGAGAACAGGATTCAGTTGTTTGTTTTAAATACATATATAAGATAATGTCTGGACCAAATTTCAAAGGCAATAGTATTTAAAAAAAAAAAAGCGCATGTGCGTACACACAGAAACTCGGTAATAATAAACCTTCCACTTCATGAAGCATTTGTTAAGGTAAGGTAGGCACAAAACATACAAAGTTAATTATTTTTAAATGATCATAAAATATAGCACAGATTTAGCAGACATACATCTTTTGTCAAACATTCCTCACCACAATACAGAGGATCACACTTTAGAATAGAGAGAGTACAGATGCCCTTCTGGCTAGTATGTGATTTTTTTTCCCTCTGCAGTGTTAGATAAAATTATGTCTTCATCAGGAACACAGTTAATTGAAACAGTCAGTGGTTTTGACTAAACATTTAAACTGGACTCTGAATACCTATTATACTTAATACAGAAAAATGAAATATTAACACTTCCTTTTATAAATCCAAGAGAAAAATGTTGTCCAACTATGAGAATAATGCAATTTTAAATGCAGTTTTACAATATAACACCTTCCAATTGCCTCTCTAGCACTTGGATTTACCTTCTCTTAATCACACACTGATCCGTCAAGCACCTAAGAATGTTCAACTAATCAGATCACTTAACATTCTCTTTTCTCTTTTAGAAAAGAGGTTGACTTGTTCAATAGAACTGCAAACAGAAAACATTTTTATATGAACAAATATAAGTGTTATATAAGGGTTTTTTTTATTTTTGTTTTTTTTAAGTTTAAAGATTTCTTTAAAATACGGCCAGCTCTCTTGGACACCTTTCCCTACCATATTAGCCTCTCAGGGGATCCTGCCCATCAGCTCCCTGAGGGAGTCAAAGTCTTCAAGCCCATCTTAAAAAACTTCCTGGTGCAAGTACTGGAGGAACCTACTAGGGGCCGTGCTCCTTTTGACCTACTGCTCACAAACAGGGAAGAATTGGTAGGGGAATAAGAAGTGAGTGGTAACCTGGGCAGCAGTGACCATGAGATGGTCAAGTTCAGGATCCTGACAAAAGGAAGAAAGGTGAACAGCAGGATATGGACCCTGGACTTCAGAAAAGCGGAAGAAAAGAGAGCTGGCTGTATTTTAAAGAAACCTTATTGAGGGCATAAGAACAAACCATTCCAAAGTGCAGAAAGAATAGCAAATATGGCAGGTGACCAGCTTGCTTAACAAAGAAATCTTTGGTGAGCTTAAACACAAAAAGGAAACTTATAAAACGTGGAAGCTTGGTCAGATGACTAGGGAGGAGTATAAAAATATTGCTTGAAATCAGGAAAGCCAAAACACAATTGGAGTTGCAGCTAGCAAGGGACGTGAAGAGGAACAAGAAGGGTTTCTACAGGTATGTTAGTAACAAGAAGGTGATCAGGGAAAGTGTGGACCCCTTATAGAATAGGGAAAGCAACCTAGTGACAGATAATGTGGAAAAAGCTGAAGTACTCAATGCTTTTTTTTGGCTCTGTCTTCACAGATAAGGTCAGCTGCCAGACTACTGAACTTGGCAGCACAGAATGGGGAAGAGGTGAGCAGCCCTCAGTGTTGAAATAACATGTTCAGGACTGTTTAGAAAAGCTGGACACTCATGAGTCCATGGGGCTGGGTGCAATGCATCCGAGGGTGCTGAGGGAGTTGGCTGATGTGATTGCAGAGCCATTGGCATTATCTTTGAAAATTCATGGCGATTGGGGGAGGTCTCAGATGATTGGAAAAAGGCAAATATAGTGCCCATCTTCAAAAAAGGGAAGGGGGAGGATGCGGGGAACTACAGACCGGTCAGCCTCAACTCAGTCCCTGGAAAAATCATAGAGAAGGTTCTCAAGGTATCCATTTTGAGGCACTTGGAAGAGAGGAAGGTGGTCAGGAACAGTCAGCATGGATTCACCAATGGCAAGTCATGTCTGACCAAGCTGATTGCCTTCTATGATGAGATGACTGGCTCTGTGGATGTGGGCAGTGGACAAGATATACCTTGACTTTAGCAAAGCTTTTGATACAGTCTCCCACAGTATTCTTATTAGCAAGTCAAAGTAGTATGCGTTGGATGAATGGACTATAAGGTGGATAGAAAGTTGAGTAGATCATCAAGATCAATGGATAGTGATCAATGGCTCCATGTCTAGCTGGCAGCCGGTAAAAGCGGTGTGCCCCAGGGGTCAGTGCTGGGGCTGGTTTTATTCAACATCTTCATTAATGATCTGGAGGATGGGGTGGATTGCACTGTTAGCAAGTTTGCAGATGACACTAAGCTGGGGGAGTGTAGATATGCTGAAGCATAGGGATAGGATACAGAGTGACCTAGAGAAATTGGAGGATTGGGCCAAAATAAATCTCATGGGGTTCAACAAGGAGAAGTGCAAAGTCCTGAACTTAGAATGGAGGAATCCCATGCACTGCTACAGACTGGGGACCGACTGGCTATGCAGGAGTTCTGCAGAAAAGGGCCCGGGGGTTACAGTGGACAAGAAGCTAGGTATGAGTCAACAGTGCGCCCTTATTGCCAAGAAGGCTAAAGACATATTGAACTGCATTAGTAGAAGCATTGCCAGTAGATCGAGGGAAGTGATTATTCCCCTCTATTCTGCACTGGTGAGGCCACATTTGGAGTATTGTGTCCAGTTTTGGGCCCCCCGCTACAGAAAGGATGTGTACAAATTGTAAAGAGTCCAGCGGAGGTCAACAAAACTAATTGGGGGCTGGAGCACGACTTATGAGGAAAGACTGAGGGAACTAGGCTTGTTTAGTCTGCAGAAGAGAAGAATGAGGGGGGATCTGATAGCAGCCTTTAACTACCTGAAAGGGCGTACCCTGGGACGATGGAGCTAGGCTGTTCTCAGTGGTAATAGACGAGAGAACTAGGAGCAATGGTCTCACATTGCAGTGGGGAAGATCTATGTTGGATATTAGGAAAAGCTTTTTCACTAGGAGAGCAGTGAAGCACTGGAATGGGTTACCTAGGGAGGTGGTGGAATCTCTATCCTTAGAGGTTTTAAGGGCCACCTTGACTGGGATGATTTTGTTGGGGTTGATCCTTTCTGAGCAGGGGGTTGGACTAGATGACCTCCTGAGGTCCCTTCCAGCCTTTATCTTCAATGATTCTATAAATAGGTGCCCTATGACAGCTCTCTCACTACTGGAGTATTACTAAATTCTTACTTTGACCAGTAGCTCTGCTTAGATCTGGGGCCTTTGGGCCTTATCTAAAAAGCACATCTAATAATTCAGTAATAGTAATAGCTATATTATGCATATATATATAGTAGGAACAACTCTAGTTAATATGTGGCCTCTGCATTTCCATCTTAATCCTCTTCTTAGTCATTCAGAACTTTCAGCTGTCTGGTTTAGTTTTCAGAGCTTAGTCCTTGCATGAAGGTGAGTTTTTGGAATGTTTCAGCTAAAACAGAGGAAGATTAGGGAAAGTGTGGGCCCCTTAGAGAATGAGGGAGGCAACCTAGTGACAGAGGATGTGGAGAAAGCTGAGGTACTCAATGCCTTTTTTGCCTCTGTCTTCACAGACAAGCTCAGCTCCGAGACTACTGTACTGGGTGGCACAGAACGGGAAGGAGGCAAACATCCCGCAGTGCTGAAAGAACAGGTCCAAGATTATTTAGAAGGATTGGACATACACAAGTCCATGGGGCCGGATGCAATGCACCCGAAGGTGCTGAGGGAATTGGCTGAGGTGATTTCAGAGTCATTGGCTATTATCTTTGAAAGCTCGTGGCAACAAGGGGAGGTCCCGGAGGACTGGAAAAAAGCAAATATAGTGCCCATCTTCAAAAAAGGGAGGAAAGGGGATCCAGGGAACTACAGACCGGTCAGCCTCACTTCAATCCCTGGAAAAATCATGGAGCAGGTCCTTAAGGAATCCATTTTAAGGCACTTGGAAGAGAGGAAGGTGATCAGGAACAGTCAACATGGATTCACCCAGGGCAAACCATGCCTGACCAACCTGATTGCTTTCTATGATGAGGTGACTGGCTCTGTGGATGTAAGGAAGGCGGTGGATGTGATATACCTTGACTTTAGCAAAGCTTTTGATACTGTCTCACAGTATTCTTATCAGCAGAAGTCTTAAAGAAGTCTTAAAGAAGTATGGGTTGGATGAATGGACTATAAAATGGATAGAGAACTGGCTAGAGCATAGGGCTCAACGAGTAGTGATCAATGGCTCCGTGTCTAGCTGGCAACCGGTCACAAGCGGAGTGCCCCAGGGGTCGGTCCTGGGGCCAGTTTTGTTCAACATCTTCATTAATGATCTGGAGGATGGGGTAGATTGCACCCTCAGCAAGTCTGCGGATGACACTAAGCTGGGGGGAGTGGTAGATACCTTGGAAGGTAGGGATAGGATACAGAAGGACCTAAACAAACTGGAGGATTGGGCCAAAAGAAATCTAATGAAGTTCAACAAAGAAAAGTGCAGAGTCCTCCACTTAGGAAGGAAGAATCCCATGCATAGCTATAGACTGGGGACCGACGAGCTAGGCAGCAGTTCTGCAGAAAAGGACCTGGGGGTAACAGTGGATAAAAAGCTGGATATGAGTCAGCAGTGTGCCCTGGTTGTCAAGAAGGCTAATTGCATATTGGGCTGCATTAGGAGGGGCATTGACAGCAGGTCACGGGAAGTGATTATTCCCCTCTATTCGGCATTGGGGTGAGGCCGCATTTAGAATATTGTGTCCAGTTTTGAGCCCCCCACTACAAAAAGGATGTGGACAAGTTGGAGAGAGAGTACAGCGGAGGGCAACAAAAATGATTAGGGGCTGGAGCACAGGACTTATGAGGAGAGGCTAAGGGAACTGGGCTTGTTTAGTCTGCAAAAGAGAAGAATGAGGGGGGATTTGATAGCGGCCTTTAACTACCTGAAAGGGGGTTCCAGGGAGGACGGGGCTAGGCTGTTCTCGGTGGTGGCAGATGACAGAACAAAGAGCAACGGTCTCAAGTTACAGGGGGGGAGGTCTAGGTTGGACATTAGGAAAAAGTTTTTCACTGGGAGGTTGGTGAAGCACTGGAATGGGTTACCTAGGGAGGTGGTAGAGTCTCCATCCTTAGAAGTTTTTAAGCTGAGACTTGACAAAACCCTGGCTGGGATGATATAGCTGAGATTAGTCCTGCTTTGAGCAAGGGGTTGGACTAAATGACCTCCTGAGGTCCCTTCCAACTCTAATATTCTATGATTCTATGAAAACAGTCGAGTAGAATGAAGAAGACAATTCTTTCCATTTAAATAATTCTTATGGCATTTTCAGGAATAACAGTACTCCTGAAGCATCGGGGTGCAGAAAGTGGGAAAAGAAGCCTCAGTGAGAAGGTGCTTTTGAGCATTTGTGTGAAATCTGGTTTTGATTTGACAGAGTAATCTTACTTTAGCATGGGGTGTGACTAAATTACATGCATTTTGCAAGGTAGGAGCATATCCTATTTTTTCTAGGTTTTAGTATTAACAGGGATAGGCAGCCAACAATAGGATGGTGTGCTGCCTTCCTGGAGCCAAAAGACCAGATGTCACTCTAAGATTAGTCAGGCTTCTGAAGTGGATGGGCAAGGATCCATTGGTGATAGTTCATATGAACACAAATGACACTGCATTGTGGGATATCTCACAAATAATAAATGACTTCAGGAACTTGGAAGCATCCTGAAGAAGAAAGATGCCCAGTCTATTTTCTCTGAGCAACTTCCTGTCCCACAAATGAAGGAAGACAAAAAGCAGAAAATTCTGGAAGTGAACCTGCTAGCTATATAAGTGGCACAGGGTGTAGGGTTTTGGCTTTGTGGAACATTAGTCCACCTTTTATGCGGTAAAAGGGTTTGTATCGTTTGGATGGCCTCCACAGTGCTCTACTTCAGTAGAAGGGGAACCAATCTCCTCAGTAGAGGCTGGCTAGAATAGTCAGGAGGGTGTTAAACTAATAACAAAAGGCGAAGGTAAAAAGAGGGAAGATATGAGCACTCATTTAATACAGAATGTAGAAGAAAATTCACCAAGGAACCAAAGGACATGAAGAGAAGAGATTCCTGAGTTGCCTATATGCTCCTAGCATTAGTGAAACAAACAAGAAGGTCTGGAATTGCTTGTTTATGAGTATAAATTCGATCTAGTTGGTTTACTGAAACCTGGAGAGATTATGCATGATTGGAATGCTAAAATCAGTGGTTATAACCTACATTTAGGAACGAATGAGTGGGCAAAAGGGGAATGGGAGTGGCACTCTATACCAAAAATGGCAGTAAGAGTTTCTGAGTCATTGATAGAAGAAAATCTTCTTGAATGCTTATGGATGAGTGTCTTAACAGATAAAGCACAAGATGGGGTATTAGCTGGTGTCTGCTACAGATCACCAAATCACACTAGAGATAAGAATGACCGTCTCCTTATGCACCTACCTACGATGTGTAGGAAAATAGCTGTGTGATCATGGGGGACTTCATAGGGATTAATGCCTGTAGAGACCACTAGATCATCTAGTCTGACCTCCTGTATATCACAGGCTACCAACACCACCCAAAATCCACACATTAAAACCAACAAGAATAGAAATGAGACCAAAGTAAATGAGATCTGCAGGAGACTATATTATTATGTACCATAGGCAGAGACTAGGAAGGACCGAGGTGCACCAGCGCTTGAGGCCCTTGCAATGGCAGAGAAACGATTAAGTGAGATATTCCCAGATAATCCTGGCAAGTGACCCACACCCACACTTCAATTTGAGTGGCATGCCGGAGGTCTCATGCTGCCCCTTTGAAAACATGCTTGGAATTTCTAAATATTATAGATGACAATTTCTTACTTCAAGAAGTGTTGCATCAAACAGGGGAATTCTATATTAGACCTTATCTTGACAGATGAAGAGGCACTGATCACAGAACTAAAAATTAATGGCAGCTTGGCCACAAGTAATCATGACTTTATCCAATTTATAATGTGCAACAGAATGAAGTGTAGACCAGCAATATATATAATTGGTGCTCTGACATGACAAATTTCATAAAACTGAAAACAATGAGCAGGCAAATCAGCTGGGAGGAAGAATTTAATCAGAAAAAAAGTGAATGATAATTGAAAACTGTTTAAGAACACTTTTACTAGATGCCCAAAAAGACACAATTGAGGAAAAAAGGCTGTATTGGTTAAAAAATCAACCAGGTTTAGAGGGGAAAGGAAAGCAGCTATAAAAAAATAAAAAATAAGATAACAAAAGGAAGAAAAGGGAAGTTGATCAGAAGCTAGGAATTGTAGAAAATTAATGAGGGAAGCAAAGAGACACAAGGAGATATCTATGACTAACAGAGGTAAGGTCACTAAGAAGGAGTTTTAAAATATATAAGGAACAAAAAGAATCTTAATAATGGGATTGGTCCATAAATAGATGAAAATAGCAATGCAGAATTATAACGCAGAAAAGACTGAAATGTTCAGAACAGAAATATTTATTGTATTTGAGGAAAAACATGATGTAGTCATACCATATAACAAAACACTTTCCATTCCACTAGTATTTCAGGAGGATGTTAAACAGCAGCTACTAAAGATAGACATTTTAAAATCAACATATCTGATTTTGCATCCAGTTTTATTACAGCTGGCTGAGGAGTTAATTGGCCATTAACGTTGATTTTCAATAAATCTTGGAGCACTGCAGAAGTTCCAAAAGACTGGAAGAATGCAGATGTTTTGCCAATATTTTAAAAGGGTAAACGGTATGACCCAGGTAATTATAGGCTTGTCAGTATGACATTAATCCTGGGAAATATAATGGAGGGCTGATATGAAACTGGATTAATAGAGAATTAAAGGAGGGTAATATAATTAACACCAATCAACATGGGTGTATGGAAAATAGATCCTGTCAAACTAACTTGATATCCTTTTTCAATGAAACTACACGTTTGGTTGATAAAGGTAATGATGTTGATATAATATACTTAAGCTTCTATAAGGCATTTGACTTGGTACCATATGGCATTTTTATTAGAAAATGAGAATATAAAATTAACATGGCACACATTAAATTGATTAAGAAGATGGAACCGATAGGTTTCAAAATGGAATTATAAACAGGGAGTCATCATCAAGTGGGTGTGTTTCTAGTGGGGTCCTGCGGGGAGCAGTTCTTGGCCCTATGTTATTTAACATTTTTATCAATGACCTGGAAGAAAATATAAATCCTAACTGATAAAGTTTGCAGAGGACATAAAAGTAAATGATGACAAGGACAGGTCACTGACACACAGCAAGCTAGACTGCTTGGTAAGCAGGGCATAAGCAAACAACAGGTGGTTGACTATGGCTAAATGTAAATGTGTACATCAAGAAACAAAGAATGCAGGCCATCCTCAGCCCCTCCTTTCAACCCCACTCTTCCATGCTCTATTCCAATAGCCCTGCCCCCACATACATGCTCCTCCGACTCTCCATATTCATTTAAATTACTAGACTCCCCCAAACACTGCTCAAACTTGTCCAATATTCCCTTGATCAAACCCACTGCTCTGACCACCCCATATACACAACCACCTCCACCCTTCTCCTTGCCACTTCTTCCCTCTGGCAAGCTTGAAGAGGCCATGGAAAGGAGGAGGGGGGGGGGGAATGAGGAGTCCCAGCCCCAAAGCTGAAAAAGTATATGGGGGAAGGGTCTCTACACATCCATATGTAGCATAACAGACTAAGAAAGTTACGAAGTGGCCCATTCTTAAGGAGAGGCACTCAGCTAAATGAAAACATCACAAGGAAATGAATAGTCTGAAACAAGAGCTCAGTTAATCTCATTGGACATACTCATCTCCCTTCCCTAAAGCATGTAGTATCCCAGTTCACACCTGAGAGCAGAGAGAGGGTTTCAGACCCCCTCAGAGAGGCAGGGACACCTCTCCCCACATCCTGACTCTCACAGGCAGGAACAGGGAGAGGGGAAGGGACCTCCACCCTCACTGGGTCCATTGCTGCCTCATTTCTCTTCTCCCCTTCCTCCTTTGTGTGTGATGCATCCTCCTCTGGTCGGCAACCATTGCCCTGAGTGATGGAGGGGTGGAGTCATCACCCCTCACTACCCAGCCTGGCCCAGACAAGTGGAGTGGAGGAGGGGATGGTGCAGCTTCAAATGGGAGGGGAGAATGTATTGCTAATAGCCCCCCCCCTCAGCTCCTAAATCCTCCCCATTCTCTCTGCCACTCATACCCATGTCCCTGGCTCCCAACTTCCTATCCCCCTATTACCATGCTCTGCGAAAATCCCTCAGTCACTGAATCCTGTCCCCTGCCACCTAGCCCCTCCCTGTAGCAACAAACCTCTTTCCTTCTAGTCACTTCTTCCCCCTCTTTAACCCTTCTGTGACCCCCCCATACTCCCAGGACTGTGCCAACAGCCCCACATTTCCTCTCACTCCTCAGACTTCCTTTCCCTCACTTGTTCCAGGCTGTCACCAAAATAAACATAAGAAAGTTATACAAATCTGAAAATGCTATAAACAGCTCATATTCATGGATAGGTGCATGAGGAACCCCTTGACCAAATGACCCATTGACTTGTTTTCTTTTCATCTCACACAGTTGCATTGTTCAGGAAATGGTGAAGACTATTAGTCATGATTCCATTACTCTGTCTACTAGATTGTTCCATCTTCACTCTGTTTAAATACCAATTTCTTCAACAATACTTCTAAAGGACAATCAGAGTCTACATGTGGATTTTAGAACACTTAAAACTATCACTCAGTCCCTTCTTTCTGCCGACTCCAACAGCGGGGACGGAGGGTGGGTATGGAATGGATATGAGCAACACATCTCGAAGAACAACAGTTACTGGTAAGTAACCCTGTTTTCTACTTCGAATGATTGCTCATATCCATTCCAATATAGGTGTTTAAATAGCCATACCTTGGAGGTGGGTAGGAGTCACTGGTGAGCTGCTCTCATCAGCACGGCTCTGCTGAACCCCACGTCCTCTCTTGCCTGCTGCACGATGGTGTAGTGGGACGTAAAGGTGTGCACCGACGACCAGGTCGCTGCTTTGCAGATGTCCTGCAGGGGCACTCTCTCCAGGAAGGCCGCCAATGAGGCCTGGGCTCTGGTTGAGTGTGCTGAAACAGCCCCTGGGAGCGGTACCTTCGCCTGCTTGTAGCAGGACTTACAGGCAGTGATCCATGTGGAGATGCGCTGGGTGGAAACAGGTGAGCCCTTCATTCGGTCTGCCACTGCCACGAACAGCTGCATCGACTTCCGGAACGGTTGTGTCCTCTCGATGTAATAGGCGAGGGCTCGTCTCACGTCCAGCGAGTGCCATCTCCACTCCTCCTCTGACACGTGCGGTTTTGGAAAAAACACAGGGAGGAAGGTATCTTGATTATAATGGAACTGGGAGACCACCTTAGGCAGGAATGCCGAATGGGGTCTCAACCGCACCTTGTCTTTATAAAACACGGTGTAGGTGGGCTCTGAGGTTAAAGCTCTTATCTCGGAGACCCTCCTAGCTGACGTAATGGCCACCAGGAAGGCTACCTTCCACGAGAGGACAAGCAGCAGGCATGTAGCCATGGGCTCAAAGGGGGATCCTGTCAACATGGTGAGGACCAGGTTCAAATCCCAGGGAGGCACCAGGTCACGGACCTCCAGGTATAGTCTCTCCACCCCTTTGAGGAATCTGACTGACATGGGGTGGGAAAATAAGGATCTCCTTTCCAGTGGCTGGTGGAAGGCTGAGATGGCCGCCAGGTGTACTTTCAGGGAGGCCAGCGCCAAACCCTGGAGCTTCAGGTGGAGCAGATACTCTAGGATCGCCTGTATAGGCGAGCAGCTCGGTGGGATGCCCCGGGACTCCGCCCAACAGGTAAACCGTCTCCACTAGGCCCGGTACACCACCTGAGTGGAAGGTTTTCTGCTGCCCAGCAGAATCTGTTGGACCTGTACCGAGCAGGCTCTCTCTCCCTCCACCAGCCACAAAGCCTCCAGGAAGTCAGGTGGAGGGAGTTCAGGTCTGGGTGCAGCAGGCGACCCTGGTCCTGGGAGAGCAGGTCGTAATGCCTCGGGAGCAGCACGGGTGGGGCGATCGACAAGTCCAGCAGCATGCTGAACCAATGCTGCCTCGGCCAGGCCGGGGCAATCAGCATCACATCCGCTTTGTCCCTCTTGATATTCAAGAGGGCCTTGGGCAGGAGCGGAATGGGGGGAAACGCATACATGAGGGTCCCTGTTCAGTCTATGAGGAACGCATCAGAGATGGAGCCCAGCTCACAACCCCGGAGCGAGCAGAACCTCGGGCATTTCCTATTCCAGGACGACGCTAACAGGTCCAGTTGGGGAACACCCCACTTACGGAAGATAAAAGTTATCACCTCCGGGTGTAGAGACCAGTCATGGCGGGGTAGAAACGACCTGCTGAGGCGGTCTGCCTCGTCGTTCCTGATCCACGGGAGATGAGAGGCAGATAAATGAAAGTCATGCCTCACCACAAAGTCCCAAAGTCGAATGGCCTCCTGGCAAAGGGCCGAGGAGCGCGCTCCCCCCGTCTGTTCATATAGAACATGGCCGCTGTATTGTCCGTGAGGACCTGAACCACCCCGACCTTCAGGAATCTGAGGAACACCTTGCAGGCCAACCGGACTGCCCTGAGCTCCCGCACATTGATGTGGAGGCTCTTCTCCTCTGACCAGAGCCCCTGGGTGCTCAGGTCAGTGCTGATGTGGGCCCCCCACCCCACAGCTGAAGCGTCCGTGATCAGGGTGATCGATGGGACGAGATCTTGGAAAGGAACCCCCTCTCAACACTTCTCCAGTTCATGGAGGCCAGGACCCCTGTGGGAACCATGACCACCCTATTCAAGGAGTACCTTGCTGGTGCATACACTGAGGCTAACCACGCCTGGAGAGGCCTGAGTTTGAGGCGAGCCAACCTCACCACATACATACATGCCACCATGTGTCCCAACAGCTGCAGGCAGTGCCTGGCTGTCGTTGTGGGGCACCTGTGTAGTCGGGCGATTATCGCAGCCATCGCCTCGATGAAGTGTATGCGCTGCACTGGGGTAAGAGTGGACTTCTGCTTGTTTCTGATCAGCCGCAGACTGGTGCGTAGCACAGGTGAGGGATAGACTGTTCCGAACGTGGGCCCTGTATCTGCCCTTGATCAGCCAGTTGTCCAGGTAGGGAAAGATCTGCAACCCCCTGCGGGTTAGGGTTTCTTATTATTATGCCCCTTAGAGGGCCCCTGCTGGGATGCCACGGACGAGCCGGAACGGTCACGATGTCCAAACCCCGTTCCTGTCTCGGCCTCTATGGGGCTGAGAGGGTCTGGTGATGGCCTTGGGGCGGTTGGGCCTGACGTTGGGGCTGCGGCCGAGACTGACGCCTCAAGACCTGGGGGGTGTATAGTCCCAAAGACCACAGCATAGCTCGCAAGTCCTTTAGAGCATGCAGCTTCTCACCTGGATGGACTGCTGCACCTCCTGGGACAGCCTGGATGACTGCAGCCACGAACACCGCCGCATTGCTATTGCAGAGGCCATGGCTCTGCTGGCGGTGTCCACAGCGTCACTTGTGGTTTGCAACACTGCCCCTGCCACCGTGACGCCTTCCTCCAGGACTGTGGCCAAGTCTGCAGCCTGGTCCTGGGGCAACCCCTCTGCAAACCATCTCATCGAGTTCCAGAGGTTCAGGTTGTACCTACCGAGCAGGGCTTGATGGTTTGCAATTCTCAGCTGAAGGGCCCCGGTTGAGTAGACTTTGCGGCCGAACAAGTCGAGTTTTTTATTATCCTTGTTCTTAGGCATGGTGCCTAGGCCACCTTGCCTGTCTCTCTGGTTGGCTGCATCAACCACCAGGGTCCCCAGGGATGAGTGGGGACACAAGAATTCAAACCTCTCTGTTGGCACATAGTATTTTTTCTCAGAGCCTTTAGAGGTGGGGGCAACCGAGGCAAGGGTTTGCCAGAAAGCCTTGGCCAATTTAAGGACTCTCTCATGGACTGATAGGGCCACTCTCGATGGTCCCGTTGACCCAACCACCCCAAAGAGGGGGTCCTCCTCCTCAGAGAGCTCAAGCTTGATGTTCAGGTTGTTGGCCACCCTTTTAAGGAGCTCCTGTTGGGCCCTGAAGTGGGCCCAGTCATTCCTCCGAGGAATGGCCCTTAGCCTGTTGGCTTGGTGGTGGGGGAGAGGGGGGCACACCAGCTGTGCCACTGAAGATGGGACAGATACAGCTCCCTGCCCCAGCTGCGCCCCCCATGCTCCCCAGTAAGGCCACCGCCAGGGCCCTTGTGGCCACCCCGGTGCCGGCTGTGGAGCATCCTGGCAGGACTTGCCCTTGCGGGACCCAGAACAGCACCGACTGTGTCTGCGGCTTCTGCTCGTTTTCGCTGGGGACCAGCCTCTAGACGACCCCAACAAGGTTGAGGAGCGTTGGTGCCGTTGCGAGCGGTGCTGATAGGTGGATGCGCGGCTCGACGAGCTGGAGGAAGAGGACCTCCATCTCGGCACTGAGGACCGCGATCGGCAACATGTCGAGGTGGCTGTTTCTTTCGGTGCTGGGTCCTTCGGTACCAGGATCCGCGCCAGGGAATGGGACCGGTGCCATGGTGACAAAGGGCTTGGTGCCAGGGTACGGGAGCTGCGCACACTGCGTGAGGCGGACCTGGAGCAATGCCGCCTTGAGCGTGATGCCTCTGGTGCCGTGGACCGTCCTTGGTGCTGCGGGGAGGAGGAGCTCGACGACTCATAGTCGGAGCTGCGAAGGGAGCCGCCACACTCTGCCCTCTCTGGCCGTCTGGAGGGAGACTTCGCCCCTAACGGGGGACTCAAACATCCACCTGAGGCACCCAGCACAGGTTTACCCCAGGACACCGGTCCCTGCGCCCTCGGCTGAGGGGGGGACGGAGGCGTGGGCATGGCCATTAAGACGCATGCTGTGTGGAATGCCTCCAGCGTCAACGGTCCTTGCAAGGGCGCTCCCCCACCCTCAGGAGTCAGGGGAGGCTCCCTGCGTGGAGATGCAGGCGCCGGAGCAGGCTCAACGGGCCGTGGTTGGTGCATCTCCTGGCTCGACCCCGGACGCGCAGGCGGTACGGGGGAGCCCTGGCGCTTGGTACCCTGGCGTCTTCGTCTCTTGGGCACCAGAGACTGGCGGCGTCGGGTTGACTTCGGTACCGGTGGAGTGCTCTGCACTGAGGAGATGCTCAGTGCCGCGGGGGAACGCCCCGGTTCAGAGTCCGGGCGAAGCGCCGCCTCCATTAAAATAGCTTCAGTCGGATATCTCGCTCTTTTTGAGTCCACGGCGTGAAGGCTTTGCAAATTTTACATTTGTCCCGACGATGCTGCTCCCCCTAGGCATTTGAGACAGCAATTGTGGGGGTCGCTTACAGGCAGAGGCTTGCCGCAAGTGGCACAAGATTTAAAACCAGAAGAGCCGGGCATGGTCCGGCCCTAAGCCCCTAACAGCGCTTTCTACTCTAATTCTAACTATCTTAACTACTTAACAAACACTTAACTCTAACTATTCAACTACTGAACAACGATTACAGTCCATAAGAGGAATGCTACTTGCTAGAAGGCAAGAGGCAAGACGTTCCAGCAACCATCACGGTTGGAAAGAAGGAACTGAGGGCCCATAGGGTCGGCGGTGCCTCATATATCATGGCATAAGCACGGTACTTTGGGGGCACCTAAGTCAACCCTACGGGGTCTGCTAAGGGGAAAAAAGTTCTGGGAACCAGTGCACGGTGGCGTGTACTCACCTATATTGGAATGGATATGAGCAATCACTCGAAGTAGAACTAGGACTATTACTTCAGAGTTTAAACCAAGGAACGTTTCATAGATTACCAGATATTTAAGGCCAAGAAGGGACCATTAGAAATTAGATCATCTAATTTGGCCTCATGTATAACACAGATCATAGAATTTCACAGAGTTATCCCTGCATTAAGTCCAATAATTTCTGTATGCCTAAACTATATCTTCCAGAAAGGGATCTAATCCTGACTTGAAGAGAGCCAGAAATGGCTTTGCCGTTTGTTCCAATGGTTAATCCGTTAGCTTTCGGCCTCAAGGACAAGCACACTGAAGCTTTTCTAAGCAAGACAGCTGTAGGAAGGGTATCTTTTCCTCAAAACCAGTGGGAGGACTCATTGGGAATTCTTCATAGGACTAATATGGTGCAGTTTTACCACAAGCATCAACATTCCTTCACCATACAATTTGTAATGTACACTGACAAGGAAGTCTCTGAGTAGGTCTCAAACTTCTTCCAAACTCTCATAACATACTGAATTTGTTTACTCTGTTTTATTGAGCAGTTATTGATGCCTGGAATCCCCTTGCTCTGTCCTAGCTATTCATCAACTGTTACTAAAAAATAGCATGTAATGCATATATACTTATAGATGTAGTGATAAGTGGAGGTCAAATCATTCCTTAAATATCACGGGCAAGTACACTCTTGTCCTTGTTTTGAATTGCGGAAAGTTCTTTGAAAAACAGACAAAAATATAATTTTATGAGCTATTTTAAGAAGTATGCCCATTTGTTGTTAATTGACATTTGGAGTAGTAAGTGAAAACAAATAAAGGTAACAACAAAAATGAGTCTTCTCAGAGTTATGCTCCAGCAGAGGAAATTACATTACATTTGAAGAGTGAAGAAACTCAGCCAGTTTTCTCAAATACATGTAGCACTAGAAAAGTAGTTGTCCCATCTTATTTGAAAAGCCAGATCTAAAATACATTTTTTTCTGCTAAATTAAATGAACACTAAATATAAGAAAATATTCTCTTTACTGTGCCTATTCTTTGAACACTAAATACCACACCAGAAATAACTGACTATAGACTTTCTTCATCAGGCCATCAGTAGTGTCAGATGTACGATTATAACTTGATTGTTGGTCTACCTTTCTCCTCCTCATGAGTGGGGTTAAAAAGCAAGCGGAAGTGCTAGTGAAAAAAGAGCATTTCTAAAAGAAAAGCAGACTTGTGGTCTAAACTATATTTGTAAAAGTTCATTAAAAACCTCAGACAAGTGGCCTCTTTCTAAGATATTTTTAGCTCATTTTCCGTTTTAATGTAGCCTTCCTGTTTCTCATGATTACTTCTCTGGTTTGGACGCATCATTGTATATAGGATGTCAAACACAGACTTCACTAAAAGACTACAGAGGGTCATCTCAAGTATTAATTTTGCATCTGAATGCTAATGATGTGCTGTCTTATCAATAAAATTACTCTTGTACAAATGTTATTGAAAACCATAGCTCAAGTAGGGAAATCAGACATGTTAACAAACCATATAGATTAAGGACATGCATATTATTCTGAATGGGAGTCTCATAGGGATGGTGGTGTTCAGAAAGTGGGGGTGGAGGGAATAAAAGAGGAGAAAATTTATCCCTCCCCAGAAATTAGTGTGTACCCAAAGAAGTGGGGTAAGCCTATTCACCTACAGAGGTTGCACTAGAATGAGGTTGATGCTGATGAACTGGAACAAGGAAAATCGCTGGATAGATAAAAATGGTAGCCCAGAATGAAAGCGGTGGAGGAAAATTTACAATCTGCTTAGGCCAGCTGAATGCACTCAGTCAGTGCCTTGGATTAGTGTGGGATTTAGACTCCCCATTCCCATGCTACAAAATTGAAATATTCAAGGTTAAGTTGAGCCAGCTGAGTCAATGGGTGTGAAGAAGATAGTGACATGGAAGGAACTAGTGTTAATTCTAAGAAGTTGGGTTTTTGTCTTAATGGTAAACATTATCATAAAATGTTTTATTAATTTCTTTACACAAGTTATTTTTCCTGAAGATGATTGTTATTTGATCAAAGTATGAAACTAAAACGAGACTATATGTCAGTGACAATTATATTAATTTCTCTTCCTCCCCCAAAGCAGGTACACGTGTTTTTGTAAAAACTTGACATTCATAGAAAGTTAATCTTTAAAACCTTTACGTTATACACGTATAATATGAATAAGAACAATTCTCTTGCCTTCTGGACGGTATTGTGCAACAATGGTTACTGCTTGGCCTGCATTCTTCAAGGCTGCTGCTGCTTGTTCATGGGTTGCAGCTTTAAGGTCTACACCATTTACCTACAAAAAAAATTTCAAAATCTCTTTATCAGAGTAAACAATCATGTTAATTGAAATGTATCACAGAATTATAGAAGATTAGGGTTGGAAGGGTCCTCAGGAGGTCATCTAGTCCAACTCCTTGCTCAAAGCAGAACCAACCCCAACGAAATCATCCCAGCCAGGGCTTTTAATATACTAGTCAGTGAAAATTCATATGAAATAACCTATTTTTCACTGCAACGATTATTTAACTTCTTTTCCAATTGTTATTACAAACCAGATATTAAATATTATTGAATAAGATATTGAAATCCAAGGTATAGATACCCATTTTTCACACAGATCCACCCGCTGAGTAATGAAGGAGTGATCACAATACTTAAACATATTTCTCAGACATAAATTCATGAATTTGTATTGACAGTACCTTAAGCTTTCCTAAAATTTGTGATCCTTTTCACTATTTTTCACAACACTCTTTCCATTATTACTTTCAGAAAAACTAACATCATGTTTCTTTGTAGGTTTAACTTTTCTATTTAACAGGTCTCAGCTTTTAGACATTGGAATAATCAGAGTGGAAATAAAAGGCAGGTGACAGTAGTATGTTGCAGAAAGGAGGTTTCAATGCTCCACAGTAAACCATCACTTTTCTCAAAGGGCCACAAATTATCTAGGAAGCACCTCATTTCTTGTTACATACCCATATGCAAGAGTGCACTTACTACAATGTATGTAAATATATCTAGTGACTGTTTAGATGGGTCAATAAGAATTTTTAAAATGTGCTAGTTTCTGTCTTTTTAAAGGCTATAAAACACAGGTTCCATCCACTTGTGTGAATTTAAATTTGCATTTTACTTTTTATGAGTCTTAATTATCTGTTGTTTAAATAGTGATTAATTTGCACATTCTTAATGGCTGTAGGATCTCAAGACATAATGTACCTTTTAGTGCTGCACATGTGTGCAGATGCCAATATTCTCTAGAACACTTCAATTGGCCAAGAAATAAAGATGCCCAGGGACAGGAAATTGCATTTTGAAATGAAACAACTTGACTCATTTTCATCTATTTCTTATATTTCAAAATAGCTAAAACATATTAATCTACATTATGGACTACTGACCTCCAAAACTTCAATTTAAACATGTAAAATGTAGTTATTTGACATGCAGCACAAAGTACTGTACAACTTTAATAATATAGCCACAGCAGATTTATAAATTATCAGAAAAAAATGCTCCTAAACCTAGATTTTCTATACTACATTATAGTAGTCCAAAGACAATTTTTACAGCTGCTATGACCCCTCCGCCCTTAAAAAAAGTATATTTCATGGAAAAGCTGACACTAACCTAAATATAGAGGTCCTGCTTTAATTATTTTTTTACATAACTATCATATTATAATGTAACTGTCCTCTGCAACAAACTCCATAAATTAAGGCTGAATATTAATTTAAAGAGCAAGTGTACAAAAACCTTAGGTCCTTCAATATTAATAAACAAAAAGACTTTCAGACTAGAAGAATGTAAAAACTAATAAAAGGCATTAGACTGCAGTGTCAAAATTAGCAAGGAATTTTAGATTCTATTTTAGTTACTATATTCTAACCACAATACTAATCTCCCTCAAACTCCTCCCAAGCAAAAAAGAAACACTGAAAGCATCTCCACTATGTCACTAATGAAACAAAACCAGCTTGTATTCTTCAACATTCTGTACTGCAATAGAGTATATTTTTAAATATAAAAAGTGAAGGTTTGCTAAGTTACCTGGTACCATCGCATGGCACTGATACTACAATGCAGGGGAATCCTGAGAGGAGAGTGGAGAAAGTGTACTGCTTTCTAGGGAGCCACTTTGTTAAGTATATGGAGTGGTTCTGACTGCCGTGGAGGTAGCTGTGTCCATCTCTCTTCTGGCAGAGGGAACATGATGAATGTTTGAGGGACGAGGCATAGTGTGTTTAACTACCAGTTGCAGGATCCATTTTGGGGAACTGGTGCCTATGTTCTCCTCAAAGACTGGTTCCAGACTGGTTTTGTCATGCTTTCTAGGGCTTCTGCTAGATCTCATGTTCATTACATGACTATTTTTGGAGCACTACTCCTAAGTTTCTCCACCTCCAGAACAGCCTGTTCTTCAGCAAGCCAACATTGCTTCATTGTAAAGACACATCTTGCAGTTTGTCATAAATCTGTCTTGCTCTTCTTTCATACTTAGATGGCCCCCTTACTGTAGCCTCACAATTTTTAATGTATCCTCACAATATCCCCGTGAGGTAGGGGAGAGCCATTATTCCCATGATACAGATAGGGAACTGAGGCCCTAAAATTATGTTTCGTACACTAAGGCTGGGTATGGGGAACCTGAGCTTGCGGATTTGTTTTTTCTAAGCCTGTGGTTGAGCATCCACACAGCATGGTAAACCTGGGTTTACAATTGTTGGAACCATGTCTCTCAACCGTGCTAACGTGTCCATGCTGCATTATGCTGGCCTTCTGCTTAACCTGCATCCACACTGCAAAATAACAGCGTTTGGACTTGAGTCACAGTTGGACTTGGATTCTGACCCACTACACCCAGCAGGGTCCTATGACTCAAGTTATGAGTGGTTGCTGACTCATGTACATCTACACATGAATAAAAGCCCCATGGCATGACTGCAGCTGACAACCTTGGCTCATAGGGCTGAAAACTGCTGTGCAGACTTTCAGTCTTGGGGAACGCTCCCCCCCACAAGAGTCCGGGTTCCAACCTGAGCCCGAATGTTTACATAGCAATTTTTCAGCCCTGGAGCCTGAGTCCTGCAAGCCCAAGTCAGCTGATCTGGGCCAGTTGTGAGTTTTTTATCCCCATTCAGACTTACCCTAAATGACTTGCTGGGGGTCACACAGGAAGTCTGTGGCAGAGCAGGGAACTGAACCTATGCCTCCAAAGTCCCAGTCTAGCACTCTAACCACTGCACCATCCTTCTCTGCACACTCACAGGCACAGCAGACTTGTATGGCCTGTAATTTATCTATTTTATTTTTATGGATCCAAAAAATTTATTTCCCCCTGCTTTAAAACAGTGTTTAAAAAAAAACAACAACAACAACAAAAACAGATGGTATCAGGGTTATTTTGTCAAATGTGGGGTGCACCCCCAGAATGTTTGGCTTTTAAATTAGGTCTCTAAAGCGGATAACATGAAGCAGAATACTTATTTCTTGTCCCCCATTCTCAAAATTAGCCCAACTAGTTAACTAGGTGCTCTTGCAATGCATCAGATAAACCATCAAAGTAAAACAGTCTTAAGAGGCAGAAAGACATTTTTTTAAATTAAATTAAATTTAAATTAATGAATCCTACCGAAATTATACGATCTCCTTTCCTGAGCTCACCACTCAGATCAGCAGGCCCTCCCGCGAGAATGAAAGAAATGAAAATTCCTTCTCCATCTTCCCCTCCCACAATGTTGAAACCAAGCCCTGTTGATCCACGATGTAGGACAACTTTCCTAGGTTCTCTAAAAGACAGAAGAAAATGATGAGATCCTGGTCATTATTCATGAATCAATGTAAGAGAATCAGTGTAAGGTTGTTTATTAAAACAACCTTCCTAAAAAAAATTAAAAAAAAGATAAAGTGTCAGACAGCACACTTCTCATTTTAAGGTGCCACACACATTTTTTCTTGAATGCTTAAGTAAAAATACCCACCTTCTGTTACATATACACTCATATTAGCTTTTACAGTGCAGTGTATAAAACTGTTTACAGTCTATTAACTATTAACATATGATATGCATTCTAAGTTTCACATAATGCTACACTTCTGCTTGGCACTACACTGTCAATTATTCTATGTATTTCTGTAGTGCCTAGGAGCCCGAGTCCTGGATCAGGGCTGCACTGTGCTAGGCATTGTACAAACACAACAGAAAGATGGTCCCTGCCCCAAGGAGCTTACAATGTAGGCGTAAGACAAAAGCCGACATGTAGATGCAATAAACTGGGGGAAGCATACTAGTCATCTTGATAAACAGAGGGCACTGATGTAATAATTGCAGCCTAACAGTCCTACCCTAATTATAAGCTTAACTGTGGGAAACTGGATAAAAAATTATAAAATGTTCCAATCACCTATAACAAACATTAATGGAAAAAGTACAAAAGAAAGACAAAAGACTAGATTAGGCTAAACAAAAAGGCCTATTGATATAACTCAGGGATATAAAATCATATCTGGTAAACCATAGGTGTGTGGGACCTGAAATCAATGGACCAAAACTGGTGTGTAGGAATTAGGCATATTGGTGGAGTATAAAGGGATGGGCTATTCCACCAATCATCCTCTTCTAGGGGCCTTAAAAAAAGGAGACTTCAGGGGAAGACTCAAATAAGTGAAGTGGTTGGCTGGAAGATAGGTGAACTGGAAGGCGCAAGCATTACCATTCCTGGGACCCCAGGATGCATCTGTCACTGTAGGACCTTTGCTTTCCTGATCCTGAGAGATGTCCTGACCAGAACAAGCCAGAAAGATGAATCCAGATGACATCAACACCTCCAGTGATTCTGGCTCAATCCCAACCATCACCTGGAACATGAGACTTAGGTTTCTGCTATCACCTCTTCTGTCTTATGTCATTTTCCACCCTCACAGTATTTCTTCTCTTTCCTATTCCTCTTTTCTCTTCTGTGTAGTAAGAGTCTGTCTTAGCTGGCCAAAACTATCTATTTTGTAACATTGCTGCGAGCCCATGACCAGTGAGGTAGCTAAAAGAAATGGCCTAAACAGCCTGATGCTGGTACAAATTTGACACATCTTGGAGTGACTGATAAGAGCATATGCTATGCCTGTGCTTCTTCAATAGGTAGGTTGCAAGTAAATGTCAGCACCAAACACAGAAATTGGATTTTCTATTTTTGCTATTCTTTTCTGTCTCCTTGCATATGTGTTTGTCCTATTTTGTTGTCAGGAAAGCAGGATTGGAGGACTTTAACAGCAGCAGCTCTGTAGCTGCCGGGAGGTGTGGCCTCCCTTAGAGATTGATGGAGAGGAAGGGTCAAACTCCTTCTGGGGGGCGGAACTCGGAAGTCTACTCCCACCTGACCAGAAGCAGAGAGGTGGGACAGAAAGGGGAAGTATAAAGGGCGGTCCTTCCAGTTCAGTTGGGAGAAAGCGGCTGAGGGAGAAGGATGCCTCTCCCTGGGTGCTGGGACCGGAGCCTGACTGCTACCCTGAGGAGAAATAGCCAGAGCTGCCCACCGACTGGAGCCCAGAGGATTTGCCAGAGCTGCCTGAGCCCAGTGTACCGAAAGAAGTACCCAGGCCTTTTGACCTGGAGGAACTGCCAGAAATCCCTAATCCCTGTGAACCAGAGGAGATACCTGGCCCTTGTGACCTGGAGGAGCTGCCATCCGCTGACAACTCCAAGAAGCTGCCAGACCTGCCACCAATCGATGAGGCCAAAGGGCTGTGGAATCTCCCCCTGGCAGAGTACCCTGAGGAGACAGAGGGTGACTCAGAGAACAAGGTACTCCAGGGAAAGAGGGGAAGGAAGGAGCCCAAGAAAGCCAAACAACAGTACGGCTGTGTTGTGGCCTATAGCGGAGATAGTGCATTTTGGCTGGAGTCCCGCTGACTCAGTGACGGGACACCCCCCTCACTGCCAGAGCCCTGGACTGGAACGCAGGGGAGTCGGGTGGGCCTGTGTCCTCCTCCCCCTTCCTATCCCCATCTAGTGGTGAACTCCCTGTCTTCCCGCCCGTCTGCCCCGCCCTGCCTGAGAGCCGGGGTGTAAAGTGTTTGTTTGCCTTGCCTGAGGGCTGGGCCTTGGACAATTTGCTTGCCCTATATAGGGCTAGAGGCTATATGCCTTGCCACCCCGCCCAGCCTGGGCTGTAACAGAAGATTAGAGTTGGAAGGGACCTCAGGAAGTCATCTAGTCCAACCCCCTGGCTCAAAGCAGGACCAACCCCCACTAAAGCATCCCAGTCAGGGCTTTGTCAAACCACAACTTAAAAACCTCTAAAGCTGCAGATTCCACCACTTCCCTAGATAACCCATTCCAGTGCTTCACCATCTTCCTACTGAAAAAGCGTTTCCTAATATCCAACCTAGACCTCCCCCACTGCAACCTGAGACCACTGCTCCTTGTTCTGTCATCTACAACCACTGAACGGCCTAGCTCCATCCTCCCTGGAACCCCCTTTCAGGTAGCAAAAGGCTGTTATCAAATCCCCCCTCATTCTTCTCTTTTGCAGAATAACCAAGCCTAGTTCCCTCAGCCTCTCCTCAAAAGTCATATTCTCTAACCCCCTAATCATTTTTTTTGCCCTCCACTGCACTCCCTCCCATTAGTCCACAACCTTTCTGTAGTGGGGGGCCCAAACTGGACACAATATTCCAAATGTGGCCTCACCAGTGCAGAATAGAGGGGAATAATCACTTCCCTCAATCTGCTGGCAATGCTCCTACTAATGTAGCCCAATATGCTGTTATTCTTCTTGGCAATAAGTTCACACTGTTGACTCATATCCAGCTTCTTGTCCACTGTAACCCCAGCAGAACTGCTGCCTAGCCAGTCGGTCCCCAGTTTGTAGCAGTGCAATGGATTCTTCCGTCCTAAATGCAGGACTCTGCATTTATCCTTGTTGAACCTCATCAGATTTCCTCCAGTTTGTCTAGGTCACTCTGTATCCTATCCCTGCCCTCCAGTGTATCTACCACTCCTCTAATCTTAGTGTCATCTGCAAACTTGCTGATGATGCAATCCACTTCATCCTCCAGATCAATAATTAAGATGTTGAACAAAACTGGCCCCAGGACAGATCCCCTAGGGCACTCTGCTTGTTACCAGCTGTCAAACAGACATCGAACTGTTGATCACTACCCGTTGAGCCCGATGATCTAGCCAACTTTCTATCCATCTTATAGTCCATTCATCCAACCCATACTTCAACTGGCTAGGAATATTGCGGGAGACTGTAACAAAAGCTTTGCCTAAATCAAGGTATCCACTTTGCAGTGGGTAGCATCATGTCCACTGCTTTCCCCACATCCACAGAGCCAGACATATCTCATCATAGAAGACAATCAGGTTGGTCAGGCATGACTTGCTCTTGGTGAATTCATACTGACTGTGTCCCTGAGGACTGGAAAAAAGCAAATATAGTTCCCATCTTCAAAAAAGGGAGGAAAGAGGATCCAGGGAACTACAGACCGGTCAGCCTCACCTCAATCCCTGGAAAAATCATGGAGCAGGTCCTTAAGGAATCCATTTTAAGGCACTTGGAAGAGAGGAAGGTGATCAGGAACAGTCAATACGGATTCAACAAGGGAAAGTCATGCCTGACCAACCTGATTGCTTTCTATGATGAGGTGACTGGCTCTGTGGATGTAGGGAAGGCGGTGGATGTGATATACCTTGACTTTAGCAAAGCTTTTGATACGGTCTCCCACAGTATTCTTATCAGGAAGTTAAAGAAGTATGGGTTGGATGAATGGACTATAAAATGGATAGAGAATTGGCTAGAGCATAGGGCTCAACGAGTAGCGATCAATGGCTCCGTGTCTAGCTGGCAACCGGTCACAAGCGGAGTTCCCCAGGGATCGGTCCTGGGGCCGGGTTTGTTCAACATCTTTATTAATGATCTGGAGGATGGGGTAGATTGCACCCTCAGCAAGTTTGCGGACGACACTAAGCTGGGGGGAGTGGTAGATACCCTGCAAGGTAGGGATAGGATACAGAGTGACCTAAACAAACTGGAGGATTGGGCCAAAAGAAATCTAATGAGGTTCAACAAGGACAAGTGCAGAGTCCTCCACTTAGGAAGGAAGAATCCCATGCACAGCTATAGACTGGGGACCGACGAGCTGGGCAGCAGCTCTGCAGAAAAGGACCTGGGGGTAACAGTGGATAAAAAGCTGGATATGAGTCAGCAGTGTGCCCTGGTTGTCAAGAAGGCTAATGGCATATTGGGCTGCATTAGGAGGGGCATTGCCAGCAGGTCACGGGAAGTGATTATTCCCCTCTATTCGGCATTGGTGAGGCCGCATTTAGAATATTGTGTCCAGTTTTGGGCCACCCACTACAAAAAGGATGTGGACAAGTTGGAGAGAGTGCAGCGGAGGGCAACCAAAATGATTAGGGGGCTGGAGCATAGGACTTATGAGGAGAGGCTGAGAGAACTGGGCTTGTTTAGTCTGCAAAAGAGAAGAGTGAGGGGGGATTTGATAGCGGCCTTTAACTACCTGAAAGGGGGTTCCAGGGAGGATGGGGCTAGGCTGTTCTCGGTGGTGGCAGATGACCGAACAAGGAGCAACGGTCTCAAGTTGCAGGGCGGGAGGTCTAAGTTGGACATTAGGAAAAAGTTTTTTACTAGGAGGGTGGTGAAGCACTGGAATGGGTTACCTAGGGAGGTGGTGGAATCTCCATCCTTAGAGGTTTTTAAGGTGAGGCTTGACAAAGCCCTGGTTGGGATGATATAGCTGAGGTTAGTCCTGCTTTGAGCAGGGGGTTGGACTAGATGACCTCCTGAGGTCCCTTCCAACTCTAATATTCTATGATTCTATGATGCCTACGCTTTTGCAGCTTCTATGGTGGAAGAAAATAACTTTTTCTTTGCCTTCTGCACAGTCAACATAAAAGTTAAAAATATTTATGGGGCAGCTGTTCTGCCTCTGCATGACATTTCCACCACCAGTATCCTAGCCATCTTCCTTCTTGCCTCATTTGTTGAAGATCACCTGTACACCAGGGTGACCTTTGAAAATGATACTGGCAAAGAGGGCATCTAGGGGCCACTTCTTCAATGCTGCAGGACAGAAGAGCACAATAATGACCTACCAAACTACCGAGGAATTGGTCTGTTAGTGGAACAAGATTCACACTCAGAATTCTCTGGAACATTTTTAGTCCCATTAATCTTTGAGGGTAGACCATCAGAACAGCTCCCTGACCCTGACAGGAGAGATGAGTCCCAACTTCAAACTGCAGAAAGTAACTATTACTCTATGACGCAGGTTTAAAATCCAAGTTACTTAGACTGTAAGCGTTCTGGAGGCTGAGACTGTCTTTTTGTTCTGTGTTGGTCCAGTGCCCAGGTGTTACGATAATAAAACCAACCAACCAACCATCGAGCCTTCAGTTCCAACCCAAAAAACCTAGGTCTTAAGTGTGGCCAGCTGCCTGAGCTGATCCAGTACCTATCTAGGATAAGCCCATAGTTATCATGACGGCCATGAAATCCTGAGCTGCCTCGGAAGATTTATCATCTACATGCAAATTCAGTATAATCAATCTCACATTTCCAGTGCCAAGATAGTGAGAAATTCAATCAGCTCACAAAGTGACTTGGCAATGCAGCAGAGCAAATGGTACACTAAAAGTCCCATCTTAATTCCATACTGGAACCCACATACTAAGTGGGAACAGTATCTGATCCAGTTTTGGAGGGGACCTCATACACTTTAGGCAGGATGCAATCAGTATGGCCACAACTACAGCAGAATTAGTGAGCACAACTAGAATAAATAAGCAACAATTTGTAAATTTTATGGAAATATTCACTAGTATTAAAATATTTTTAGGCTTACATTTATTTCTTGAAATATCACACTTTTGACATTTTGATCATTTACACATAAAACATTAGCTTCCCGGATTAACTAATCTGAACTCATCAATTAAACTTGGATTAACCATTCCTTACCTGGTAATCTCATCATCTCCAACCATTCCCTTGGGAACTGGGGAATATCTTCCTGGTGATGATGGTGGCAAAGATTGTCCTAAATAGGTAGCTGGACTGATATGGTTATCCACTGGCTGAGAATAAGCTTAAAATAAAAGATACAAGTGTTTAGATGATGAAAAAAAATAAAAGTATCTATGCAAATGTAAAATATATTATTATAGGGGGCTGTTTTATTTCAGTCGAATAGTTTATTTAAAATGTCTCAGGCTTATGATACTGTGCCATCATGGAAGCTAAGCAGATTAATGCAAATTTCCCATACTGCTTCCCCACATATGTAAATCAGTAAGTCAAATAACTGTCAATTCGCTTTACTATAACTGCAAAGTCTTTTTTATATACGTATTTCTTTTTTAAATAAAAAGCATTGTGAATAGTAAGCACCAGTGAGGATAGAAATTATCTTTTTTGGCCACGTGTCTATAACTTTACTAAACCTAAGGTCTAAAAGCAACCAGTCCTAGTAACAGTGAAAAGGGGTGGGCATTTAAGATCACTGCTGCTGCATGCTGACAGCAGTTTCCCAGCCTTTCAGTGCACAGATCCAGAGTATCCTAACATTTCCTGGGCCCACCCGACTACTTTGATTCCCAGGCCTAAACAAAGCTATGGTACCCTGCACAGCCACCTCATGAGGCAATTCCCAGGCCTTATTCAAGTGCCTGTGAGTCTCTGTGCAAATCCAACCGCCTCCTCTGGCGAAGTCGATGCCATATTGACAAGAAAGGGAAGGGGAATTAGTCCAGCTCCTGACCTCTTTGGGACTGGTAGCACCAACCATCCTCATATTCATTTTACGTCCACTGTGTGAAACTCTCACCCATGCTACTTCCTGCCTAGCTCAGGGCAGAGCCCATCATGCAGCGATTCCTGCATCAAGCATATTCACTCTGACTGAACACAGATGTTAGAAAAGCATACAATCTTAAATTAAAGATTTCAATTAATGGAGAATCAACTATACCTCTAGGTAAGTTGTTCCAGGGGTAACTATACTCTGGGAGGCTAAAATGAGGGGGAAAGGAATCAAAGAGAGCTGGCTGTATTTTAAAGAAACCTTATTGAGGGCACAGGAACAAATCATCCTGATGTGCAGAAAGAATAGCAAATATGGTAGGCGTCCAGCTTGGCTTAACAAAGTAGTCTTTGGTGAACTTAAACACAAAAAAGAAGCTTACAATAAGTGGAAGCTTGGTCAGATGACTAGGGCGGATTATAAAAATACTGCTCGAACATGCAGGAATGAAATCAGGAAGGCCAAAGCACAACTGGATTTGCAGCTAGCAAGGGACGTGAAGGGCAACAAAAAGGGTTTCTACAGGTATGTTACCAACAAGAGGAAGATTAGGGAAAGTGTGGGCCCCTTACTGAAAGGGGGAGGCAACCTAGTGACAGAGGATGTGGAGAAAGCTGAGGTACTCAATGCCTTTTTTGCCTCTGTCTTCACAAACAAGGTCAGCTCCCAGACTACTGCACTGGGTGGCACAGAATGGGAAGGAGGCGAACATCCCTCAGGGCTGAAGGAACAGGTCCAAGACTATTTAGAAAGATTGGACATACACAAGTCCATGGGGCCAGATGCAATGCACCCAAGGATGCTGAGGGAGTTGGCTGATATGATTTCAGAGCCATTGGCTATTATCTTTAAAAGCTCGTGACAACTGGGGGAGGTCCCTGATGACTGGAAAAAAGCAAATATAGTTCCCATCTTCAAAAAAGGGAGGAAAGAGGATCCAGGGAACTACAGACCGGTCAGCCTCACCTCAATCCCTGGAAAAATCATGGAGCAGGTCCTCAAGGAATCCATTTTAAGGCACTTGGAAGAGAGGAAGGTGATCAGGAACAGTCAACATGTATTCACCAAGGGAAAGTCATGCCTGACCAATCTGATTGCTTTCTATGAAGAAGTGACTGGCTTTGTGGATGTGGGGAAAGCGGTGGACATGATATACCTTGACTTTAGCAAAGCTTTTGATACTGTCTCTCACAGTATTCTTATCAGGAAGTTAAAGAAGTATGGATTGGATGAATGGACTATAAAATGGATAGAGAATTGGCTAGAGCATAGGGCTCAATGAGTAGTGATCAATGGCTCCATGTCTAGCTGGCAACCGGTCACAAGCAAAGTGCCCCAGGGGTCGGTCCTGGGGCTGGTTTTGTTCAACATCTTTATTAATGATCTGGAGGATGGGGTGGATTGCACCCTCAGCATGTTTGCAGATGACACTAAGCTAGGGGGAGTGGCAGATACCCTGGAAGGTAGGGATAGGATACAGAGTGACCTAAACAAACTGGAGGATTGGGCCAAAAGAAATCTGATGAGGTTCAACAAGGACAAATGCAGAGTCCTCCACTTAGGAAGGAAGAATCCCATGCACAGCTATAGACTGGGGACCGACAAGCTGGGCAACAGTTCTGCAGAAAAGGACCTGGGGGTAACAGTGGATAAGAAGCTGGATATGAGTCAGCAGTGTGCCCTGGTTGCCAAGAAGGCTAATAGCATATTGGGCTGCATTAATAGGAGCACTGCCAGCAGATTGAGGGAAGTGATTATTCCCCTCTATTCGGCATTGGGGTGAGGCCGCATATGGAGTATTGTGTGCAGTTTTGGGCCCCCCACTACAAAAAGGATGTGGAGAAGTGGGAGAGAGTCCAGTGGAGGGCAACAAAAATGATTAGGGGGCTGGAGCACAAGACTTATGAGGAGAGGCTGAGGGAACTAGGCTTGTTTAGTCTGCAGAAGAGAAGAATGAGGGGGATTTGATAGCAGCTTTTAACTACCTGAAAGGAGGTTCCAGGGAGGATGGAGCTAGGCTTTTCTCAGTGGAGGCAGATGACAGAACAAGAAGCAACGGTCTCAAGTTGCAGGGGGGGAGGTCTAGGTTGGACATTAGGAAAAAGGTTTTCACTAGGAGGGTGGTGAAGCACTGGAATGGGTTACCTAGGGAGGTGGTGGAATCTCCATCTTTGGAGTTTTTAAGATGCGGCTTGACAAAGCCCTGGCTGGGATTATTTAGCTGAGGTTAGTCCTGGTTAGTCCTGCTTTGAGCAGGGGGTTGGACTATATGACCTCCTGAGGTCCCTTCCAACTTTATGATTCTATGACTCTACCTTCCATGTAGCCCTTGGTGTGGGGATTTCCCATGTTAGGATTGGTTCCAGCAGGATTAAGGATTCTGGGTCCAAGAGGATGGCAATATCCTCTGGAGTGGTGTATGTATCTCCCGTTGCGAGAGAGTGGAGAGGATTACTTTTTTTTGAGGCACTGGCAGAGTTTATCTTGTCATGGTTATCAGAACTGACAACTCCTTATCTTGGCACAACAGCACCGTGAGCATAGAAGGAGTCTGCTGTTTCTTTCTTGCTGATACTGGGGACAGTCTTGCTTCTGAGACTAATACTGGGGTCGAGGCACTCTTGCTCTTCAGTGCTGGGAGAGTGGTACTGTGCTCTCTGTGAGCTGTCAACATTCCCATATCGGGGCACGGGTTCTCACCTGACTTGGAGGGTGTTGGAGAAGAGGTCCTTTTCTTGGATGAAAATGCCGACAGGGATTTCTCTCTCTTCTTGTGGAAGTGTTTCATAGCTTCCTTATGCCCGTTTGATGTATTCCTTAGCACTACTCTTATCAGCCCCAGAGCCAGAGGGCATTGTGCTCAGGAGTGCTTTTTGATGCTCTGCCTGATATATGGGAGTGAGGGGTCCTTATCGGCCAGGGTCAGATTGGGGGCTCATAGCATGACCCATTAGGAAACTCTGAAGGCTATTACTCACAGGCTTGACAGGTTCAGTTTGGGAAGAATTAGGTACTGGTGCACTTCCCTAAGGCACAGAGGCACTTGTGGTGGTTGCTGATGATCGTGAAGGCCCAGGGACAGGAAATGCAGTTTGTAAATCCAAGGAACTTGGGCATGCTAGTCACCCCATATGGTGTGGGGAGATGGGGACACTGAAGTAGGGGGAGAATATCAAAGCCATAATTACTAAAAATTAGACTAAATTATAAAAACTATCTAAAACTGTCAAACTATATGCTAAAAACTATTTTAAAATATTTACAGTTTGATGCAGAAGCTGCTAGCAAATGCTGTGGAGACTGAAGTGGTTTTATTTCTGACCATGGTCAGCAAAAAGGAACTGAAGAAGCAATCAGTCCCATTGTCCATTATACCCTGGATTTGGAGCAGGAGGACGACAAGGGCTCAGGCATGTACGCAGAGACTGTTAACAAGAACTTTTTGGTCTCAGGTGCATGAAGAGCATGTGCTGCCATACAGGAATATATATAGGGACCATCACTTGAAGAATACATACTAGTTTCATTTTCAGATTGGAAAAACAGACTCAAGAGATTAAGCGTTTAGACCAAACCTACACAGCAAAGCAGACACACAACTAAGATTCAGAGAGGTAGCCGTGTTAGTCTGTATACAGCAAAAACAACGAGAGTCCTGTAGCTCTTTAAAGACTAACACATTTAATTTCTGCAGGCATAAGCTTTCGTGGGCTATACCCCACTTTGTCAGACGTCTGACAAAATGGGTTACAGCCCACGAAAGCTTATGCCTGCAGAAATTAAATTTGTTAGTCTTTAAAGAGCTACAGGACTCTTGCTGTTTCAACTAAGATTGGAATTTGAGGATTCCTGGTACCCAGTCCCTTGCTCATTCTATTAGACTATTTCTGCCTCACACTATAAATCAGAAAGCTGAATATACGTAAATAACTTATAGATTAAATCTGTACTCAGTAATGTATGTCAAAGTTTAAGTGACATTCTGTTCTAGGTGAAAGTATCAATTATTTTCTACTGCAAATTTGATTCCCAACCCCATCCCCAAAATCATTCTCCACTTACACTGCATATACTATCCCTTTAAAGACCTCATCAGTCTTATAAATATTCTATTCCCTAGTCTCTTAGCACAACATCTCTCATTATATCATTAGATTGATATTAATGGTAGCTGCTGAAAGCAGATGACCGACTTGCATAATCAATATACTCGAACTCTTCGAACGTCCTTTCTGTTCCAGTCTGTTTTGCCTAACACAAGCAGTGATTGCTGCTAGAAATCAATAAAACTCATTTGTTGATGACAGCAAATGAGCCAACAACTAAAAGCTACTTACGAGTCAGGGACAGAAAATGAAAAATCACTATATATGTATATATAAGCATTTGTACAAACAAATAATGACATATTACAGTAAAGAACACAAAACAATTTTAGACTTGTCTGGCAATCAAATGCATTTCTTCCTGATGTACTCTATTTAGTCACCAAAAAAACCCGCCCTTTGTTGATCAGGGCCTGAAATTGCTCTTTACTGTACTGAGGCACCTTCTTAAACACAGTGAACCCGTTGTGAATGGTGAAATCATACTTGGCCAACAATGGCTGGCAGTCTGAATTCCAGAACTATATGGTGGCCACTTGAGTAGTGCTTCCTCCCGAAGAGGTCCACTCTCTCAGTCTCCTTTTCTCAGGGAGTAGTACATCTCGCCTGATGTTGCCAGCTCCTCAAAGTTGCTACCATTATGACCAGCAAGTTGGATGATGGATGTGAGAAAAGGTACTCTGAAACCTTAATGGGGACCAAATATCTTTCTTCTGACCACTTGGATGTCAGGTCTATAGTAGCTGGTGTCTGTCAGATCATCCTGGCCAGTTCAAGGATGGCCCTGTTAATCGACAATGTGACCTTGCTCCACTTGTGCAGGATTTCCAACGTTTTATGCAGAGCCTTTTGGACCTGTTGCAGGGGAATATGGAGACTCTCTGCCACACTACTCAACAAGTCCTGAAAGGCCCTCAGGTTAAGATAGGGAGGCCAGGATCACTGCATCATCTGGGGAAGATGAGGTCAAGGTAACAAGAGTCAGGCTGTCCTCTAGCTCAGTCTGGTCCTTTTTTGCTTCCGGGGCTTCCAGCTCTCCCAGTGTGGCTGTGTAGGGATGCAGGTCTCCTAGTCCTCCATATTGCCATTGTGGAGCCTGAGACCCCATGGGGGAGGACACCAGTACATACAGAGTGGATACTCCCTGGCTGAATACTTTGATACCCTAGAGATCTGAGATGCCCTGCTGGGCTAAACTCATGTGAAGGCCCTTTTAGGGAACAGTCTGTGGACAGACCTTCCTGCCCCCAGTAGTCCTCAGCAGAGTTGGAAGAGTGAGTCCAAAGGGAAGCCCTTGGTACTGGAGGAAAGTGATGACCTGCCTCTACTCATAGATTGAATCAATAGAGACTTGGCTCTATTCTGGCTGGAAGAGGGAGTAAGAGATGGGTATCACACAGGGATAGTACAAGGCATCATCTCGAGACAGCAATAGTGGCTCCAATTCCAAGAAGATTAGCAGGTCGCCCAGTTGGGGGAAGGGTAGCAGCTGACCCTTACCCTACAGCCAAGGTGTCCAGTACTGCATATGCCAGTGATTGACAAGGCTGCAAGAGGTGCTTAAGTGCTGTGTCTGGCATTGAACTCTTACCCTTGGCCAATGTCCCAGCGCCCTCATCTTCAGAAGAACCAGGTGGAATACTGGGTTCTCACTCAATTTAGAGTGAGACGGGGACCTCCATCTCTTCTTTGAGGACTTGGACAGAAAGCCTTTCCTCTTGTCCTTCAGTACCTGTGTTCCCTTCCTCCCTGAGCCAGTGGGAGAGCAGGGGTCCTAGATCTGGCTGAAGTGATGCTTAAAGGGGCCCTTCTTGCCGTTTTCAGGCCAATATACAGTGGGCGGGGGGAGGAGGTCTACCCAGTCAGAGTTCAGATCTGTTCTCAAAGACATGTCCATATGGAAGATCTTGAGGTGGATCTCCCACAATTTCTTCATCCTCTGCAGAAACAACCTACAAATACTGCACCTGGATGGAATATGGATTTCTTCCAGGCAGTACAAACAGGAGTTGTGGTTGTTGTTTGCTGAGAACAGACAGAGACAGATGACAGTTCTTGAAGGTGTGTGTGTGTGGGGTCCCTTCCAACTGAAAAAGTGGTGGAGGAGAGGAGGGAAGAGCACCCCCAGAGAAAGGGGGATCCTAATGAGGGCACCCTACAAAAAACTTCCTCTAACCGTTAACTGAAAACTTTTTTTATCTAGCTACTCAGCTATTTAGTAGCAGAGGTGGGAGGATGACTTTGAGCCTTTGTGTCCTTCCTGTTTGCTTTTCCTCATAGCCTTCTATTAAACTAAACCAGTATATTGGTTCAGTAAATATCCAAATCCAAAAAACATCCAATCCTCAAAATCAGATTAACATACAGTATTCATAAACTATTAGAGCAGCTTCACCTCTTTTACACTGTCATCATCCAAAGTAAGAGGATTCCAGGCTACTGATTTTGCTAAATTTGTACAGCTGTTTCAGACTTCAACAATGTTCTCTTTGGTCAAAACATGTTACTAGTCTCATACATAAAGGTCTATGAATAGATAAAAGCTGTACTGTGTACTTAAACATACACAACAAATCTTTTACTCTCATTTAATGGCAGCAAACATTAGTAATATAAAAACCACTTGAGAAAAGGTTGACAACTCCTCCTGGACCACATGTGTAAGTGAAGAGATGAGTGGATCTGGATACCAAGAGGTACAGCTTTATTAATGATTGGTGTAAACTTTTTCTAAGTGTGCCTCTTGAAATCAGAAGATAAATATTGTGAAACTCTAACAGAATAAATAGACAAAGATATTGCAAACCTACAGTCTTGACAAGGATACATTCTTCAAGTGAGGAACATTTCTCTCATGAATAAGAGGATCTCTATCAATCCCCTTTTTCCAATTAGTAATGGCTTTTTAGAGTAAGATGAGCTTTTTCATGTTTTATGATTGAAGTTTCTCTGATCTTTTAATTATATTTTTAGTCACACCATGCAGTAACCTTATGATTAAGACATTTTTAGTCTGTGGTCTACCTGATTTAATTAAATTTATTTTTAAAGCTATATTAGTACCTTAACTGTACATTTCCATACTTCTACTCTGCATAGATTCTTTTACCATCCTTACCGCTGTAAATTTTGAGCATTTTCCAGTACTGCATTAAGAGGTATGACCAGCATCTGTTATGTAAGGTTTATTCTCTAGCTCATACTCATCCCAAAGGAGAATTGTGTGTGCAGTGATGCCATGTCCTCATTAGAAAAAAGCAGGAGAGGAAACATTAACATGTTCAGAGTTAAGATAAATGTATAAGAAAAAACTAAAGTTTTTGGGTTTGGAATGTTTTTGGGGGGATAATCACATTTTTGTAGCATGATTTTACCCTTCATTTACTGAGATGTTCCCTCAGCCTTACCTCCAGTTTAACATGTTTTAATTTGTTTTTTGTCTGGGAATTTTTATGATATTCTTTAATGAATTTGAGAAAAGAATCTTTGCTTATTTACATCTTGTACATTAGTGTATCCATTAAAGAGAGAGAGTGCAAATAAATGCAAAGTTCAGTTCTCTGAAATCTGAGCAACTGAAATTTGGATGCAAGAAAAACAAGCAAAATGAAAAGTTAAAATTGTCGCTAAATTCTACCCAAACCAATAGTCTACCCCCTTTACTCATTTCAAACATCATGCTACCCACACATTGCTTTCCGAACATCAAATAACCCTTACAATACCCCACAGAAGCAGGCAGTATTCCTGCAAATCTGAAATTGAGGCAGAAATATTAAGTCACTTGCCCTAGGCCAAATAAACCAATGGCAGAGCTGGAATCATTATTCACCAGTTCCTGACTGTAGTCTCATGCTCGCTCATGATGCCTTTCTGCTTAATTGTTATAATTCTTCTGATAACATTTACATACCAATCTCAGATTTTCCCCATCAATTAAATTCTTAATTTTAAAACTTGAAATAAATGTTTAAAATATGTTAAAAATTTTGTGTTAACCAAAACTTTAAAGATAGATATGTCTATTAAGAGCTAAGTAGTAAAGACAAGCTAAACTTACAGTTGGTGATGTCTGGAGGGGCATAAGTATCATTCATGAACATGCTGGTGGGTTTTGCAACTTTCAGATAAACAAAATCAGATGTGTTTTTTAAGGCAGTCACTGCTTCTTCATGTGTAACTTCTTCTAAGCAAACACTGTTCACCTAAAGATAAAGAATAAATGAACTCATCCTTAACAGAAAACTGTAAGCTTTCATAAAGTTTTACAGAAAGTTTCTCCCAAACCTCTTGGAGCATTCAAGAATTAGTCATCCTTATTTTGGTTCATTATGACACAGATCTATTAGGTCCTACAGCACCATAGCTAATGTATGATGCCTTGTTGATAAATAGAGAAGGCAAGTGCCTGCCCAAACAGCAATACAATCTATCTTGGTCATAGCATAAGCAAAGGATGGCAAACACGGTTTTGGTATACTGGATGGATGAGTGTTACTATAAAGAGCTCCCCCATAAACATACATGAATCTACTTAATTAGCCTCCTTCAAAAAACTTTCCTTTGCTGTGATGTCTACAAAAAACTTGACAAAGATTAGGCCACTGGTGTGTTGATACCACTGCCTGTCATGATGACCAATACTGTCTTGCTATTTCCTTGTATTCTTCCATCTGATTGTATCCATCTTGTCTTCTACTTAGATTGTAAGCTCAGAGATTGTCTTTGTTCTGTGTTTGCATAGCACCTAGCACAACGGGGTCCTGGTCTATTATTAGAGGTCTTAGCCACTATGGCAGTAATAATATAAATAGTAAAAATATATCAGAGATGCTTTTATTATGATTATATCTAATTTGTTCCTTATGTATATAGATTTTTATATACAGTAATTTCACATTTTCTATAAGTTAATGTAGTATAGTTATTTGAGCCAGCAAATTCCTGCAGGAGATAAGGATTGGAGTGGAAGTCAGCACTGGAAGGTCAACTGAAGACAGCCTATTCATATCCAAAATAGGTTGTATTGTTGAAGAATCCAAGACTATAATCTAAGAGCCACCTGTTTCTAACCTTGTATACAGTTTTTTGGCAGAGTAATCTGATTTCATTACGTTTTAAATAGAGTCTAATTTAGGCTCATGCTCATCCCCATCAGTTACCAGCACTTAAAATATTTGAACTGAAAAGCTTGTTTGTCTAAAGATATGTTTTATGTCAATTAGTACATTGTGATTTAGTACATAGCGAATATTGAACTGTGTCTGGCTTGAAAGCGTCTGCATGAACCAAATGCAAAATATTTAAGTATTTTTAGATGTATGTTTTAAGAACATCAGCAAAAGCTGATTATTCTGAAAAGAGATTCTGTAAAAATGGTACCCTAGGGATCCACATTTTTCTTTTAGTGATTACCAGATCAAATTCTCTCAATTCAAAAGCAAAAGACTTTTCTTAAGTGTCACAATTTTGCATTCTGGGATCTGAAGTTCAAGCTGAGCACTTTCTGGCTCATGCATCATCACTAGAAATAAAAATTTTGCAGGTCACAGTATATCTTCAGACATACTCCTAGAACCCCATTGTCTTCAAATTCTGTTCTTAGCTACACTTGAAGAATAAAAGGATCAAACAAACAGTCCATTTCATCCAGTAGTTTCTCTCTGACATGGTCCAACACTAGATGCTCCAGAAGATTATGTGAAACCTCCACAGAGGATAATATTGTAATGCATGCCTATGGGGGAAAGGTTCTGCCTAATCCCAAACACTTAGTCCTGGTCTACACTTACTGGGCGATTCAGCAGCAGTCGATAGGAGTTACACAAGCTATGCAGAGTAGCTTGCATAACTCCCATCAACTGCTGTGCTTCTCTTCTGCATGGCATCTTCACTGCACTGCGCTGATAGGAACCACGTTACTGTCGACGCAGCACTACGTTACTTGAGGGGGTGGTTCTACTGCGTCAACTTCTGAATCGATTGAGCGGGTCTTCACTGACCACTCAGTCAATCCAAATAGGTCGATCTGATGGCTGCGACTTTGCTGCCATCAGTGTAGACATACCCTTAGTTCTGGTTTGTGACCTGATCATGAGACTAACTACTGCTAACTACAGTTAATAGTCATAAATATCTAATACTTTTCTGACTACTACTACCAAGTCTTTGACTCAATATCTTGCAGTAGTTAATTCCAGATTGTGGAAAAAGATATTTCCAGTGCTCTTAATTTAATTGGGTATCCCCTTGTTCCTGTATTATGAGAAAGAGTAAGGAGGAGCACACAAATAATCTCAATACCCTAATTTTATATACAATTAAAGTCTGAAGTGACTGCTCAAGGGACTGACAAGAATCAACTGCTTGACATACATGGTCTTTTATAAAAATGGAGCAGTACCGCATTCAATATAGTTGTGTTAATCTTTTATGACATGCAAACTACTAAGCACAATGTCTGGTCTCTGTACAGTCTTCACAAAACCTTTATCATATTTCCTCTTATTCATCCATCCTGGTTTTTATACAGCAACTCTGAATTAAGTAGGCCTAACCTTTTTAATCTCCTCACATATGGATATTTTCTATGTTTTAAATAACTCATTTTGATGTGTCTGAACATTTTCCATTTCTGTTGTATAATTTATAAAATGGAGTGACAAACTAAACAGAGTGAGCAAAGTGTAACCCTAACTCTCCAAATACTGCTGTGAATTATGACACCATAAATTCAGAGTAAGAAGTTAACAATTATTTTCAAGTTACAGTCATGTTTGGGAGTAGAATAGGTCCAGTGTCTTCAGTGAAGTTCCACAGTTGTAAATCAGGACAGAATTTGTCCCTGCAATTGGAACTTAGATAACAAGTCTATTGAGACACAAACCTGAATACAACCCACCTCACATTCTCTGAGTGCTAACACTAATAAAAAAAATTGTCAGTAATAAAAAGGTGAGCAGAAATGACTTGAATACACACAGGAATCAGAAATTATGAATAAGCAAGTGCCATTTTCACACATTCATTTTTATGATAACCATATTTTATTTCAATATTTATTTTCAGCTTTTCCACTATTCAGAAAAAAAACTCAGCCTTATTGAAAGAACCCACTAAATAATACAAATAAGCTGAACTTCTCCTCCTCCAGCTTTAATTTTGAATGCCACACTTCCTCATTTGTAGGAACACTCCTTTGTGTAACTATGGACTGAGGAAGGAGACCAAACTGTCTTCTGTGTAGTAACTTCACAAATAACCTTTTAAAAATATATTTAAAAAATTTGAACCTTTAAAAAATATTATAGGGTTTGACACACTATGTTTTAGTTGAAAGACATTTTTAATTAACCATTTTCAGGCCTTTGTGCCTTTACACTGCTTTATGACGGCCATCTGAACAACTACTCCAGACATCAGTCAACAGGACCCATAAATGCAAGGGAAAGGTTTTAAAAAATAGAATTAGACTCCTAAATCCATATATGCATCACCATAAATGGCCTGATTTTCAAAAATACTGACATACTCCCATGGACTTCCCCAGGAGCTGAACAATGTACTAAATATAGACATAGCTTAGCTTTAAGGACTCTCTTGGCAAAGACTCTCTCTCTCCTCTCCCCCACCCAACTGGAATTGAAGGGGGAAATGGAAAAGGTCTGGAACATATGGCTTTCCACACCTAATGTCAGGGGACAGACAAACAAAACTTGTGCTGGGTAGAATCAGCATTTCATTCCATTTTGGAAGTGTTGGGCAGTATAGAATATCCAATATAGTATCTTGCAAACGCTGAAGGCCCATTTAAAATTTTGTCTGTGCCTGAAGAGCCAAAATGACCTGTGGAGATTCTACATGCAGGTAGTAGTAAAACTATTTTTGAGAATTGACCCTTAAAATAACTTGAGATTCATGTAATCTAAAGGAGCCCATACTGTAACAGGGAGAACTGTTGTAATAATGAGTCTTCAAATTGACCTAAACTGTGAGCTGCAAGAAGTGAGTGAAAGTTCATGAAATCCCACAATAACCTATAACAACAAATGTTGATGGGAAAAAATACAAAAGGCAGACAGAAGAACTGAATTAATCCAAACAGAAAGGCCTACTGATATCACTCAAAGACTGTGTTAAGACCATGCCTGGTAAAACAAGAGAAGTGTGGACTAACTGGTGAACAAAACAAGCAGCGGATGGGCTATTCCATGTTAAAATGAATGCCTTAATACTTTATATTTCAAATGCTATAACTGTTTTTACTCTTTTTAATAGTATCTTTAATAAAAGATTAAGGAATTTTAATGGTGTTTGCCATGGTGCGAAGTAGGCCAAGTCTCTGTTCTTGAAACCCCAAACTTTGTTTAAAATTCTTAATGTTGTACAGTAATAGGATCATGTTAACACTACAGACTCTCTAGCTTCATATATTCCATTCAGCAGAAAACAAGAAGTAAAACAAAAAGAAGCAGACTTTTTCTGTTGCTTATGTAATTATTTAGTTTACTTGTACATGACATCAAAAATGTTTACTGTATCTTTTGAATACTGTTATTCATAGAGCACCTAACAGTTTTAAAGCACCATGGTACATTTTCTGTCTATTAACCATGTTTTCTTATTAAGCAAGTCAATTTCTTAGGATCATCAAACCACTTTGTATTGATGTTACAATTTTTGAAAACAGCTATTTTAACTCCTACTATTTTTATTCAATAGATGTAATTTTATAATGTATCTGTCATTGAGTAGTATAATATTGAGAGAGTTTTAAAGCTATGTTCTGCAAGATTTGGATATTGTTCCTCAGATTAGAGACTAAAATCAGCTTCATTACATTTAGCAGAGTATGTCAACACAATAGAGGACATATTTTACAAGTCTCTTGGTTGACGTCAAAAAACTGATTTTGGGACTACCCATTCAATAAAAGTGTTATATTTTTTAACCAAAAATCCGTATCACAAATTGCAGGTGTAAAGAGCTTAGATAGAGTACATATCCCTATGAAACATTAATTCACCAGGCAGGTTAGATATGATTTATACCATATAGGTACCTCACTCCCCTCAAGTCCATTCAAAATACTGCAAGTAAGATAATTTATCTCTGATATTGCCTAGACAGATGGTCAGTGGGGATTTCTTATTCATTTAGCCTATATAAGAGCATGTTGTCATTGTTATCCTTGTTCTCATTCCTCTGCTCCTCAATTACTTTTTAAACCTATTTGTTGTCTCTTAATTAGACTGTAAGCTCTTTGGGGCTGGGGCAGTCTCTTACTTTGTCTCTGTACAAACCCAAGCATAATGGGGTCCCTGATCCTGGTTAAGGCACAACTGTAATACATTAAAATACTTATGTTTAAAATGTTTATTCAGTGCACAGAACATCACATTTGATACTCAAATGAAATGGGTGTCATAACCTCAAATAAGTGAATCCTGGGAATGAAACTCTGAGGTTGCACTCAAGTGAGAAATAGCTCTGCAGAGTAGGAGTTTGGACCTACTGAGCTCCATGAATCCTCAAAGTAGTGTTGGAGACACAGCCATCAGCATGCATGTCCTGTGCTGCCTTACTGTCTTTGGATTTCTTCCCTGCCCCACACAGTTGCACTGCAACAAAAGTGTGCTGCTAAGAAAACCTGGAGACCTCCATAATGGAGGAATCCAGAGCACAGAGGAGGTCCATGCAACAGTAATACCACTGTGGAAACTAGTTCTCTCTCTGCTGCCAGCCCACCCCCTTAATCCAGATTCCTCATCCCCCAAATAATAATTGTTTATAAAATAATTTGAAGACGGAAGCCCAACATAGTTGATAAATATTAATAAAAGCAAAATGTACATAGTGCTTTTGACCTTCAAGTCACTTTACAAACATTAACCAACCCATGAAAAACCCTTTCAGGTAGTTTATAATTCCCCATTTTTATTGATGGGACCCAGCATAAAGAATAAGGGTTAGAGTCTTACTCTTATAGCAAGGATCACTTTAGCCTATGAATAGTTTTGTTACTATTCAGTGTGAGCAGGGGTAGTAGTCTGGCCAGGAGAGCTGGAATTAGAACCTGTCTCCTAGTCTCATACTGAGACCACTAAAGCATGCTCTGAACATCGTAGGATTACTGGTAAGATCTGGGAGAGCTGAAAATTATGTTTCTTTCCTACACACTGAAGTCAGCTTTGAAGCATTTGCTTTGAGAAGCAAACAAACTAAACAAACCACTAATGAATAGCAGTGGACTTTTTAAACCAATGTAAGAAGATACAGCTAATTCCAAATCAGCCATCGCTAGTTACTGGTATGCAGAAAGTAACTGGTTCCTACCATAGAGGGATTTTTAGGGCAGTAGATGGGAGTGTTACCAAAGGCCATTTTAAATGTCAGAATTGCCCTGCATCTCTAGAGACCTAATGGCAAACCCCAGAAATGAAGCACATTGATTGCTATAGGATCTTTTTTTACATAGAATATTTAATCCAGTTTGAGATTTCAGAGATTTTCTGAATTAAGAGGCACTGAAGATGGAGACTTCATTTTAATATTTATGTTTCTTGGTAAGAATCAATTTGTACTAAGTTCTAGAAACCGTATGTATGATGCCCTATGAACAGCTGCCTTAACATTTAGTTGAACTGTGGCATCACTTTGTATGTACCAATAAGTAGTATGCACAAAAGGGAAAGTACAGCCTTTACTTACAGCTAGAAGTTTGTCTCCAATCTGAAGTTTGCCATCTTTATGTGCTGCACCTCCTTCAATAATTTTGGTTACATAGATACTGTTGTCACCAGGAATATGCTGATTTCCAACACCACCAGCTATGCTGAACCCGAGACCTGCTTGAAAATAAAGTGCTTCTTCCAGAGATCTTTTAAACTTTTCATTTTAATATGATGTTAATTACAATATAATAGTGTCATATGCAGCTATGGTGCTATAGAGAGAATTGTAATTTAACAGGACATGGGCTATTGAGCAGTTATAGTACAGCTGATACAACAGTAACTGATGTCTTTTAAATATACTAAATTGATCAGAGAATTCCCCATAAAAAAGATTTAATTTTTGATGGAGAAGCAACATTTACAGAGAAGGGTAGGTGAGTCACTCAATTGCAACCACTTGTGAAAGATGCACACAGCTTCACTACAGTAATTGTAATGATTACCCAATTCTACCACTTTAAAGAATAGTTTTGTAATGTTGCATCATCTAAGTATGGAAACAAGTAGAATAGTTTCTCTAAGTAGTTTTTTCACATTTGAAGAAATATCCAGTGATTTCATATGAAAAGTTTATTCCAATGCTATGAATGATGTATTCTTCTTTAAAATAACTATATTATCAATGAAATGATTTATCTCTACACAAATTGCTTGTATTTAAAAGAAAAATATTATGCATGCTACGTGAGGAAGGAAATGTGTTTGCCAGAACCATTAATGGTTTTACTACTGCACTTAAAATGTATCCATCTTCATTTGCATTATTCTGATGTTGCCCATCCTCAAATGTTCCATTAGTAATGTGGACTAATATACTTTTTTGTGTACTCACAAAGAAATAATGGCCTGCAACCTACTGGCAACTTTAGGACCTTTTTTGTGTAACAGAAGCTTTATATGTGCCACATACCTTTAGGCCCCTTCACAAGCTTTATCTCCATTATTTTTTCTGTGACTGGTTTTCTTCTTTTGACATACAACCGCACAATGGATCCTGCCTCCTTTAATGCTTCAACTGCTTTGCTGTGTGTCACATCATGAACATCAACTTCATTTACTCGTAATATACAATCGTTAACCCTAAGGACACCAATGCTTGCATTTAGTTGAGGTATTATAGGCATCCAATAGCATTTTAACCAGATGACACTGTCAATCAATACAATTGTACACAATACAATGTATCATATATTTGTTGAAAATGTGGATTAAAAATCATTACTGACAATGCAATGTAAGTAAGTCTAATTAAGAAGGAAATAAATGATTTTAATAGAATATTGTGTTTACAACTAAAGATCAAACCATCTTCTGATAAAAGTTACTTACCTGTAACAGGAGGCTCCTCGAGATGCATGGTCCCTATCTGTATTCCACACATAGATGTGCCTGAATCTGAAACTGTTTCTTAGCAGTGTCCACTGACATGCACATGCGTGCCTTTGTGCTCCCAGCCAAGGGTATAATAGGTAGTATAGGTAGTATAGTAGGTCGATGCCTCTTCAGTCTCCTCCTAAGGGATGGACTACAGATAGGGGACCACACATCTCGAAGAACCCTCACTTTCAGGTAAATAATCTCCTCTTCTTCGAATGATGGTCCCTGTGTGTATTCCACATGTGGGTGACTCACGAGCAATGATTGGTGCAGAGGTGGGCATGAGGATGATAATGGAAGCGCAGTCTCTGTACAGCCTGGCCGATCGCTGTCTGTATCTGCCGCTTGTGCAATGGCATAGTGCATTGTGAAGCTGTGGATGGAGCACCAGGTGGCTGCATGATAAATGTCATGCCAGGGCACATCCACTAGTGAAGCCAATGTGGCAGCTTGCGCTTGCGTAGAGTGAGCCGTGATTCAATAAGGTGTGGGTATGCCAGACTGGCTGTAGCATTCCCAAGACCCATTAGGAAATTCGTTGGGAGGAGAGGGCTTGACCCTTGGACTTTTCAGCAATGGCAAAAAAGAGCTTTGGCAATATGCGAAAGGATCTATGTGATGGACTCACAACACTCACTCACCGCCGGATTGGCACCTCCTGCTGGTGACCTGGGGAATAGCTCAAGAAGCCGCCCACATCCGTGCGTATGCTCTGTCACACTTCCTCGGGGGTTCACCGGTAGTCCTTCTCGCCGCCGTCAGGACCCGCCGCATCCTCTTCCTGACCCATGCCTCCAGTCAAGCCACAATCCATGTCCCCACTCTCCTACTGGGGGATTCTGCAGTCCTGGTTCCACCACTTACTTCAGTGGCCACTGTAGTCTACCACCACTCCAACAGCAGCCTGGGGGAGGCAGTGAGGGACCCGGGCCTGCCCACTACTCTGGGTCCCAGCCCAGGGACCCTATGTATGACCAGCTTTCACCACCTCTCCCCCAATTCCTCAACAGACTTCCCTGGGCCACTTCCCTGCAGCCCCAGTATCTCTTCCACCCTTGTATTAGGGCATCTGCTCTGCTGAGCACCCACAGTTAGCCACTGCTCTATCCCAGGTACTGAACTCCTTCTGCCTGCAGGGCAGCCAGCCTTCCCTCCTCCAGCTCCTGAGATTGACTGACTCTGTTCTGCTTGGCAACTCCCTTCTATACTGGGCTCCTGGGCCCTGATTGGCTATCCCACAGCAACTTCCCACTGGCTGCTTCTCCAAGGCCCTCTTAACCCCTTCCTGGCAAGTGCATAGCAGACACCCCACCACAGTCTAGTATCTTGAAGGTAGAAAGCCAGTGCATGACGAACATTCAGGGAGTGTAGGACTCTGTTGGAGGGGAGGTGTGTGGTTTGGGGCAGAAAACAAGGAGGTGGATGCACTGGTTCAGGTGAAATTCCCACACAACTTTTGGGAGGAATTTAGGATGGAGCCAAAGAGACACTTCTCCTTGTGGAATATAGTATAGGGGAAATCTGCCATCATGGCTCCTATGTCACTGATCCATCTGGCTGAAGTTATGGCTACGAGGAATGCCACTTTCATTGAGAGATGGGAGAGGGAGCATGTTGCCAACCATAACCCATGAATCAGAACTGATGGGGCTAGAATGGGGCTATGAGGATCATGCTGTCCTGGGGAATCTTGCCGATTTCTTCCAGGAGGAGGGAAATGGGAGGGAAGGTGTAGCAGAGGTCTCCTGTCCAGGGGAAGAGGAGAGCATTACTCGACTATTTCTTCCCGACTGCTCCTCTGGAACAATAGAGGGACAACTTCCTGTTCTCATGAATGGCAAAGAGGTCCCACCAAGGGGTGCCCCAGTTCTTGAATAGGTACCGTAGCACGGTGTTATGTAGCTCCCACTTGTAATTGACATAAAGGCACATAGCTTGAAGTGTTGCATTGTTTTTGATGCACCAGTTCAGAGGTGAATGGACTCAGAGCAGAGAGAGGGAGACTTAGTGCCGCCACGCTTGCTGATGTACATGACTGCCACGATATTGTCGGAGAGGAGTTGAACATGGAGAGATCAAATAAGCAGGAGAAAAGTCCGGCACACTAAACGGCCCACACGCAGCTCTAACACATTTATGTGCATCCTGGCCTCCCATGATGTCCACACACCCTGGGCCGTGTGGCGGTCTTGGTGGGCTCCTCAACCCATGAAGGAAGCATCTGTTGTGCTGGTGACCTGTGGTGTGAGAGGGCTAAAGAGGGTGCCGATTAAGACGTTGGAAGGATCAGGTCCACCATGTGAGAGAGGCCAGCATGGTCTGAGGCATGAGGACTCTGGTTTGTATATGGTCCAGGCTGGATCTGTAGATGAAAAGGAACCATGCTTAGAGGCAACACATATGGAGATGTGCATGCGGTGTCACACTGGTGCATGCAGCCATGTTGCTGAGGAGACAGTCAGTGGTGGACTGTGGCACTGGGCCTGCAATGCAGATCCATGACGACGGACATCAGTGCTGTGAAGCAGTCCACTGAGAGGAAAGCCCTTGCCATGACAGAGTTGAGACACGCCCCGATAAACTGCATCATTTGCGTAGGAATCAACATCGACTTGTCCTCCAAGTGATGCCAACAGCATGCAAAGGGTGAAGTTTGTGGAGGTAACTTCCTGGGGCAAGAGCCCTACGAGCAGCCAGTCATCAAGGTAGGGGTATACTGAGTATCCAAAGCAGAACACTTGGGCCACTACCACAGTGAAGACCTTCTTGAATACTTGTGGAGCCATTGCTACACTGAATGGAAGGACCTGAAAATGGCAATGATGGTGTCCCACTGCAAAAGGAGAAACTTACGGTGTGCTGGGTGGACATCTATATAGAAGGAAGCATTCTTCATGTCAACAGATGTGAACCAGGCTCCCAGGGGAAGGATGGGATAATCGATGCCAGTGTTACCATATGGAATTTGGATTTTCTGATAAAGAAGCAGAAGATCTAGAATAGGGTGATGCCCTCCTCCCTTTTTTGGGATGAGGAAGTACGATGAGCAAAAGCCACATCCGCTGCAGTGATGTGGGACAAGCTCTATGACCCCCCTTAGGAGCACAGCATCTGCTTCTTGATGGAGAATGCATTGATGGGAAGGGTCCCCAGGGGAAGTCTGGGGTGAGGGGCAATGAGGCAAAAACTAGAGGAACTCTATGCAGTATCTATGATGGATGATCTCCAGTATATAACTGCCTGTGACAGTAAGATGGAGCTGGTGAGCCGTCAAATCTATTATTGGCTGGGAGCATGAGGGGATGCACCCACGGGTCAATGGACACTGCTAAGTAACACTTCTGGACTCAGGCACACAGTGTGCATGTGCACCCGTGTGTGGAACACACATAAGAACCATCACCTGAAGAAACAGCCTCACTTTAAATACATTTTAAATCAAAAGATTGCACAAAGTACTGTTTATGTACAAAAAAACCATGGTCAGCATTTAAAGGAAAGAGTTTATCTTCTGCCATGAAATATTGGCTTCCTGCTTTAGGCAGGTTTATTATGTCACTGACGGCTTTGCAGTCCATTTAATATGCTGCTGGTGCTCCACTGATATTCCACTAAAATAATGTCTAGACGTGCCTGCTATGCCTGCTTTGACTGCCAGCAAATTCTGGCACAAATAAGCTGTACAGCAGTCAACAGGCTAACATGGGGCCCTGAATGAAGTGTATTAAGATTCTATAACAGCAACCTGCTGCTGTCCTGCAGTGCCCCTACAACCCAGATCCCTTTAATGGCACAGATCAGCTGTATCTGCCTTGCCCCTTAGGTACAGAGATGCAATGCACTCCAGCTACTTCAGGGGAGGTTTCTGCAAGCCTACCTTCACAGCATTTTTCAAACGTGTTTGTGTGTGCATGTATACATACATCTACATACCTGTGTCCCTACGCCACTCACCCATAGCTCTCATCACACCCCTCCTTTTGCATCACAGCATGTCTTCTTCATCCTTCCTTCCCCCACTGGCTCCATTTCCCCTCCTTACCCCTCTTCAGCTCCCACCAGCTCCAATCACTCTTCTTCCCCTCCACATCCTAATCTCCATCTTCCTCCCAACAGCACAAAATCTAGAACCCACATCCACACCCTACTCTGTCTATTCCTCACCTCTGACATTTACCCCAACCGTGGCCCTCTCTCTCACACCAATCCCTGCCACCACCTTAGCCCCTCTGGAGCCACCATTCCTAAACACATGGCCATCCCTCTCCTTCCCTTCCTAAACTTCCCAAAAGATCTCATCCACCTCCCTCCAGCTTCTGGCTCCCAGAGACCTGGATTCTTTCATCTGATAGGGCATCTGCAGCTGCCCTCTCTGATACACCCCACCAAGGATCTGACCGTGGGCTTCTCTCTCTTTCTGATGCTTCTAACTCCACCCCTCCCCTTCCCTGCCCATTTTCTACTTTTTTGAACAGCACTGCATCTCACTCTCCTCTCTTCCTCCATGCTGCTCTCAGCTACCATCTATGCAACTCCTTCCCATAAGCTTTCTTCTCTGATTTTGACTCTTGGCTCTCTTCCTTTGCTCAGTCTCCCACACTCATCCTTGGTGACTTCAACTTCCATGCTGACTCACTGACCCCTTAAGCTTACATTTCCTCATCCTCACCTCTTCATTCAACCTGCAGTCCTGGTTCAACTCTCCCATTCACCAAAAGGTCCACTCACTTGACTTGGTCTTGTCCAAGCACTGTTTCCCCTCTGATCTCTCTGTTACTGAGTTTCCTCCTTCTGACCATCACCCGGTCTCTCTTTCAAAATCACTTAGCCCGCACTCATGCCCTGTCACTCAGTTTTTCTGTGACTTCCAGTCTATCAGCATTGATGACTTCTCATCTGCTCTCAGCCCTCTCCTCTCTTCCTGCTCTTCTATTGATACAGTTGTTGATTCTCTCCATGCTTGGATCACCTCCACCCTTAATCAATTTACCCCTCTCTCCTTCAGCATATCTTTCAGAGGACCCTCCTCATCCCCTGTCCAACTTTCTGTGGGAACTCTCTTCATCCCCATCTCCTTCTATACCTTATCCCTGGGTAATCTCATCTGCGAAAATGAATTCAATTACTATCTGTGACGAAGTGCGGGATTTTCTTAATGGTATGCATGAATACTGTGTGTGTGTCTGTTTTCCCTATGTGCTGCATGTTTAACCAAGTGGTGTGAGAGGGTGTTTGTTGTAGAGAACCAGGTGTGACCTCACCCAGCAGCCTGGACTCCAGACAATGGCCTGGACAAGGAGTATCCTAGTAACTGATGACCAGGAGGCCCACTGCATCTTGAAAGCCAGCCAGTTTTGGCCACTGGGAGAACAAAAGGCTGAGGAGAGAGGACCCTAGTGATCTACCTAGCTGGTTTTGGCCAGTGGGGAAACAAAAGACAGAAGAGAGAGGGCCCAGGTGATCTGTTTGCTGGGACCAAAGACAAAGGACAGAGGAGGGACTGTTGGGGAAGGTGATATAGAATGGTCAGCTGGAAGGAGGTGGCTTCTGGATTGGGGACAAAGGGCAGCCCGAGTTACATGGACACTGAACAGACCCAGATGGACTGTACTGAGACTTTCTAGACTCAAGGGCCAGAGAACTTCCTTCAAATTTCTCCTTAAAACTCTGTGTCATAAATCCTACAAAGAGTGTGACAACAATTACGATGTTTATGTGCTCAGACCACAGCATATGACCAGAATTTTCTCATTGTTAACTTGTTCTCCCCTACTGGTGTGGCTGTATCCATCTGTTGTCTCTTGTCTTATAATTAGATTGTAAGCTCTTTGGGGAAAGTAACTGTCCTTTTTGTTCTGACAATGGGGTCCTGGTCCTTGACTGGGGCACCTACATGCCATGAGGATAAAAATAAATAAATAATAATGTGCAGCGTAAATTCCAGAAATAGCTCTATCAATATACTAGAAGGAACACAAGTTTATCTTAAAACAGATTTTTGTTTTACACAGTAATGCAGGCAAATTCATGAGACTGTTCAGGATTGACATCTTCATAAAGATCTTTAGAAAAATCATTCATTTCAAAATACTGTTAGCACAATTCTAAATAAATCAGTGAATACTACCTAACAATGTGCCAACATTTTGAGTAGATATAATGAAGTACCTGAAAACTAAGTCTTTCCTTTACTGATGAATCACTTATCAGAGTTATTTTTCCTTTCACTTTTAAATATTGCATCATTAAAATTCGCTGATATGGAAGATGGTGAATAACCATACAGATGAACCTGGACTACACAACAAATATTAATTTATTAGGAAACCTGCCAAAACTGTCCAAAGGATTTGATCAAATCTTGTTTGCATGATCAGATGAGTGTTTTTACTATTTTACTGTTTTTACTACTAGAGCAAGAAGATATTAGACTACTTTGCAAGGAAACATGTAATAGTTAAAACTGAATTCTAGAAAAGGTGAGCTACTGAAATAATCATAGAATCACTAGTCCAACCCCCGCCCCGTGTTGAGGTAGAACCAAGTAAACCTAAACTATACCTGATAGATGTTTATCCAAACTTCTTCATATTCCAGTGCTTAACTATCTTCATAGTTACAATGTTTTTCCTAATATCTAACCTAAACCTCCCTTGCTGCAGACTAAGCCCGTTACTTCTTATTCTACCTTCAGTGGATATGGAGAAGGATCACCATTCTCTTTATGACAGCTTTTAACATATATGAAGACAGTGATCAGGTGCCCCCTCAGTATTCTTTTCTCAAGACTAAATGTGCCAACTTTTTTTTTTTTTTTTAACTGTTCCTCAGAAGTCATGTTTTCTAAATCTTTTATCATTTTTGTGGCTGTACTCTGGGTTTTCACCGATTTGTCCACATCTCTCAAAGTGTGGCACACAAAAGTGGACAAAATACATGAGCTGAGGCCTCACCAGTGCTGAGCAGAGTGGAACAATAACTCCTGATGTCTTACATATTAGTTTCCTGTTAATACATGCCAGAATTATAAAAACCTTTTTTACAACTTGCAATATAGCAAGGGAGAGGGCAGTAGGAGAGTGCTACTATTTGAGTGCAGGGGGGGGGGAGGGAAAGCGAAGGGGTGCCTGCCCATTACTAAAGGCACCTCCCCCAGCCTAAGGGGAGGAGCCACCAGACCCAGGACTCAACAAATTTTGTGGGACAACAAATGAAAAAAGAGGAAGGGGAGTGAGGGTCAAAGGGAGGGAACCGGAAGGGGACACCGAGCAGAGAACCCCAGACAGTGCTCCAAAGGAGGTATGTAAGCCCCAGAATGCTCAGGGCTCTGTTCCCTGCAGACTAGCTAGAAGTCATTAGGGGGCAATTAGGAGCAGCTGAGGTCAATTAAGGCCCAGTCAGGTCTTGATAAAAACCCTCTGCTCCAGACAGACAGCTCGTGAGTTGGAGGAGCAGGAGTGCCGTGCTGTGTTCAGGAGTACAGAGTTGTGTGAAGGAGCAGGAAGGAGTACAGTGTGTGTGGAGGAGCCGAAGGGAGTGCTGAGGAAGATAGCAGGTCCAAGAAGCCAGAAGGACAGAGGGGGGGGAGATTGGCCCAAGGGAAAAGACTGCAGCTGAGAGTACGGTGCCAGCAGCACATAGCTGCTACTCATAGGGCCCCTGGGCTGGGACCCGGAGGAGCGGATGGGCCCAGATCACTAACTCCTAGGGAGCCGGGATAGCTGGTGACACCCTGGCCCACTACGAGAGGCAAAAAACATGAGACCCACTAGGGTGAGGCCAGCCATTTGCCACAAACTGCATTACACTGCTGATTCATTCAATTTGTGATCGCACAAATGCAAGGAGTATGGGAAAGAAGCAGGAAGAACTGGAAGTATTAGTATACAAGCCAAATTATGACTTAAATCGGCATCACAGAGATTTGGTGGGATACGTCTCATGACTGGAATATTGGCATAGAGAGCTATAGCCTGTTCAGGAAGGAGAAGCAGGGTAAAAAGGGAGAAGGTGTTGCATAATAGATCATGAGTATATACACTTGTTCTAAGGTCCAGAAGTAGATGGGAGGCAGACCAGTTGAGAGTCTGTGGATAAAAGGTAAAAAATAGAGGTAATGTTATGGTAGGCATCTACCATAGACCACCAAATCAAGAAGAGGTGGTAGATGAGGCCTTTCTATAACAAGTTACAGAAATAACCAAAACATAAGACCTAGTAGTAATGGGGGACTTAAACTAACCAGACATCTATTGGAAAAGGAATATGGCAAAACACAACATTTCCACTAAGTTCTTAGAAAGTATTGGGGACAACTTTTTGCTCAGAAACTGGAGGAAGTAGACAGGACAACAACCATTTTAGATTTGATTCTGACCAACAGGGAAGAATTGTTTATGAATCTGAAAGCGGAAGGCAATTTAGGTGAATGTGATCATGAAATGACAGATTTCATGATTCTAAGCAAAGGAAGGAGTGAGAGCAGCAGAATAAGAACAAGGGACGTCAAAAAAGCAGACTTTAACAAATTCTGAGAACTGGTGGACAAGGGCCTATGGGAAGAAAATCTAAGGGGAAAAAAGTTCAGGAGAGTTGACAAGGAGACAATTAAAGACTTAACGGCAAGCCAGCCCGATATTAGGGAAAGAAAGGAAGAACAGTAAGTTACCAATATGGATCCATGAGGAGCACTTTAATAGCCTGAAAATCAAAAAGAAATCCTACAGAAAGTGGAAACATGGTCAAATTGCTAAGGAAGCATAAAAAATAATATTATAAGCATGTAAGCAAGGGACACAAAAGGCAATAAGAACAGGTTCTTTAAATACATTAGGAAATTGAGAAAGACACAGGAAAGTATAAGTCCCTGGATTTACCAGGGAAGAAGAGCTAAAACATCAAGAAACCTAAGGAGTTGAATGAATATTTGGTCGCCATTAAGTTTTTTATTGAAGATTGAAACAAAATAGGCAACACAATTAATATTAACAAGGGGGGAAGAAATGCAAGCCAAAATGGAGAAAGAACAGGTTAAAGTATATTTAGGTAAGTTAGATTCATTCAAGTTGGCAGGGACTGATGAAATTCATCCTAGGGTACTTAAGGAACATGCTGAAGCAATCTCGGAACCATTAGCAATTATGTTTGAAAATTCCTGTAGAACTCCTGGAGGTTCCAGAAAACTGAATAAGAGCAAACATACCACCCCTCTTCACAAAGGGGAACCAAGAGGACCCAGAGAATCACAGACCAGTCAACCTAACCTTGACACCAGAAAGATACTGGCACAAATTATCAATCAATCAATTTGTAAGCACCTGGAGGATAACAGGTCTACATTATAGCCAACATGGATTTCTCAAGAACAAATCACACCAAACCAACCTAATTTCCTTCTTTGACAGGATTACTGACTGGGGGAGAGGGGGATGAGGAGCAAATGTGATTTATCTTGATTTTAGTGAGGCTTTTGACCAAATGCCACATGACATTCTCATATGCAAACTAGGGAACTGTACTCTAGATGAAATTACTGTAAGGTGGGTGCACAACTGGTTGAAAGACCATATTGAAAGAATAGTTATCAATGATTCACTGTCTACTTGGGAAGGCATATGTAGTAGGGTCTTGCAGGGGTCAGTCGTGCGTCTGGTACTAGTCAATATTTTCATTAATGATTTGGATAATGGAGTGGAGAGTATGCTTATAAAATCTGCAGATGACATCCAGCTGGGAGAGGTTGCAAGTACTTTTGAGAACAGGATTAGAATTCAAAACTATCTTGACAAACTGGAGAACTAGTCTGAATTCAACAAGATGAAATTCAACAAGGACAAGTGCAGACTACTTCACTTGGGAAGGAAAAGAAATAATATGCACAACTACAAAATGAAGAATAACTGTCTAAGTGGTAGTACTGTTGAAAAGGATCTGGGGGTTATAGAGGATCACAAATTTAATGAGCCAGTTTGATGTAGTTGCAAAAAAGGCTAATATCATTCTGGGATGTATTAACAAGAGTGCTATATGTAAGACACGGGCATTAACTATTCCATTCTAGTTGGCACTGCTGAGGCCTCAGCTGCAATACTGTGTCCAATTCTGGGTGCCCCACTTTAGGTAAGATTTGGACAAATTGGAGAGAGCCCAGAGGAGAGCAACACAAATGATCAAAGATTGGAAAACCTGACCTATGAGGAAAGGTTAAGAAAAGCTGGCATGTTTAGCCTTGAGAAAAGACGACCAAGGGGAGATTTTTCAACTGTCTTCAAATATGTAAAGGGCTGTTACAAAGATGTCGGTGATCAATGGTTCTCCAGGTCCACTGAAGGTAGGACAAATAGTAATGAGCTTACTCTGCAGCAAGGGAGGTTTAGGTCAGATATTAGGAAAAACTTTCTAACTGTAAAGACGGTTAAAATCTGGAATACGTTACTAAAGGAGGTTATGGAATCCCTGTCACTGGAGGTTTTGAAGAACAGGCTGGACAAACACCTGTCAGGGATGGTCTAGGTTTACTTGGTCCTCCCACAGGCAGGGGCTGGATTTGACTTATTGAAGTTGTTTCCAGCCCTATATTTCTATGATTCTATTACCTGCAGATCCTTGTCTGCAGTACTAACAAGATATTCTCCATTTTGTATTTGTATATTTGATATTTCCTTTCTAAGTGTAGTACTTTGTACAGTTCTGTATGGAATTTCATCTTCTTGATTTCAGACCAATTCTCCAATTTCTCACAGTCACTTAAAATTCTAATTCTGTCCTTCAAAGTACTTGCAACCCCTCCCAGGTTGGTGTCCTTCCCAAATTTTATAAGCATACTCTACACTCCATCATCTAAGTCATTAATGAAACCAGACCCAGGACAGATAGATATGACCTGATAATCTGATAGTAGACCACCGATAACTAATATTTAGTAATGCATAATGATAATTAGTTTATAAAGATAAACATTAAGATTTCAGTTAACTGCTATAAGAAGCATACAGCTAGAAAGCGATGTAAAGAATTCCAAATGGTGAATAGAAAATGGAACTAAATTAGTTCTATCTGCAGAACTACACTGTGTAAGTATCATTCACTGACAAAAAACCTCGATTAATGCAGAGTTAAGGTTGCCCAGAGTTATCTCATGCCCTTCCAGAAGGTCAAATTCAGCAAAATTCAAACTCCTGAAAAATCAAGAAATACAGAATTAAGGTATATGCCAATGCTTCCTTAACTCTGCTCCCCACTGGAGCTGGCAAGTCACTGGAAATTATCTGTATGCACTCCAGGTACATTCACTCTGTTGGGTGTAGCAGTACTGAATGGTGAAGGCAGTAGTTGGAGCAGCTTAGTAGAAGTGTAATTGTGATATGAGATCTGGGAAGGGCTTCCCAACCTTAACTATAGCTTGCCACATCCATCTGCAGCATAGGAGACTCAGAGAGAGATGTGGAAATGCCTGTTCATCTCAATGAGATGATCTCAACTGAATGAGAACACCTCATGCAGATGATTATGACCAGAAACAGCTGCAAGATGTGTGAACTGTTCCTTTTATGGCAGCGTGTGTTCCCATCCCCTCCACCCAGTGCTGCAGAACCTGTGATATGCATCATGCATGCCCCTTCTTAATGCCTCATCCCAGTCTCAGCAGTGAGTTCCTGGTGCATGTCTGTTCTCAGCTCTCCAACCAGAGGTGCAGGGCTTCCCTAGATACTGGCTCATTTGAAGGGCAGAGAGAGGTGCTCAGATACCCCAAGAAGGACAGGGCCCCTCAAATCCCAGTTTACATGAATGGGGGAGGCAGAAAGGCTCAGACCCTCCAAGAACCTGGTTCACAAGATATGATGGTGGGGGGCAAACCCATATAGTTGAAGCCCCTCCTCCGATCCCGGCATACACACAAGATCCTGTCACATACATGAAGGTGTGTGGGGGGGGGACAACTGACACAGACCCCACAAGCGAGGGAGCTCCCTCCCCCTTGATCCTGGCAGACATACCACACATGGGCAGGAAGAATGCAGGGCTAACAAACCCTCTGCCACTATTCTCCCCCAGTGATCCTGTCACTCACCTCACCTCTGTGTCCCACTTCACTCCCACTCTCCATTCCCAAACTCTCACCTATGCCTCCCATCCTTCTTCCCTCCCCTACCACCCATCCCCATTTAACCTGCTCCCAATAATCCTCCCTCCCGACTGCTGCCCCAAACACCTTTCTCCTTCTCCTCCCACTCCTATAACCCCTAATCCTCCTCCCTGCCCAACAAGCATTCAAATGTCTAATTTTCCCCAAAAATATTTTGATTACATTCACTCAAAGTTTAAAAAATAAAGTAAAATAACCAAACAGTAACCACCAAACACACAGCCTGACAGAGGCAGATTTTAGCAAGATGCCTTCAGACCTTTTCCAGATTTCTGCCCTAGGTGGGACTCAAACTGACACTGGCTGGGTTGATCAGGTTCAAAGCTGACTGCTTATCCCCTTCACCTAAACACATGTTGAAAATGTATGGAAGAAAACGTTTGGAAAAATATGTCAACCTTAAGAAAAGCTGTTTAATTCAGTGGCTGTATCTTGGGAATCTCTTGATCTAATGACCATAAATTTGGATCACTAACCCTATCCTGTGCCCGCATGAGCCACACCAAATTTCAAGGCAATCTGAATAGTTATTTGGATTTTAGAGCACTCAAGAGAGTTGAACTTTAAACAAAAAGCTGGTTTAAACTTTAACCATAGCAGAGCTGATGGTCCATTATAATAAATACTTTCCCTCACTGTTTGCTCCCAACATTTTAGTAGGGAGAAGGAAATCTTTAAAAAAGAGTCTAAAATACTGATATTCATAGGATCTTAGACAATATAAAAGTAGGGAATATGTTTCCAGGAATGCAAATGAGCTTGGTCTAGCATAGTACTGGTCTGGGGAATGAGATTAGACTGTAAAATGGTACTATAATATTCAGGTGTTGATCCAGGTAGCAGAAATAATATTCTGTCATCACTAATAAAAGCCACATAAGACAGACATCATAATCAAGATTGTGATCAGCATTTCTACAGAGACAAATCAAAATAGGAGGTACATTTTCTTCAATACCTTGGCACACCACTGCCAAAATAAAAAGTGAAAAAAATACAAAATTTGTCAATCAGGATTACAGGCTGCCTGCCCTTTTACCTCAAAGCGGGCCATTCTTTTGGGCCCACCCTCCCGCAGCCATCTGGGTTGTAGGAGAAAAACTTTTAGGTCAAGTCTTCCCCTGACAGAAGCCAAAGCAACAGCAGCAGCTTAGAGGGAAGATTAGTCACCTGAGGAAACTTTGGACAGCTAAAATGCCACTGGTCTCTACTGTCGTCTGTTTTAATTCTCGTTATTTTTTCCTCCTTACCAATAGGCTGTTTGGGCCAAGTCCTTTTCCAGCCTTCCATCACATTCCCTCTACTGCAGCCTCATGTCCCTGCCCTTTATGATATTTTCCTTCTCAATAATACCCCTCCCATCATTCCTTTACCTATTTCCAACTTCCTATGAACGAATTGTCTCTCCTTGCCCCATTACATGTAAGGAAACCAAATTAAAAGCCACACAACCAACATGATGCTTGCCATCCCTCATTCTGCTTGGACATTATAACCCTTCCACTGGCTATGTATCTGTATTATAAACTTTTTGAGGCAGAAAATGTCTATCAGTTATCTCAAAGGACAGACTATATATTTAAAATATAAGCTGAGTTCAGCCTTGGGCATCTGAAGAATTGGTATGGAAAAGAAAGGTGGCTTTTTATCCCCCACTCATAGGTTGGCTCAGGGCGGAGGAGGGCGGCGCGGGTTAGAATTTAGAGATGATCAAAGTCTGCGCTAAACAGCGAGCTATAGAGATCCAAAAGGGACTGTTGTGTTGGTCCAGAACCAGAAGAGTGCTCTGGCTCTTTCTGACATGCCTGTTTCCCTATGGTGTGGGGTAGAGTGGATGACAGATGGCTCTATGTTACCTGTGGATTCCCTGTCAGGCTAGAGTCAGGGTTGAGAATCTGTCCCAATCACTAGAGCCCTCTACGGATACAAAATTTGGGATCTGCATCCAATCTTCAATCCACAAACATGGTGAACAATACATCTACATCCACAGATATAAAGTAGATATCCATGGATCTGCAGGGCTCTACCAATCGCTTCTGAGACAATTATTAAAATAAATACTTACCTGTTGTCAACAGCTAGGGTGACCAGACATCCTGATTTTATAGGGACAGTCCTGATATTTGGGCTCTTATATAGGCGCCTGTTACCTCCTACCCCCATCCTGATTTTTCACACTTGCTATCTGCAAAAACAACGAGAATTCTGTAGCACTTTAAAGACTAACAAATTTAATTTCAGCAGGCATAAGCTTTCGTGAGCCTCAGCTCACTTCCTCAGATGCAGTAGGTGAGGAAGTGAGCTGAGGCTCACGAAAGCTTATGCATGCTGAAATTTAATTTGTTAGTCTTTAAAGTGCCACAGAATTCTCGTTGTTTTTGCTATATACAGACTAACACGGCTACCCCTCTGGAACTTGCTATCTGGTTGCCCTATCAACGGTCCTACTGAATTAAGGTAGATCAAGAAATAGGTACAATATATTTACACCATATAACTGAGATAACTGAATTCATTAAGTTAGAGATGTTGGATTAAATACAAAACAAATAAACCCCTTTTAATTTAAATAAAAATTATTTATGTTACTTACAAAAAAAACTCTGTAAAAATGATAGCGTATTACTTTTTTAAGTTTTAACTAATTCTTTTAACTAAAAGAAAAATAAATAAAACCACTTGAAAATGTTTTTCCCTTTCCCTTCTAATAAAAGGCACTGCATTCAGTAACACAGCGTTTAAAGTTAACATACCGTAATCTTCCATCCTGAGCAGCTGCACCCCCTGCTATGATTTTTGTAATGAAAATACTTGAGTCATCCCCAATGTGTGGGTTGTCCGTGCCACCTGCAATGCTAAAGCCAAGCCCTGAATTTCCCTGAAAAATAAATATCACTTATTTGCAGAATGCTGAGAATATATTATGTACTAGTATTTCTGCAATCCATACTGTACTGATATAATTGTCAAAACTCACAAGATAGCAATTTTGGAATGACTGTAGAAATTCCAGCTCTATTATCAAAACAGTATTTAACAAGTATTAAATTAAGTATATAAAGTGTGTGCAAAATCTATGAAATTTGTGGGCCTTTTATATTCACTATTCAATATATTTCATATTTAGGTGCAATTAATGGATCTAAGAATAAACCAAAAAGAAAGAACAGCAAAGTAATCTTCTAATGTTGATGTTTAACTGCATGCAATCAAGAGGCCAACCTTTCAATACACAAAGTGTGAATCTCCTTCCAAACAAAATTTATGGAAGAGCATTTAGTTTATTACCCTTTCAAGTGTAATTTCTTCATATTCATAATCTGCATCCGTTCCATTAACCTAAATGAAGGAAAAAGAAAAAAGTTCTGTAGAATTTTATACTCCACATAGCACAAAACATTTGCTCAGTATTCTGATGGCAGGGGGTTGGACTAGATGACCTCCTGAGGTCCCTTCCAACTCTAATATTCTATGATTCTATGATTCTATTCCTCCTCAGTGGCAGCAGGAAAATGGCAATTCTACATATTATTTCTCATTGAAAACCTAAAAAAATACTTAAACTTCTACTCAACGTTCACAGTGATATTTGGCATGGTTATTATAGTTTGTAAATCTTCAATAAAAAAAGCAAAATGATAAAACAAACCAGAATATTTTGTAAGTTAAACTTAAAACTCAAATATTCTTTCAAAGTTTTGTTCCAGGACTTGGTGCAGCTTGGGCTGAAAGGGTTACAAACTATAGACATGTTCTTGTTTAATAACATGGTGCAGCTTGGGCTCAGGTTGTGGGGTTGTCTTATTGCTGTGTAGGTTTCTGGGCTTGGGCTAGAGTCTGGACTCTGGGACTATCATCTACAAACATGAACATGTGGTAACTGAAACAGTTATCTAGTATTATAGCTGTTTGAAAATGATTCATGATGATTGCTCAATACTTTTTATTGTAATGAGAACATTTTACTATTCAATATCCTCAGTTGAGGGTCTCTAAGAAAACTGGAATCAGATAAAGCATTCTTCTCTCTATTTATATCTAAATTAGTAAAAGCCAATGAAAAATATTCTGTGCTTCAATATTAAAATACAACAATCTAGATAACAAACAGAAACAAGACAGATGGATGCTGAGCTGCTTGTCTGTGTTGTTCCAGATGAGTTTTCTATTTCCTTTTCCTCTGTTAAGAAGTTGGTTTGATTTGTTGTATCTGAGGGAGCAGAGTATCTGTATGGTCAGCACCAGGGGTATCTGCAAGCACCACAGAGTCCGTACTACCCTCAGATCCACGGAATGATCGCTTACTTGTTGGTGATTTTGTTATGGCAGACAGCGATTCTGCAAGATGCCTGACACTAATAGTGTTGGAGTTGAAATCCTGTTCCTTTTTTGGAGTGTGAAGACCCATTAACAGTTCAGTGGAATTTGGCAGTAGCTTTTTGCTCCTGTTGCTGTGGTAGGGGTGCTCCAAGCATTGTCTTCAAGACAACTGTGTTGCTAAGCCAATGTCTGGCAAAATAGCATACAGTTAACCCTTTGTCAGTAACAGCAGCTCAGTCAAATGAGGCTTGGATTTCCTTTGGATTTTTCACAATACCCATAGCGGCCCAACTTTCTATAAACATTAATTTTATAGGCTTAGTTTTCCAACCTCCTGGAGTCACAGGTCTTGGAATATCTCCTCGCACATATCAAGGCAGTTTTATTTCTCGTAGTAAAATATTTCCTCTGTTTTTTCTTCTTATCAGCCTCAGAGGGTTTTTACAGGTTGTTGTACACTCTAATCATCAACAGGAGCCCTCATGCAGTGTCCCTCTCTTTTGGACACAGTGGGTTTCCACAGCCTGGGTTCTCAGCTACTAACTGGTGGCACCTCTACCTGATTGTTTAAGGTAGTCAGGAACCTTACCTTACCTCCCCATATGATTAGCCTGATACCTTGTACATACACTCTGCTGACACCTCCATACTCATTTCCAGTAGTAAATTTGAATACCCTAACTACTTTTGAGAACCATTTGGCTCAGCTAGCTGTACTTTATCTTCTGGTTTCTATTATCTACTGCCCTCTACGTGCCTCTGTCAGACACCTATTGAAATTGGAATACTGGTCTTTGTCATATTTATTTTGTGTTTCCCTTATTGGAAATAGATAATATTACCTCACTTCTATGAGCAATTTGTAATTCTTTTTCATGCCTTATTTGATTCATTTAATTTTATCAGGGGCCACTCCCTTTACAAACTGCTTGGATCTTCTGATCTCCAGGCAATATCATTCATAACTTCTGGCCTCATTTGTGGTCCAATTCTTTGATCACATTTTAATTTTTCTCTGTGTTTAAACAGTTCATTCCCACTTCATCTGACTGCAGCTGCTTAAAACCACTTGATACTGATTCTGACAAATTCAAGAGTGAATGCTGTAGTCTGTTGTACTCTTTTTTCCTGCTAAAGCCAATACTTGAGTGAATTCAATGATAGGAAGGCAAAGGTGAGGACTTCAGCTGACACTGCAGCAAGGAAAGCAATGTGTGGGAGTGACATAAGAAGGAAAATTCAGATTCAAAGACAATACCTAGTTTATAGACATCATAGGCAGACGGAAGGTTTGAGTTGAAGAGATATGACAGAGCAGGAGTTGTGTTTGAAGACGATCCTTTTGGCTAAGAGAAGCACTGTTTAACATTTAGCTGGTGGATGGTGAGACAAAATCAGAACTTTACAAGACAGGCAGGATTCATTACAAGGCACTATGTTCTAACTGTCATTTTATTACTTTACTTTCAATTGCTTCAAAGCTGATCCATTACACAGATTTTGCCACTTCTTTAGTCTTGCTTTGTTTCTCAAATCTGGGTTCAAAAACGCCCATTCTATAGAAAGTGCATCCCTTAAAGTGTTGAAGGATTTGATCACCTCAAGATCACAAGGCCTATCTTTATCTTTAATTTTGCTAGATTTTATTATATTTAAAACAGTATACTCATCTATTGTATTACTTGTTTGTATTACCCCTGCCCCCCCAAACAACTGATGAGCCCCACCCCCTAACAGCTGATCAGATGAGCCCCACCCTCTCACCTAACAGCTGATCAGCCCTCCCAGCTGCCCCTTCTGCCTAACAGCTGATCAGTTTTTGAGCCCTGTTGGCAGTTTAGCAGCTGATCAGGTGTTTGCTGCACCCCTGGACGGCAGCTGCTCCAACCCTGCTCCAGAAGTTGCAGAGGTCAGCTCTGTGATCATCCGACTGCAATCCACAAGAAATTATGCTGATAGCTGCAGATTTGCAGGGCTCTACTGTTAAGTATCTTTCTTTTGAGTCATTGTTTTCATGACATTTGTAAAGGGACTTTTTCTTATATTCATGTCCTGCTGAGTGCTGCAAAACTTAGTTCCAATATTGCTCATAATTCAGCTAAAAAGACAAATATTCTGACATGGACAATGCTGAGGTTTAATTTTCTTTTTTCTACTTTTCTGATGTCTGCAAATGTCAGACTATGTCTATCTAACACTAGAAACAAGTATTTTTTTTAATTAAACATGTATGACTAATGTTTTGGCTATATCCTTAGAGATTCCAGTTGCTTTATCTTATTTGTCATGTCTATAGATCTACTATTTAAAGTATATCTAACTAGAGCTTTTTCGTTTTAATTTCAAAACTGGGTGCTCTCATTAACTCAGTTGGTAAGTTGTTAGTTTTACATGTTTAATATTATAAACATTTGACATCTCATTCCTTGGTTAAAATTCATTAAGTACTTTTATTAGAATACAATACTACGGCAATGTCCATCTCATGAGGCTTACTCTTCCATCAGTGCTCTTCAGTACATGTGGGAACATACAATTAACCTGATTGCTCAGTTATGGATATTCTCATGGTTAGCCATTACTTTCCTATCTTCACTAATTACTGTTGTGTTCGATTAAGTTTAACATTTCTCACTGGATTATTAAATTTCACATACCATTTTATCTGCACAATCTACTTCATGTGTATCATGACCATTGTGTTCTATTAATAATTTATCATTAGCTTCCCTCTTTGCTTCCATTTTCTGGGATCATGGCTTTCCTTTTAGTCTTTGGAAAGTTCTTTCATGAGACAATTGTTTAGATTTTAGTTGATAGTAATGAATAAAAATCAGAAGTTAGGAATTGTAGAAATAAGAGAAGCCAAGGGACACAAGGAGAAACCTATGGGCAGCAGAGTTAAGGACAATAAGAAGTTTTTAAAAATACATTAGGAACAAAAAGAATTCTAACAACGGTATTTGTCCATTACTCGATGGAAATGGTAGAATTATCAATAATAATGCAGAAAAGGCAGAGATGTTCAGTAACTATTTGTCCTTCATTTGGGAAAAAACTAGACGATTCAGTTCCATCAAATGGTGATAACACCCTTTCCATTCCAATGGTATTTCTGGATAATGTTAAACAGAAGCTACTACAGACAGACATTTTAAAATCAACCAGTCCAGATAATCTGTATCCAAATCTTAAATTTAAAAGAGCTGGCTGAGGCGTTCACTGGACCATTAATGTTGATTTTCAATAACTCTCAGAGCACTGGGGAAGTTATAGAAGCTTGGAAGAAATCTAATGGAACTACAGGATTTGAAGGGACCACAGGGTTATCTAGTCTAACTCTCTGCCAAGATGCAGGATTTGTTGGGTCTAACCATCCAACACAGATGGCTATCCAACCTCTTTCTGAAAACCTCCAGTGAAGGAGCTTCCATGACTTCCCTGGGAAGTGTGTTCCTTAATGCTATGTTTATGAGGAAGGTCCACAGGGCAGTGCCAGCCCTAGAGACATTGCATATGTAACTTTGTATGTCTGACTATGAAAGTGGCTGCTACCATATGTCCTAGGAGCGCGAGGCATGTGTGTGCTGAAATCAGGGGGCACACTCGTGCTTTGGAGATCAGGTCTGTTATGGCTGTGAACCTGTGAGATAGCAGAAATGCTCTTGCTTGTATGGCGTCAAGTTGACCCCCAATGAATTCTAATGTTTCCACCTGTCTCAAAGTGGATTTTTCAAGATCGATAAGGAGACCTAAGCTTTTGAAAATATTCATCGTTGTGTGAAACGCTCGGAGTGCTTCGGCCTTGGATGGAGCTTTGAGGAGGTAATCATCCAAATATGGGAAGATCATAATTCCTCTTTTTCTTAAATGAGCCGCAGTCACTGCAAGTACTTCGGAAAGAACTTGCGGCATTGCTGATAGGCCGAAAGGCAGTATACTTTGTACTGGAAGTGACTGTTGTCCACTGCAAATTGTAGGAAGCGTCTGAGTGGGATGGATGGGGATATGGAAGTATGCATCCTGTAGGTCGAGGGCCGAGAACAATTCCCTTGTTACAATGCCAGTATGATCGTCGAGAGGGTGACCATCTTGAATTATTGCAGTTTGACAAACTTGTTTAGGTTGTGAAGGTCCAGAATGGAATGCCAATCACCAGATTTCTTCTGAACCAGGAAGTAGTGGGAGTACAAGCCTTGTCCTCTGTGTTGTCCAGAGACCGGCTCTATGTCTCCCACTTGCAGAAGATGCTTTACTTCCTCCCTGAGGATAGGCTCGTGAGAGGGGTGGCAAGATGGCATAGTTAGGAAGGGAATACCCTTCCTTGATTATTTCCAGGACCTATTTGTCCAAAACAATAAGCATCCAAGATGGTAGGAATGGAGCTAATTGGTCACCAAACTGGTGATCTGTTTGTGATGTCATAGATTTGGGAGGCAGGAGGGGAAGATAGAGTGTTATTGGGCCCTTGCCCTCACCTTCAAAACTATTGTTTGTTGGAAGGTATATGAGACATTGCCCCTTGTGCAGCAGGTGGTCTGTTATTGTGATTATTGGGAGAGCATTGACGGTGGCGTTGGTTGTCAAACTGCTGCTACGGGTAATAAGGTTGAGGCCGGGATCTTGGGGAAAGTTGGTATTTCCCTGATCTCCTCTTTGCTGTGAAGTGTACATATCCAGAGAGCTGAGTGTGACTTGGGAAACCTTAAGCGAGTGTAGTGCTTTGTCGGTACGCTCTGAGAACAATTGTTGTCCTCCAAATGACACATCTTCAACTGTTATTTGTATCTCCTTGGGGAAATAAAAATACTGCATGAGCATGCAGGAGTGAAATCAGGAAGGCCAAGGGTAACAAGAAGGGTTTCTATAGGTATGTTAGCAACAAGAAAGTGATCAGTGAAAAGTGTGGGCCCTTACACAATGGAGGAGGCAACCTAGTGACAGATGATGTGGAAAAAGCTGAAGTACTCAATGCTTTTTTTCCCTCTGTCTTCACAGACAGGGTCAACTCCCAGACGACTGCATGGGGCAGCACAGAATGGGGAGGAGGTGAGCAGCCCTCAGTGATGAAAGAACAGGTTCAGAACTATTCAGAAAAGCTGGACATGCACAAGTCCATGGAGCTGGATGCAATGCATCCGAGGGTGCTGATGGAGTTGGCTGATATGGAGTTGGATGATAATGGCCAATGGCTCTGCAATCATATCATAGAATTCTATGATTCTATGATATGATTGCAGAGCCATTGGCCATTACCACTGAAAACTCATAGCGATTAGGGGAGGTCCCGGACGATTGGAAAAAGGCAAATACAGTGCCGAACTTTAAAACAGGTAAGGAGGAGGAACTACGAAATTACAGACCAGCCAGCCTCACCTCAGTACCTGGAAAAATCATGGAGCAGGTCCTCAAGAAATCCATTTTGAGGCACGTGGAAGAGAAGAAGGTGATCAGGAACAGTCAGCATGGATTCTCCAAGGACAAGTCATGCCTGACCAACCTAATTGCCTTCTATAAAGAAATGACTGGCTCTGTGGATGTGGGAAAAGTGGTGGATGTGATATATCTTGACTTTAGAAAAGCTTCTGATATGGTCTCCCACAATATTCTTGCCAGCAAGTTAAAGAAGTATGGGTTGGATGAATAGACTAAGGTGGATAGAAAGCTAGCTAGATCATCAGGCTCAACAAGGGGTGATCAACAGCTCGATGTCTAGTTGGTGGCTGGTAACAAACGGAGTGCCCCAGGGGTTGATCCTGTGGCCAGTTTTGTTCAACATCTTCGTTAATGATCTGGAGGACAGAGTGGATTGCACCTGCAGCAAATATGCAGATGGCACGAACCTGGGGGGAGTGGTAGATATGCTGGAGGGTAGGGATAGGCTACAGAGTGACCTAGACAAATTGGAAGATTAGGCCAAAAGAAATCTGATGAGGTTCAACAAGGAGTCCTGCACTTAGAATGGAAGAATCCCATGCATTGCTACAGACTGAGGACCGACTGGCTAGGCAGCAGTTCTGCAGAAAAGGACCTCAGGGTTACAGTGGACAAGAAGCTGGATATGAGTCAACAGTGTGCCCTTTTTGCTAAGAAGGCTAATGGCATATTTGGCTGCATTAGTAGAAGCACTGCCAAGAGATTGATAGAAGTGATTATTCCCCTATATTCGGCATTGGTGAGGACACATCTGGAGTATTGTGTTCAGTTTTGGGACCCCCACTACAGGAAGGATGTGGACAAATTGGAGAAAGTCCAGCAGAGGGCAAAAAAATGATTAGGGGGCTTGAGGACGTGATTTATGAGGAGAGGCTGAGGGAACTAGGCTTGTTTAGTCTGCAGAAGAGAAGAGTGAGGGTGATTTGATTGCGGCCTTCAACTACCTGAATGGGGGGTTCAGGGAGGATGGAGCTAGGCTGTTCTTTTTCTGTCATCTGCCACCACTGAGAAGTAATGGTCCAAGTTGCAGTGGGGGAGGTCAAGGTTGACTAGTAGGAAAAGAATTTTCACTAAAAGGGTGGTGAAGCACTGGAATGGGTTACCTAGAGAGGTGATGGAATGTCCATCGTTAAAGGTTTTTAAGATCCAGCTTGACAAAGCCCAGGCTGAGATGATTTAGTTGGGGTTGGTCCTGCTTTGAGCAGGGGGTTGGACTAGATGACCTCCTGAGATCCCTTCCAACCCTAATCATCTATGATTCTATGAATCCTGAGATATGGAACCAGGAGGCTCGCCACATTACTATTATGGTAGCAATGGATTGGGCTGCTGTGTCAGCTGAGTCCAAGAAGGCTTGAAGAGCTGTGTTGGCTATGAGATGGTCTTCCGCTATTAGGGGAAAGAATTGCTCCTTTTTAGACTCTGGGAGGTCTTGATGTAACTCCTCCAGTTTGGAGTAGTTAATATAATTGTATTTCACCATGAGAGCTTCATAGTTTGAAATTCTAAACTGGAGGGCGGCGGTAGAATAAAATTTTCTCCAGAATAAATCTAATCATTTCCAATCCTGGTTGGGATGGGCAGATCGGAATTGGTTTTGGCGGTTCTTTTCTTGCACCGCATTAACAACAAGGGAGTTCAGAATAGTGTGTGAAAATAAGAATTCTGTGTTCCTTGCTGGTACATGTATTTTCTATCTGCACATTGGCATGTAGGCAGGATAGAGGATGTGGTCTGCCATAAAAGATTGGCCAGTTCAAGTAGTGCAATTTTTGCTGCCAAGGAGGCATAGAGAATGTCAATCAGCTCATGTTGCTATTCTTTCACCTCCAACTGGATGTGCAGAGCATCTGCCACTCTGCAGAACAAGTCCTGAAAATATCTAAAATCATCAGCTGCAGTAGGAGACAGTGGCATGATGGCCTCATCAGGTAAGGATGATGAGAAGTGCAGGCTCGGTGATGCCTCTTCTGCTTGATCGTCCTCATGTTCCTCTTCTGGATGTTGAGGATGGGATAGATGGAGGATGTGGTATCTGTTGTGCTGGTGGGTTACCAAATTGAGCCCTATACATGGTGCAAGGGTCCCAGTATGAACAGTTAGGTGGAAGAGGAATGTTTGCTTGCATCAAGGGAGGACCTTGCCAGCATTGGGTACCCTAAGGTGTTGAAGGGTAAGTTTGCAAGGCCAGCACTATTTATCCCAACATTGATTGGGCAATAATTTAGCATATGCCTCTTCCTCCTCCTGTGCATCACTTGGGAAGGGGGGGAGTCATTCCCATCCCAGAGAGAGAGAAGCATGGCTTGACTCAGGTGACAGAGACTTCAGGTAAGTCTCACTGAAGGCGCAGAGACTCTGGAGTATCAGATATTCTTAGGTCTGATATGCATCTGTAATCCTGTGGTGTATATGGCATCAACGGTGCTGCTGTCATACACAGTGCTGTGATGTGTTTTTCAGCATGGCCAGCATGTGGCACCAGAGATTTTTTCAGAGCCAATGGCATAGTGGCGGTTGAGGTCGGTGCCAATATCGGTGCTGTTGGCTGTTTCAGAGCCACAAAGGGTCTCGATGCCACGGATAAGGTCACGGGCTTGCTTCCACCACTGCAAATAGAAGGTGGTGCTGATAGCTGATGATGTCCCTAGTATGGTATTTTGACCTTATCTTAGAAGCTGAGGAACTCAGTTTCTTTGTGGCACCCTACCCCCTCTCAGAAACTGTTGACACCACGGATCTAGCTGGGGACAGCATTCTTGGGGTTTGTGCCTCAGGAGTTGAAGAGGGAGCCACTCTCTTCTTACCCTCAGCCCAGTCGGAGGATGTTTTTCTTACTTGGATGTGGAGAATGAGGGTTGGTAGTCGATCTTGATGATCGTGAGGACCTCTACGGGGAGCAGTGTGAGCAAGGACCGGAGGCTGGACAAAGGGACTTCTCCATAAGAAGTGATTTAAGTCTGATATCCCCGTCCTTTCGTGCTCTAGGTTTCAAAAAAAGGCAGTGGGAGCATTTCTGAGGAACATGTACCTCTCCCAAACAACGAATGCGCTCTGTGTGGCAGTCCATTATCAGGAAGGCAGCACTGCAGTAGATGCACCTCTTAAACCTGGAAGTACAGAGCATAAGGGTGAAGTAACAGCTTTCTGACCAGGAAGGGAGGGAAGCAGGAAAATGGAAACCTACACTATGCTAAAGACTGTAGGGTCATAGAAATAAAAATAAAATAGTAGAAAAAAAATTAATACTAATGATAATTTTTTTTTAAATGAAGAAAGGAAAAGAACTATCTAAGAGAGATTTTACTACAGAACTATCTAAGGAGAAGACGAAAAAGTGCAAAGTGTTCCATTCCAGACCACAGGTAGTAGAGAAGGAACTCAGAGCAGTCAGACCACACAGCGCTACATATACTTCCTGCGCACTAAGTGAGGCAGGGGAGGTGCACTTGCAAGGTCTGACGGGCACTGATATCGAAGATCTCTTAATCCAGATGCAAAGGTGCTGCTTCACCTACAGTGAATCATCCATGGGGACATCACTTGAAGAAGAAGCAATAACTATGGGAATCAGTCCAGCCCCAGAGGTGTTATAGTGTAAATCGAACCAAACACCACAGTAACTTCCAGGTTTAAGAACATAAGAATGGCCGAACTGGGTCAGAACAATGGTCCCTTTAGGCCAGTATCCTGTCTTCCTACAAGAGTCAGTGCCACGTGCTTCAGAAGGAATGAAAAGAACAGGGCAACTGTCAAATGATCCACCCCGTCGTCAAGGCCCAGCTTCTAGCAATTGGAGAGTTAGAGATACCCAGAGCATGGGTGTGTCCCTGACCTCTCGGCTAGTATCCACTGATGGGCCCATCCTCCAGGAACTTACCTAATTCTTCTTTGAACCCTATTATGCTTTTTGGCCTTACAACATCCCCTGGCAATGAGTTCCACAGGTTGACTGGGCACTATGTGAAGATGTACTTCCTTATGTTTATTTTAAAACTGATGCCTATTAATTTCACTGAGTGATCCCTGGTTCTTCCATTATGTGACAGGGTAAATAACACTTCCTTATTCACTTTCTCCACACTAGTCATGATTTTATAGACCTGTCATATCCCTGTTAGTCCTCTCTTTACTAAAATGAACAGTCCTAGTCTTTTTAATCTCTTTTCAGATGGAAACTGTTCTGTACCCGTAATAATTTTTGTTGCCCTTCTCTCTACCTTTTCCAATTCTAATATATCTTTTTGAGATAGAGCAATCAGAAGTGCACACAATATCCAAGATGTAAGGATACCATGGATTAGTATAGTGGGGTTATGATATTTTCTGTCTTAGCTATTCCTTTCCTAAGAGTTCCTACCATTGTTAAGATTTTTTGACTGCCACCGCACATTGATCAAATGATTTCAAAAAACCATCTAAAATGACTCCAAGATCTTTTTCTTGAGAGGTAACAGTTAATTTAGACCTCGTTATTTTGTATGTATAGTTGGGATCATGTCTCCAATGTGCATAACTTTGCACTTATCAACACTGAATTCATTTGCTACTTTGTTGCACACTTACCCAGTTTTGTGAGATCCCTTTGTAATGCTTCACAGTCTGCTTTGGATTTAACTATCTTGAGTAATTTTGCATCACCTGCAAATCTTGCCATCAGACTGTTCATCCCCTTTTCCAGATCATTTATGAATATGTTGAACAACACAGGCCCATTTACAGATCGTTGGGGGACCCCACTATTTCCACTTTCCATTGTGAAAGCGGATCATTTATTTCTACCCTTTGGTTTTTATCTTTAAACCAGTTACTGATTCATAAAAGGACTTTTCCTCTTGTCACATTACTGCTTACTTTGCTTAAGAGCCTTTGTCAGATGCTTTCTGAAAGTCCAAGTACACTCTATTCACTGGGTCACCCTTGTGCAAATGCTTGTTGACCCCATTAAAGAACTCTGAGAAATTCATGAGGCATGATTTCCCTTTACAAAAGCCATGTTGGCCTTTCCCCAACATATCTTGTTCATCTATGTGTCTGAGAATTCTGTTTACCAGCCTGTAACTGCCAGGATCACATCTGGAACCTTTAAAAAAAAGCATATATTAGCTATCTTCCAATCACCTGGTTCAGAGGCTGATTTAAGCTATAAGTTACATACCCAGTTAGTAGTTCTGCAATTTCATATGTGAGTTCTTTCGGAACTCTTGGGTGAATGCCATCTGGTCCTGGTGATTTACTATTGTTAATTTATACATTTGTTCCAAAACCACCTCTATCAACACCTCAATCTGGGAAAGTTCCTCAGATTTGTCACCTAAAAAGAATGGCTTAAGGGTGGGAATCTCCCTCACATCCCCTGCAGTGAAGACTGATGCAAAGAATTCATTTAGTTTCTCCACAATTGCCATGTCTTTGAGTGCTTCTTCAGTACTTTGATCATCCAATGACCCCACTAATTGTTTGGCAAAATTCCTGCTTCTGATGTATTTTTTAAAAAATTGCTGTTAGTTTGTGTGTATTCTGCAGTTATTCATCAAATTATTTTTTAACCTCCCTAATTATACTTTTACACTTGACTTCCCAGAGTTTATGCTCTTTCCTATTTTCTTCAGTAGGATTTTACTTCTAATTTTAAAATGATGCCTTCTTGACTAACTGCCTCTTTTATTCTACTATTTAGCCATGATGGCATTTTTTTCAATCCACTTATGAACTTTTTCTTTTTTTAGTGGGGGTATCCATGATTTGAGCATCTATTATGATGTTTTTAAATAGTTTCCATGATTGTTCATTTTAATTTCCATTTATCTGGCTTCCTCATTTTGTGTAGTTCCTTTTTTTGAAATTAAATGCTGAAGCGTGGTTTTCTATGGTATTTCCTCCCCGCCCCCTCCCTTCCACCCCAGATGTTAAATTTAATTACATTAGGGATGCTACTACTAAGTGGTTTAGCTGTATTCACCTCTCAGACCATCACCATCCTGGTCAAGTGGTCAGTAGAATATTCATATTGCTATAATCTTATAATTCAAGCATGGAATTTCTATTCAGAGATTCTATGGTACAGTTTGCTTCATTTAAAGCTTTTACATATATGTGAAAGAAAGCATAGAGTCAAATAACACCACTTCTCCACCAATGTGGCCTACTGTCATTCCTGTATATTTTGTACCCTGGTATTACCATGTCCTATTGGTTATTATCGTTCTACCAAGTTTCTGTGATGCCTGTTATATCAATATCCTCATTTAAGAACAGGCACTCATTTTAGTATTTAGAATTCTTGCATTGGTATACATGCACTTGTACATTTTGTCAATATTCAGTTGACTGCCTGCATGTGACATAACTGAATGGGACTCTTTCGTTTGTCTCTCTCTCTTCAGCTCCTACCTGTATTTTATCAGCTTCTTTTCTCTCCTCTTTACTAGGATATAGAAAATCCCCTTTAATAAATCCTCCCCAAAGGATGTCACTGTACGAACCATGTGCTCCATCTTCCAGGATAGGCTCCTCCTTTCCCAAAAAGAATCCCTCCTCCCAACATCATCGACTCATCCATGCATTGAGACCCTTCAGTTCCACCTGTTTAACTGGCCCTGTGCATGGAACTGGAAGCTTTTCAGAGAATGCTACCAGGAAAGTCCTGGACTTTAATCTTTAACCAAGCAGCCTAAATTTGGTCTCCAGCACCCTTCTCTTAAATTTCCCTATGTCACTGGTACCCTGACCATTGGTTCTTCCCTAGCACTGCACATAAGTCTATCTACATGTCTTGAGAGCTCCACAATCTTAGCACACAGCAGACAATTCAACATGTAGTTCTCTCGGTCATCACAAATCCAACTATCTATATTTCTAATAATCGAATCCCCCATTACTATTACCTGTCTCTTCCTAATAACTGGTATACCCCACCCCAGACAGATATTCTCAGTGTGACAGGATACCAAAACATTTGGAAAGAGAATCCCAACTATGGAATCGTTTCCCTTTGCTCTAACTTTTACTTCCCCAAGATTTTCATCCTCTTCAACTGCACAGAGGCTATCAAACTGGGGGTACTGTGTCCCAAAAAATTTCCTCTGTGTACCTCTTTGGCTTTCTTAACTCCTCCAGTTCTGCCACTCTGGTCTCAAGGGCCTGTACTTGGTCTCTGAGGGCCATGAGTTGCTTCCACCAAATACACATGTACACCACCTGCCCACAAAGCAGGGAATCATATATGCTGCATTTGGTGCAATAAACTGGATACCCCCTATTCTGTGCTGGACTTCTGTCTGCATTATTTGTACTCCTGCAGGGTTTTTGTTTTGTTTGTTTGTTCTTTGGGTGCTTACTAGCCCAAGGGTAGAGTATATTAGGTGTATCTGGCTCTCATGCTCCCTCACCAAATTTCCCGTTCGGTAGCTCATCTGGTCACTTAGGAGCTGAGTTTTAAACCCCTGTTCTCCTTGAGTTAGTCCCAGCCCCTTGTCAAGGGTTTCTAAAGGGATTAGGCATCAAAGGATGGCAGACTAGAGCTTCACTAATAAACACTGAGCCAATCCTAGCAGGCCACTTGGCTCAGCACACAACCCCCAAAATAGACCACACTATAAATGTCAAGCAAGCAAACAGACAACAAATAAACTAACAGACAACAAACTCACCCAAGGGTCATATAGTCGCTCATCCATCTGGAGAACTCCTTTGCATAACTCCTGTTTGCTGCTCCTGTTCACTAGCTCCTCTGGTTGCTTCAGAACTAGCCTTTTAAATCTCTGTTCTCGCTGAGTTAGCCCTCCCCCATCAAGGGATCCTAAAGTGGTTAGGGATCGAAGGATGGCAGCCTACAGCCTAATCAATAAGCTTTCAGCCTAGACTAGGCTCAGCACAGTTGAAAGTTTATAGTTCATGACATCCTTATCACTGAAGGGGACGTAGACAAAAAGGCAATCGAGGACCATCGGACCAATCCGTGACAAATCGTAAAATGGTATCAGGAGTGTAATATTAAGCTGAATGCACACAAGCTGAAGCTGAGAACTGAGTTCCCCTAAATCAGACATCTGTTGACCTCTGAGAGAGTCCAACTTAACTCCAAGAAACAGAGAGCCATTAACTAAATACCCAGTCCTAAGAATGTGAAAAGAATCCAGTGATTTATAGAGGTCAGCTACCTTTCTGATAGGTGCAGTTTCCATATGCACCTATCAGAAGCTTGGGAACTCTTGAGACAATTAGCACACAAAGATTCCATATGGGAATGGTCAGAGGCCCAAGAATAGGCATTTGAATGAGTAAAGAAACTCATAGTTGGGACATCAGTCTTAAAGTACTACAACCTTACAGATTGTAGCTAGAGCTGCAGGGTGATGCCACAGGAGGTGAGCTAGGAGTCACAACAATGTTAAGCCAGCAGCCCGAAGAATTTGCTAAAAGAGCCCTAACAAATTCAGAAAGAGTATATACTCAGTAGAAAAGGAGCTATTGTTTGTGCTCTTTGGAATGATGCAATTTCACCAGTTCACCTTTGGGTACAAGGATACCATGGATTATATATCCAAGGATTGCATTAGCCCTTTTGGCCACAGAGTAACATAGGGAGTTTATGTTCACTTTATTATCCCCCATAATCCTTAAATCTTTTTCAGAGTCACTGTTTCCCAGGATAGTGACCCACATCCTGTAAATATAGCCTACATTCTTTGTTCCTAGTTGTATTACTTTACATTTGGTCATATTAAAAGACATATTGTTTACCTGAATTCATTTTACAGAGCTATCAGTGACCTGTCCTCATCATTATTTACCAGTCTCTGAATCTGTGTCATTCACAAACTTTATCAGTGATGATTTTATGTTTTCATTCAGATCACTGATGCAACTGTTAAACAATTTACAGCCAAGAACTGATCCCTGCAGGACCACACTAAAAACATACCTACTCAATAATGATTCCTGTTTACAATTACATTTACAGATGTGTCTTTTATCCAGTTTTTTATCCATTTAATGCATGTCAAAGTTAATGTTCATTGTTATATATATTTTAATCAAAATGTTGTGTAGTACCTGTGACTCTGAGAGCCCATCAATACCAACCAGCAGAGTTCCAACCCCATCATACTGTAATACATGCATTGCCCCAATACATTGCTTAATATATACCTCAAAGGTGTCAGGTAAGGTATTCTATGTAAACTGGTGACATGCTGGTCGCAAAAATCATTATGTAATGAACGTATGGATTATGCACAAAGAGTTATAGCAGTGTGTTGGAAATATATTCTTAAACTCCATTTGGGAAGCAACACATTAGCCCCAGTTTGCCCTAAACAAAAGAATGTATATTTACTTGTCTGACAAGCTTGATCACTGGCACAGGATAGTGGAAGCATATTAACATATAAGGTAAACAAAGCCATCAACCTAACAAGCAGGGGAAAAGACAGCCTAATGACCACACCCAGAACAGAATCTGCACTCCAGGAAACCTTCCTGGCTCTTGAAACAGAGACAAAAGACCACCAGGGGGGAGGGGAATCATAAGGGGAACAGAGACATCTGAATTATCCACCACTGGGGGAATGATAACATAGAGTACCCTCTGAGCCTTTGAAAGTTGAATTCTCTTGGCCTGGAAAGCAAGCTGGAGACAATGTAAGTGAGAAATCTGCTTGAACAAGTTTGTAACTTTGTGAAATTTACTTTTCATCACTAGAAAGCGAGTTTTGTTTTGCTTGTACCTATCTCTCATTCGTGCTTACTATCACTTAAATCTCCATTCTTTGTTAATAAACTTATTCTTGTTTTATTACAAAACCATCTCAATACTGTGTATTAAACTGGAGGCTGAGTACTCAGCTAGCCAACCAGACTGGTGCATACGCTGGAGGAGGAGGAGAACTTAACTTCTGTGAATGTCCAGTGACATGGACTGAACACTCCATAGACACATCCCTGGTGAAATCAGGAATTGGGATTCACTGACTTATCTGCAAGGCAGGGTTTGGACTGACTGAGTCCGAAGAGTCTGCTGGCAAGGCAGACAAGCTGTTGTGTCAGGAAGCTGACACAGTGCTTAATAGCAGCAAAACACTCTCTTGTTGAGGAAGAGAAGGAACACAGGGGCATAAAGTTCAGGGTACCCCAAATAAGACGTCACAGTCCCAAATCTAATGCATCACAGAAGTCTATTATATCAAAAATTCCTTTTATCAATTAAACTGGTAATCTCATAAAAAATATTCAGTTAGTTTGACACAAACTGTTTTCCATAAAACCACCTTGATTGGCATTACTTAACTTATCCTTGTAATACTTTATTAATTGAGTCCTATATATAAGCTTGTTCCACTATTCTCTCCAGGATCAAAGTCAGACTGACAGGCCTATGATTGTTCAAGGCCATTCTGTTCACCCTTGTAAAATATTGCCATAACACTAGCTTTCTTCCAGTGTTCCAAGGGTTATTGAAAATCAACATTTAACAGTCAAGCAAGCTTGTCAGTGGACGACGACATGGACTTTGCCAAGGCATATAGTCACCGTTGGTGCTCATTGCTTACAGAGAAGGAGCATGGGCATGAAGCACAGTTTTTTTAAGTTGACTTGCCGGGGCATAATCCCTGGAGGGGGGGGGGGGGGGTTTTCCCCACGGGGGGGGAAGTCCGAAAGCAAAACTAACTAACTAAAACACTAATACTTGACAAGAACAAGAAAAAATACTATCTGCTACCATATACAAGAAGGGACAACCAATTCTCTTAAGTAAGCTAAGAGCACGGAGGAACAGGGTTCTGACTCTGGCCATACAGCGGTAAGAGGGAACTGGTGCAGTGTCGACCTGCATGGCCTCTTATAGCCTCGACTGCAGACATAAGGATGACACATGACTGGTACAGTATTGTTCCGGTGCATGGCGTGCATGCGCACCCCACATTTCAAATCCATATAGGGACCATCACTCGAAGAACAACTTTTCGATACAAAGTTATCAGGACCTGCTGATTTTAGAGGTTTAACTTTAAAAGCTGCTTTTTAACAACCTACTGAGTTATTACTGGAAGGTAAAGTGTTTCATCATCATCATCATCATCAGACTTGACAATATCACCTTTTCCCCCCAAACACTGAACAGAAATATTTATTGAACATTTCTGCCATTTATAACTGCCTTCACATTCCCTTTAAGTCAGATTGTTGTTTTTAACCAATGTAGCCTTCTTTCTTGATTGTGGCTTTTGGGACATCTAGTTACTGGTGTATAGGGCCTAATAACTTGTGTTAGGCTAAAGTATCTTTCAGAAAGACATCCAATTTTGACTAGAGAACTTCAAGAGAGTGAGAATCCACCACTTCTTTCCGTAGTTTGTTCATCTTTGCAACATCCTTACTAAACTAGTTCTAAGGACTATAGCCAGCTCTAGGAGGCAACACTGTAGAGCTGGTGGGTACTTTAAATCTTTGAAAACCAGGAAATATAGAATTAAGTTACCCAACTCACCACGTTCTAGAAGGACATGAGGCAGAACTGGCCCACCTTAACTCTGTGACAACGAAGTTTTGGGCATTCAATTTCCTTGGTTTTAAAAAAATTCATTTCTCAGTCTTCCCATATTTCACAATACTGCCCTCCTCCTTCACTGCTGCTGACTGATTGGCAACATTTATCCCAGCCACAAAATGCAATGACTGCACGTTCACTGCCTCTGCATCATCTCGTCTTCTCTCTGCTTGCTCAGCACAATCAGGCTCTTCCTCCTCAACCCTCTTCCCTGGACGGGCAGTCATGACCACGGGCCTAGAAGCTGAGAAAATAGGGAGAGGCTGCAAGACTAGCATGAAGTCAGTGGCAACATTTTTTGAAGGGAGGACAGGACAGGAAGAATGGCTCCAGCAATCAGGACCAGGGCCTTGGGAGACAAGAAACTAGTTCCTTGCTCCAGACTTCTTCTTACATAAGAACAGCCATACTGGGTCAAACCAAAAGTCTATCTAGCCCAGTGTCCTGTCTTCCAACAGTGGCCAATGCCGGGTGCTTCAGAGGGAATGAACAGAACAGGTAATCATCAAGTGATCCATCCCATTGCCATTCCAAGCTTCTGGCAAACAGCAATCCCTGCCCATCTTGGCTAATATTGATGGACCGATCCGCCATGAACTTATTTAGCTCTCTTTTGAACCCTGTTATAGTCTTGGCCTTTACAACATCCTCAGGCAATGACTTCTACAGGCTGACTGTGCACTGTGTGAAGAAATACTTCCTTTTGTTCACTTTAAACCTGCTGCCTATTGATTTCATTTGGTAACCCCAAGTTCTGGTGTTATAAGAGTAAATAACATTCCTTATTTACTTTCTCCACACCAGTCATGATTTTATTGACCTATATCATATCCCCGCTTAGTCTTCTCTTTTCCAAGCTGAAAAGTCCTAGTCTTCTTAATTTCTCCTCATATGGAAGCTTTTCCATACCTCTAATAATTTTTGTTGCCCTTTTCTGTACTGTAGTAGAAAGTGAGAGCCTGAGACATGAGGCCTAGTATAACAGGCCATGTATGAGGCCTACGGCCTGAGTTAAAGTAATAGTCAAGCCCTGCTGTTATAAAGCAAAGTTAGCAGAAGTCAGGCTGGGAATGCTGGCAGACTCTCAGTAACTGGCAAGAACAGAGCTGATACACACATTCCTAAGGAAGCACTAGGTAGAGAACACTCATGCAAGCACATTCCAGAAAGGTACCAGAACATCCCAAAACCCCAAAGATAATGAGGGCTTACTGACCCCTATGGATAGAGAGGTTTTGGCCAAACCATCCGGTACAAGATAAAAGGTGGTATCTTACCACGTCAGATGGTGGTATCATACCATGTCAGAGAGTAGCAACTACATGTCATAGGGGCAATATGCAACTTCTTTGTATCAATGTATAAAAGAGGGTCTCAAAGGGAGTGTCTTTGTCCACTTAAGGGGGAAAGCCCTGCCATTTATTGAACTGGTCCATTGTAACAAGCATACATGTGTTGGTCCTGTAGAGTCTGCAGGATTATAGGACCGTGCTTTCTCTGCAATAATACTGGCCTGGTACCTTCGTTACTGAAACAGATCTCTGTGTTATTGGATAATCCGATTGTGGTTTGGTGTCTTAGTTATCTGCGCAGAGCTGGGACAGCATACTGACAACATGTACCTTTTCCAATTCCAATGTATCTTTTTTGAGATTGGGTGACCAGATCTGCACGCAGTACTCAAGATGTGGGCGTCCCATGGAAGTATAAACAGGCAATAAGATATTTTCTGTCATATTATCTATCCCTTTCCTAATGACCAACCCTAACTAAATCATCCCAGCCAGGGCTTTATCAAGCTGGGCCTTAAAAACTTCTAAGGACGCATGGTTTCAGAGAATTATCCACAATGACATGAAGATCTCTTTCTTGAGTGATAACTAATTTAGACCCCATCATTTTATATGTATAGCTGGGATTATGTTTTCCAATGTGCATTACTTTGTATTTATCAACACTGAATTTCATCTGCTATTTTGTTGCCCAGTCACCCACTTTTGTAAAATCCCTTTGTAACTCTTTGCAGTCTGATTTGGACTTAACTATCTTGAGTACTTTCACATTATCTGCAAATTTTGCCATCTCACTGTTTATCCCTTTTTCCAGATTATTTATGAATATTTTGAACAGTACTGATCCAAGTACAGACCCCTGGGGGCCCCATTATTTACCTCTCTCCATTCTGAAAACTGACCATTTATTCCTACCCTTTGTTTTGTATCTTTTAATCAGTTTCTGATCCAGGAGGGGACCTTTCCGCTTATCCCATGACCACTTACTTTGTTTAAGAGCCTTTGGGTCATGGACCTTTCTGAAAATCTGAGTACACTATATCCACTTGATCACCCTTCTCCACATGCTTGTTGACCCCCTTAAAGATTTCTAGTGGATTGGTGAGGCATGATTTCCCTTTATACATGCTATGTTGTCTCTTCCCCCAACAAATCGTGTTGATCTATGTGTCTGATAATTCTGTTTTTTACTATCATTTCAACTAATTTTCCTGGTACTGAAATTAGGATTACCAGCCTGTAAATTGCTTGGATTGCCTCTGAAGCCTTTTTAAAAAATTGGCATCACATTGGCTATCTTCCAGTCATCTGGTACAGAAGCTGATTTAAATGATAGGTTACATGCCACAGATAGTAGTTCTGCAATTTCACATTTGAGTTCCTTCAGAACTCTTGGATGAAAACCATCTGGTCCTGGTGACTTATTACTGTTTAATTTATTAATTTGTTCCAAAACCTCCTCTAATGATACTCAATGTGGAACAGTTTCTCAGACTTGTTTCCTAAAAGGAACGGCTCAGGTTTGGGAATCTGCATCACATCTGCAGCTGTGAAGACAGATGCAACAAATTCATTTAGTTTCTCCACGATAGCCTTATCTTGCTTGAGTGCCTCCTTTAGCATGTCGATTGTCCAGTGCTCCCACTGGTTGTTAAGTAGGCTTCCTGCTTCTGATGTACTTAATGGTTTGTTTGTTTGTTTGTTTGTTTTGAGTCTTTGGCTAGCTGTTCTTCAAATTCTTTTTTGGCCTTCCCAATTATATTTTTACATTTCACTTGCCAGAGTTTATGCTTCTTTCTATTTTCCTCAAAAGGATTTAACTTCCACTTTTTAAAGGATGCCTTCTTGCCTCTAACTACTTCTTTTAATTTTCTGTTTAGCTGTGGTGACACTTTTTTGGTCCTCTTACTATGTTTTTTTAATTTGGGGTATACATTTAAATTGAGCCTCTATTATGGAATGTGATGTTGGACAAGTCCTTTAGTCTCCGTGTCACAGTTTTCCAGATGTAAAATGGGAAAAACAGCACTTTCCTACCTCTACCCTGTAAGGGGAGTGTTGTGAGGATAAATACATTAAAACTGCAAGGTGTTCAGATGCTACAGTGATGGAGGCCAGCCAGGCATCTATCACTGACTGAAGTGTGCGGCAGTTTTGGGAGGACAGAACTGAAGCCCCCACCCCCACAATATCTCCTACTGCACAGCTATGTCCAGTCTTTTCCACCCTGCTCTTCCCTGCACACACACACATTCTCATTCTCTCTCTCTCACACACACACACACACGCACGCACACACACCCACCCCTCACTGTTTTGACCTCCATATCTCTCCAATTACTCAGACTCCCCTACTACTGCTCACTTTTTTCAACATTTCCTCTACCATGCTCATTGCTCCATGACCTCCCATCCCCAGCTCCACCCTCTTCATTGCCACATCATGGCCCCGGCTAAACTTGTGGTGGTAGGAAGATGGTGGGGCTGTGAGGAGTGTTATGTACCAGCTGGAAGCAGGAAGGGGCAGGGGCGTGGTGATACAGAATTCCTACCCTTCAGTCATTGAGTTACTGACAGATTGTCTGACAATTCTGACTATTACAAGAGCCCTCATTTTGCTGCACATGTGCATTTTAATCTGTTTGGCAAGAGCAACTTGTAGTTTCAAACTCTTGGTTTAATAACTAATAATGTAACTCTATTATCATACTCTGGATAAGATAAATGCCGAATGAGATCACCTGGGGGATGATTAGAACCATGGTTTGAGCTCCAAGTGTGTTCAAAAAAACATAGTAAGAACCAGATGATTTTTGTAAAATGTTTTTGGCAGGTGGTACCTCAGAAAGCCCTTGCTAAATGACTCCACTGCACTACCAATAGTACTTTGCACATCCATATCTTATGGCAAATTAAAGATGATGCAAGTAAGCACGTGGAGTTTGGAGCGCTTAACATAGTTGACCTTTAAACAGAAATCAATGCTCAACCTTAACTATAGCAGAGCTAATTCTCTGATATAACAATTTGGAAAATTCTTGTATACATATACTTGTCCAGTTCCATTTTGAATCTTGTCGGACTCTTGGCCTCAATGACTTGCTGTGGCAATGAGTTCCACAATTTATGCACTGTGTGAAAACATATTTCCTGTAGTCACTTTTGAATTTGCTACCTTTCCATTTCATTGAATGTCCCCATGTTCTTGCATTATGATATGGGGAGAACATAAGTTCCAGATCTACCTTCTCGAGATCATTCACTATTTTATATACCCTTATAACATTTTTTCTTATTCATCTCCTTTCAAAAGTAAATAATCACAGTCTTTTTAATCTCTCTTTGTATGAGTTTCTTTCCAGGCCAGCGATCACTGTTGTTGCCCTTTTCTGAACCCTCTCTAGTTCTGCAATATCCCTTTCAAATGGAGTCCCCAGTACTGCATGCAGTATTACAAATGAGGCAGCCCTACTGATTTATGTAAAGGCACTAAGATATTCTCCATATTATTCACCACCCCCATTGCTTATTCATCCTAAGATCTTGTTAGCTTTCTGGACTGCTACTGCATGTTGAACAAAGATTTTCTTTGAGATGTCTACAATAATACCCTGGTTCATTTCTTGAGGTGATACAATTCATTTGGAACCTTTTAAGTTATAAGATTAGTTCAAAATTTTCTCTTCAATGTGCATTACTTTGCATATATTTAAACTGAGTTTTATTTGCCATTGAATTCCCCATTTAGTAAGTTTGGTTAAATCTCTGAAGTTCTTCACAGTGCTCTCCAGTCTTGACTAACAAATAATGTTGTGTCATTAGGAAATTTTGCTACATCACTACTAAAGGTCTTCTCTATGTCATCAATGAATATATTAAAGAATACTGGACTTGGTACAGAACCTTGAGGCACCCCCATTGTCAACTTTTCGTCATGAAGCAAACTAACTGATTCTACACTATGTCTTCTCTCTTAGTCAATTTTTGATCCATGACATTACTTCTCTTCTCACCCCATTATTTCTTAGTTTCTTTAGTAGCCTCTTATAAGGTACCCTTCCAAAGGTCTTTTCAAAGCCTAAGTAAATTATGTCTGCTAGTTCTCCTTTATCCACTACCATATTGACATATTCAACGAATTCTGAGAGAAGAATGAAAGAAATTTCCCTTGCAGAAACTGTGCTGGATAGACCCTATCATACCATGATCTTACAGGTGTTTTATTGTTCTTTTTAAAATGATCATTTCAATCAATTTGCCAATTACAGATGAGAGCCTTACTGGTGTGCAATTCCCTAGATCATCCCTAGAGCCTTTTTAAACAAAACATTTACAACATTTGCCACTCTCCAATCCTTCAGAACAGTACTGGTTTTTATGAGAATCTGCATATTATTGCTAGCAGCTCAGCCATTTCATCCTTAAACTCTTTCAGAACTCTTAAAAGCATACTATCTGGGCCTGATGACCTATTGTTTTTTACATCATCAATTTATTCTAGCATCTTCTCTTCCATTATTCAAATAATTCAGTTTTAAATAGGAATTTGAGCATAATATGTCATCCACTGCATAACCATAAAGCAAAAGAGAGACAGAGTCAGCAGTAAAGACAGCCAAGAGACTGATAGCAGACAGGAAGATTTCCCTACCTGGCCGTGTTGGACCATTGCAATATTTCCTCCCAGGAATTAGAGAGGAGCCCAAGCACAGGGACTGATGGGCCAGAGAACCAAGAACGGCTTCCGATGAGGATTCTGCTGCAGCCCAGTGAAGGAATGACTGACAGTACAGAGAAATATTTAAGAGAATGCCAAGCCAGGCAGCCAGCCCCCTATAACAAAGGGGCCAAGGACCTGAGATCATTACACATAAGGCAGCAAGTCTGTATCCACTCATCAAACTGCTACACAAACTAATGGCAAAAGGCAATAGTCCAAGCTGCAGTGGGACACAGGTCTTCTGACATAGCTACAGACGCAGGACACCAGTGAAGATGAAACTGAAAACAACTACAAGGGAGTGGCAAACAGCTGGCACACACAGATCAGGCCAAGGACAAGGAGGACTTGAACTAACCTTGGCTATCTGGAGAATCAGAAGCAACAGGGCATATGGACAATACAGAGGATCAATAGGACACCAACCAAGAGAAAAAAGGCAGCAACAGGGCTGAAGCACATCCCCACCAAAAGCGGTAACACAAACAAGAGAAGAGAGAGACTGATTTGAAAACCAGCACAACTGAAATAGGACACATGACAGAGAACACTAGGTTGGCGATAGAAGTTGTGTGGCCATAGTGGGCTATATACGAATACCTCTGAATACACCAAGTAATCAAGAAACTCTTTCACGAAAAACAATTTCTTAAAAGATATAGTAACCTGCATGGAACTTGGAGGGAGGAACAGGGTTGTGGAACAGAAGAGTTTGGAGGAAGTCCAAGGAAGTCAGTCTGCATAGATATGTCTGGAATTCTAAGCTGCAGCACTTCTGTAAATAGTTGCTTTAACAAAGAACTGGTTTTGTTTAATAAGAATGGCATTTTCTCATGTTATTAAGTAGCACGCAGTAACTGAAAACCTTTCCTTTCCTTTTAAATTTAACTGAATTTTCCGTAGGGCTTGTTTTTGAATAATCATATTTCGAGAACGTTTTTGCCCTCAATGGTTATTGGTATGTATACTCCATTTTACTTCAGTTTAATGTAATTTTAAATTGAGAATTTCCTTGATTTTAAAATTAAAATTTCATAAGTGATCACTAAACAAAAAACCCTCAAAAAAGGTTAATGTGGTATTTTTAATGATGTTAAGATATGTAGCAAGAACCTTGAGTGTTTATTTTTTTTAAATTTTATTTTTAGGGCCAGATTCACCAGTACACTCTGACCACTTTAGCCCAGCCTGGAGCTGTGGCAAGACATAATCTTAGCTGAAAGCACAGCTTGCTTTCACTCTTATCAGGAGCAATGAGAGGCAGTAGCCATTTTGAAAACTTTCACTTTTGCTAAGGACCATTATGGCTATAGTTCCATTGAGAACAAAGGGAGATGACAACCATTCTGAAAAAGGGCAGTTCTCTGTGGAATGCTCTGTAGAAGAAAAGTATTCATCAGCCTACAATGACAGATAAGATTTGATAATGAAAGATAATGGTACAAAATTAAATTTAATTAATTAACTAATTAATTAATTAAATTACCATTAATCTTAAAAAAAATCCAAAAACTTCTAAAGTAGCCCGTGCACAAGATTTCAGTGAGTTAACCGTATGGGAAGTCTGAGGAGTCATTTAGTATCAAGAACGTTTAAGAGAAAAGATACAGCACCACATGCTAAATTTCTTCAAGGACTGATTTTTAAGCGATTACAACTCAAACTAATTAACAGATTTACCTGTAAAGTCTCAAAAAAACTCATTCTGTACCCAAAAACAGTAAGTACTGTAATTTGAAAATATTGTATTCTTCATGTATAACAAAATGGTTAATTCCCTCCTTTAAGTGCAAAACTCAACCCATCTTTAACTATGGAACTGTGAGCAATGCTCCCGCAGCAGGTAAAGAGACAGTGAAATTAAGATTTATTTTCATCCCCACATATCTACAGTAATTAATGTAATGATTCAGGCAGAACCAATACAATGTTAATATATACTTTTAAAGAAATAAAAGCCTGATGAAACAGACTGCAAAACAGTTACCACCATAAGGTCTGAGGGAATTATGTGACATAGTAGAGGTATAGTGATGAAGAGGTCTATTCATTTCACTTTATGGAAGAATAAGACACACACAGAAATTTTGTACACGTTACTTGAGACATATGGCCAGTATTCTATTGTCTTTGAACAACTACAATAAATGTAAGGTACATTAGCTGTGTTCTGTAACATATGAGATTCTGTAGGCTACAAAAGGAAACACTACCACAGGGTAGGTCATGATACATGCTTTCTCTTTGTAGTGACAGAACAACAATTAATCACCCATGTATCAATATTTTGTTCTAAATGCACAAAATAGTTGAAAGCAAATGTAAGCTTACGTATGCTGGAGTCTCCAAAGCATCTGTATTCACCAGAACTGGAGGGGGATTTGCCTTTAAAGGGAAAAATAAAAAAAAATGTTATGTAAAAACATGAAACAGAGAAAACAGTACTAAAAGATTTTGGTAAAGATCTATACAGCAGGAAAATGCGCTCGAGGGGGGTACAATTTCTAAAGCATACTAACATGTTGTGCATTAATTGGTCCATGTAGACCCTGCTGGTAAGCTTTAACGTGGTGCTGTTTGAAACAGTACTATGTTGAAGTGTACTAAAGGGAACCTTTAGTGCACACCGGTAGGGTCAAGAAGGACAAATTAATGAGCAACACAGTCTGCTCCTTTGACAAACCTAGTTTATTAATGTACTGTAAAGTAATAAAAAGAACAGGTTCAAATTTGAAAATTTAGAAATCTATTCTTCACTTAATCTACAACAGAATAGCATGCATGAATGTACTTAACATTAATAAACTAGGGTTGGCAAAGGAGTTTTAATTTACTATGTCTGAAAGAAAGAACAAACTATCCTTAAAGTTTAACCATGTCTTCATTACATTTTAGAATCATAGAAGATTAGGGTTGAAAGGGACCTCTGGAGGTCATCTAGTCCAACCCCCTGCTCAAAGCAGGACCAAGCCCAACTAAATCATCCCAGCCAGTGCTTTGTCAAGCCACACCTTAACAACCTCTAAGGACGGCGATTCCACCACCTCCATAGGTAACCCATTTCAGTGTTTCACCACTCTCCTAGGGAAAAAGTTTTTCCTAATATCCAACCTAGACCTCCCCCACTGCAACTTGAGACCATTGCGCCTAGTTCTGCCATCTACCACCACTGAAAACAGCCTAGTTCCATCCTCCCTGGAACCCCCTTTCAGGTAGTTGAAGACTGCTATCAAATCCCCCCTCATTCTTCTCTTCTGCAGACTAAACAAGCCTAGTTCCTTCAGCCTCTCCTCATAAGTCATGTGCTCCAGCCCCCCTAATCATTTTTGTTGCCCTCCGCTGGACTCTTTCCAATTTATCCACATACTTTCTGTAGTGGTGGGACCAAAACTGGACACAGTACTCCAAATGAGGAGTTGTCAGTGCCAAATAGAGGGGAATAATCACATCCCTAAATCTGCTGGCAGTGCTCCTACTAATGCAGCCTAATGTGCCATTAGCTTTCTTGGCAGTAATGGCACACTGTTAACTCATATCCAGCTTCTTGTCCACTATAACCCGCAGGTCCTTCTCTGCAGAACTGCTGCCTAGCCCGTCGGTCCCCAGTCTGTAGCAGTGCATGGGATTCTTCCGTCCTAAGTGCAGGACTCTGCACACAGTACCTGTGACTTTTTATTACTAAGACTAGATATTCTGTAATATCAGTCAAAATAATCAGAACTTTTACCAGTAGATGAGATTTCTAAAGCTCTGTAAACCAGTACTAAGATGATTAATCATTTGCTGTCATTAATCAAGTGAAGAAACACCACTTAAATTGCATCAAAAGGTATAAATGTTTTTATAAAAGCTGAAGTTGTTTCAGCCAATTTTAATTCCAATTTTCTTATATAACAGACTCATGCCTACGATTTCCTTCTTGAGTTCCCTTTAAAATAGAAATATTAAATTTGTTTGTAATTAGAGACGCAAGGGATTATGTTACAGTTATATACTAGATAAGGCACTATACTAATTGAGGTAAGAGCTATATACTGTCCTTGTACAGAGATCAGGGAAGAATGTTGCATAAAGAGGGGAATCTCAAGTAGGAGTAGAGAGGTTATTTTACCTCTTTAATTGGCAGTGGTATGACTGCTGCTCAAATACTGTGTCCAGTTCTGATGTTCACAATTCAAGAAGGATTTTGAAAAATTGGAGAGGGTTCAGAGAACCACATGAATGATTAAAGGATTGGAAAACATACCTTATAGTGAGAGACTCATGGAACTCAACTTGTTTAGCTGAACAAAAAGAAGGTTAAGGGGTGATCTGATTACAGTCTGTAAGTACCTACACATGGGGAACAAATATTTAATAATGGGCTCTTCAATTTACCAGAGAAAGGAACAACACCATCCAATGGCTTCAAGTTAAAGCTAGACAAATTCAGACTGGAAATAAGGCATACATTTTTAATAGAGTAATTAACTCGCTGGAACAATTTACCAAGGTCATGATGGATTTTCCCACCACTGACAATTCTTACATCAAGAATGGATTTTTTTTCTTAATGATTTGCTCTAGGGATTGTTTTGGGGAAGTTCTATGTCCTCTGTTATGCAAGAGGTCAGACCAAATGATCACAATGGTTCCTTCTGGCCTTGGAATCTATAAATCTATTTTGTAGCAATCATCTTCTCTCCAATAATAAATATATCTTTATAATGTATCAAAGAGATTGAGATTAACATGATCACAAAGTGAGTGGGGGTAGAAGTCCTGATTTTGGATTGCAGAATAAGAACAGAAGCCACATTAAAGTAGTAGATCATCTATTTATCTCAGGTGGGAAAGAGTGAAGCTTGTACCTCTTACTTCTATTAAAGCCTTTGTAATACACAGGGTAGAAAGCAAAAGGCAAAGAGTTACATTTCCAATCAAGACACTGGACACTGATTGAAAACTTCTCTCTTCTAGACTTCTGAGTGGGAGAAACAGGCTAGTCAGAAATAACAGTGATAGAAAGCCAAAGTATGACATGTTAGAGATTTTCATTTCTTGGCTTTGAGTCTCAAGGACAAAACAGCAAACAGATCTAGGAGCCATGGGTTTTAATGGCTCCACGTAACAAACATTGTTTGTGGTGAAGCACTGGAATGGGTTAACTAGGGAGATGATGGAAACTCCATCTTTAGAGGTTTTTTAGGTCTGGCTTGACAAAGCCCTGGCTGGGATGATTTAGCTGAGGTTAGTCCTGCTTTGAGCAGGGGGTTGGACTAGATGACCTCCTCCTGAGGTCCCTTCCAACTCTAATCTTCTATGATTCTCTGCCCTTCTTTCTGTATTTATCTGCATCCTGACCTATATTCAGGAAATATTTTAACACTTTCAGTCATGAAGGAGCAGAGTCTTCTGTCATGCATCCAAAATTGAGGCAGCATGTGAGAGAGAGGAGACTGGAAAGAGCTAGAACTTGAGGATTGGCCCTAGACACCACAACTTTTGCCACAGGTTGATTGGTACCTTCAGCCTGTTACCTGACTGTTTCAGACTGCTGTCACAGGGCTTGGTTATCAAATCTTTATGGGTCACTTGAAATATTTTGACCAGCAGAACTAAGAACATTAATTATACTGCTGTAGCTAGTATAATTCTCCATGTGGACACTCCATTCTGAAATAAAAGTGACTGGGGGGGAGGGGACAGTCTCTTAAAATATAATTTTTAAAAGGGGGGGTCACTTTTATTCCACAATAGTGTCTCCACAAAGGGAGATATATCAGCATAGCTACAGTTAAGACTGGGACTGTTCCTCATAGATAAGAGACAACTGAAGTGGGGGATATGACAGAGGTCTTTAAAATCATGAATGGTATGGAGAAAGTGAATAGGAGTGTGTAATGTGAGAGGGTAAATAATACAAGAACCAGGGGTCGTCCAAGGAAATTAATAGGCAGCAGGTTTAAAACAAACATAAGGAAGCAGTTATTCACACAACGCACAGTTAACCTGTAGAACTTGTTGCCAGGGGATGTTGTGAAGGCCAAAAGTATAACTGGGTTCAAAAAAGAATTTGATAAGTTCATGGAGGATAGATCCATCAATGGCTATTAGTGAAGATGGTCAGGGACACACCCCCATGCTCCAGGTGTCGCTAAACCTCTGACTTCCAAAAACTGGACTAGACGACAAGGGATGGATCAATCAGAATTGCCCTGCTCTGTTCATTCCCTCTAAAACATTTGGCACTGACCACTGTCAGACAGGATATTGGGCAAAATGGACCATTGGTCTGAGCCAGTATTGCCGTTCTTATGGGTGCACACGTTGGGCCGGATTTACAATGAACGCAATCTACCCTGATTAGGTGCTTTTGTAAATCCCTCCAAGATCCCTCTTTAATTTCCTTTGACTATCTGGTCCCTTCCTACACAAAAATGAGTGTTTCTAAAGTAAAGGTTAATGTTAACTTATTTTTCTCCACTGTTTCTTCCTTTTTTAACCTTTGTTACATGCATATGAAGTATATCTATCTAGGTAGTTACCTTAAGCATTTGTAATGCATCCATCACTATAGTATGTAGTTAACAATATTTATTACCAGTACCACCAATGATACAAACATTTAGAGAGGAGCACAGTTAGTGTTTGTTCATTACTTGTGATCCTTCTGCTAGCTTTGCAATAGCAGAACAATTCATATTATGTCATATAACTTTTTTCTTTAATTTTTAACAAAACAGCAACAATTTTTCTAAAAAAAAAAAAAAAATCATGTTGATGAACCATACCAGAGATAGCCCTTGAGACTGCATCTTATTTATCAGTAAAACATGGGAGTAGCAGTGCAAGCACTCTCATACTATTCCACCAGTATGCCTCAACCATGACCTGGAAGGAACTCCACCTTTAAGGTTCAGAAATAGTTCAGCTTTCAAGTTTATCTAATACTTGGTCTTTCTGCAAGAAAGGGCTCCAATTTTTATGTGAATGCTTGCCCACCAGAAATTGGATAAACCACAACACAGCAGATAGTAATGGCTTTCAATCACTATTGACCTGGACCAATTTAAAATGATAACGTAGAGATAAAAAGCTTCACACCTGTTACAAAAACTTGAACCATCTAGCCCTCTTTCTTCATAGTTTGTTTTACCTGGCTTTTTACACTATAGAAACTATTCCCACCACATTCTTAACAGTTTGACCACCTGACAGCGTTCCTTTAAAGTCAAATATGAAGTCAGAATCCACAGATAAAAATTTAAATGTTCTGAAAATCATATATTCATGATTTGAAAGAGATGGTTGTATTGAAAGTCAGGAAATCAGTCTAGTAAAAAGAGAAGGCACCAGAGAGCGGAAAATTTTCATGCCTGGCATAGAGAAATACGGACCCTCTTTTACCCTGATTACCCCATTGCTGGCTGTGACCAAACAACACTATTCACATTCAAGATAAAATTAAAAGCCCTTATTTCAGGTTTACTGCTTCACATTCACTTGGCCATTCACAGCATAGATTATTTCCTTCTGTTAAAATTAAACAATATGACTGATGAAGATCCATAAAAAGTGTTGGTTTTATAGGCCTGAGAACAATGTGGTGGGACTAGAGGAAAACTGTGTAATAGAGCGTCTCAGGTACACTAATACTAAAATATGGCAGGATAACAGGAGAAAAAAAGAGCATGATCAGTGAAAAGTATCTATTATTGATAATTTGTACATAATAGAGCAGATAAGTATAATATATCTAAAATCAACAGTGGCTTTTTTGACAGACATGGGGAAAAGGGAGCGTGGGGATATGAGACAGAGAATCCTTGTTTTTCCAGCCCTCTAATACTTATTCTTCTGGCTCGCGCACACGCAGAAAGGGGGGTGGGGGGAGAGGGAGAGAGAGAAAATGTAAGCAATATCTTAAAGGCAAAATCTTAGTTTAATAAAATAAAAGTAAGGAGGAGTGGGCCACGTCATCACACTGCACTGACAGAAACTATGGTTTAGTTTGCAATTTTACGCTTTTGCTTCGTAATTCAGAAGAGACTGGCACTGTACTAAAGAGTAGCATTGACAACAGTGACAGACTGAAGCTGGAACACTGGCTTGCCAGGATCTGGGCTCTGTCTCTGCATGAGTCATCTGAAGCTATCCAGCTGAACACAATGCACTGCTGGTAACAATTTACGATGATATTGGTTAGTGGTATAGGTGCACAGCAAGGATAGGAAACAGACTTGATGGGAGGAGTGGTTAGCTGCCTCCATATCTTACCCAAGAAAATAGAGAAGCGGTGCAGCCTAATTCCGTTCACCTTATACAATATATAGTATGCATTGCAAATGAGAAGCATGAGAACCTGCACTCCATTTAAGATGCTTTCACTTCAGCCTCAGCCAGGTGGGCGGTTTATATTTAATCTTAGTGGAATACGAGAATTTAGCTAGCCAGTAAGGGAAATGAGCCAATGGTGACTACAGGCATATAGAAAAAAGCCCAAGAGCCCCAGCAGCAGAACTTTCCACCAGTAACTAGGAAGCTCTCCTTTCAGTGGTAGTCTGAATTCAAGCTTCCTGCTGGGATTCTTAAAAGGCAGTGTATTAAAATAAAGGACGTTAGAATCTGTAGAATATGCTCCTTCCACTCTTAAGAAAACACAAATTAAGACCATATAAGTAGAAAGGCAAGACAGGCTATTCTGCTTTCCAGATTCCTGTGAGCACTAAGTGTAAGTGATGTCTGCTCAGAGAGTAGACTGATGTGAGCTACCATTGGAGGGGCCTGAGTCATAGTCTTGAGTACTGTATCGTGCAAGTACATGCCGCCATATGTTCCAACAGTTTGAGGCAGACCTGAACTGTCATTATTGGATATTAGGTCCAACCTTGTCCAGAATCAAGCCTCTGGAAGGCAGGCTTTGGCCTTGGTCAAGTGGAGCACTGCCCCCAATGAATTCCATTCTCTGAACCAGGACCAGAGTTGACTTTTGCTTGTTTATCAGCAGGCCCAGCACCTGGGAGGTGGTGCAGACTGTATTGATTCTGTGTTGCACCTGCACCTGTGAGCGACCTTTTATTAGCCAATCATTGAGGCAGGGGTAGATCTGCATGCCTGGGTGCCTGAGGAAGGCTGCTACCATGGAGCCGCCGATAAGCTGAAGGGAAGGGTGGTGAAATGGAAGTGGCGACAGCTCACCACAAACCTGAGAAACCTTCTGTGGCCAGGAAAGATAGAAATATGAAAGTATGCGTCCCTTTAAGTCGAAAGTGGTATACCAGTCTCCTGTGTCCAGGCAAGGAATGAGAGGCCGGTGAGACCATGTGGAATCTCAGTTTCTTGAGATATCTATTGAGGCAACCCAGGTTCAGGATAGGTCAGAGCCCCCCTTTGGCCTTTAGGATTAGGAAGTATCAGGAGTAAAACCTCTTCCCCCTCAAATCTTGAGGAACTTCCTCCAGAGCTCCAATATGTAGGAGGGATTGCATCTCCTGGATGAGGAGTTGCTCTTGAGAAGGGTCCCTGAAAAGGGATGAGGATAATGGGTGGGAGGAAGGGGTGAATAAAAAACTGAAAAGTATATCCAACTGCCACTATGCTTCGGACTCAATGGTCCAATGTTATGGATGCCCATGTCAGGATAAAGGGTGACAGTTAGTACAAAATTAAAAGGGAAATGAATCTGAAGTGGTGACTGGTACAGCGCCACCGGGCGCACCTTCAAAAGGCCTTTTGGGGACCGCCAGAATATCTTTGGGTTCCTGACTGGGAGGCAGAGGTGGACAGGAATGGTTGGCGCCATTTATGACCTCTGCTTTTGCATTTGTAGGGCTCTTGTCTGGGAAGCTTTGAGAACCGTGGGGGCCACTGGTGCCTGAAGTGCTTCCTGGAGGTCGACAAGAGTGTACTTCCCTAAAGATTGATGGGTGGCCCTGGAGTTTTTCAACCCATGAGGATTCGTGTCATCTGCTTCAAGAAAAGGGTGGAGCCTTCAAGTGGGAGGTCCTAGATGTACTGCTGGGGAAAGCTGGAGGACTGGAGCCAGGAGCAGCGCCTCATGGTGACTGCTGAGGCCACTGTCCGTGCCGCCAACTTGGCAGCATCCAGAGCTGCCTGTAAGGAGGTTCTGGCCACACTCCTATCCTCCTCCAAGAAGGCTGCGAACTCCTGCCTCAACTATTGAGGCAGGGAGTCTTTGAATTTATTCAGGGAATCCCACAAATTAAAGCGTCATCTCCCTAGCAATGCCTGCTGATTGGCGATATGTAGTTGGAGGCCACCCAGGGAATAAACCTTTCTTCTGAAAAGGTCCAGCTTCTTTGCCTCCTTTTGTTTCAGTAGCAACTCAAGTGGCTCTACTTGTCCCTTTCGTTCACTGTGGACACCACCAGGAATCCCAAGGAGAGGTGGGATACAGGTAGTCAAATCCACTCTTTGGCATGTACTTCTCTGCCCTTTTTGATGTGGGGGCCGGAGAAGAAGGTATGTGCCAAAGGGCCTTAAATCATTGCCTCATTAATGGGAAGGGCCATCTTGGCTGGAGCCGCTATGGCGAGGATATCTATCAGGCAGTGCAAAGTCTCTCTGAGCCCCTCTATTTCCAAGCCCAGCTTTGAAGCGACCCACTTCACCAGGTCCTGATGGGCCATGAAATTGTCCTAGAGCAGTAGATTGCTGGACCCTGCCACAGCCTCATCTGTGGAGGATGAGGAGCAGGCTTGTGCCGGAAGAGTGACTCCTTCCTCTTCCTTGATTATATCCCCTGGAGGCATCTCCTGGACTTCAGTATTGGGGTCGGTACCCCATCTCTTGGAGACCACCAAGAACGAGTGGTGTGAGAGAGGTCCCAATACTGTGGGAAACCCCCAGGTGTTCCAGTAAGACCATTGCATTGGCCAATGACCCACTGGCCAAGCACCCACTGGAGGGCTGGTCCAGAAGCCCGAAGCGGCGTAGGCTGAGTGCCTCTGATGGCCTTTCAGTGGCACATTCTCCTGGCGACCACGTGCAGCAGTACAACTTCCACCTCCACAGGGTTACACGGACCACTGGCATGTCAGGGATTGGGATGCCGGAGTCAGATTGGGCTTGTCTCTGGCAGGTGGCCAGGGCCTGGTGCCAGGAAAGTGCTCGGCGCTCCCTGCTCCTAGAGGCCATGGGTGCCAGGTGTCCCATTGGGGTTTAGAGGCCTGGCAGAGAGAGGAGGGCTCTAGCCACCTGAAAGGCCTCTGGTGTTGATGGAACCGTCAGACTGCTGATACCGCAGTGGCTTCCTGAGGTCAGCAGAGGGTCCCACACCAGACTCGATGCCCTTGGTGAAGTTGATGGTGCCGATGTGGACCCAGGGGCAGCAGAGTGGCCTGGTGCAGGTCTCATTCTCTCTCCCCACTTGTCTCTTTTCTGTGCTGGCAAGTGCCCTCTATCCATGCACTGCTTTTTGTTTTTCTTCCTTGGCACTGTTCACCATCTCCAGTGCCAAGGAAGAGCTCAGTGCTGGTGGCGCGCTTCGCGCCAATGCTGATATATTCGATGCAGAATCAGAACAACTTGGCTCTGAGATAGGTCTGAAGGTGGCTTCTATAAGGATAGCCTTTAGCCCTGGTGTCCCGGTCCTCCTTTGTGTGGGGAATGAAGTCCTGACAAATTTGACACTTGCCTTTATGTGAGATTTCCCCAACCAGTTTACATACAGGTCACTGATGGGCATGTGTTTGCCTCAGGTGCACAGAGTTTGAAGCCCAGAGATGGGCATTCCCAACCCCTGGGGCGAGAAGTGCCTCAACAATAGGAACTAAATACACTAAACTATCAGCACTACAAATGGAGAAGAGTCTAAAAAACTACTGAGAAGAAACATGCCAGAACAAGAAGGGTTCATTCCTGCAACCATCATGGGTGGTAAGAAGGAATTGAGAGGATGCAAGGCCAATGGGACCCCCCACTATGCTGGCATGAGGCTCCAGGGCAATAGATGATACCAAGGGAAAAATCTCCAGCAACCGTGCACGCAGAGCATACACACCTAGCATGGAATGGACATGACCAAGCCTTGAAAAAGGAATATTATTCAAATATGGGTATTTATAGTTTTTCTGTTTTTGCCACAGTAGAAATTTCCCACTTCTCTTCAAATGGTGTAATTTTTCCATTATATTTCAGTATCACATAATATGTTGATAACTTTTTTGAAGTTATTGTCAGAATATTTAATTCTACATGTAACTTGCACTGAAGCAATTGATTAGGCAAGCTCTAAAAAGTCACACTCACATCCAACAACCTTCAAACAATTCTTACACACATTTCTATAGTGCTACATATGATTTTAAACACATTACTCATTTTGTGACACTACATTTTATTTCTACTGAATTTATTTCCATCATAAACACCCTCAGTAGTATCTTTCAACTATTTCAGCCTCCTTTGCTGATTTAGGATTTAAAACCTACCTAACTTGTAAACCAGAGAAAACAAATTAACACAATGGTAACCCCTGACAAAGCGACATTTTGGAATAGGGATTTCTGGAAATAGTAATGCCCTGATCTTGCAAACACTTATGCACAACATCCTTAACCTTTAATAATCTTTTTAAAATACTATTAAATTATAAAGTAAAGGATATCTCAGAAAGGGAAAGCCCATAGATTTATGAAATAACAAATTTTAAAAAATGAAGGTGTTTTTACATTTACAACTTCAAGTAACTTCCTATAAACAGTATATGTATTAATTTAGTCACTTTGTAGTGCATAAAACAAACCTGACTGCAATGAGAAAACGTTATTTAAAAGAACACCCAAAAAAAAAAAAATGGGGGAAAAAAAGAATAAAAACCTGTGATGTAGAGGATGGGATGACAGTGGTCTCAGCAGGGACTGGCGGGACAGGGATCACAGGGACAATGGGAGAAGAGAGAGGAACAGCTTCTGTTGGCTAAAAATCAGTAATAAAAAAGGTCAAGAAAATAATACAATGTAGGAAAACACTCATACAAAACTTATAAATTGAGGAAATGTGCAACAGTCATATTAAGTAGATTTAGATTTAGATTTAATTTAACAATTAAAGGTGATATCTTTAAACAATAGACTCTTAAGTGCATAAAGATGTTACCTTACAATATACAGTGCATTCCACTACACAGTATCTACAAATACAGGACTACAAACTGAGAAGTAATGAGTGCCCACAACATTTACTGCCTTCAAGTCACTAACTTTGCAGAATCAGGAAGGGCCTGATCCAAAGCCCACTGGAGTCAAAGGAAAGACTCCTACTGACTTCAGTGAGCATTAAATCCAGGACACAACGCATCATCTGTTATGTACTGTAAAGAATAACTGAAGGGAAATAACTGACAAATTGAACAACAACTAGTGTAGTTTCTAGTTACTTCAGGAAAAAATAGTAAGGGATGGACTACATATGTTTTGCAGTGATTTAACGAAACTGACAGAAAAATTGTTTTAGTTAAATTGGTGCAACTCTCTAGTGTGGATTTAGTTACAAACAGCTTTATATTGGTATAACAAAACAAAATATACAACTATAAACACCTTTATGTTGACAGAATTGTTAGGGGGTTACTCCAATTTCATTATGTCAGTTTAGAAAATGATATAATTATATCAAAGGAACAAAATGTGCTGAGACAATTTAGGCACACCATTTCCGTGCTAAAATTTCATGGAGTTAAATAATTTTTAAAGGCACATAATTTAAAATACTGTTCCACCAACAAGCAGTAATATGAACTACAGGCAATATCTATTAAAATACTGAACTGCATAAAAGCAGAACAAAATTCTTAAGACTTCACTGTATATCAAAACTTGATATTCCAGCTAAACTTAAGATAACATGACTTTAAGCACAACAATTCAGCAAACAGGAAAACATTTGCAAACTGTTTAAGAGAATGATCAAACAGAATGAAAGAGCAGAAGATTTCAAAATTAAGCATGATTTATTTTAAATATATTTTTGCACCTTTATATTGTATGAAAAAGCATTTCAGTAACACTTCAAATAGTAAATTGTTTTAACATTAGAAAACAATGGTTTAATATTTTAAGAGATTACTACTAAATTGTTCTCTCAAAGGTATCAGAATATCCTTACAGCTTTAAATAAATAGCCTCACACAATTTTTTAAATGTTACATTTTTAACTGTAGAAATGAGATACATTTAGAAAGTTGATGGTACGCCGATGAATCCTAAAGTAACGAAAGACACATGTACAATACAACAGAACTCCACTTAGAAGGCCTTGGAGACATATGTAACCTTAGTTAATGGCAATCTAGTTAACTAGCTTGAGGAGTTGCATACACTATAGCTAAGGCTGCAAGTCTCCACACAAGTATCAGATGCTGGAGAGCTCCATGAAATTATGCTCTTCAGCTCCCACCCCATACCCTGAGTCAATGGGACTGAAGCTGTCAGCTTCTGGGGGCTTCAGGGACCTGGGAGCTCTCAGCCACCACAGACTGTGAGGGTCCCAGAGCTTGCGGGGGGGGGGGGGGGGGGGTGTGTGTGTGTGTGTGTGTGTGTGTGTGTGTGTGTGTGTGTGTGTGTGTGTGTGTGTGTGTGTGTGTGTGTGTGTGTGTGTGTGTGTGTGTGTGTGTGTGTGTGTGTGTGTGTGTGTGTGTGTGTGTGTGTGTGTGTGTGTGTGGGACAATTCTGAGCCACCACAGGCAGCCCCCAGCTCTCAGACACCATGGGCAGCAGGGACCCGGCAGTGGCAGGGACCCCACAGCCCTGGGCACCGTGGGGGACCCCTCCAGCCCCGAGCTGTCACAGCTGGCAGGGAGACCCAGAGCCCTGAGCTACCGTGAGCGGCTAGCCCTGGAAGCTCCCAGCTGCCACAGAGAACCCTGCACCCAAGACCTGCCATGGGACGTGGGGGGACCCTACAGCCTCCAGCCTGAGCTGGTGGACCCCACAGCCTCCAGGAGGGGTACACCCCAGAGTCGCAAGCCACCAAGGTGGAGCTCGAAGCCGCAGCACTGGGAGGACCAGACTGGCAGCAATTGCTTGGACCCTCCTACTCCCACAATGGAGCTAGGACTCTTATCCCCGCCGGGCTTCAGTAATACCCTCAGCGCCTCCCGCCCTCCCCCCATGCCATTATTTCAGTAAAAGTCACAAACAGGTCACAGGCTTCTATGAAATTTTGTGTATTGCCCATGACCTGTCCGTGATTTCCACTAAAAATAACCGTGACAAAATCTTAGCCATAACTACAGGCTCATGAATACAAATCTCTGGTTAGCTCTTCAATCAAACTCACTTGCATGTCATTTGACTCACTTTGGAATGCAATGAGGACAACACTTTTAATCAAAATTTGTGATATTTGTATTATTCAATAAAAACTATATTAAAAGAATCATAGAAGATTAGGGTTCGAAGGAATCTTGGGAGGTCATTTAGTCCAACCCCCTGCTCAAAGCAGGACCAACACCAACTAAATCATCCCAGCCAGGGCTTTGTCAAGCTAGGCCTTTAAAATCTCCAAGAATGGAGATTCCAGCACCTCCCTAGGTAACCCGTTCCAGCACCTCACCATGCTCCTAGTGAAAAACTTTTTCCTAATATCCAAGCTAGAACTACTCCACTGCAACTTGAGACCATTGCTCCTTGTTCTGACATCTGCCACAGCTCCATTCTCCCTGGAACCCCCTTTCAGGTAGTTAAAGGCAGCTATCAAATCCCCCCTCACTCTTCTACAGAGTAAATAAGCCCAGTTCCCTCAGCCTCTCCTCATAAGTCATGTGCCCTACTCTCTAATAATTTTTGTTGCCCTCCGCTGAACTCTCGCCAATTTGTGCACATCCTTTCTGTAGTGGGGAACCCAAAACTGGACACAATACTCCAAATATGGCCTTGCCAGTTCCGAATAGAGGGGAACAATCACTTCCCTCGATCTGCTGACAATGCTTCTACTAATGAAACCCAATATGCCATTAGTCTTCTTGGCAACACGGGCATATTGTTGACATACTCAGCTTCTTGTCCACTGTAATTCCCAGAACATTAAGGTTGCAAAATAAATACTCAAAAGAGAAGAAATTACATAATTAAAGTTGTCATTCATTTTTTTAAAACAGATTTTTGTTTGTGATTTCCTAGGTTTTTAAAAAGCAAACTGAAAATAAAAATTTCATCTTGTGGCATTTTATTGGCACCCACATGGTTCATCAGCAGGGTTGGGGCCTTTAGATCTCTGCCACCTGAACTAAAGGGAATAAATTATAGCAGCAATTTGTTGTCATTCTCCATGTGGACCAGTCAATGTTTGTCCCCAGCATTAGCTTGTAGGCTTCCCTTTGCTGCTCCAATGTCTCCCCCACTCCCTGCTACTGGCCCCCAGGGTACTTCCCTGGGCTCCCACCCTCCATCTCCATTTTTGTTGCCTATCCATTCCCAGCTCTTACCTCAGCTTCTCATTATGTCTTCCCAATACCCCACTCCCACCCACTGGCTCAGCTCAAGCATCCTGTCCCCTGGAACTTTGGTCCAGTTTTCTTTCCATGCCCTGTCTGTCAGTTTCTCTAATCCCACCACCTTTCTCCAGTAAGTAATTGTTCTCTTTGCTGCACCCCGCCCCCACACTTTTATTATCCAATCTGTCTTTGCTCTCCAGCCAGCTTCCAGTTGTTGCTCCTCCACATAAAGTGCCAGTATCCCCCTACTTGAGCTCCTCATCCCAGTCTATTTGGACAACAAATCTCAATTCTCCCTCTCGCCCCCTTGCCCTGCGTGTCTTCCCAAAACCCTGGCACTGATTCCTCATCATCCTCTCCTGCACCACTTCCCATCCACCACATCATCCAACTCATGTCTCCTCTTTGCGTTCCCCCCACTTCCATTTCTCCCCTGGCTTCCAGACCCAGTCTGCTTGCCCAACCAGTCCCAATCTATCACTTCTTACTCTCAGGTTCTCTTTACTCCTACAAACCACCAGCTCTTAGCCCCCTTCATCCTCTCCCCAATCCCTCAGGCCCTTTGATCCAACCTATTACCCACACCACATCCCACTCTGGCTCTTGTCCTCTCTGTATTTGAGACAGGCTGCTTCCTCCTCCACGTTTCCTGCGCACTAGCAGGAGAGCGCAGGAGACCACAGGAGACAGCCTTCCTGCTTCCAGTTCCTGTGCTTGATCCCACAGTGGCCCACAGCAGTTAGGAATAGCAATTCCAGGGAAAGTCCTGCTCAATCCCTAAAGCCCCAAGCTGGAGCATACTCAGTGCAGATAGAATCTTCAGAGGCTTTAGCTTTCAGACTCTAACAAGTCTCTAGTGATCACATGTGATCTGAGATTTTCAAAAGCTTATAAATTGGTCAATTTTCACAGGGCCAGCAAAAGGATGACCTCTCTCTGCCAAATTTCAAGGTCCTGCTCCAAAGCATGGAGGTTCTAGAATTTATGACCAATTTGTTTATATGGGCAAAAAAAGTATATTTTTGCCTAATCTTGTTCTTGGAAATGGTTGAACCATTTTTGTGGAAGCTTTCCAAAAAACTGAGCCTGCAGTCCACACCTGGCATCACCTCTTAGCTGAAGTATGAAGCCTTCAGCATCCACAAAGCTCCAACAGATACAATGTGCTGCACCACATCTTCTTAGCACCATTGGCTACCGCAAATACATCAAATCTGTCCTGCACTCACTACACTGGCTTCTCATAGAACACTGAATCAAGTCTGAGGTCGCAGTCCTTTTCTTCAAGGTGCTCAATGGCCTGGGCCTAGGGAATCTCAAAGATTGACTAAAGCACCAGAATGAAGATTGTAGTTTATTCTTTCCTCTGATCCAAAGAAGTACGTTTCTACAATAAGGTGAGGGCTTATCTGAGTAAGAGACAGAGCTTTCTAAGGGGCTGAACCAGGACTGTGAAATGAACTCCGCCAGGAACTAAGACCACTCAGGAATGAAGGCCGGCCACAAACTTCACCACCTGCCGCTAAGCGCAAGATGAATTTTTCTGACCTTTTCTTGTCTAACAAACGTGTGTGTGTGTGTGTGTGTGTGTGTGTGTGTGTGTGTGTAAGTAATGTAAAAAAAATCCTAAACAAAATAGTCCACTGCACGCACACACAATCTGAGGGGTACAAGGAATGAGATTCTACCTTGCCCTAACTGCTCCCACTACGCAGGGGGAAATCCATTTAGGAAAAAATCAGTGACTTGTCATTAGCAGCGATCCAATTCCTTTCACCAGTACTAAACCCACACACATTTCTAAAAACTGAAGTTTATGGTTATTTGCAAGTTATCTTAAAAAAATCTCACAAAATAATTTGCATGAAGTAGACACAAAGCTGTGCAAACCTTGGTAGCTATGCAGACTGCTGCCTAATAAGACTCAGTAATTCTTCAATTAAAAAACAAACTGCAACTCAGGTTTCTGTCTGCAGATAAAGCCCTTTGAAAGTGTTGATAGCTGGTAACAGTGATTATATCAGTATGCTGAAACCATCCTCAAACATGCACTACTGTTTCAGAACATTTCCAGAATCAATTGATTTGAGGCCAGAATGTGGGTAAAGGTCTCTGAGGTGCATATGGTACTGATCAACAAATCCTATTAGATATAAATACAGCATATCAGGCTTTGTAGAAGAGCACATATCAATTTTTGTCTTTTTGAAAACAAATATTAAATTTCATCAGTTTCACATGAAGTACTTTCTTTTCATAGTTGTCATACTAATCAATATTGAAACTGAAATGGTAAACAACTTGAACTACAGTCACAAAGATTGTATAGGAATTTATATTTTTTTTAAAAAGAACAAAAGTTGAAATGAGTTGGTGGAACAGGCAAGCAAGATACAATAAGACTAAAAATTTTTGTATACACTTTCATTTTTTCCCCACAAATTCCCCTATGGTGGCTTCTGATACAGGTTGCAGCACTGTGTGAAATATGAGTATTTTTAACTGGCGCTATTTTGGTATTACAGAGGCCTTAAAAAAAATTAGAATCCCTGGAAAAAGAAAAAGTATTTTTAGAACAAAATAGCATTTTTAAATGTATAAAAATTTTGCAAATACAACATTGATTTTGAAAACTAAAAAACATGTGTCCCCTTAAAAAAATCTTACTTTAAAAATAGTTTATATAACGTTTCACTTTTAATTAAGGCATTTAAATCCTGCTTTAAATGGATGCAACCCAATCTTACCTACAGTTGGTAGCGGGTTTACATAATGTTTTGAATTATATCTGCATATTATGTTTTATAATTTGGTACAATTTCTATATAATAGACACTGTTTTATATAGAAATATATATTACCAAATTTTACTGCTAGTGTACTTTATCTAGTGTTCATCTTTTTTCATACTATCTTAGAAATTTGCATTAAAGACAAGTTTGTTCAATAATGAAGTTACATGTGTTGAAACAAAGATGATAAACAACCTAATTATTTTCAGGTAAATAGGCCTATCTAAATTTGTAATGAAAATAGAACCATTTAATAACTAAAGTACTACATGTCATTTGCTTCATAAATAGGCTATTTTAAATAGAAACAATCAATACATTAACTGGTGATATCAGCATAATGAACGCCCCAGAGTTTTCCATTAAAGACAAAGGATTTAGCACACACAAAAAAAAAAAGAAAAAGAAAAAAAAGAAAAACACCCTCCTTTCCACAACAAAACAGAATAATCTTTCCAGAACAATGAAGTACCAGTTGAACTGAAAACTACAAAAAGTACTGTGTGCGCATCCCAAAAAAGCTGAGTTAAAACAGGGCATACTACAGCACTGCTACAGTAAAGATGGGATGAAGTCCACTGCAAAAGAAATTCAGCTTCCCTCCACCTTCAGACAAAATGCTTTGTAGAAAGCAAAGTGCAATCAAGTGAACAGAAGAACAGACTCCTGATGGGACAAATACTGATCAGTAAAATTCCATAACAGCATGAGACTTAAGGAGATATGCCTTCTTCAGTTCCTCAAAATGGAATTACAATGAAACATGCAGTTAGCATAAATTTGCAGGAAATATTAAGGGTAAGACTGGAGAAAACAAATATATTAACATGCCCCTTATTTATATACTATGTAACTTCATTTATTTTCTGAAGGCATAAGGTAATTTATTATGGAAAATCAACACTTTTTGTATCTAAAAACATCTGCTACTTTAAAATACATACCTTTTCTAAGGAACAGTTGGACCATGATCCATCAGACCACCAGCCATTACTAGCTTTCACTTTGGCTGTGCTTTTTGTAGGACTCTTTTTTACACTATCACGTAGGTTTGTGAACCTGCCTCTCTGTTTTGAGGACACAGGCAATGTTGCTGAACTAAAAGACTTATGAACAGTAAGTGCCTGCTGCTGATGCTGGCGAGGATACTGTGGCTGAGTAAGATGGACACTCTGATGCATTTCCATCCTGGGATTCCTTGTAAAATCAGCCAGCCTGAGGGTTTCCATTTCACAGCCATCGGGAGCGTCACAACATTTGTGGCTGTGACAGTGAGCGGCCATCCAATAGCTAATCCACACAAGCGTTTTCGGAAAATTAACGTTGTACTTAAAAAAACCAAAATGAAGTATGCTTATTGTAGCGAGGTTTGAAAATACTATTTTCATGTTGTGGGTTTTGTGATAGGAAAACCAAGAGCAAAATGCTGTTTTAGCCAGTAATGCGCATGTATGCACTCTCACTTACTCTCTATTTAAAGAGCATCATTAAGCTCTACACATAACAGTCCCTTTTGCAAGGCATAAATAATCAATGATATTCATGGATTAATGAGTAGATTGCAAAGGTCATCTGATATTTCCACAGGTCCATGAAAAGTTGAAAGTTATCATTTTGAGACAAATTTATCCCTCCCTAAACTTCTATACATTGTATCCCAAAAATTTCTCCAAGATTTGAAAATAGACAGCATAAAATACAGAGATATCAACAATGCATTTATTAAGTATTTACTATGCTTTTATACTGTATTAAAAATTATTTTACTATCATTTGAAATTTGCACTGGCCTTTTTGGTCAAAGTAAAATACAACTTATTTCTAAGTATACCTGATGTTTCCCTCTAATTTATTTTGTTAAAAGTTTGAAATGTGGTCAGTTTAAAAAAACTGTGTTAAAGGTAGACTCTGGGACTATGTATGGCCTGAATTTGCCACACCAATTTAGATAATTTTACAATCACATTTTTTAAAATGTCTCTATCCCTCCTACTGCAGTGTGAAAATTCCACAGAAATGATAGGAGGAATGTACTGTACAAGGGTCATATTAACGACAAAGTGAAAGCAAATGAACATAAACTGAAATAAAAGAAAAATGTTTCATTTCCTATCATCTCTCACTTTTAGCAACCCTAGGAGTTAATTTGCAAAAAATAAAAGTAAAATGTTTTCAGACAAGTGTAATTTTAAAGTTGGCAGTATCCTTTTAAACCACCAGCCAATAAAAATCAAGAGCACCTACTTATGGAACACAAGAGAAGTATAAGTTCACACACACATTTATGATAGCTACATTAGGACTATTTTTGCTGTATTGTAGTAACATGGAGACATTACATTTTATCAAAATATTAAGAAATTGTGGTTGTATTTCATGTCATTAGGCATGTAACTAAAAGGATTGTGAATATTTAGGCACTTCTAATCACAAAATAATTTTATACACAGTGCATCAACTGCTTGAGGTTCAGTGTGAAAGAAAGTCTCCATAGTTATCTGATGATTTACATATTAAGACACAAACAGGAACGGACAGCTACTCTTCTAATTATCATGGAGCTGCCATGTCTCATCTTCTACTGAAAGTGGATGTAATCAAGAAATGCACAACAGATCACTAACAATATTGAATCACAGAGTCAGAACATGGATACGTCAATCTAAAATTCCACAGGATTAAACAAGCTCATGCCTTTTTTTTTTTTTTTTTTTAAACTGTCTAGGAGCTCAACTCTGCAACCACTTACTGCAGAATATGGCTCTTATGAATATGAGTAGTCTTATTGAGTTCACTGTGGCTATGTCACATGGGTAAAATTACTGTGGAACCAGGACTAAGCCTGATCATACTAACTTTGTATATGAATTGACAGGTCAATATACCAACAAAGCACTACTCATTGAAGATCTTTAAGGTATTTTGTTCTTTTAAATTACCTTAAATTTAATATTTAATCAGGAAAGTTCATGACCTTTTAAAAATATCTGGTATTGAAAAACCTTTGGATTCCCTTTTCTGTAATTAACATCTATTTTTTAAAAAATGAAAGCTAATATTGTAGTGAGACTACACAAAAAAAGAAGTTACTCATCCTGTGCAGTAAGAATGTTTCTTCAAGATGTGTGTCCCTGTGGGTGCTCCACTGTAGGTGCATCTGTGTCCCTGAACTAAATAGAAATACCCACCAAAACCAGGACACGTTACAGGGGGCATATTAACACATCTAAGCAAATTCATTCCTAATTTGTCACAATTAATGAAGTGCTCTATCCAAAAATGCTACTTAAGGACCGTACAGAATGGTATGGGGATAAAAGACAAGAGAAAAACATTAGAGAGTTAAAACAAGTATTTTTAAAAAGCACCATGTCCTGAAATATTTTGAGATTAACAAAGAGCCTAAAAATCTCAGTCAGTGCAAACTCACTGACCTTTCTGCAAGACGATCATCCAGAGGCACATGCTTTCAAATCACTGACTAAAACACAATAGATCAATGCTCCAACTGGAAAAGAAATGCTGACTCTTTGTATCTGAGTGTGAATGTGTGTGTGCGCGCGTGTGTGTGTTTTCACAAAAAATGGTTAAGGGCAGAAATTGGTTGATGTAGAAACACGCCATAAACCATTAGAATCTACATTATAGAAAACCTTGTACAAAACTTTACATAGATCTTAAAAAATTATCATGAAGTTGCAAAAATATTTCTTAAATAGGAAATACTGACCCAGAACTTTCAGCAGAATACAGGAATAGGATTTTGAAGTAAATATCCCTTAAGTACTACTCATTTCAAAAACAACATTTGACAAGATCAAATGAGAAACACAACATGACCCAGACTTACAAGAGTTTCCACATATCTGCAGGGGCCAGCAGACAGAGAGCAGTCTCTTTACTCATACTCCTGTGTGCCACACATTTATTACATTTGTTGGCAAAAACCCTTCTGTATTCCTCTATACTAAGTCAGTATACTTAACACATCAAAAAAATTAATTTCTGTACCACAGGCAAATATACTAGGACAAATTCTGCACTAATATTGTGAATCATAGAATCACAGAATACTAAAGTTGGAAGAGACCTCAGGAGGTCATCTAGTCCAACCCCCTGCTCAAAGCAGGACTAACCTCAGATAAATCATCCCAACCAGGGCTTTGTCAAGCCGCAGCTTAAAAACCTCTAAAGATGGAGATTCCACCCTCTCCCTAGGTAACCCATTCCAGAGCTTCACCACCGTCCTAGTGAAAAACATTTTCCTAATATCCAACCTAGACATCCCCCATTGCAACTTGAGACCATTGCTCTTTGTTCTGTCATCTACTACCATTGAGAACAGCCTAGCTCCATCCTCCCTGGAACCCCCTTTCAGGTAGTTAAAGGCTGCTATCAAATCCCCCCTCATTCTTCTCTTTTGCAGACTAAACAAACCTAGTTTCCTCAGCCTCTCCTTATAACTCTTATGCTCCAGCCCCCTAAAACCTTTTTGTAGTGGGGGGCCCAAAACTGGACACAATACTCCAAATGCGGCCTCACCAATGCCGAATACAGGGGAATAATCACTTCCCTCAATCTACTGGCAATGCTCCTACTAATGCTGCCCAATATGCTACTAGCCTTCTTGGCAACCAGGGCACACTGCTGACTCATATCCAGCTTCTTATCCACTGTAACCCCCACTTCCTTTTCTGCAGAACTGCTGCCTAGCTCGTCAGTCCCCAGTCTGTAGCTGTGCATGGGATTCTTCCGTCCTAAGTGGAGGACTCTGCACTTGTCCTTGTTGAACCTCATCAGATTTCTTTTGGTCCAATCCTCCAATTTGTCTAGGTCCCTCTGTATCCTATCCCTACCTTTCAGGGTATCTGCCACTCCCCCTAGCTTAGTGTCATCTGCAAACTTGCAGATCCAAAAGCAGTTGCACTGAAATAAATGGACTATTCTAGATTTTCACAGATTTCACTAAGAGTAGGAATGAGTCCCGTTCCTCTAATTGTACAGCACTTTTTCAACTGCACATCATTTTTCCATTAAATTCCATTTTAAAGAAGCACAGGTAGATGCAGGTAGAAGCATGGTAGATGAGGCTGAACTTTAATAAGGGTGATTTTGTTTTCACTCTGCCAACAAATTGATTCTCTAGCCTAGTTTTTCCCACTGACAGTACAGTGCAATGAACTCATCTGAACTTAAAACTGAGCAAGACAACAATGAATAAATGTATTTAGTAATGACAATAGAATCTTGGGAAGATATCGATAATGGTGAAGATTACTTGGAGTAACGAATGCAAAAGAGAAAATTGTTCATTAGTAATTATTCCTTGTAAATCATCTTCCCTCCATCCTACAGAAAGACAATGGGGGCAGTTTTTATGACAATTCCCCCTAGCAGAAGCAAGAAGACAAAGAATTTGAAGAAAAAGCCTGAGGCATCACTAAAGCCCAGTCAGTCCCCCATTCCTTCAGTTGGAAACAAGCAAATCGCAGAAAGTAAAGTAGAGAAAGTAGAATCCAATACATCAACATTCTTCTTCAGAGTTGAGAAGGGGAGGATCCAGGTTGGTAGATAAAAGCATTACTGTAGTAGTAGTTCTGACTTATTGTATGTCCCTTTTCTTTCATCCTACAGAAAGACAGTGGGGACAACTGGTGGATGTAGCAAGCCGCATCCATGGAGGGGAGGGCTTACCTTTTTACAGGTGGATAATGTAGGACCCTTTGGCCAAAGGAAGTAAGTATCCTGCAAAGACAAAGGGCCCAACCGGTAATGCTTAATAAACGTGGTTTGGAAAGATCACATATCAATAGTCAAACCAATTTAAGTCCAACACCATTCCAATATACTGCTACAAAGTCCACTATGAGTCAACTGTAAGTTAAATATTGGCATCTTCAAAAGGCCAAATAGAGACTAAATGCATTAAGATGAGTTGAAGCGTATATCATAGTAAAAAGATGCCAGCTCTACAATGCCACAAATACCAGTCTTTGAGATGATTCAGAATACAGGTATTTTGTGATGGAGGAGGGAGTCAGAACTGAGAATTGTATTTGATTGGCTGTTCCATGGAAGGCTTGGCTATTAAATTAAAGTAATACATAATGGCCCTTGTTTGATATATCTGCTTGAATGGAAAGGCCAATTCTGTTACAGAACCTTAATACATACATGATGCACACACTCCACATTCCCACACCCCTTTTTTGCTTTACTCAGGGAATATCACACACCTCCATATACTCACCTTCCTTCTTTTACTTGGGAATATTTAAATCCTCTTAGATAGTATGGCTGCTTATTCCTTTATAAATTGTTCTACTGGAACTGAACTACCGCTATCTCTGCTATGTTATGGGAATGAGCTGGTCTCTCACATCAGGAGTATTCCAGTGGCAACTCTATAACTACCTTAGTACTCCGACACTACCCAATACACACAACCCAAAAGGCTTTTCAGTGTAAACGTACTTGTAATAGTCCTCAACCAAAACGTTATTAATGAAATATGAACAGAGGCTTCAGCATACAAAGCAATTTTAACAATATGTTGAACAGATATATTACTCCTTTCACTAGCGTGATGTTATCTTTCTGAAGCACTCCAGCTGCAGTTTCTGGACACACAAATCTAAAGATAAACCCTTCACCACCTGACTATTGACTAGTATCTCAGCTGAGTTTATTCACAGTAACACCATGGAAACACTGGCAGCCCCTTCAGAGACTTGCTTCCATGGGAACATGAGGATACAATATTAACAGAATGTCAAGGCAATTACATTGCACAATACAGACAAGTTCTGCATAATAATAGGAGATATTAAATCTATACCAATTAAAATAGGTAACCTTATGGCAACGTCCAACAGTCATTGTCTGCAAACAACATTGTTTAATTATAGTAATACCTTTGATAAATTAAAATACTACCAGTAATTATGTTATTGTACGTTTCATTTCTATTTAATGTTACTGCTAAAGTGATTTCTGTTTTGTAAGTAAATAGTTTATAAATAATAAAAACAGACTTTGTGAATTAAAAGTTCCCAGGTATTTTTAGTAATTTTTTTTGTTGGTGTTATGGAAGATACTTAAATACAAAAAAATAATTTGGTGACGATGGAAAATGTAAGCCAATGCATACACCTTTAATTCTATAACACTGAGTGAAAATAAACTAGCTTTTAAGTTATAAGATTCTCAAGTACAAACCAACTGAATTATTTTACTGAAAAAAATGGGCACTGTTAAATATTTCACATGATTATACAGTTTAATGTGTCTGAAAAGACTTAAAGGTCCATCTATTTAATTTAGGCTTTTTCTCATCCAAGACAGTTTTGGATTTCACTTCTCTCTGATGGATTTTGGATCCTTTATTCAATTAATCTTGACAATAGGCTAATTTAGATAATTTTTGTATGTTTTCTTAAACGCTGTGTTTCCATACAGTTAGGGTAATTAAAATGTGACACATACGGAACTGTAAAGCCAAAAAAGGCAGCACCAAGGCAAAACTCTGTTGTAACTAAGTTATACAATTCACAAAACACGTAATAAGATAAATAAAAAGCGAACAGCAAGTTGTTTAAAGATGACTTGCAAATGAAAAAAATTGGTTTCCGCTTTTTTTTTATATAAACTATTTTATGATGTATAAAATGTATGAAAATCCACCCCCAAATTTTAAACCTCCTTTCCCATCCCCCAAAGAGATGGAGGTTCTGAGTGTTTTAAAATTTTTATTCAGACTGAAATTTTGTAGGGCTTTTTTGTTTGAATAATTCCCATTTCATTCTCACTGACACACACCCATTAGAAAAGACGGTTAATAACCTTCTGTAACTGTTGTTCTTTGAGATATGTTATTCATGTCCATTCCAATTAGGTATGTGCATGCCTCATGCATGGTTGCCAGAAGATTTTTCCCCCAGGTGTTCTCCTGCAGGATCTCTACTTGGATACCTAGGGAAGCAGTCATGCACCGCAAAAGGTCCCGGTATGCCTTAAAATCCTCTAGTACTGAAGAGAAGAAGAGCCAAGCACTGCAGAATCATCTGGGGAAAAAGATGAAGCCGTTGACTGTGCCACAGCCAGGTCCTGCTCCAGGACCAATGAGCCTGAACGAGATGACTCTGGAGGCTCTGTGAAGGTAAGGCTCACCAGTGCCTGGGCATGCAGTGCGTCACTGCCACAGACCTGGTAGGTAATCTAGCCATCAAGCAAGATGAGGAATGGGACCTCTGTGACCAAGGAGAGTCCCATGGATTCTATGGAGGCCACTGGCATGGATAGGACATCAGTGGCCAGTAGGGGTCAGGCCTTGAGAGACGCACCAATTCTGGTACCCATAGCGCTCCATGAACAGCCCCTAATGCAAGTCAGGTCATGGAGAGCAAGAAGAACAAGATCCTGACCTGGACACCAAATAGTTCCACGCTTCAGGGGATAAAGATGGCGCCAACCCTGAGGGTGCAAGCAACCAGTCCGATTAGTCCACAGTCCAGAATGATAAGGGAGCTGATGCAGATGGTGGAAATGGTGCCAGAGGCATCAAGTAGGCCTCCATCATGTCAGGTGGAGGAAGCAGTATCAACCCCGAAGTCAACTGCGGTACTGAAATAACGGATGGTGCCAAAGTGGAAGGAGGTGAGTGCCGCCATGGTAACATTGGTGACACCGGTTGCAGGGATGCAAAGGACATTCCTGGTGCCAGGGAGGTCCCTTGTCCCAAGTTCAGCATCAGCTCCACTTCCTCTGACAGTGACAAGGAGATCTCAGGGTACAGTGCTGATAGACTCTCAGGTTCAGAGATCTGCCCAGCCAACTAGGCTACAAAAGATGCAGCCCTGGCAAAGTCCTTGACCAAGGGTGACAGTGGGACAGAAAGACAAAGGAGGCCTGTTGCCACCTGATACTCTGTCAGCAAGGAAACAGCCAGTGCCAGCATTACCCTCATCTGTACTGGACCAAACAGCAGAGTCAACAGTACGAAGTCTCTGACTTCCTTGTGCAGTACTGGGGTGCAGTTGATGAGACCTGCTCCACCCTTCACACCAGCATTTCACCTCGCACCAATCTCCGCTCCTCCTGAAAAAGAAAGATAAGTCCCCACTGGACTTGGAGAAGTCTCGGTCAGTCTTATGCGATCTTTTCTTCAACACATGATGGGGAACGACTTAAGCATGGCAAGTACCACGTGTGAAGATCATTTTGAGGATCATTCCCGCACACAACGCTGAGAACAGCACCCTACTGAGGGCATCACCAAGGAAATATTTACATTACAGCTAACTAACACTGAACTAGGGGTACTTGTTAACTACACAGCTACAAAAATCACTAAAAATAGAGGGATTGTGAAGTGAAAACCATACAGAGCTCCAACTCCAGCCATAGTTGTAAGAAGGAACTGAATGGGGGGTTGGGTAGTGCTGAATGGGAGGCTGGGGAGGGGCTACAGCCACGAGCATTCTCCTTACAGGTACTGCTATGCAAATTCTCCTGCTCCAGCATGCTGGGCACATAGACACCTAAGTGGAATACATAGCTCCGTCTATTCAAAGAACCATCAATGGCTCATAATCAAGCTGGAAGGGTATACGGAGTGGGGTCCCATAAGGATCTCTCCTAGGTTCAGTTCTAATTCAATAGCTTCATAAATGATTTAGATAAGAGCATTAGAGCGCACACAGTTTGCAGACAATACCAAGCTAGAAGGGGGTTGCAAGAGCTTTGGAGGATAGGATTAGAAATCAAAACCATCTTGACAAACTGAAGAAATTGTCTGATATAAATAGGATGAAATTCAATAAGGACAAATGCAAAGTACTACACTTAGGAAGGAACAATCAAATGCACAAATACAAAATAGGAAATGACTGCCTAGGAAGGAGCACCGCAGAAAAGGATCTGGGGGGGTATAGCTGACCATAAATGAAATATGAGTCAACAATGTAATATAGTTGCAAAAAAAAGCAAATATTCTGGGATGTATTAGAAGAAGTGTTAAAAAGACATGAGAAGTAATTCTTCCAGTTTACTCAGCACTGATAAGGCTCAGCTGGACAGCTGTGTCCAGTTCTGGGCACCACACTTTGGGTAAGATGTGGACAAATTGGAGAAAATTCAGAGAAGGGCAACTAAAATGATTAAAGGTCTAGAAAACATGCCCTAAAAGGAAAGACATAAAAAATTGGGTTTGTTTAGTCTCGAAAAGAGAAGACTAAGGAGGGAGACATAAATACAGTCTTCAAGTACATAAAAGGTTCTGGAGGGTGATAAATTGTTCTTCTTAGTCACTGAAGACAGGACAAGTAGTAATGGGCTTAAACTGCAGCAAGGGAGATGAAGGTTAGACATTAGGAAAAACCTCCTAACTGTAAGGGTAGTTAGTTAGGCACTGGAACAAACTGCCTAAGCAGGCTGTGGAATCTTCATCATTGGAGATTTTTCAGAACAGCTGTCAGGGATGGCCTAGATAACACTTAGTGCAGGAGACTGGACTAGATGACCTATCAAGGTCCCTTCCAGCCTACATTTCTATGATTCTATGATGCTTGCTGTAGAGAAAATTAACAACTGAAAGAACTTAAAGGATTATGAGGGAAGACTTTTTCAAGTCACACTAAGAAACACTAATACAATTTCAACAGAACAAAATCAACAATATGATACTGAAACTCTAAGGGTGAAACCTTCGCATTAAAAAAAAAGGAAATCTCTTTCAATACAGAAGTGATTAATTGATGTTCCTAAAATGAACCATACTTGCTCTGGGCCAAAGTATCTGAATAGAAAGATTAAAATTAGTCTAAATGTTGCCTCATAGGTATTTGTATGGCATCTATCATTTGGGTATTTAACTGATGAAGGAAAATTTCACCTTAATGTAACCATATTTTGCACTCTTGTCTCATCTCTGGCAATAAAGTTCCAGAGGAGTAGCCATGTTAGTCTGTATACAGCAAAAACAACAAGAGTCCTGTAGCACTTTAAAGACTAACAAATTTAATTTCTGCAGGCATAAGCTTTCGTGGGCTGCAACCCACTTCGTCAGATCTAAGAAACAGAAATCAGATAGGGCGTATATATATACATCCAAGGGTAAGGAACAATGGGGAGGGTAGGTGTTAGCAAAGTCCATTCAGTTAGAGTAGATGAGGCCTATTCGGAACCTGGTGAGAATAGAAGGTGAGACTGTGTGAACAGTGACAACTACTTCTTGTAATGAGATAACCATTCCAAGTGTCTATTCAGACCCAGTTTGATTGGGTCAAGTTTGCATATGAGTTCCAGCTCTGTAGTTTCTCGCTGAAGTGTGTTTTTGAAGTTTTTTGTAGAAGTATGGCAACTTTCAAGTCAGCTACAGAGTCTCCTGGGAGATTGAAGTGCTCTCCAACTGGTTTATGGATGTTACCATTTTTTATGTCTGATTTGTGTCCATTTATTCTTTTGCGTAGTGACAGTCCAGCTTGGCCAATGTACATGGCAGAGGGGCACTGCTGGCACATGATGGCATATATTTCATTAGTAGACATGCAGGTGAATGAGCTCCTTATGGGGTTTGTTGCAGGGTCACCTACTACAGGATAGACTCAACAAAGAAAACAACAGAACACCACTGGCCATCACCTACAGCCCCCAGCTAAAATCTCTCCAACACATCATTAAGGCTCTACAACCTGTCCTAGCAGATGATCCCTCACTTGCTCAAGCCGTGGAAGACAGACCTATCCTTGCTTACAGACAGCCCCCCAACCTGAAGCAAATACTCACCAGCAACTGTACACCATACAACAAAAATACTAACCCAGGAACCTATCCCTGCAACAAACCCCATTGCCAGCTCTGCCCGCACATCAACTCTAATGACACCATCACAGATCCTAACCACATCAGCCACACTATAAGGAGCTCATTTACCTGCACATCTACTAATGTAAAACTAATAGATAAAACAGGGATGGAAGTGGTCTGCAAAGATTTTTACACCTAACTATTTGCGTCTCAAATAAATGTTCCATTATCAACACTTCAACAGACCAACAAGCGTGTACTCCTGGTCCTTGTCATTAAAGTTTGACATGCAGTTTACCAAATGAAGGAAGGAAAAGCTCCAGGAAAAAAGAGGTTGACAACCCAAGAGCTGGAGGCCAAGACCATTGGGAAATCCTTGCTCAGAGGTTTAGCTGCTACTTGGAAATGCAAAATATACCATCTAGGTGGAAGGAATCTAACACCGTTTTGCTGCACAAGAAGGGCAGCCATGAAGATCTAAAGAACTATTATCTAATATGCCTGCTCTCACATGTCTACAAGCTATTCAGTAAAATAATTACAAACTGACTCTCACAGGGTCTGGACGAGCAGCAGCCAAGAAAGTAGACAGCTTCTTGAAAAAATATTGAGCACAATGGACCATATCTTCACTACAAACCAGCTACTGGAGCTCTCAAGGGAATATAAATTCCCTTTATGCATTCCCTTCGTCGACTATGAAAAAACATTTGACAGCATTGAAATCAATGCAGTGCTGAAAGGAGAATGCAAACTCTGACTGCACTATGGATATAACTCTGTTTGACACTCCTCTCTGCATCCCAATCAAAAAAGGTGTGAAGCAAAGAGATACAGTTTCACTGAAACTCTTCACAGCCTGTCTCAAAATGGTAATGAGGCAGATGAACTGAAAGGGTGGAATCAATGTCAACGGAGAGCAATTAAATCATCTCCAATTTGCAAGATATCATGTTGATTGCTGAAAACACTATCAAACTGAGAACCCAATATAAAACGCAGCCAAGTTAGACTGAAAATGAACTGCTCCAAAATGCAATTTATGCTGTCTGATGGCCTGCCAAAAGCCCATACAACAGTTAGGGGAGAACAAATAGAAGAACTTGAGCAATACATCTACTTGGGTCAATAAATTAATATGCACCATGATCAGGAAGGTGAATTCTTGAAAAGAAAGAAAGGTATTTGCCATGCATTTAGTTCTATCAAGGATGTCGTGCAAGGGGAAGAGAAAATAAATAAATAAAACAACATGCACCAACCTCTTCAACTCAACAGTACTGCTGGCAATGTTGTACAACAGTGAAACATGGGTGCTGATGAATATAGAGGAGCAACAATTGTCTATAACAAAGAGAGCGATGGAGAGAAGAATTCTGAGGATTTCAATCCATGACCAAATCCCCAGTGAAGTGATCCGACAGCAGAGTGGAGTGCAGGACAACATTATTGAAAGCAGGTACAATAAAATGAGCCAGGCATATAGCTTGACCACTAGGCCAACCTCCAAATACTTGGTTGTGAAAAGGCATGGCCGCACATGGAGAAGATAGGCCAGGATAAGAGAAGAGTGGAAGACATGTTGTGATCAGCGCAATCTATACGAGGGCTGAAGGACTGATCAATCAAGGTGAAAGTTGAACAGCCACCCTAGATGGGGAGCCACATATATGCCAATACAAGAGTCACAAAGAACACAGTCCTCTCACAAAGAACACACACCCTCTCTGGAATCATAGAATCATACAATATTAGAGTTGGAAGGGACCTCAGGAGGTCATCTAGTCCAACCCCCTGCTCAAAGCAGGACTAACCTCAGCTATATCATCCCATGTCCTGCAGAAGAGCAGGTGGGCAGCTAGTGATCAGATGCACTTGCTTCCATCTAACTACAGTCCAAAAGAAGAGATACACTGCCAAGTGAGAGGAGCAAAAAGTCTCAATTCCTCACAAAAGTGTTGTCTCTATAAAGTTTTTGCCAAAGGAAGCCTTTACCTTTTATAGTCATTATTGTCTATCATGTCTTCACATTAAAAAAAAAAAAAAAAAAAAAAAGACAAGAAAAAAATTCATGGACATTACATATCCAAGCTTGATGACTCTTCCAAACTATCCTCCACAGTAGTACCTTCACAAAGAGCCTGAAAAGGGTTGAATGGGTTCTCCTCTTTCTTCTTCTGGAGGGCACATACCACCAGTTTTCTCCCTGTTCTTCAGTCCCCCCTGCACTGCCATCTCTGATTCTTCAGCATGCTTCATGGCAGAAATTATAAAATGCAGCTGCACCATCCCCATCTGGTCTTCATTCCTACTTCCTACCTTTGGGTCAACTATTCTACAGCTGAAGCTGTGAAACAAAGGACTGAATCAGATATATGGACTTTGAAGTCATTTGTATGTATCTGATTGCTTTGGCCATTTAATCTCTCTCATTTGTTTCTTTCCTTTTATAATAAACTTTTAATTTTAGTTACTAAAGGACTGGCTGGCAGCGTGGTATTTTGGATAAGATCCAAACTCATATTGATCTGGTAATGTAGCTGACCCAGGAGAACTTTTTGTAAAGGGAATAGAGTTTTAAATAACATCTCTTTACTGGATTTAGTTGCTGATTGGGAGCCAGAGATTGAAATGCAATAAAGGGGGCTCTGTAACTTCTTGTTTTAGCTCCTTGATAACCAGTATGCGGAATCAGGAGCACTGTTTTTGACTGGTTGGTGAACACAACTTCAGTGTTAGCCAACGATTCTGGGAGAATCTGCTCTCCTTTTGCAGCCTGCCCTGATCTTGGCATTTTCAGGTGGGCTACCACAGGCACAGATGGGTCACAGTGCCTCACGGCAGCATGGGACTGGTATACAGGTTCCCAGCTTTGGATAGCAAGCTAAAGAGCGGTAGAGCTCTCACACAATCCCTGCCATTGTCCTCGCATTATTTATTAATGCAGGTCATATTAGAACAACTCACTCTTCTGCAACATTTTGCTTTTCTCCAAGTAGATTGTGTTTTCATGTTCCCTAACATACAAGACATTCCTTCTCTTTGTCCCCCACCCTTACTGAGGAGCACATTAATTTATCCGTTTCAGCTCCATTCTTTTGTTTGTGTAATTTATGCAATGAAAACCGTTATTGTTCTCATTGTAAATATTTATATTTTTACATCTATAAAAATGTATATTTCTCATGTCTCCTGTGTTCTTACATCGCAAAAGAAACCTATCAGAGGGCATGAACATTTGCATTTGTATTTACATATTTCAACCACCATGCTTGCGCTTCAGAGGCTGTTTGTCCCTCTATATACAAGTTGGTGTGGCAGGACATAAGCAGCCTTTTTTTCCTTGAGCAGCTGGAAACAAAGCAATCCTAGCCACATACAAGAGATTAGTTTTATTTGGGTGGCTTTATCACAAACACAGCACTTTCCAGCACACACACAAAACCACACAATCTCTGCCCTAAAGAGATGGATAGCAAGGATGAGAAATGTGACGTAATAAAACACAGAAAGCTGAAGAAAGGCTATGCACTCCAGAGGACAAAGATTTCACAGTAACTTTGGCTGAACACTGACAATGTGTTTACAAGATGTGTGGACCAGCCAACCCCTCTCTCCCTCACCTTTGCATTTGCAACACTCGGAGCAGAGTGGCAAACAAACTAGGAACAGACAAAACAATGGTGGGAAGAGATCTGTGCTCTGATCTCTGTCAGGATAATTTAACTTGAAGTACAGATTTCAAGCTGTATTACATCCAGGTTCAGTTCTCCAAGAGCTAATGCTGGGAAACATACACCACTTCTTGTGCTTAAAATTGTACCATGGTATTAAACTATTATAATAATCCCAGCATATATCTTCAATGCCCCTTGGTAATTTCCAGCCTGAGATAATCAAGAGTGAAAATGTGTAAACGATAAGTAATGAATTTTACATCCCTCCTCATTCTTCCACAGAAAAAGGAGAAAATCTTCATTCTACTAAACGATTAAAAATTAATTTAAAATCTATTAGCCACATACATTTGGGGTCTCCCTTATTCACTAGTCATCTTTAATATTCAAAGCAAGTTGCATTTTACCTCTACTTTCTCATGCAGCTCTGAACACTTGAAAGGTTGAGAATACCTTAGAACAAATTACTTTTATCAAGAGCACAGACCAGTGCTAAGCAGCATACTGAAGATATGATGGGTCAAGGAAGTTTTAAAATGCGGCTTCTGTTCTGCAGAGCTGGCCATAGCAATAGAAAAACTGTGGATCAGAAGGAAAACGGTCCTCTGCTGGATGTAGAATTCACCGGCCAACTCTGGAGAATCAATAAGAAGGTGAAACCCTGACAGGCAGTCATCAACCAGAAAATGATTTCTGAAGGCCCACAGGAGGCACGACTCCATATATCTTATTGCTGCCCTCTTGGGTATGTCTACACTGCCGCGGTGGCAGGGATCAATGCAGCAGCATTGATCGAGCAGGACCATCAGTGGGATTTTTTTATCCTGCATTTGTATGGAACCTGGCGCAACGGGACCCTAATCACAGCTGAGACCTTTTGGATGGGTGCCAAAGCACACATTCAACTCAGGCACATTCCTATGCTTATGTTAAAACTGCACATAGCACAGAAATAGTCCCATCTATTCCCATTTTTCTTTGTGTGCATGTAGCTGTGGAGGGACAGCTTACATATTGTATCTGTCTGAAAATATTGTATCTACTATTGTTACAAGTAACACCTACGATCACTTGAACTGAGCTTTGCGAAAATGTCTTTCCAATTTGTTCTGTCCATTTGACAGCACCTCGATATTATTTTCACAACTAAGTGGGTTTCTGCCCATGAAAGCTTATGCCCAAATAAATCTATTAGTCTTTAAGGTGCCACAGGACTCTCGCTGTTATTTTCACTGTTTCCCCTGCACGGTCAGCTAGATTTACCTCTATTTAGGTCTTTCATATGCCAGTAGAGAAAGACGAAAATATCTTAAAAACTAAGAATCACAAAGTTGGCAGGTGTAGTCCCTGAAACTCCTTTTAACTAATTTTTTAAGGAATGGAAACTAACCTGATTTCCAGTTGAAGGGTTCCTTTAATACATCTGTTTTGGTTATTAAATGTATAAGAACATAGGAACTCCATACTGGATCAGTCCCAAGATCCATCTAGTCTAGTACCTTGTCTCTGACAGTGTACAAAAGGGAGATGTGTGCTATAATTTACTCTTCACATTAGATTTCATCCTGGTCCCTAATGTTAGAGATTGACTTTCACCTTGAAACATGAGATTTTAATATCCCTTCCAAAATGTTTGTTTTAATTAACTGTAACAACTCTGGGTATTCTGGATATCCATATATATGCCCAATCTCTTTTTCAATGCTGCTAAATTCTTGGCCTCAACTGCCAACTGCCAACTTTTAATTACACTGAATGCCCCCCCTTGTTCTCATGTCACGAGATAGAGAGAATAGAAGTTCTCGGTCTATATTCGAATCATAGAATACTAGAGTTGGAAGGGACCTCAGGAAATCATCTAGTCCAACCCCCTGGTCAAAGCAGGACTAACCTCAGATAAATCATCCCAGTCAGGGCTTTGTCAAGCCACAGCTTAAAAACCTCTAAGAATGGAGATTCCACCCCCTCCACAGGTAACGCATTCCAGTGCTTCACCACCCTACTAGTGAAAGAACCTTTTCTTAATATCTAACCTAGACCTCCCCCACTGCAACTTGAGACCATTGCTCCTTGTTCTGTCATCTACCACCATTGATAACAGCTTAGATCCATCCTCCCTGGAACCTCATTTCAGGTAGTTAAAGGCTGCTATCAAATCCTCCCTCATTCTTCTCTTTTGCAGACTAAACAAGCCTAGTTCCTTCAGTTTCTCCTCATAAGTCTTGTGCTCCAGCCCCCTAATCATTTTTGTTGCCCTCCGCTGGACTCTCTCCAACTTCTCCACATCCTTTTTGTAGTGGGGGGGGGGCCCCCCCAAAACTGGACACAATATTCCAAATGCGGCCTCACCAACGCCGAATAGAGGGGAATAAACACTTCCCTTAATCTGCTGGCAATGCTCCCAATGCAGCCCAATATGCTATTAGCCTTCTTGGCAACCAGGGCATACTGCTGACTCATATCCAGCTTCTTATCCACTGTAACCCCCAGGTCCTTTTCTGCAGAACTGCTGCCTATCTTGTTGATCCTCAGTCTGTAGCTGTGAATGGGATTCTTCTGTCCTAAGTGGAGTTCTCTGCACTTGTCAGTGTTGAACCTCATAAACTTCAATTGCGCTTTGGCCTTCCTGATTTCATTCCTGCATGTTCGAGCAGTATTTTTATAATCCTCCCTAGTCATATGGTCAATGCCATTCATTATTTTATATGCTTTTATCGTGTCTCTTCCTATTTGTCTTCTTTCTAAGGTAAACAATCCCAATCTTTTTATTCTCTCTACATATGAGAGTTTTTCATTCCTTTGAATAACTTGTCATCCTTCTCTGAATTCCCTCTAAGTTCTGAAATATGTATATCTAAATCTACATTTTTTAAGTATGCCTTAAGAATAGACAGGATGGAACACATTACTGTAAGAATTTTAACTTTCACAATTCTTGACTATTTTAACCATTCAACAAAAAGAATTCTAATAACGTTAACATTTAAATAATGCCTATAAAACCTGTATCTTGCTGTCTGATAATAAACAGTACCTGCAAATGCAGTACATTGGAATTGTACACATTTCTGTGAACTTGTATTTTCCCAACTATATTCATTTAGCAAAAAAAGAGGCCCCCTAATGTGAAGCTTTCATTAACATCCTAAAAGCTCCAAGGAAGATGCATGTCCTGAACCCAAAATGTGGCACAAAACCCTTTGAAAAGCTCTGAAGTGTTTAAATTAAAATCTTCTGGTCTACCTAATTAGTTTATACACATAGGATTTGTGTATACCACTTAAAGCATTCATTTTTAAGAGAAAGGTGAAAAGGTCCTTTTGAAATGGGTGAAAGATCTTTGAAATGCCCATAAAGATTAAGAGCAGGAAAAAGGATGTATTTGGAGAACTAAATACTTAATACAAATATTGAACCTAACAAAATACTGAAATGAAAACATATTTATTGTATCAATGTTTGCCCTAAAAGAAAAGGTTATATACACCATCCTGATGAAAACTTAGCACATGGACTGAAAGCCTGTACAGACCATTCATTGCACTTTTTCCACTTATCATGCACAGTGGGTACAGACGAATTGGTGCTGAACATGGTTTAGTGGCAAGTGAGGGCAAGAAAAACTGTGGTCTCTGAATCAATAAGAAACACAGTGTGTCTAGCTGTCCACTTGAAGATAAACTGCATTCAACACCAGTACAGATTGTACCCATTGTCAGCAACAGATACTTTTCATAGCATAGAAGAAGCATTTTGAGAAGGTAGGAAGTGCACTTGAAGTGCTTTTCTTTGTTGACACAAGATGTTTCCACAATATTTAAAAGGCAGGCTGGCAGATGGCTGACAAAGGACTAAGAAAAAAGGATTTCATTTGCACATCTAATACTCTATAACTAAGTTCAGACCATAGCTAGCTGCATTTTTTCAAACAATTTTTCATCTGTTTATATTCTGCTTAACATTTATTTGATGTGTATTTTTATCCTTATTTTCTATTTTATGCAAAATGAATTTAGCTTTTATTGTTAATTTGAGGACAATTTGTTATGCAAATGTATGGTGCATTAGAGAGAAGGGAACTAACTTCTGACCTTAGGGAAAGTGGAAGCAGAAATGAAGCAACATCTAAGCACTTGATCAAATCCATGGAAATGGTAAATCGCCCTCCAAAGAAGTGCACAAGGAAGATGGCTGTCATCAACATAGGTACAAGAGCCTTGTCTTCATTAGAGAATTTCACTGTTGCATCTTGAACTGGGGTGAGCGAACCAGTTAAAAGTTCCAAAAATGCAGTTCAACCACACACTTTCCTGATTTAGGTGCAACATAATGCATTACATCCACACACAGAATCCCTCTTGCTAGTACAGCACAGCCTATGAATTACTGCACCTCTCTCTGTTCCAGGCATAGGTTCCTAGACTCTTCTGAGGCAGAGGCAAAGTGTGTATGGAACATAATTCCTATTTGTGCCTGTTTACTCTATTAGTTTGCAACTACCTGTCCTGCATATGGATATACACATGGAGGATGAGAGGAGTGAATTTACGCCTTTCATACTGCTAGTTATTTTTTGGCTTGTTAACCCTGTAAGGCTGAAACAACAGAGCAGGAGCACATCTACACTGTGAAGCTGTAATCTTGGAAACAGAGGGTATGTCTCCACTGATGGCAGCAAATTGGCCACCGTCAGATCGATTTATCTGGATTGACTGAGCGGAAGAAGACCCACTCAATCGATCTGGAAGTCGATTCAATAAAACTACCTCCAAAAAAAGTGTAGCTCTGTGTCGATGGGTACGCATTTCCCATCAGCGCAGCATAGAGAATTTAGGAAATCGATGTAAGTTATGCAAGCTACTCTACGTAGCTTGCATAACTCCCGTCGACTGCTGCCGAATTTCCCGATAAGTATAGACCAGGCCTAAGAGACAGAAACTTGAAAACAGAAGTGTATAGTTTGCAGAATATGACAACACATCAAAAACTGGAGAGACATTAAAGATGGGGGAAGTGTAACTTTTAAACAGCTATCTCCCTGATATCAGAACAGTGGATTGGAGGGTGTGGGAGAGAAGGGAGGAATGACAGTACATTGAATGAAATACAATCTCTCGCATAGTAAAACCTTCCAGCAGCAACCCATTTGTTTGTCAGACTAGAAAGAAGATATGTGCCCTGTGATATTCTTTAAAAGTAGAGAGGTATACAGGGATTCATTAGGGTGTTCTAATTACAATAGATCACTTCTAAACATGCTCAGTTGGCCTTTACAATTACTTATAATTTCATACTATCAATTTTCCCCCTCAACTCTGCCACAGACACACTTAAAAAATGAAATCTGTTTACATGACAAGTTTCAAATGTTTGACACCGAGAAAATGTGGCAAGTGGTAGATTTTTGTAATGGAAAAAGAGCTGGAGGAGTTGGATTTTCCTTAAAACTTTTCAAAAGAATAAATTTTTAGCAAAGTCCAAGCATAGAAGCAAATGAAAGGATTAAAGGTAGGAATGTGCACATCGGGAGTGAAATGGGGGTTAACTACGTATACTGCAATCCAGTTATAGTGTTTGCCAGCATGTGGAAATATCACATTAAGATGATCTAAGTTATTCTTGTTCTTTCCTGTCCTCAGATGTGTACAAAATTAAGTAAATACTAAATACATTTCCATGTTACCAGATTGAGCAGTATTTTTTGATGGATAACTTTTACCACTGCATTTATTTTCAGAACTAATAAATACTGTATACTTTCTTTTTAAATATCTTACAAGATTTAAAAGCTTTTTTGCCTACTTAAAGCAGTACTGTAACTGTTCTATAATAGCCTATAATGGGAACTATGATGTTTCTCTTCTATCATCTCTCATAAATTTATAATGACATAAAATTTAAAGTGAAATCTGATCTCTTCAAAAAAGACATTATTTATTCTAAATAAGCCAAAATAAAAATAGCAACTAACAACAGCAATGATATTGTTTACACTTTTTAAACAGTTATTGATTTGCTACAGAGGTAAAGATTTCAAGAGCACACAGATGGCAATATATCTAAATACTCATATTTCCACATGTTCTCATTATATGCCATGTTAAATGACAACCTAAGGAAAGTGGTTTTTCGATAAAAATGTGTTAAAGCTGAATCCAGCTCATCAATTAACGAATTGATGCTAACTGCAATTTTTAAGAAAGAACTTTTGAAATCTCCATATTTTTCATGTGCTGAATGTTGCATTAAATATCAATCACAGAGATATACCTATGCCCATTGTAATGATATTACTCCTTTTCCAAAAATGTGGACAAGTTTCATAAACTTTTCTGTTTAAGTCTCTTTCCTTCTGACCTCTTCAAAAAACCCACACAATCCAAAACTGTCATCTTACACCCTCTTAGCTGTGTTTCAATATGAAATCACTCTCCTACATAAACCTGGCACTGGGAACAGTTTAAAAACAGTTACATATAAATTTAACTTTGTAATGAAGTATATGCTTTTAAAGAACTGTTCTACTCATCTATAGATTGCTTTTGCATGATTAAGCATACAGCAGGTTCAACATGTAACTAGATCTGCTATATAATACATTTTAAAATTGTTTAAGTCCCTGCAATGCATATCCATCCTATTCACTGAACTGTCATCTTGCAATTATGTTAATCTTTGACAATAACATTTATCTTATTTTTTTTTTAAAAACTGGACACTGAATTAAACCCTAGAATACTAGCTAGATTTCTCAATGTCACTAATTCATAATCAATTTTGTATTTTAATGGTTTGTTTCAAGTGAGACTATTGAAAAAATGATAGGGCATTTTTAATATAGTGCTAAATTAGTTTAATTCCATTTTCATACATTAATCCTAAAAGCTACTATGTCAAGCTTTACTTAAAAGATTTAGAAATGAAAAATAGATATACAAACATTACTTACAGATTACATGGGGCTTGCCTATTTCTCAATTATTAGTAACCTTAAAATGCAGACACAAATAATTCCAACAAGTGCTACATTACCTGGGTGGAGCTGGCAGCTACTGAAATGCAGTCAATGAAGCTGTGTCTCCCAGTGAAAAATGCAAGTATTTGCTGCCAACGAGAAGGCTCAGGCTCAGCCCGTAGCTCGTCTATCGAGCCCTTTTTTGCCCACTGCTTCTGCTTTGGGCCTACAGAGCTATGGCTGGAGATAGTGTTGCTGCCTCGATTGGCACGAGAGTACAGGAGTGTGCTGTTTCCGAAAATGTAATTCATCTCTGCAGTTCTGCAGGTGGTTGCCAGGCAGTCTTACTTCCCTACCAACTGCTCAGCGGTGAATGATCAGTAAAAACTGCAGCTAGAATTACAGCAGCATCATTTGCAAATCAGGGAAACAAAAATCTCCATAACTGAGGCTCATTTTTTCCTCCAAGTTGTTCCATCTATTAGCATGTACATCCTCAATACCTGTTGTTGTCTGAGAACGTACTCATTATTGCAATCCAAAACTGCAATCAAATTTGATTTTCTTTTGCACGATTATCCCTTCTAAGGTCTGCAGGAATCAAAAGCTGGTGTTCGCCGCTAACTAGACAGACTAAAATCCAGGAAGTGAGTCGATTAGCAGGTACAGTAGGATGCTACAAGCACTGGACTATGAAGACGCTCTGTGGCTGCCTGAAAAAATGCACTGTGTGGTGAAATCTAAATCACAAAATTACCAAGTTTCAATCACTGACTGTACTAAAATCCAACGGTTTCTCTTCACTGCTTACATAATTATAAACATGAACTGAATAAAAACAGAGAACATGCATATAATTGCACTTGTTCACTAACAGCATTAGTTAAATGTTTTTAACGGAACAACAAAAATAAGCTTATAGGGTACTTACACAAGACAACATTTCAGGAAAATGCTTACATTATCATTGATTTTCTTTTCTAGGTAAGCAAATATTTTGCTTTAAAAACAAGGACAATGTGTATGTGGGCGGGGGGGGGGGGGGGATGTCCATCTTTAATGCAGCACAACTATTCTATTCTACATATTTATATTTAATCTATTTACAGAGTTTGGCGAATCCTGGTTAAGGCAGGAAACCATTAATTAGCAAACTAACACTTCACTGCTTTTTACAACTGATAATACACTATGGTCCTAATCCGTAACAACATGTCACGTATATAAAGTTTATGCTTACTTTCAAATTTGTTTCAATAGTATTAATTCCTTATTATTTTAATAATTTAATATCTAAAATTTATGCATTTAAAATCCATTTTCATTTTAACGTGTATTTGCTCTCCTAGACCTTTTCTTCAAAACAGATTCTTTAAAAAGCTCTTCTCTGAATGGGGTTTTTGCTGTTAACCATGGGAAGATTTAGCTGCTTCTTATAAAATGAGACTCAGATGCCCTATTGCTACTGGGATTTATGCTTTACTTATTCTACTTATCTTCATGGATGGAAAAAAAGCCTCACATAATAAACCTCTGAAAGGTCATTTAGAATTAAAATTTACTTTGAGAATTACACTTCAGAGTTTTATAGCCAATGATTCATAAAAGATATAGTATGCCTCCTCTTACATGGGTACTAAGGGAATGGAACAAAAACAAAAGGTTTAGCTTTTTTTTCTACAATCAGACACACACACAAAAATAACAGTCTACAGTACTTTTCTATATAAGATGCTTTATAATGATACAGATTCCAGTATGAAAAACTATTTAAAAGCTAAAATGAAAGATCTTAAACCACAATCCCTGACAAACAGTGGTTGAATCACCACAACGCATAAGGCTACCACACATTAAGAAGCTCAGCTACACTGATGCTATCTTTGGACTTGAGTCTGCCCCTCTGATGCACCGCACATGTTAATGTATGTTTTGGAAAATCAAATTCCACAATCAACTGTTTTTTCAAGTTTTGCATAATGTGTCCTAACGTAGGATCAAGATCTCAAAGTTTACAATCACAATTCTATCAAGAAACAGGCCATACATTTTATTTTAAAATGCGGTAACAATCATTCAACATACAGTTTATTTCTAGTCCAGTGGTAATCTTGTTCACACTGAATTACCACCTTATTACTTGTAATAAAAACAAAACTGGAACAAGAACTAAGCTAGGAAAAGCCCCGCTAGAAATATTTCAGCCATATAAAGGTAATATTGATAAAAATACAAAAGGCTTATTGATTTAAATGGTTAAACAAATAATTAGGGCTAATTTGTCTCCCACCAACATTATGAATGTTCATAAACCAGCACATGTTCTGTAATGTAGAGGTAGCAATGAGAAACCAGATATCAGGGTGACATTTAAATGGCCACAATTTTCATAATATTGCTTTTTAAAAGATATTACAGTTGCATGAGACCGCTTTTTTCCTGCAGAAATTCCGCTTTCCGCTTTTTTCCTGCAGAATATTTTGATCAAATTTACTTTTCTAGTACAAAAAAATAAAAAATATATATTAATTTGATTATACTGGTAGAAGAAGGAGAACCACCAACTTTAATAAAAACAACAAATGTAATAAGTTAAATATAGTAACCTTGACATGATGAAGGATACAATTTATCTTAAGGTTGCAGGTTAACAGCCACAGAAATGTGAAGAAAATATTTTGGAACGAGGTCTAGTTTTTCTATAAGCTCAAATATTGAAAATTAAAAGAATTAATTTAAATATCAATTATGAAGGCTACCAAGTTCACACACTATGTCATCCTATTTCATAGCAACTTTAATCGACTTCAAATAATACACCGTTTTATATAAATGCAGAATTTTTAATAAGTTCTGAAAACAATTATCTTTCTAATAGGATTCTGTAAAGAGCTTTTTAAAAACCACCACAGAATTTGAAGTTTGAAGATTTGTTCATAAGATTACAATTGCTCATCTGAATTAACAGACATTAAATTAGCCACAATGCTCCCATGTCATTCCCTGGATGCAACACAATTTCGGAAATACAATCAAAACAATAAAGCCATATAGAGGCAACTAAGTTCTAATAAAATGTGTTCCCTAATTTATACTGTAGTACATACACAGTAACTGAGCTCTTAATTACAAAAAAACTTACTATGGTGTTTTATTTCCTTTTTTAAAATTGGCATCAAGGCTTTGTGTACTCCATCATAAATTGGACAGAAATTATCTCACATTTAAAAAGATTGTAATGCCAGGAAAGACCATTGTGATCTTGACTTTAAGCATAACAGTCAATATTATTTCCCCTTCTATCTAGCCAAACAACTTCCATTTAAACTAAAGCACATCATTTAGGGCTAGTCTACATTGAAACTTACAGCAGTAAAGCTGTGCCTCTAAGAGCATTTGTATAGCCACATTATGTCAATTGGAGAGAGCTCTCCTGCAGACATACTAAAACCACCTCAACCAACGGTAGTAGCTATGTTGGTGGGAGAGCATCTCCTGCCAACACAGTGCTATCTATACAAGCATTTATGCCAACAAAAAGAACGGTTACTTACCTTGTAACTGGGATTCTTCGAGATGCGTTGCTCATCTCCATTCCCAATTAGGTGTATGTGCGCCATATAAGCCGGTGCTGGAAATTTTTCCCCTAATGGTACTCATAGGGGTGTCTTTAGCGCCCTCTGCAGCAGCACACATATGTGGCCGTATATAGGGCGTTGCGGACCCTCCTCTCTCTCAGTTCCTTCTTGCTGGAACTCCGATTGAGGGGAAGGAGGGTGGGTGTGGAATGGATATGAGCAACACAACTTGAAGAACAGTTATGAGGTAAACAATCGTTCTTTCTTCTTCGAGTTCTTGCTCACATCCCTTCCCAATTAGGCGACCTACCAGCAGTATCCCTGGAGGTGGGCAGGAGTTCATGGATGTGATGTTTGTAGCACAGCTCTACTGAAGCGAAGGTATGTACTGATTACCAGGAAGCAGTTCTGCAGATGTCCTGTCTCAGGATGTGTGTGTGGAAGGCCACTGAGGATGCCTGAGTGGGCCATCAGGGACGTTGGAGATGCGAATCCTGCTCATAGCAAGCTCGAATGCAGACTGTGATCCATGTCAAGAGCCGCTGTGATAACACTGGCATCCCTTTCATGCATTTGATGATTGAGATGAAAAGCTGCATAGAACGACGGAAGGATTTTGTTCTCTCAATGTAGAAAGCTAGGGCACTCCTGACATCATAAATGTGCAAACACCTCTCCTCAAAGGAGTTGTGAGGTTTTAGAAAGAAGACCAGTAGAAAAACGTCCCTGTTAACGTGGAAGTGGAAAAATCACCTTTGACAGGAATGCCAGATGTGGCCATAACTGAACCTTGTCCTTAGAGAAGGTGGTAGAGAGGCTCCAGAGTCAAAGCCTTAATTTCCGAGACTCACCTTGCTGACGTAATGGCCAATAAAAATGCCACCTTCCAGGACAGGTTCATAGAATCATAGAGTTGGAAGGGACCTCAGGAGATCATCTAGTCCAACCCCCTGCTCAAAGCAGGACTAACCTCAGATAAATCATCCCAGCGAGGGTTTTGTCAAGCCGCAGCTTAAAAACCTCTCCCTAGGTAACCCATTCCAGTGCTTCACCACCCTCCTAGTAAAAACCTTTTTCCTAATGTCCAACCTAGACCACCCCCACTGCAACTTGAGACCATTGCTCCTTGATCTATCATCTGTCACTGAAAACAGCCTAGCTCCATCCTCCCTGGAACCCCCTTTCAGGTAGTTAAAGGCTGCTATCAAATCCCCCCTCATTCTTTTCTTCTGCAGACTAAACAAGCCTAGTTCCTTCAGTTTCTCCTCATAAGTCTTGTGCTGCAGCCCCCTAATCATTTTTGTTGCCCTCCACTGGCCTCTCTCCAACTTGTCCACATCCTTTTTGTAGTGGGGGGCCCAAACCGGACACAATACTCCAAATGCGGCCTCACCCCAAATAGAAGGGAATAATCATTTCCCGCGATCTGCTGGCAATGCTCCTACTAAGGCAGCCCAATATGCAATTAGTCTTCCTGGCAACCAGGGCACACTGCTGACTCATATACAGTTTCTTATCCACTGTAACCCCCACGTCCTTTTCTGCAGAACTGCTGCCTAGCGCATCGGTCCCCAGTCTGTAACTGTGCATGGGATTCTTCCATCCTAAGTGGAGGACTCTGCACTTGTCCTTGTTGAACCTCATCAGATTTCTTTTGGCCCAATCCTCCAGTTTGTTTAGGTTCTTCTGTATCCTATCCCTACCTTCCAGGGTACCTACCACTCCCCCTAGCTTAGTGTCATCATGAGGCTAAGCTGAGGAGAACAGACCTGTTTGGCCCAAGTCTGGCAGATTCTACTAGAGAGTAGAAAACCATCCACCAGAATGTCTTCGCTGGCCAAGTGGAAACGCTTTACCTGCTGGGCAGCAGACCGTGGTACCTCTCCGATTAGACCCTGGTTCAGATGATCCTAGACTACTTGCTTCATTTGAAGTACAAAGGGTTGGCCTTCTCATCAGTCATGGTGCACTGAGCAGCCATATCAGCTTTTCACCCGCCTGATCTTTTCAAATGAGATGATGGCCAGATTCCTCAAGGACTCATATTGATGGGAAGAGCCTTTCCAAGTCCCTTCTCATATGGAGTGTGAAGGCACACAAAGCCACACACTGGAATACAGAGTGGGTCTCTCACAGGCATATGAAGAATCTGACATGAGTTCCATTTGAGGTATTATCGCAGAACAAGGTTGCAACCACCCATCTGGGAGCTGCCCTGGGATTCGGGGTCCAAAATGGGTTATGGTCTATCTGAGGTTGGTAGCTACCTAGACCAATGGTCCCCAAACTTTTGAGGTCATGCCCCCCCCTTATCTGGTCTGCAACCCCCGCAGCCACAATCCGGGACCAGGGATGGGAGCAGAGCCAAAACCACAGTTGGGGGCTGGGAGCGGGGCTGGAGCTACAGCCACAGGGCCTATGTTCAGGACAGGAGCCGGGGCCCAGGGCCAAGAATGGGCCCAGGCTGCAGCCTGGTCAGTAGTGGGGTCCAGGGACGAGATGGGGCTAGCAGTGGGGCGCAGGGCCCAGGACGGGAGCAGGAGCAGGGGACAGGACTAGGGCAGGTATGGAGCACAGAGCCAAACTGGGAGCTGAGATTGGGGCTGCAGCAGAGATGGGGGCAGAGTGTGGCTGGGGTGGCGCTTCCTCTCCATCCCTGTGGGGGGTGGCCCAGGCCCCACTGCACCCCCTGATGGTTCCACCGCACCCCCAGGGGGACACACACCACAGTCTGGGGACATCTGATCTCGACTGTGTCTGCTATACTACACTAAAGTGTTCGCTACTATAAGAAGAAAGAACTAGACTACAACAGACTAGCTCAAGGACACAAATGGATTCCATTAACTCTGTGTAGTGGTAACAAAGGAATTGAGACAATCAGGAAGCACGCTTCCTTACAGAGGAGAGGGCTATATCATTAACATTGCACAAGACTGCTCACGAACACATACACCCACACAGAGTCCTGGCTTTTCAACTGAGTTTCACAGCATGACTCCAGACGCACCACAGCCACAAACCTCAGCACCATGGAGTTGTGGGGTCCTTGAACTAGATCAGTCAACAGAGCTGGTAAATGAAAATATTTATCATAGGGCTGCTTGAAATGCTTGCGCTTGCCTCTCTCCAATAAAACTGCCAAAAAGCAGCAGATTAACATTTGCAACTCTTATGTATGTGCATGACTAGTCATCCCAAAGTCATAATTACTCAAGGAATAAGTATAACTGCAACTTACACATATTAACAGAAGGAATACCATAGAAATACCTTTGGCTGCCTGGCCCTGCATGGCCGGGATCCCAGTGACTTCCTCCTTGGCCCAGCGCGGGGGCAGAGGGGACAGGGGGATGGGAAGTGGAAGGGCTGGGTCGGTGCGGCCGCTGGGAATGTCAGCGGCAGGCAGCTCCTCCTCATCCTCCCCCAGCCCCGCCCTCCTTTCGGTATGCCACAGCCCTTGAATCTTCTATTCTCGAGACTAAACATACCCACTTTTTTTAAACCGCATCTCAGAGGTCAGGTTTTCTAAACTTTTTATCATTTGTCTTTTATCATTTTTATCATTTCTCCTCTGGACACTCTCCAATTTGATCATATCTGTCCTAAAATATTGTGCCCAGAACTGGATGCAGTAACCCAGCTGAGGCCTCACCAGTAGAGTAGAATAATTGCCTCTGGTGTCCTACACACAACACTTCTGCTAATTCACCCCAGAATGATAGCAGCCTTTTTTGCAACTACAGCATGTAGTTACTCATTCAATTGTGATCCACTATAACCACCAGATCCTTTTCAGCAGTACTACCACTGATTCCCCCATTTTGTACTTGTGCATTTGATTTTTCCTTCTTATGTGTCATACTTTGCACTTGTCTTTGTTGAATTTCATCTTGATTTCAGACCAATTCTCCAAGATGTCAAGGTCATTTTGAATTCTAGTTCTGTCCTCCACAGTGCTATCAGACCCTCCCAACTTGGTGCCATGTAAAAGTTTTATAAGCATATTCTTCACTCCATTTTCCAAGTTATTAATACAAATATTGACTGGTACCAGACTCAGGACAGACGCCTGTGGGACCCCACTAGATACGTCCCCCCCAGCTTGATAATGAACTATTAATAACTATTCTTGAGTACACTTTCACCCAGTTGTGCAAGTAGTAATTTCATCTAGATCACGTTGTCCTAGTTTGCTTATAAAAATGTCATGTGGGACTGGGTCAAAAACCTTACTAAAAATCAAGATACATCGCATCCATAACTTCCCTTCACCCCCTTCCACTAAGACAGGAAATCTGGTTCATTTGTCATGATCTGCTGGGCTAGCCCATGTAACCCTATTATCCTCTAGGGACTTAATCTTTTTTTTTTAAATAATTTGTCCTAGTATCTTTCCAGATATTAAAATTTAGGCTGTCTGATCAGCCGCATTTAATTTAGAAGCAAGTGACATATAAAATATTCTCTCTTTTTTTAGGTTGTAGTTAGGTGTTGCTGTCAGACTACTAAAAGAGCAAATTCTTCTTCATTGCTACAACATTTATCAACAGCAGATTGTATTTGCAACAAAATTGAGAGCTATTTTCTCCTAAGTTTTTTCTTGTAAGCCCTGAAGTTTTGTAAAATAGAGAAAGACTTTGGTGGATTAGGAACATGACGACTTTCTAGTCAGTATTAAATAAGCTCTTAAACCCGATTTTGTACTTGGATTTTCTTCAATTTCCCCCTTCATTTGTTTTTCTAGAATGACTATGACTCAGATTAGGTTATGCATATCTATCTTTGTAGCTAATGCTCAATTGCTCCTTGTTAAGCAAAAAATACCTAGGCAAGTTGACAAGGCTGCTCTTCCTCCTATGAAACTGACATGCTTCTTCACAAACAAAAAGCCTCAATTCTAGTTAAAGACAATTAGCTAGCAAAGAGCTGAGACGTGCAAGAGTTAAGCCCATTACATTGCACACCATATGTTATTGTTCAAGGTTATAGTAATGCATAGCATAGACATGTAGAGTACGATAAAACCTACTCTTCACAGAGACTAGTTTTATGGCCATCTGCTGTATTACTATGAAGAAAGGGTAAAATATGATTATACAACACAGACTAGCCATGTTCAACTCCAACAGTACATTCTCAAACTGTTAGATTAGGAAAGTATATCTAAAGTTCTGAATGCATTCAGTTTTGACAGTTCAAACAGTAACTTTGCTGTTAAACACAGACAGTGCTCCTAGTAATATGGTAACATGTAACCAAGTTTGTTGTTTTTCTTTTTAGTCAAAATTACTTTTTCCAAACTGCTTAATTAGATTTGAGTTCCTATAAGTATGTAACTCTCAGACGAGAAAAATGTTCTAATAATAATTGTACGCATTCAGTGAGAGAGATAACAGGTGTGTGTTAGTGTGCAAGATTCAACACCTCATGCTACTTACTGCCAATAATGGGAGCTGCTAACTCTCAATTTCATTGTGAGCAAGTCTACAACTGAGATTCCCCAATTTCTGGAGAGCTACTGAAGGCAGCTTTTCTATAAGGGTCCTTCTCCAGAAACAATTTTCTGTACAATAAAGATGAACCAGAATGAATAGGGCCTGGGGCTAGAAGAGGATCACCTCCACGCAAAACAAAAATGTGCAAACACATTTGGCAGAATCTGAGTTTACCATATTGCTCTGCCATGTCAAGTGTGCAACTATCGCCATGATCTTAGATTTATGACGCCCTGCTTTCCTCAGGCCTGGTTCACACTGGGGACTTTGTTGATTTAAAGTCCCTTATATCGATTTAATTACTCCCATGTTCACACTGACAGCACTGTTAAATCGAATTAAGGTGCCAGTAAAATCAATTTAATAAGACCACCTCTGCAAGTGGCGTAGCGCCTAAATCAATTTTGTAAAATCAAATTAGTGTTAGTGTGAACGTAATGGAGCTTAATTCAAATTAACTGACCTCTGGAATGTATCTAATTATGCTCCATTTTCATCTCTCTGGCCAATCCATCTGTGGTGCTCTGTGGTCACAATAGCAGGTAAAGTCCCCTCTCCTCCCCTCAAGCCCCGCGAAGATTTGAATTTCCAGTTTCTGTGCTTGCTGCCAGCGTGGAGAGAGGTTTGCTAGTGATCTCAGCATGACTACTGCAAAGCCCAAACGCGTTCCAGCATGGAGTTGATAATGAACAATGAGAAGGAGTCCATGGACGAAGAGGAGGGGGAGAAGGAACCTGTGCAAAGCATGGAGTCTGAGAGCGAGGTGTCTGTTCTCCCCGACACTCAGGATTTATTCTTGACCCCAGAGCAGTCCACCAGTACACAGGACAGCACAAATGATCCAGGAGAAGACACATCTGGTGAGTTTTCTGTCTTCAGTTCCTGTCTCTGTGTTTGTGATGCCAGCTGATTCCCTCCAGCCCGCAACACGGTTTAGATCTGCGAAACTGTGTTTGTACTGCAAGCACAGAAATCCCCCCCCCCCCCCGCCCCGATCCTGTCTGTGGGGGTTTTGGACGCATGCCGAGATAAAGGCCCCCACGCCACCCCGATTTTTCCATCTGTGAGGGTTTTGAATGCAATCCAACCTCCTCTCCTCCATCCCCCCTCAGTTCCTGTTTGTGTGTGTTTGTGATGCCAGCAGATTACCCCCCAGTCCACCATGCGGTCTGCATTAGATCTCCGAAACTGTGTTTGTACTGCAAGAACAGAAATCTCCCCCCCACACTCCCCCATCCTGTCTGTGTGGGTTTTGGATGCATGCCGAGATAAACGCCCCCATGTCACCCCGACTTTTCCATCTGTGAGGGTTTGGAATGCAAGCTGAGAAAGCAACCCCCCCCCCACACACACACACACCCCCACCCAGATCCTGTCTGTGTGTGTGTGTTGAATGAAAACAGAGAAATCCACCTCCTCCTCAACCCCCCTTTTTCTATCTGTGAGGGTTTGGAATGCAAGCTGAGAAATCAACCTCCCCCCTGCCTTAATCAGTTCCCAATAGCTCTCCCTTTTTGTTTGGTCTGCAGGCAGAGAAATTCCACCCCCCACCCCCGCAAACCCCAATCCTGTCTCTGTGGGTTTGTGATGCCAGCTGATTACCCCCCAGCCCTCCATGTGGTCTGCATTAGAAAGTCACTTGCTACATTATACAAAATCATAATTATGACAACTGAAACATGTCTCTTTTTCCTCTTCAATACACAAACTAGAGGCAACATTGTATCACACCATCATTATTGAAATTGATCAAAAGACACATTCTTCCTAACTTTAAAAACTGTGTCTACATTGTATCCAAGCATCATCATTTCAAAATCTTACATATGTATATTGTTCTTCACTAATTTGGCTGTGGCCATCTTGTTGTTTTTTTTTCATTCTGTAGACACCTCACCAGTGTGGCCCGACCATTAAGCAGTGCTGCGCACAGACTGTCTCAGATTAGGAAAAGGAAGAAACTAAACACCCTACCCTACCCCTGGAGACAGTGAAGGAACCCTTCCTCCCACCCCTTCACCTAAGACATGACTATTCAAATATTAATTTTTTCATCTTTCCAAAACATTTCTTTATTAAAGAAAATCTTGTTCATGAGCGATTTGCCAGGCACAGATCTGGAAGGGCGCGGGGGGGGAGTGGATATCAAAGGAATACATACAGGAACTGATATTAGGCTTTCATCAAAGGCAAGCAACATATGGGGGGTGCTGGGTGGATGAGAAAAGGCAAGCAACATACAAGGGGGGGTGCATGAGGAAAGGCTAGCAAGATACAGGAACAGAAATCACTAATGCATCACCCATTCATTGCCTGCAGCAATTGGGAATTGCTCTGCTGGATGTCTTGAAGCAGGGCACCCTCTGCTGCGTCACCTTCTTGCTCTTTTTCTCAAGTACCCCATGCTAAGCCACGAAAAGCAATGGTGATTGCGGGGAGCAAAAAAACCTGCTCGAAAATCCTTTTCATGTTTGTTTGGGAGGGGGAAAGAGTGGGGGAAGCAGCGATGCATCCTGGGATAATGTCACAGCCTCCGTCGCTAGTTGCACTGTGGGATAGCTACCCAGATTGCACTGCTTTCTAATTCAAATTAAGGCTGGCATGTGTGAACGCAAGAAACCAGCTCAAATAGAGTAGTGAGAACAGTCTGCTGCTATTTCTTTAAATCAGCTGCTGAAAGTCGAATTAAGCTAATTCGAATTAGCACTGCAGTGTGAACATAGCCTCAGATTAGCCTCTAGTGCATGACCGTCTGCAAGTGTATTTATGTGGAATTTCTTTTCCCTTAAAGATCATACGCTGAGTAGCCATTGGTTCATGCTTTCCAACCTCAACAAGCTCACCTCTCAAGTAATTTGTATTGTTGCTGAAATCTTACAGGGAAGAATCAAGGTACCTTTTTTCTTAAATGAACAAACAGAACAAATGTAGTGTCTCATATATTACTTGAGTGACTTGGTCCCCAGGCTGTGATCAAGTAAGCCAGATAAGAAATTATGCTGAACTCCCACAAGTGAGGTCTGCTACTACAAGAGATATCCTTGACAGATGCCACACTATGAAAATGAATATCCTTGACAAATGCCATGCCAAATGGTACTAATGTCTTTAGTCTACTAAAAATGAAAAATTCCATCACATGCTACTAGTTAATGCTCTTAGGTGAAATCATTGAGATTACTCTTCCATTAGCCAGCAGATGGCAACACAGGCTCACAGTAAGTATTGTTTCTGATGGAAAAATGCTAACCATTAGCAGATTTCCACTCACCAGAAAAAAGACTATTTTTCCCCCTCATAGATCTAAATAAACCCAACATTTAAAAAGGTAGGAGCTATTGTGAATGTAACTATAGTCCATTCCAATTAACTAAATTCCCCCTGTAATCTCAACTGGGTAAACTGTTAATTGCTCCCTGTTAACAGATGTCTAACATTGTTGGGTATTAAAAGAACAGCCTAGCTGTTAAAAAGGCACTTACCATAGCACTAGGCTCCAGTTTAGAGATGAATGCATTTGAATGGAAAACAGAAGATGACAAAATGATTCATCCATCTGTAGCAATTCCTGTACAACTGCTTTGGGTTCCATATTAGTCTCCTTACCACGCACTGTCGAGGTTAGCTAGTGGATCCCAGAGGTGGAGGTTTTTGGGGCTGAAAAAGGCCATGTCTGGTGCCACGAACCTCACTTGGTTCCACAGATTTCACCTGTTGAGACTTTTCTAGGAGGAAGGCTTGGCGTCCTTCATTGCCGATTCCAAGAAGCTTGGGAAAAGTGAAACCTTGACAGAGGTTTTGCATTGTTGGGGAGTGGGTTTTCTCAGACTTAAATAGACAAGTAAGTAAATCCAAATCATGAAATATCCGCAGCAGGGAAGGAAACTCCTGAAACACTCTTTAGGGTCTGCTATAGCCTGGATCAACCCCACTCAGGGATATGATGAAGAAAGATGAAATAGCAAATTAGGCAGAGTTACCTTAGAATAATACATAAATATTATTAACACCTAACTACACTAACACCTATTTTTAACTATTTGCAAGTGACAGATGTGACAAGTATGTTCTGATAACCAGACATAGCTTCAAAGTTCCTTAGGTTTGCAGCTCAAGGCAATCAGAAAGCAACAGGTTTTCAGGACTCGTATCTCCCTCATACAACTTCTGGTTATTATGAACACTTGGTGTAGTGAAATGGCACTCATTTAAGCCTCAATGGGAAGAGTTTTCCAGAAGGTTCCAGATCACTGTGGCGCAGGCCTTTTGAACTCCATATGTGGTAACACAGAGAGGTTCCTGAAAAATTCTTTTAGTTATTAGAACCAGGACTAGTTCTTATCATATTCATCTGTCTTTTTAAAGGATAAATTGATGAATTACCAAACAATGTAATAGATAAACACACAGGAATCCAAACTAAAAGCATGTACAAATTATGATAAATTATAATTTTGAGATTAACATTTCCTAAATGTTATGGAGTACTATATTTAGTAACCTTTGTACTGAATGTTTGCTACTGTTATTTATAGTTATTTTCTTGCTTACACTGTTATTCTCAAATGTAGGGTTCTATCTGAGATATGCAACTGGGGAACTGCAGATTAAAAAATGTGCAAGTTTTACTCTAAGGCTAGTGAGTCATTGATGTTCCCAAAATACAGAGGAACACATTATTATAGACTTTTTAAACTTTTTATAAAGTTACAATAAAACATTAACATACTATATTATACCTTATTTTACTTAATTAGGTTCAGGTTAATACTCAAAGAAGACTCTGGCTTGCTGGCTAGGGAGTCTTCCACCTTCCCTAAGTATGCTAAAAAGGTTGACCACATTTTTAAATACCTATCCTTCTCTTGTGTACGTATTTGATGTGACAGCTTTTCCATTACAAGGACAGCCCAAGTTTTATTACACTAATTCCATAGAAAGAGAAGTCACATTTTTCCACTAATGTGCAATACAAAGTCTTCTAACAATAAAAAAATTCCTATTCCATTTAAAATGTATATCCTTTACTGGAGCATTAAGTACACGGGTCAGTGAATCTCTAGGAAGCTGGCATTTTGTCATAAAATGAATCTCTAATAATTTTCTCCCAAAACAAACTAATTCCTGGACACAAACATCACATATGCAAGAATGTTTCCCTTCCCACACAACCTTTCCAGAGCACCTCCCTAGAAGCAAAAACATGATGGATCATAACTGGAATCAAATGCCATTTACACAGTAATTTATAAAAAATGTATTTATTACCTACACAAACGGAAGATGTATATCCCCTTTCTTATATAGAGACCCAAGGATCCAGATACATTTCTTTGTCCAATTCCCTTCCCCATCTTTTTATCTGGGTTGCTTTCTTAACAACTTTTTCAATGAAAATTGTCTCTCTCTTGGAAATTAAACCTTTTGTTCCAACTTACTCCTGAATCAACTCCTCAAATGTGTTAATGGTCTAGATAGAGCCATCTTGTATCCAGAGGTGTCAATAAATTGTCTGACTTGTAAATATTGAAAATACAGGATCTTTGTGCTACTTACATTATTACATATATCTTGGTGTGAGTTCAAGTCAAGAACTGTCCAAGCTGAGTAATCTCAACTCTTACCCACAACTAAGTCCCTTTGATATTTCCCAGGGATACATTCCTGATTAATGAAATTTGCTAAAGGAGAGGGCCACAGTGACCTCAATTTAAAAAATTTGCCCAAAGCTGCTAAAGTGGCCTGGGTGAATAGGTGACTTTTTATTGTTAATATCTACATTTCTTTGTAATCGAACAATTACTCTAAATCGTTATATTTGGACTCCAGTCTTGTTTCAGTTTTACCCAATGTTTGGACAGTGTACTGTTAACTCAAATGACCACATCTTTTAATTGTGAGAGACAATAATAAGCCAAATTAGAAAAAGCTAGTCCACATGACTTCATAGGCTTACAGAATTTTAGAATTCACCCTGTCTTTTATGTTTCCATATTAATTTTAATAGCACATCCTGCCATGTTTCTAATTTTGTGTTAGGATACATCAGTGCACTGAAACAAAAACAACAACTTTGGGATGACGTTCATTTTCACTGAGGTTATACTCTATCTAGCCAAGAAATTTCATATTTGTTCCATTCCTACAAGTCTTATTTTCTTTTTAAGTTTCTCCACAATATTTATTCTTAAATATTTCAAAGATTCCTTTATCTATTTAAATTTATGTAACTGACAACAGTTTTGTTTTGACCCTTCTAGGAATATTAATTACTAAAATTTCAGATTTATGACAGTTACCTTCCCAAATTCCAAAGTCAAGAGTTCTATAATTTTTAACAAGTCTTCTGGATCCTGCAAACATGACAAGGCATTGCCAGCATACAAAGCTATTTTGTATTCAGATCTAGAAGGTGATTTGACACCCTTTACCAAAGGGCTGTTTCTCACTGTTATTGCAAATGTCTCTGCTGCCAAAGCAAACAACAGGGGTAATAAGGGCCAATACTGTCTCAGACCCTAGGCAAATTAAAAGGAGGGGATTGATGACTATTAACCAAAGCAGATGGCTGAAGATGAATACACAGAGCCAGTATGCACACAGAAAACTGACTTCACCAAAACCTGTCTAAGATACTCCCAATCCAGCCAGTTGAAGGCTCTCTCAACATCCAAAGAAAGCAGCACACTGGAAGAATTGCTGGAATTAACATTATAGATCAAATTCAGAGTTCTTCTGATATTATCAGATAGATGCCTGCCCTGCCAGCAAGGAACCCTCACTGGTAATACATATGGGGAAGATGACACTCAGTCTGTTTGCTAGCACCTTACAGATTTGTATGATGCACAGTTGGAAAGGTCTTATCATTCTTTAGGAATGACCACCAATTTTGCCTCTTTCCATGAATCTGTAATCTCATTCTCCTGCAACATACCATTAAGCAATTCAGTTAAAACAGGGACCAACAGTTGCTTTAGAGCTATATAATACTTCTCAGCTCTTGAATTTCTGAAAGGGATCATACAATAAAGCTCTATTCAAACACCAGGCTCTTATTTTTATATTGAGTCCCAATCTTTTAATCTAACATATGTAGTGGTATGACCAGACCAAGTTTTAACTTCCAGGTTAGCTTTTTTGACCAAATTAGCCAAGATCCTAGGAAAAAAAATCATATCCATCCTGGAACAAGATCCATGAGTAGCAGAATACATATAGTCCCTGACATCCAGATTCATCTCCTGCCAGACACCCAGAAATTTCTAATTTTCTAAGCAATCCAATAAATCTGCACTTACTTCTCCTAGACTCCCTCTATGTATATTTAATAGATCCAAAACGGGATTAAGTACCTTTTTAAAATACCCCCCTGGAATAATATTCCCTAAAACTTGTTAAGTCTCTAAAAAACTGATAAAAAAGAAGCTTGCCCTTGACTTTGAGCATATACATTAGCTAGGGTGAGAAATTTACATGTCAAGAACCCCTTAATTTAAATATATCTACCCTCTGTGTAGGAGTTGTGCTGTAACAATAAAGAGGAAGTGTTTAGCAGAGTATTGCCACCCTTCCCCTATTAGATTTCCCTGGAGAGATATATGATAGTTGTGCCCAAGAAGTATTCACTTTCCCTCAAATGTAGACTAGGAACATATTTTTTCAAGTGAGTAGAATACTCTTTTCCTTTTGCTTGGATTGTCCATCCTATTAACATTAATAGTCATGACATTAATAAAACTCATCCATAACTACTAAATCTGCTCTCACCCAATATGTCAAGTCTCCATTATATCTGCACTTCTTCAGACAAAATATTTTAGACAGAGTTCCCACCATACACACAGTAATTTTAAAACTCATATATTGCTTTTCTTTATTTCCAATACCTATATTTCTGTACCCTGATCAAGTCTGACTTAAGACAAATTTTTAAATTCTGAGCCCTAACATTTTTTATAAATATAATATTTTATGTTAAAACATATGTTTAACGTCTGATTTTTTTCCCCTCTTATGTCCTGTTTCCTGCCCTCTCTATGCATCCCCCATTGTCACCTGATGCCCTCTAGTCCAGGCTCTCCTTACTTCCTCCATGGGCATGTTAGTCCCCTGATAGAGGAGGGTTTGTTTTGCTTATTTTTTTTCTCTTAATGTATTCTAAAGAACCACGCCTTATTTAATCTTAAAATCTCTATAATATTGGTCATGATGACATTATTATACTACCTTTGAGTTCACTTACTCTTAAAATTTTCCACCACAGACTACCCACCCTTCTTCAATTAATATAAAATTTGGAATGCTTGTAATAACGCTAAAGTCAAGTTTACTTCACCAGGGGAGATCAGGGTTCTCCTGTTATTTTGTTATGAACTTGGTTTGCAATAAAAATCACAATATTAAATTAACTATAATATTATACCATAAAGTATACTGTATATCCAAAGAGTAAATGATCCTGAGGCCTACAGCCCCGCTTCCATTGAACTATATCCCCTTGCCATTATAACCACAAAAAAATAATATCCACTGTTTATTGTAATTTCTTAGCCCATATACTAATCTTGTTCTTCTGGATATGGAGTATTTTTTCTGCACTCATGTATGCCCTGTTATCTTGATGTGCATCTTTTTAAGCTATTCTGGCTCTCTTTGATCTCCCTGTGATCTTCCCAATGATTTCTTGGTGACCCATGGGACCAATGCTTTTGATCCCATTCAGATTTGGAAAATGAGCTCAAGAACATTCTCACGTCCATAAGTACTTGTTTCCATTCTTTTAGATCTGAGATAGACGTATCTGTCCTTCCATTTAAAGGACAAGTTATATGCCCCCACAACCCACTTTGTATCTCATACTGTTCTTTCTAAAATTATAGTTCTCTTTGCTTTCTAAGGGCTGAGATAGCCAGATGTGGGAACATTTGTATGGGCTGGTTAAGAATGATCAGTGGTTCAGCTCTCTCCCTCACTGCCCTCAGTATTTTATCTTTGTCTTAATAGTAATGTGGAGACACAATCATCTCTCTTGGTCAGGAGCTTGCTGGGGGGCTTGAGTGGTTAAAAGAGATCTGTGAAACATCTCTCTATGAATCTTCACTGCTCAGTTTTAATATGTCATGTAAAAGACTGTCCAAAGTATCCGGTAGACTTCTCCCTTCAATCTTCTCTGAAATACCTTTAATCCTTATATTATTCCTACGTTCTCTATCTTCCATGTCCTCCATCTTTAATTCAATTTCTTTTCATCTAGATTAGTAATACTGTCCAATTGCCTGTCTCCACCTCTGATATTTTTCTATTAATCTCATTAATTTCATTTTTTATATCTTTATTATAAGTCTGGAACTCTTCCCTCATCTCTTTGTTCATCTTTTTGATTTCTAACTGCAGGTCCTTAAGGTCTGCGTTATTGGCTGATGCTTCTCCACCCACCTTCATAGTTCATTTACCGGAGGAGGCAATTCTCTCTTTCATGATTGTCTGTTTTTTGGGGTGTACAGATCTTTGTACTGGAGGATTTCTTTCCTTTCCCAGACATTTGTATCTTCTAGAATTTATTCCTTGTTTGTTACATCTCTCTCAAGATGGCTGCCACCACATTTCCCATTTGTCTGACCTTTCCAAAATGGATGCTACCTCACTTCCTACCCCACAACATAATAGTACAATTTTAATTTATCTTCTTTAAAAAAAATCTTGTTGCACTCACCCATTATCTCTACAGGATAATGAGGGTCCAGTTCAACATCTACAAATTCAGAGTCATTTTTAATATGTTCTGATGGCACTAAATTCTGTTGTTGTATTTTCTGGCCCAGGAGCAACTCTATGGGACTGTGATCTGCCAGTTTTCTTCAGACATTTTCCTTTTCAAAACTGGCTCCATCGATCATTATTCATAATTACTGCACAGACCTATGGATTCAGGTTGGCTTGGTTCTTTTTATCTTCAATTGCTTTAATTTATTCCTCCTTTATTACAGAGAACTGAGTTAAGCTACCATCTTCTTTGCTGGCTTCTAGACTTTTTTTTTTAAAATGAGGAACACACAAAACTGGATTCATAATACATTCCTGTGTGAAAATTACATGTAATTCCCTGAACACTGCATTGCAAGCATAGTCCTATGTGTCTATATCTATAAACATGAGTTGGAAATGCCATTAGCTCTGAAGAATGAAAGTGAAGCTAACACTCAATGTTCCTATATGCTCTGGAAATGCACTCTCGTTTCCTTCAAAAATGACATTAATATAGCCTAAAGGATGAGAGTTGTATAGAATCATAGAATCATAATCTAAACAAACTGAGCAATTTAAATCTCTCATAAGGCATTTTTTCCAGCGCTTGAATCATTTGTATGCTCCTTCACTCCACCAGTTTTGCAACATCCTTTTAGAAATGTGGACACGTGAACTACACAGTATTATGGTACCAGTCTTACCAATGCCATACACAAAAGGTAAAATTACCTCCTTATTCCTACTGACTACTCCCGATTCATATGCAAGGATTGCATATTAGTCCTTTTTGCCACAGCACCACGACAGGAGCTCATTTTCAGTTTTTTTTAATCCATTATGACTTCTAAATCCTTTTCAGGTCACGAGTTTCCATGATAGTCCCCCATTCTGTAGGCACAGCCTGCATTCCCTGTTTGTAGGTGTATGACTTTGCATTTGGCTAGATTAAAATACATTTTGTTTGAGAGGGCCCTGTTTACCAAGTGATCCAGATCATTCAGTGTTATTGCCCTCTCCGCCACATTATAAACCTGGCTGTCAATCTTAGAACCATAGAAGATTAGGGTTCGAAGGGACCTCAGGAGGCCAACCAGTCCAAGCCCCTGCTCAAAGCAGGACCAACTCCAACTAAATCACCCCAGTCAGCGCATTTTGTCAAGCCAGGCCTAAAAAACCTCTAAAGATGGAGATTCCACCACCTCCCTAGGTAACCCATTCTAGTTCTTCACCACACTCTTAGGGAAAATTTGTTTCCTAATACCCAACCTAGACCTACCCCACTGCAATTTGAGACCATTGCTCCTTGTTCTGTCATCTGCCACCACTGAGAATAGCCTAGCTCTGTCCTCTTTGGAACCCCCTTCTAGTAGTTGAAGGATGCTATCTCAAATCCCACCTACCTCTTCTCTTCTGCAGACTAAACAAGCCCAGTTTCCTAAGCCTCTCCTCGTATGTCACTTGCTCCAGTCCCCTAATCATTTTCATTGTCCTCGCTGGACTGTCCAATTTGTCCACATCCATTCTGTAATGGGGAGCTCAAAATTGTATGCAATACTCCAGATGTGGCCTTACCAGTGCCGAATAGAGGGAAATAATCACTTCGCTCTATCTGCTGGCAATGCTCCTCTTAATGCAGCCCAATATGCTGTTAGCCTTCTTGGCAACCAGGGCACACTGTTGACTCTCATCCAGCTTCTTGTCTACTTTAACCCCCAGGTCCTTTTCTGCAGAACTGCTGCCTACCCAATCGGTCCCCAATCTGTAGCTGTGCATGGGATTCTTCCATTCTAAGTGCAGGGCTCTGCACTTGTCCTTTTTTAACCTCATCAGATTTATTTTGGTCCAATTCTCCAATTTATCTAGGTCCCTCTGTATCCTATATCCCTACTCTCCTGGGTTTCTACCACTCCCCCAGCATAGTGTCACCTGTAAACTTGTTGAGGGTGCAATCCACCCCATCTTCCAGATCATTAATGAAGAAGTTGAACAAAATTGGCCCCAGGATCGACCCCTGAGGCACTCTGCTTGTTAGCGGCTGCCAAATAGACATCGAGCCGTTTGATCACTACCTATTGAGCCCAATGATCTAACCAGCTTTCTATCCATTTTATAGTCCATTCATCCAACCCATACTTCTTTAACTTGTTGATAAGAATATGGTGTGGGAGACTCCATCAAAAGCTTTGCTAAAGTCAACGTATATCACGTCCACTGATTTCCCCACATCCACAGAGCCAGTTAGTTATCTCATCATAGAAGGCTATCATTTGCTCTTGGTGTATCCATGCTGACTGCTCCTGATAAACATCATCTTCTCCAAGTGCTTCAAAATGGATTCAGTGAGGACCTGGCTCCATGATTTTTCTGGGGACTGAGGTGAGGCTGACTGGTCTGGAATTCCCCAGATCCTCCTCCTTCCCTATTTAAAAACGAACACTATATTTGCCTTATTCCAGTCGTCCAACACTTCCCCCAATCGCCAAGAGTTTTCAAAGTTAATGGCCAATGGCTCTACAATCACATCAGCCAACTCCCTCAGCACCCTCGGATGCATTGCACCCAGCCCCATGGACTGGTGCATGACCAGCTTTTCTAAGTAGTTTTCAACCTGTTCTTTCACCACTGAGAGCTGCTTCCTTCTCCCCATAGTGTGCTGCCCAGTGCAGTAGCCTAGGAGCTAACTTCTCTTGTGAAGACAGAGGCAAATTTGTGCAATCCACACATTTTTTGAGCAATGATTTTATATTTACTTCCAGAGCACTGAGAAAAACACTGAACAGCATCAGGCCTAAAACTGATCCCTGCAGAACTGCACTAGAAAAACTCCCATTCAATGATGATTTTCCAATGACAACTGTTTTTTTAAATCTGTCAGTTTGCCAGCTCTTGATCTTTTAACATGTGCTTACTAATATTGTTTTGTTTTTAATAATTTTTTACTCAGAATTTTGTGTAGAACTACGTTGAACACCTTAAGTCTAAGTATATTACATCTGCATAGTTACCTTTATAACCAAATTTGTAATCTCTTTTTAAAAAAAAGAAATCAGGTTTGTCTAACAAGACCAATTTTCCAAATTACCTTAAGTTTAAAGGACATTTCTTAAAGCAATAATTCATTGTCTCAAACACCTATTAAAATAATTTACATTAAAAAATCCCTACCTTTACTGGTGAAATGTGAGAGTGGGAAACAAATCCATGTATATTCTCAATCTGCGATAGATTCTTCTCTAATACATGAACCAACTCCGGACCAGTCACTTCATTGGTAACGTGTGAAGAGCTATGCTCTTGTGGAGGTGTATCTTCATCCTGATAGCGATATTTCTGTAAAATATACACAATTTCATTTTAAAGATTAGCACCATATAGATGTTTACACAAAGTAAAAAAATTTTTTAGGAAAGTTACTGGGGTAGATAAAGTAGGAATGCTTTATATTTAAATTTAAAGTAATACCATCAATTTAAGATTTATGCATAAATGTTTTATCTACTACAGTTACAAGCAACCTCTAAAATTGCTATAACCAAAGATCAAGTTTGTTATTTTGTGTATTTGACAGCAATTTGCATATAAGTTTAACTATCTCCCTTGCATAAAGTCAGTTTCCCCTTTATCTGTGGAATCCTTCAAACAGCAAAAAAGAATAGAAAAACATTTTTAAAATAGGAAAATGATTATAACACAAAAATCAATGGGGGAATTCAGAAATTAGGACAATAACTGAAACTACTTTTAATTCTTTCTTTTTAGAACTGGGTAATTTAAAATTCATGGTGTCCATTTAATGTTAAACATTTTTAGATTACATTGGAAGGATAATTATTCTAGCCTTCATCTTCTCAAAATACATTTCTTCCATGAAGACTACAAACATTAGCCTTCCCATCACAGAAAAAAATTCACACATGCACTGCAAAAAATATTCTAAGCCCTCAATAATATGCATATACCACAGCAAACACATTATCCTGTTGCCATTATACTTGTCCTCCCATTCTCCCAGGTTTTAATCACTTATTTTAGATAATAAACTCTTCAGTGCATGAAAACTGTCTTTCAGTTACCCACTTGCACCATACACATTTATGATACTAAATAATATTACTGAATTACAAAAAGTTTGGGAGATACAATTTGCACGTTAGCAACAAGTAAGTATACTTTTGTTGTCAAAATTTTCAGGCGAATTAAGCATTAAGAAAAGCTGAACAAATAATTCCTATATATTCACAGACTAGTACTGCAATGCATATGCATAGGCAATGCCAGCGCAAGCTTCTGCCCTACTGAAATGTCTCAGCACTGCAATGGAATGATTACTTTCTCAGTTGCCCACTTTAGTCTTTGTTTCTCTGCCAAGGCTGCTAACAAAGATGACAATTAGCCCTAATTGAAACAATGGGTTTTAGAAAATGGACAATCCACCAATTCATTTCCCCACATAGGCACCATATGGTAACAACTTTTAGTCACTGCTTACCTGGCCTGGATGCTAACCCGTGGCTTAAATATGAAAACCTTATTTCCAGTTTCCTGATCTGTAAGTCCACAAAAAGCCTACTTTTCAAGTGCTTTGAGTTTCTTTTGTCCTAGAAAATTGCCATTTTCCTAATTTTCTAGTCTTGTTAATGAGATATCTGCATAAAAAATTAGTACTGCCTGTTTTTACTTTATTACAAAAGATAATATTGCTATTATATACACTTAATCTTCTTTCCAAAATTCTAAAATGTTGTGGCTTCTCAGGCCTCTTTCCAGAAACATTAATTATTACTCCCCAATTCAAATTTTGATTTGTTTCCAGTCCATTTCCAGATCCAGCAGAGAACTTTCATAAGCCACTAGCAATTTGCCCAGATTTCAGCCACCAGTAACCAACCACTACTATAGCTGCAGCTATATAAACCCCTACTGTAAATATACTGGTACAAATCACAGTTTATACAATGGATTACTTTTTCCAAATTAGGGATTTGCAACAGTGTGGCTAACCTAGTGACTGATCATCAATGATTGGAATCCCTGCAGCAGACACGGCTCTCGGTGGGAAAGAAAATAATCTAAGCACTTCCCCACTCTCATCTCTATCATTTAGCCAATGCCCTATGCTGTTTAACTAGCCCATCCATTCTATTCCCAGAGGATACCATATCTTGAAGCAGAAACTAAGTAAATTTGTCTAACATGATTTAGTGTGTCCATAAGAAGCACTTCAAATTAACAATCATTTTGAGTTTGCAACACTTAACACTGTTACAACAACGTATATGTGTATCTGTTTTACCTGATTACAACCAGGGTGGATAGAAATGAATGGATTTTTTTTTAATTTAAATCAGATTTTTTTAAAATCAATAAATACTAAATTTCTCTCTTTTAAAATACAACAATTACAATTAAATCTCATCACAAACATGCTAAACCTTCACTTACAGTCTCATAAAAATGAATTAATTACTCTAGTCTCTCCAGCCTAACTACCAGCTCTTCCTTCTTGAAAGTTCTGGGCTTTCACTTTCTGTTTCAGTTTCTGTTTCTCAGCAGACTAAAGTCACACGTGCAAAGAAAGACGCAGGCTGGATAGGATTGTTGTGGTTCTGTGCTTATGTAGTGATGAAGCTGGGCCAAGAAAGGCAGAGGAGTTAGTTAAGACACTGTCTTAAAGACAGAGAGACAAAGGACAGAGCAGAGTAAAAAGGAACAATGGAGTGTACTGGAAAGAAAACGGAAAGACATTATTCAGTACTCACACAGCTTCCTATAGTCCCCCACACTTTTGCCACAGAAAATCTGTCATGGCTTCTGGGCATAAGAGAGACCCTATCTGGGAATATTTTGAAGAAATTCCTTCCCTGGGTAAAAATGGAAAACATGTCAAGTGTAAGCAGTGGAAGGAGAAGATGCAGGGCCTAGTTGCAAGAATGAAACATCATAATGAAAACGGCTTATTGGGAGAAAATGATGTGGATGAAGATGTGGATATGTCTGAAGAACAATGTGGATCAACTGGTTAGTAACTTAAATAATTCACTTTGCAATGCATCATTCTTCAAGACTCCCTCTATGCCTTTTAGTATAAGTGTGATTTAACAAGTAAATTCACAAGCTGTTTGCTATGTTTGATGTTACTAGAAAAAAAAGTTTAGTTTAGCTAATCCTTATGGCTTGTTTAATTAGTTAACTAGGTTTAGACTCTATCACCCAAGTATACAATACAGAACGCTGCAAGAAGAGAAATCTAGAGTTGCCAGTTGCCACTAGGTGTCATTTTCTTATTTTATATTACATAATACGTGGCCCTTATTTTGGAACATCAGGGCCACAGACCATAATGGTGATACCATAAGTCTATTCCCTATTTCACTTCAGCACAACTCAGCTTTCCCAAGGGAACCTCATCTTATATTTGTTTTCTCAAAAAATAGAAGTGACAGTGAGTTCTATGGGGCTTATTCCAAAGTCTTAGCTTTTTTGGTAATTTGGAATTGGATCTGCATCCTTGTTGAAAGAAATGTAAATGATTAACTGAATAAGAGTGAGGAGAACTGAGAAGAATGACTATTCAAAATCATTTTTGAATTTTGTTTCAGGATTCCATTTAAGCATAAGAGACTGACTGTGATTGTCTATCTGCAACAACTTCAGAGTCATCCGTTGATACTTTTAGCAGCAGTGCTGCAACTAAAGGTATTTTACACAACAAAGTATCAGTAGCAAGCAAAAGGTTTCAATCATCCAGTAAAACCCACACCATGGATGGGTTTGTAGTAAGGACCAGCAAATACCAACAAGAACCACAGATGAAAAGATTGCTCGGTTCATTTATGCCACAAATTCTCCTTTCCATATTGTTAACAAACACTTCATTGACACAGCTGAGTCTTTCTGTCCAGGCTACACTCCACCTGGTAGAGCAGACATTGCTGGAAGGTTGCTAGATACAGTATATGAGAAGGAACTTGAACAGTGTGCAAGAAATACTGAGGGGAAAGTTGCCAGTTTAAGGCTTGATGGGTGAAGCAATGTACACAATGATCCAGTAATACGTACCTATGTGACAATAGAAGATGTGGTTGCATATCTTTCAGAAACAATAGATACATCGGGAAATGCCCACACAACAGAATATTTAAAAGAAGTGGCAGTGAAAGCTGTAATAAACGGTGAACAAAAATTCAACTGTCACGTGCACAGTTTTGACCCAGACAATGCTGCAAACGCGGCAAAGATGAGAAGATACTTAGAAGAAACGGAAGGATGCTCCTTCATAACTTATGGCTGTAGTGCCCATTTAAAGCATCTTTTAGCCAGACTGAAGTACGTCTTCTCCAGGAATAAATGAAAATGTTGAAGTAGAAAAATACTGCCATAACAACCATTTTGCTTCAGCTTCTCTGAAGAGAGCAGGAGGATCCAAACTAATTCTCCCTCAAGATGTTCGATGGAATTCTGTGGTTGATGTTTTGAACAGTTTATTAAGAACTGGCCTATTCTCATAAAACTTTGTGAAGAAAACCGTGATAAAATAGATCAGTGGTTCTTAACCTTTCCAAACTACTGTACCCCTGAAGCCTGAGTCCCACCCCCATGGGGCTGAGGCATGTAACTTAGTTTCATGGCACCCCTGTGGCTCCAGGCAATTGCCTTTCTTGCCACCCCCAATACCAGCTCTGCACTTGCGACCCCTCTAAACCCCCAGGTTGAGAAACACTGAAATAGATGGAAGTATCTCATCCAAAGTATCTAACATTGGATTAAAGAGGAATGTAGAGGATATGCTCAGTATACTGAAGTCTATATCCAAAGTCTTAAACAAACTTCAGAGAAATTGTTGCTGCATTGCTGATGCTGTTGAAATTTGGAAGGCACTTCAAGAGACACTGAAGAAAGCAATACCTCACCAGAAAGTTAAACTGTAGGCAATAAAGAAGCGAATGGATCAGCATAAACTCCACCTCATTTTCTTGCTACATTCTCGACCCCAGATATAAAGGTAGATGTCCAACTTCTGAAGAAGATGATGCTGCTGCCATGGCATGGGCATCTCAAAATCACTCCTCAGTTATGTCAGTCATAATAAATTTCAGGCCTGGAGCGGAACTATTTAAACAGTACATGTTTACTGATGAGGTTTGAACAAAGTCACTCCCCTGAATTGGTGGAAATCATTAGCCAGGCACCTTGAAACAGAGTTCCTTCAGTTGCTAAGTCAACTTTTCACAGCAGTAGCTTCCTCTGCAGGCACAGAGAGAATATTTTCATCGTTTGGTATTATTCACTCAAAGCTAAGAAATCGACTGGGAGTTGAAAAAGCAGGAAAACTCGTATTTCTGTTTCAGTCTATGAATAAAAATGACAGTGAGAGCGGGAAGCTAGTTGTAGAAGTTTTAAGTACAGCGTACATTTAGTGTTGTGATGACTTGTCTGTTCGAGTTAATAAAATTTGAAAATTAAAAAAAAAAGAGTTTAAGGACAGCCGTCAGCTGGCAACTCAGGAGACTGCTGCAATTGCAAATGTGAAACATTTATGTAACATTTAAGATGTAGTTTAATAAAATATAAGTACTATATTGTGTGTGTGTGTGTGTGTGTGTTTTAGTTCTTACGATTCATAATGTACTGCTGCTGCATCTGCAGCTTGACACAGGTAATGAGTATTATGTGCTATTTCCTAAATTAATAAAAATCAAGTGATCTAAAAAATTACACAAAGTATACCCTGCTAGATGTTGTAAAATGCTGTATGGAGTTGTAAATTAACATGCTTTAGTGATCAGATTTGCACCATTTTTTAAGAAATACGTGAAGAAGTATCAGTAGGAAACTTGATTTTAATCAATGATTTTCTCTTGGCAATTTAAATCATGATTTCAATAAATCCATTCTGATTACAAAGGAAGCTTAGTAAGGACTAATATTTCTTCTCTCCATCATGATAAATTGATGTGAAAAATAAAACTTTCTAACCCACAAAAAAGTATTAAACATTTTTATTATAAGCAAGGTCTATTTCCACTGAAAATGTGACTACACATTTTTCAAATAAATTTTAAGTGTCCAAGTAATAAATACTCTAGTTTCTTAAAAAAATCAACAATAGTTGTATTAGAATTATCTTTTTTAAAATCCATTACAGAACAGTCGCCAGTTTTAAATGATCAAATTTTAACTTGAAAATTAATTTCCAAGAACTACCAATAGCATCAGAAAATATTGGAATTTCCATTTTACACAGCCACACGACAGTCAACCAAGCAATATCTTGTCCTTCATGTGATAATGAAAAAGATTACAATATTACACGGCTACAGAGTTTACTAGATGAACAAATTAAATTAGGAAAGCAATGAAAACAAAGAAACACTCAAATGATCAATACAAAAGTTACTACCTACGATACGGTTTAAATGTTCACAAATTGTTTTTTCTAAGGGTTTGTTTACACAAGGAATTTTACCAGCAGAACTGTACTCTCCATGTAGACAAGCCTTAAATCTTCTTGTCAGCCAAAGCTAAATATTTATGCTACCACCTCCACCACTAATTGCAGCCCACCTGACATCATAGCACACCACCTAAAATCAAGAATCTGCAGGGATTCTGTAAAATATGAATTTTTCTGTACTCTTTCAACACAGATGAAATATCTTACCTCCAAGAAGTTACATGTTCCCCACTTATTTTCAAGACAGCACACAAGGGGCATCCCCAATCACCCTGCTGAGGTTTTCATGCTTGAATTGCATCATAGCTCTGGTTTTAGATAATTATAAAAAGAAAATATGTCTTTGAAATTTTAGAGACATGACTGAATGAGTTATAAGAACATAAGAATGGTCATACTGGGTCAGACCAATGGTCCATTTAGCCCAGTATCCTGTCTTCCAACAGTGGCCAATGCCAGGTGCTTCAGAGGGAATGACCAGAACAGGTAATCATCAAAGGATCCATCCCGTCAGCCATTCCCAGCCTCTGGCAAACAGCAATCCCTGCCTATCCTGGCTAATAGTCACAGATGGACCCATCCTCGAACTCATCTAGTTTTTTTTGGAACCCTCTTGTAGTCTTGGCCTTCAAAATATCCTCTGGCAAGGAGTTCCACAGGTTGACCGAGCATTGTGTGAAGAAATATTTCCTTTTGTTTGTTTTATACTTGCTGCTTATTAATTTCATTTGGTGCTCCCTAGTTTTTGTATTATGAGAAGGAGTAAATAATACTTCCTTATTTACTTTCTCCACACCACTCATGATTTTACAGACTTTTATCATATCCCCCCCATTCATCTCTTTTCCAAACTAAAAAGTCCCAGTTTTATTAATCTCTCCTCATATGGAAGCTGTTCCATACCCCTAATTATTTTAATTGCCCTTTTCTGTACCTTTTTCCAATTCCAATGTATCTTTTTTGACATGGGGCAACCATATCTGCATGCAATATTCAAGATGTGGGCATTCCATGGATTTATAAAGAAACAATATATTTTTTGTCTTATCTAACCCTTTTCTAATTATTCCCAACATTGTTAGCTTTTTTGACTGCCATTGCACACTGAGTGGATGTTTTCAAAGAACTAGACACAATGACTCCAAGATCTCTTTCTTGAGTGACAACACCTAATTGAGACCCCATTATTTTATATATATAGTTGGGATTATGTTTTCCAATATGCATTATTCATATATGGAAAACATATAAAAGTATAGTTTCCCAACACTAGCCTTAAGTATAAGAATAATGCCTGTTTGAGCCAATGAAGTCTGGGACAAGAAGTTGTAGTACATTTAAACTCAACTGAACCAGTAGAAATATCCTTAATGTATAAATGTGGATGGTATGGAGTGATGGTAGATACTGCTGCTTCAGACAGTTTACAGTATTCACACTTAACAAAAATCCAGATGTTCATATAATTCAGAGTAAAATTTCTTAACTGGTGCATGATCTGGACAGTTCTCAGTTGGTGTGACCTGTCCATGCCTAGGATAGACACCTGAAAATACCACGGTCAGGGCAGGCTGAAAAAGGAGAGCAGATTCTCTCAACATTCTCGTCTGAGGAGTGGTGTCTATGGGCCCTCTCCTGTGCCGGAGGCACGGACTGCACCCCTGATGATTGGATGGATTGGGGCCCCAGCCCCATCTGGATACCCCATGGGGCCCAATAAGGCCATTGCTATGGCCATTGACCCTGGGGCCAACCCAGGGCTGACTGCACCACAAGCTGTGACGCTTTGTGGGGGCATCGGCTCTCCCAACGGCTATCCCCCCAGGGAGACCCCCAGTCACTGGACCGGCGGTGCCATGCACGTCCTCAGTTCCAGGCATCCTTCCATCCTGGGGACCGTCCTCTCAACGCCTCCAACCTGCAGGACGACGAGGAGTGCCTCCGTCGCTGTAAATGGTGCCGATGAACGGAGGTGCGCTCTAAAGAGCTAGAGGTACCAGAGAGTCATCTCGGTATTGATGACTTCCAGTACCGCTTGCCATGCAGCCCTGCAGACCCTTTCAGTGGCCGAGGTCGGTGCCACTCTGAGCTCCTCGGTGCCAAGCTGGACTCCGGCAACCGGGTTCCGCGTCACGGACTGCACCATGCTGGGTCCTCCGATGGCAACCGGACTCTGCGCCACCTCGATGCGGGCGAACTCCTCAGTGCCAGGTTCTCCGACAGCAACCGGGTTCTGCGCCGTGTGGGCACGGGCGAACTCCTCGCTGCCGGGGAACTGGGACGAGAGCTGTCCGAGCCGCCTGGCAGACATCGAGTGGTGCCGCCTACTGGCCTGCGCTGCCTTGGGTGCCGGGTATCAACGTCGGCACCAGGAGGGAGACTCCACGTCCTGAGTCAAAGCAGGCCAGCTCGACAACACCAACCTGGAGCGACTGCTCTACTGCTCTACCCCCGGTGGCAGTCTGGTGGGAGATCTTCCTCCCCATATCGGGGATCTCCATCGCCCTTCAGGGGGACCCAACACGGGTTTCCCCCGTGACACTGGCCCCTTCTTCCTCGGAGGGGGTGGAGGTGGCATAGGCAAGGCCAACAAGGCTCTTGCCGCCTGAAAAGCCTCCAGTGTCGACAAGGGCACTCTCCCACTCCCAGGAGTCGGGGGAGGCTCCCTGACCGGAGATGCAGGCACGGGAGAAGACTCAACGAGCCGGGTCCAGTGCATCTTTGTGCTCGACCCTGCCCGTACCGACGGCGCAGGGGAGTGTCTGCACTCCGCGTGCTACTTCTTCCTCCTCGGTGCTGGCAGTGTTGCATGGTGCCGAGTCGAGGCCAGTGCCGGCAGGGCCTGCTTCACCAAGGTCATGCTCGGTGCTGAGCTGGAGCAGGCCAGCTCAGATGCTGGGCAGAGCACTGCCTCCATAAACAGGGCTTTCAACCGGATCTCTCGGTCCTTCTGAGTCCTCGGTTTAAAAGCCCTGAAGATCTTGTACTTGACCTTTCTGTGCGCTTCCCCCAAGCACTTAAGACAGCAGTCATGGGGATCGCTGAGCGGGAACCCGCAGGAGGCACATGGCTTGAATCCCAGCGACCAGGGCATAACCCAGCTGCTCTAAGTCCCCGCAGGGACTTGCCTTATCTCTAACTACTCTTTTTAACAACACTTAACTACTTAACTACTTAGAATAACAAATAAGTTCAAAGAAGGGGAATAGTACTTGCTGAGAGCAAGGCTAGCTCCAGCAACCATCATGGACTGAGGGGACGTAGGGCCGGCAGTGCCTCATATACCATGGCATGTGCGCAAGGTTCCAGGGGGCTCCGGAGCTGGCCCTACAGGATTTGTTAAAGGGAAAAAAGTTCCGGGACCCATGCACGGAGGCACGCACTCACCTATAGTGGAATGGACATTAGCAAGGACTCGAAGAAGAACATAAGGCATCTGACCAGTTCAGGTAAGGGAGGTAGCCTCTTGTGGTTGCAGAATAGTTTTTACTTATGTAAAATTTCAAAATATGCATGAAAAGAACGCATATTTCATTGAAATGCAGAGATTTTATTATGCCAGTTTCAAAAGATATAAAAATGTAAATACAAAAAATTGAAAAGGCATCAACAAAAAAACTTGTATGTGACAAATTCTATTTGTTCCAGAATTTTATCTAGTGCAAATAACTATCAAATTGTATATGGACCAGTCACAGAACCATGAATTTTCTTATAATCATTTGGATATATGGCTGGGACAATGGCAAACCACACAATGGCAAACTTTTCAGTTAATACAACTGTCTGCATGAGCTCAGTTGGCACTACATGTGTGGGAATGAACAGCTTGTTCTCCCTTACTGTACCATAGATGCAGCTATTGAATATACTGTCATTTAAACATTAATTCTTCAGCTTTTTTGATAACCTAGTATTCAAAGTGGTACGTGTTTGAAGATTTTTTTTTACATTTATAAAAGAAATCACATCATTTATTAAAGTTTTACCTTTTTAACGTTTCACAATATTCACAAATTAAGATTTACAAATTACATTAGTTCTGCATTATCTCTGCATCAATCACTTCAATAAATATTCAGTGCATTTGAGATTTGAATAGCTGCAATACGAAGAACATAAGGGCTGCATTAGTAGTAGTAATGATCTGTGCCTTTAAAATGGAATAAAAAGACTGATGTTTGTGGTACTGATGATGTGGCACTGCTCAGAGTTTTTTTTACACAGAAAATATTCTCATTTTTCTGTCAGATGCATTTCAGTTTAAATAAATATTAGCTATCCAAATAGCTTTACAAAAATCATAAAAGTTCTACAAGTGATTACGTTCTAAATTAGACGTTTTTAAAAAAGGCTTCCTAGCTCTTCCTATTTCTGCAAAGGTTCTAAGGACAGATACCGGCAGCAACATTACTACAGGCTCCCCACAGCAAGGTCCCACAATGTTCTGTATAAAATTACTTAAATATACTTTTTTCCCAGTCTCCCACCAGGGGGCAACCATGACCCTCAACTGGTATTTAGAGACCTTGAAACTGCAGATGTAATAGTCTGCATTTCCACAACATAAGAGCAAGGCCAAGAATCAATCCAGACACCAGAACAACATATTAGACCTCTGCTACAAACAGATACCATACCAGATACAACTTATTAAAGTTAAAGCTAATATAATTGGTCTATTACCACATGTAAAAAAAAGCAAGGAATTTAACTACATATTCAGTCACTCACACCAGCCCTTTAGAGCTCAGACAAGTTTTATAAGTTTCTAAAGTGCTGTATAAATTTATGCCACTCTACCGACGATCATTAATACTAATACATTTGGACAGATGTAAAAATATAGATGTACAAATATGAATATGTACAGAGAAAATTGTCACCACTTAGAGAAAACAATGACAAAAAAGAGTAGTTTCTAGATATTTTATTTTGCTCTTAAAATAAAAAGCTTTTGTATCCGCAATTTTTATATGGCTGACTTTAAGAGCATTAAATATTTCAACTCTGCCCTTGGACAGCATCATTCTTGGGTTACTACATATTACAGAACCTGCTAAAATCAGAAATGGCTTTGGTTTGTTGTTTCATTTATTTAAAAGGACAAGGGGGGTTTCATTAAGTAGTGTCTATTCTAGACTTGCATTTGTTATTTTACTTATAATTTTTACATTTTTCAAACTCTCCAAAAAGCATGCTGCAGAGAATTTAGATAGGAAAAAAACCCTGGCTAAATCATTGTTTAAGGATTCAGATTTAAAGATTATATTTAGATAAGCAAATTAGAACTATTCATATAAGTTTGGATTTACACTATTAGAAAATTCTTTGTGCACATTTTAGTTACATATTTTTTTCTCTAATAAGTAACAAACCCATTCCATTTTCAAGTATTCCCACAAATTATTAACAGACTACATCAAACTGATTATATATAGGTACAAAACAAGTATTTCTAAATCAAAATGAATTTACCCGAAGATCGTATTGAAGTTCAATGTAAAATTAAAATACATAAAGCCTCAAATTGCTGTGTTTTCAAACTAGGTGTTATGTACTCTTAAGAACTTTGGTTTCAAAAGTAACTTTTACCCACACATATTCAATCTTTTCAACAGAAGGTTTTCAATTTCTGGAGTAATGTAATATATACACTAAACTTTGTACAATGAAATAAATATTTTGGAAAACACTGAATTTAAAATATTTCATTTCAGTATTAAGAAAATTATTAAATTGTATCTATTTTATTACTCTATAATCCAGTTGATTTAGACCTAAGATGACTAACAGCCTGAGGGCACTGTTAAACCAAACCTGCCACTAACATTTCCTTCTATCAATATGATGTCAGGAGGCATTTCCAGCCCTGCATATCAATGAAAGTCTCCTGTGTATTTAATTCTTTACAGCTTAAGAAAATGAAAGCCAAGTGCAATAAACTGATTACATGATGATTAATTGAGAATGACGACATTTTACATGCAGCATTCAGCAAATTCAAAAGACCCTTTTGCATAGCATCTTAACAGCATATTATAATTCATTACTTTTGTCAGATTCACAGAGAGCATTGGTAATTGACTGTAATAAATGGAATAAAACGCACACCATTTAATTTGAATCTTAACATATAATCACATTACTTGAATGACGACTTAATCACTAATATTCTATTAAAAATTAAACTCAGATTTTCAGAAAAGCCTATTTAGACCCACCTTACATCCAAACATTAAGGATATTGTGTTGTTGGTGCATGCTACTTTACAGTGGCATAGCATCGGAGAAAAGCAATCCAAGTTTTTGATGCTAGGAGACATTTTCTCAGACCCTGGGCACTTCAATCCATCCGTTATCGAAATTCCAGAAAAATGTCTCTGCAAATGTTGCTTGCTGCCTGTCTTCGACATTTAATCTAAGTCCATAATGTGCAAAGATAAGCTTTTATATAAAAATAGGTTGCATTCTTCAGGAAATTTTTCTCCCTTGTTAGAAATCAGTTCAGCATTTTAGGACTGCAACTGAAAAATCATTGTGTCCATTTTCAAAACATTAGACCCCTGGCTTTCTATTTAATTACAGTGATAATATCAACATGAAGGGATAACTGTACCAAGGCCCAAAGTCTCTCTGGGATCCTCTCAGCCAGAACCCAGGGGGTCAAATCCACCAGGGCAGCTCCACCTGCTGCAGTGCAAGGTCTGCTATCTCCCTCATAAGAACAGAAGCAACTCTAGCAAAGCCACTATGCTGGTTGCTTAGGGGGAGGGGCACAAGATGTTGCAGCAAGGGACTCATTACATGGCCCGATAGAGATGAACCCAACTCTCTTCCGGCAAGGTGCTTTCGCACTGCACCAATGACCATACAAAAATCTGATTTAAACGAAGACTTGAATAACTATAAAAAAAACAGGGAATGTTTATGTTTGGTGAAATGTGTAATTTATATTAGCTCTTTTGGGGAAAATATGCAGGCAACAAAGAAAAAAGAATTCTATCTACATACGTGATTTTCAGGATTTTAAACTTAAACAATTCCATCAAGTAAAAATAAGTTGCAAAATTTTTAATATTTATCAGATACTTATCACTGTGTTAAAATGAACTATTAAAAATTGTTTAATAACATTTTAGTCAACTCAAAATGTACTACCAAATTTAGCAGTACTTTGAAAAGTTACAAGACACAGCTGGGAATATAAGTGTATTTTCCCAATGTTAAACACTCTTAATCAGATACTCCACTGATTTTTTTTATTTTCTAGACCTAAGAAACCATGCTTTATCTAGACTAAGTGAACCATTTGATTAATACAAGGTTTCACACAGATATTCTACTTATTAAAGCTAAAACACATTAAACCAATTAAGGTTTGGGTTTTTTGTTTTTTTTTTTAATTCAAAGACTAGATTGAAGGAAAATATATGTTTTCTCCCTAACACTTTGAAGTAAATGGGGGCATGAGTCAAGTAATACTAAAGCATTTTTCCCTAAAACAAAAGATCTTTTGCTTTGCATTTATAGTATGTCAATAATTAGCTGATTTTAATATATTACACATTTTACAAAATTAATCCTTGTTGATCTGTCAGGGTCTATACTAGGACTAGAATTATAGCAGTATATTTTATATCTGTGGTTTTCAGCCCTCAGCCCGCTTGCGGCCCAATCAGAACACAAGCTGCGACCCATGTGACATCCTCAGGGCCATACAGATAGTATATATAGTATGTGGATGCAGCCCATATAACAGAGAGAGCTGCATACGTGGCCCACAATGGCAATAGGTTGAGAACCACTGTTTTATATTATACACTTCAATTTACCTTTCCTTTTAAAAAAATAAAAAAACCCAAACACAACTAGTACAGTGGTTGTCAGAATTTCTAATGCAATGCATTAATTCATTACAAATAAATTATTTATATTAGATACAGTGGAGAATGTCTCCCCAATGGATTAATATAGCATGATTTTTCTGTTTTCTCACAGTATAAGCTAATTAAGCTAGTCTTTCCCTTAACTGCTAATATTTCAGCCACAATGTATCTATTTTATACTGACAGATGACTGTTAAGGCTCCCAAGACCCCTTCCACTTGATTTCCCAAGAATTCAATTCAACTCTAGTCTCGTCACTCAGGTTCCTCTATTTGGCATACCGTGAAACTACACTGAGTTGATCAGACTCAAGAATAAGGGGGTGGGTATAGGGTGTATCACACATTCCAAGTTACACAGAAAATCTCTTCTTTTATACATAGTTACACATTACATTGCATTTACTACACACTAGCAAATGTTTTGGGACTGGCTTGGTCACTTTATAGGAACCAATCCTTGTATAGCCCATACTGACCATGTACGACTTCCTCTTTACCTCATTTTATGTTCCAGGCTTATCTTATCCATTGTTATCTTGTCCATTGTAAATGGTTCCCTGGGTGTTTCCCCTTCTCTTGGCTAGTACAGACATTCTGTTTCCAGCCCTGATCCTGCCTCCGAAGAAAGAAAGGCCTCACCAATGTCCAATTATTCACGTCAAGGTAAGTCTACAATCACACAAAATGGCATCTAAAATAGAACACCTGAACTTAAAAGACATTGAAAAGCGCAAGTCTTTATTTTTTTAAAACTTATTCCCATACTCTGCCATCCCATGAAAACACCTCTCCTCCTAAACTCAGACCACTCACTACACTGCCTGGTCTGACCTTTCACAATCTCCCTTTTAATTCATTCAGTTTACCTGGTAAACTCCTTGAGGGAGGGACTTTGTCTACATATTGCAAAACGGCAAGCACCTCATTACACTAAAAGTGAATAATGAAATAAATTTCATAAGATCATGAGGTTACAATGGAAACCTACTTTGAAATGAAAAATAAAATATACAAACTGATGAAACTAAGAAAAAAGACTATGTATTCTGCAGAATAAATAGCACAATGAACTAACTAATAAAAATAGCACCCATGATAACATACAAATGAAGCCTCTGCTTCTGAAGACAACCCCTTTTCCAGTAAGACAAAAAGATTATCAATATTAGCATCACTGTAACTTGGAAGCTAGGGTTGGGGTTTTTTTTAAAACTTGCCCCCAGTAGCTAATCAATATCTCCAACTTCTCTTCAAGTCTTCAGGTAAGCATCGCTTGTGCTTTACTCCCTTCAGTACATGAATTTCAGATTGTAAAGCTGGGAGTAGGAGCAGGAAGAGGAGAAAAGTCACACTAGCAACAACCGGAACATTATAGAGAAAGATATTCACAATAATCCATACATAATGCTGCAAAGCTATTAAATGAACAGACTCTTCCACGTTTAGCTACATTCTCATTATCTCATGGAATTTTTCTACATGTACAGTCCCAGGACAGTCCAGAAGTATACTCAAGTTCCTCATCAATTTTAATCATTTAAAAAATCTATGCTCCTCTTGAGCAAGTCGGAATCACAGTATGCCATTTGTAGTCAGGGGGCAGCAGGGCTGGTAGAGCAAATTCAATGCTCATCGCTCCAAAACAATATAATAGAAGACAATATTCATGGATCACTGACTGTACACCAACAGTGCAAGAAAGTCTCTGTCCCATAAATAATCCCTTTTCCAATTAAGGACACAAAGCAACAAGCCATCTTACTTTCATACCTCTAATGAAGTAACTTAGTAAAAAGAAAAAAAAAGTCATATTATATGTATTATATATCTTTATATAATAGCCATTTCATGACAACAAACAGAGTGAAAACAAAGCCAAAAGTGCTTCTGAATGTTGCAGAAATAGCTCTCCAAGATGCAGAGAGTATAAGCTCTACTATGCTATGGGCACAGCAGAATCAATAAAAAGGAAGATATGGTGTACACAACTACAAAGGATTCTATCAGTGAGATATAATGAACAGAAAGCTTCAGTAACTTCAGGCAATTACATCTACATTGTTGATGAAGGCTACATACAGGCTCCAAATGGCTTAACCAACTGCAGTTGTAAATATACATTTATATTTCTGTATAATTTTACTAATCCTTATATTACAAAAATAGAGAGTTCAGAACTTTTAAGAAAGTATCTTTCAGTGCACACACAAAAATTCAATATAGTTTTTCTTACACCCTAATACAACCACATTCTGTTTAAGTAGCAGTTTGAAACTTTACTGGGCCAAATCATGGGATTAAGGTTGATGATGCTGCTGCTACTTTTTTCAAACAAAAATGTTTTGTATTGGTTGAGGCTTTTTGTACACACAGCACAATGAATGTTATTTGCACTCATTTCAGACACTTCAAAGGCAGTGCTGTCATCAATCATCTAGTTGTGTGCAGAGATGCGAGATATTATAGGCACTCTAAAACCTAGACAAAACACAAGGAGCCTGCATTGGAGCACTAAAGCTGAATATCCTTGTTTTAATTAAAATGAAACTATCACCATATCTTAAAATAGGATTTTTATTATTTTTATAACAGTAAAATGCTAAAAAGATTTGCCTGAGAAAAACATTTAAATACCATTAAGACATTAATTCCTCAAAGTTTAAAGCTTCTTCAGTGTCATTGAAACCACTTGAGAAATGTCTAGTGAGCAAAGCTTCAACTACATTTTACGAGTCCAAGCTCCCTTCAGAATAGAACAATTAGAATTTATACAAAATTTTAGAAAATAAAATCGTATCATATTGCAAAAATGAGTTTCCAGTTCTCAGCAAGATGTAAGTTCTGTTATATAGAGTCTTCCAATTTCTTTTTAAAATGTGTTTTCACAAACCACAGATACTGCCACTCATGGGCACTTTTCATTGTAGTATAAGCACTGAAGTTGAAGACTAAAGCAAAGCTGATGACGTAACTTAAGAAAAATTCCAAGTGGATTTGTTTAAAAGGACAAAACGTGTCTTAAATTGGACTATGACCTGTCTCTTAAGGAGACAAATGTCAAGTAGGTTAGCCAAAAAATTAGATTTTTTTCAAACTCATGTTAACATTAAACAATTTCACTGAATTAAAAATGCAATTATAACATTTTATATTTAAACTAACATTCCTATACAGTATTTCTAACCCAAAGACTATGGCCATGTATACACTACAGTGGCTACAGAGGCACAGCTACGGCATTACAGCTGTGGCCCTGTAATTTAGATGTTTCCTATACCAATTGAAGGATTTTTTTTCCATTGATGTAGGTAATCCACCCATCACTCTACAGGTGGTAGCTGGGTCACTGGAAGAACTTTGCTGTTGACCTAGCTGCTTCTACAATGAGGGTTACGTCAACTTTAATTTCATCACACAGGGCATAACATTTTTCACAATGCTGAGCGATGTAGCTAGGTCGATTTAATTTTAGACCAGGTCTCTCTCATCATGCTAGTGCATGAGACGCTGACCCTTTCAGTTGCTACTGTCCAAGATGATCAAAATGCAAAAAGTTAAATTTAAATAAACAGCATGAATTGTGAAATGCAATTTCTTTAAAATCCTGGTTTTAATAATCTCAGTGTTACTAACAAATATGGACATTTAAAAAGAAAGATTTTGTCTTTGATTTCCTCTAAGATAGTATTTTCCCAGGTAATAACTCTTTGTACTTGCCTTTAAGCGATTTTTAATCAAATGTGTATTATGTTAGAAGTAAGTATTCTTATTAAGTGTTTACTGTAAAATGATTATTTTACACCAAATGGCCAGTATTTTAAAAGGGTAAACATAGACCTATATTAGCCTGCTATTGGTGCTAGTCAAAATAATGGAATGGCTCATATGGGACTCGATCAACATGGATGTATAGAAAATAGATCCTGTCGAACTAACTTGATATCTCTTTTGATTACAAGTTTGGTTGATAAGGTAATAGTGTTGATGTAACATACTTAGACTTCTGTAAGACATCTGAATTGGTCCTTGCAATATTTTGATTAAAAAACTAGCAGGATACAAAATCAACATGGCTCATATTCAATGGATAAAAACAGGCTGACCAGCCTCAAACTGAAATTGTAAATGGGGAATCATCACTGAAGGTGTGCACTTCTATTGGGGTCCCACAAGGATACATAGTTGGCTCTACACTAACCATTTTTATCAATGACTTGAACGAAACAAAGTCACCACTGAAAATGTGCAGATGATACCAAAATTGTGAGAATGGTAAATAATGAAGAGAACAGATCCCCAATACCAAGCTATCTGGATCACCCAGTAAGCTGAGTGCAGGCAAACAACATTTGTTTTAATACAACTCTTCTTCTAGGCTTAGTCCTATCTATACGGGATCAGTTCACTTATGCTTTTTAATACATCCAAATGTAAGTGTATACATCTAAGAACAAAGAAAGTAGGCCATATTTACAGGATAGGGGACTCTAGCCTGAGAAGCAGCGACTTGGGGATCAGGTGAACATGAGCTCCCCATGTGATGCTGTGACCAAAAGGGCTAATGCAATTCTTGGATGCATAAACAGGGAATCTTGAGTAAACATAAGGAGGATATTTTACCTCTGTATTTAAGCAATGGTGTGACCCGTTCCAGAATCCACAGTTCAAGAAGAATGCTGCTAAATTTGAGAGGGTTAAAAGAAGAGCCACCAGAATGATTAAATGATAGGAAAACATGCTTTACAGTGAAAGACTCAAACGGCTCAATCTATTTACCTTAACAAAAAGGAGATTAAGGGATGACTTGCTATCAGTTTATAACTGTTTGCATGGGGAACAAATATTTGATAATTGAGGGCTTTTCTGTCCAGGAGACAAAGCTAAAATAAGAGAGTCAATGGCTGGAAGCTGACGCTAGACTAATTCAGACTAATAATAAAGCACACATTTAGGATAAACAAGCATAATACATAATATATCCTAGCAATTAAAACAATTTACCAAGGGTTGTGATGGATTCTCCATCACTAGCAATTTTTAAATCAAGACAATGTTTTTCTAAAAAAATATACTCTAGTTCAAACAGGAATTAATTCAGGAAATACCTATTGCCTTGGTATTTAGCAAGTCAGACAAGATGATCACATTATCTGGCCTTATAATCTATACATTATATACAATATGGTTTTATTGGCTGTATGACTCTTCATCCCTCATTCTTTCAGAGATCTGACAACTATAGAATTTTCCCCCAAAGGCTACAGATTTCAGACCTTCTATGAGCTTATGTGGAAATACCTTATAATTGGCTTCCAGTCTTTCCTACCCCCTTCCATCCAAGTAAGGCAGCAAATCAGAGTTGTTCCATGTGCTGAAGAATGAACTTCCTGGTTCCTCAGCACAGAGATTATATAGTGCTCCTGCCCTGTGACCCTTCTCATGGTCCTGAATTGCTTAGTTCTATAGCCATTGGAGGAGCAACTGCGCTATCCTGGCCCTTACCCAAGTTCTAAAAGATTAAGGGTGGGAAGAGAGTAATTCAAAAATTATTCCATCTCCAACTATTTAAATTTTTACAGTGGAGGGGAAAAGATTATGCTGGGGTCTCTCCTTTCACTCTGCTTCCCTTCATTTCTCTCTCTCTCTCTCTCCTTCCCCCTCCCCCCCCCCCAACGCCCCCATGTGATCTAGCTATTTAGACAAATCCAAGCAAAAATTATGCATAACTACTTTTTGCCTTCTGGATGTTACTAGGTATACTTGGCAGGTGTCAAGAGGTCCACTATCTAATTCCAGCTCTAAAGCAGGGGAAAAGTCTATTCACAGCACCAGGTGCACACAACAGGTGGGAACAAGTGAAATGAGCAAGTTAACTGAAAATAGCACTTTGTTAGTATCAAAATCCCCCACTCCCACGGAACAAGAGATCAGATGACTGGTCTTAAAATATAAATCATATGGAGAGAGAACCGGTCAAAAGTCATTTTTATGCAGGTATTTATTAAAGTTTCTCCTAGAGTACAATTAGGAGTCTTGCCTCTGCTCAGAGTGAACTGGATGGAAATCCTGCCTATAGAAAACAAGTGCCCCAGCTGTAGTACATGATGGATACCTTTCCTTAAGAACTATAGGAAATTAAAAAAGATGCAACTGATATGAGTAAAAATATAGGAGTAAAAGAAAGGAGGAAGAAAATAGAGAACAGGATTGCCAAGGGGCTATTGTACTGTAAATATTCATTATTTTATTGTGGATCTCTGCTAGTTGATGTTTTTCTTAAAGCCCCAGTTGCTAGAGACAAAAGATGTTTTGAGAGACTCTCAGAAATCTACTTTCAAATGACAGCTGACACGTGGTTGCAGTGAAAAGCTTCAGTGTGACCAAAGTGTGATCTAAAGTCTCAAAAACCAGAACACAAATATAAAGGAACCCAAAATTTATTATAGGTCTTCAAATTCAGATTTGAATTTTGAAGTCTCATAACACTGGGGGGGTCTGCATCCTGATTTTTGTAATTATTAGGATTGACAATGCTAATGGTTCTAGAATTTACAGTATTCTTTTTTAATCACCACATTAAAGATAGAAATAATTATTGAAAAAATCTCAGTCACATGACTGGAAAGAGTTTGTTAGGAGCAAGTTCAAAACAGCTTATCTAATTTTTATCTCATTTACTCCTGAGAACTTTAGTGTACAGTCCTACCATACCACCTTGGGATATGATTCTGTAGATTTCACAAGCTTATCAGGATCAAGCATAGTCAGCATTTGAGTTGGTGACCTCATAGAAAAAAAATGTACGATAACAGAAAGAGTAGCAATGATTTAGTAGGTAGCATTTCTCTCTGTCAAGGAATTGTGCCATTAGAGCTGCTTTGTTTATTAAAATACCCAAGTGAGACTCTGACCATGTCTGGCCATTAAAAAAAAATCTCATGGTATACTTTCCATAAGGAAAATTAGTCAAAACTCCAATATAGCAACATATAAAAGTTATACACACACCACTTTTCTGTTGCACCAATCAGAATTTTTCAACCACATAAACAAAGAAATTGCATTTAACTTACACTGTATTTTAGCAAATTTTGTTGTTGTTGTATATCTATACCTGTTTGTTGTCTTTTAATCTGTAAACTCCACAGGACAGCGACTCTCTCTATCCTATGTAAATAGAGTATCTAGCACAATGAGACCACAACCTTGGTTGGTGCTGTTAGCTACTACCTAAAATATTTTTCTTTAAGTCGTTCCTAAAACTATAGTGTAGCTTTTTTGTTACAAAGTAATTGACCACAGAACTGCATAAACACAAATGCAGACAGTTCACAAAGCACTTTAACACGTTTTCTCCTGAAGAATACTAAGTAAACCTATGGTATAGAATCATAGAATTGGAAGGGAACTCAGGAGATCATCTAGTCCAATCCCCTGCTCAGAGCAGGACTAACCTCAACTAAATAATCCCAGCGAGGGCTTTGTTAAACCGCAGCTTAAAAACCTCTGAAGATGGAGATTTCACCACCTCCCTAGGTAACCCATTCCAGTGCTTCACCACCCTCCTAGACAAAAACTTTTTCCTGATGTCCAACCTAGACCTACCCCACTGCAATTTGAGACCATTGCTCCTTGTTCTGTCATCTGCCACCACTGAGAACAGCCTAGCTCCCCCTCCCTGGAACCCCCTTTCAGGTAGTTAAAGGCTGCTATCAAATCCCCTCTCATTCTTCTCTTTTGCAGATTAAACAAATCTAGTTCCCTCAGCCTCTCCTCGTAAATCTTGCGCTCCAGCCCCCTTATCATTTTTGTTGCCCTCTGCTGGACTCTCTCTAACTTCTCCACATCCTTGTTGTAGTCGGGGGCCCAAAACTAGACACAATACTCCAAATGCGGCCTCACCAATGCCGAATAGAGGGGAATGATCACTTCCCGTGATCTGCTGGCAATGCTCCTACTAATGCAGCCCAATATGCTATTAGCCTTCTTGGCAACCAGGGCACACTGCTGACTCATATCCAGCTTCTTATTCACTGTAACCCCTAGGTCCTTTTCTGCAGAACTGCTGCCTAGCTCATCGGTCCCCAGTCTGTAGCTGTGCATGGGATTCTTCTGTCCTAAGTGGAGGACTCTGCACTTGTCCTTGTTAAACCTCATCAGATTTCTTTTGGCCCAATCCTCCAGTTTGTTTAGGTCCTTCTGTATCCTATCCCTATGTTCCAGGGTATCTACCACTCCCCGCAGCTTAGTGTCATCTGCAAACTTGCTGAGGGTGCAATCTACCCCATCCTCCAGATCATTAATGACGATGTTGAACAAAACTGGCCCCAGGACCGACCCCTGGGGCACTCCGCTTGTGACCGGCTGCCAGCTAGACATGGAGCCATTGATTACTACTCATTGAGCCCTATGCTCTAGCCAGTTCTCTATCCATTTTATAGTCCATTCATCCAACCCATACTACTTTAACTTGCTGATAAGAATACTGTGAGAGACATTATCAAAAGCTTTGCTAAAGTCAAGGTATATCACGTCCACCACTTTCCCCACAATCACAGAGCCAGTCACCTCTTCATAGAAAGCAATCAGGTTGGTCAGGCATGCATTCCCTTGGTGAATCCACTTCATATTACTGTTCTCACAACACTAACTACCTCCATTTTCCATTACAGTATGTTCCATACAAATAGAGGTAGTAGTACTGCCAGCAGAATTAATCCTCTTAACCATGGGTTGGTTTGGGGGCTTTTTAAGCTCTTAAAATCATTTAGTTATTTACAACGCTTTCAAGGTATTGTAAATTATTAATAAAATACATTCACTCTTTGAATAAGAAGTATGTGAACTGAACTTACAGGATTTCTTCCAAGCAAAATGCTAGAGAATGATTATTTAACATTACTGCATCTGTATTTCCCCAGTGGTATCACCAGCATGGAACAGAGGACTAAAATTGAGTCTAGTCAGTTTCACTTTGCTGATGCCAGGAAAGTGCTAATGTGCAGCATCACAGGTGTATGTAACCATGGAGTACATTAAATTATCCATTGCTACTTGCTTTTGGGACTATGGAGGAGAAATAATGACCCCTGGACGGCAAGAAAGCCATGTGTAAACTGGGGGGAGGAGAGGGAGGGAAACAGAGGGTATGTTGAAGGGTATGTGGTTGGTGATGGCTTGGAAAATGTTGAAGCAAAAGAATCCAACAAAAAATAGCCACAAGTACATTTTTGCAGTGTACATCGTGACAGGTTCTGACTAGATGACTACTGGAGCATGCTAGAAGGCCAACATACTAGCCCCAAGATCAGCAAGTCCCTTTTCCCTGATAGCTGAGCAGGGGTTACACAAGGTTAATTAACACACCTGGAGCCAAACAAGACCCTGACTAGGACTTGTCACATCTTCCCTCCAGAGAAAGGGTGTGGCTGGAGTTGTGGGAGTGAGGCGAGCTACCAGAGTGTTTGAGCAGGCAAGACGGTGTCTAGAGCCAGGAGGGTTTAGGAAAAGGAGCAGAACGTGTCAGGAGAGAACCCTGCAGGTACAAAGACTGGAGGAGGGAAAAACCCTGCCCGAAGAGGGCAAAGGACCTTTCCCAGGCATGGAGGCCTGAGGGAAGAGACCCTGCCAGAAGGGAAAGATTGAACTGGACATTTGGTTTGGGCACTCCCATGCCCAGTGGGGCTGTCAGGGGTCAAGAGCCTCCCCTGGCAAGGTGGCCAGGAAGCGCCCCTGCCCGAGCAGGATCCAGACATTAAGTCAAGGGGCACGAGGAAATAACCCAGGGAAACTAGCAGATTTCCTGAAGCCACAGCACGAGGCTGCTACTTGTAGGGTCCCTGGGTTGGGGCCTGGAGTCAAGGGTGGGACCAGGACCACCCCCCACCAGCCATTCGCTGGAGGGGCAAGAGCCCCAGCCAAGAGGCAAGGACCTACAAGAACCAGAGACAGGACTGGAATCCAGCACAGAGTGGACATCTTAGAGATGCTGTATTTATCCTCCCCCCACCACTAGAGGGTGGAACAACAATAAGGTGTGAAGCAATTCCCTGACCTACCGCTAGAAGGAAGCACTGGACCCACCGAGGTAGAGGAAGAGTTTTGTCACAACATATAAGGATGCAGAAATTAAAGTAGTATACTATTTACAAAATGGCTCGAGAACAAAGAAGGTTGAATCTATTTTGTTCTTTTTTAAAAAAGGCTAAATACATTTTACAAGATTTAAAAAGCCACCAGACCGATTTTACAAGCATCAACAATTAGTAAAATCCTCAGCAGATCCCCACTTTGTCCATCCCAAAAACTCTTCTAGTTCAATGTACTGCAGTTTAATTGAATGATGAAATTGTCTTTTTCCCTGCCCCTTCCTCCAATTAGGTTACTATAGGTTTCAAAACCTGGAACACATAGTAGAAATCATGCATTAATATAAGAATCCTGTGAATGTGTGGATTTGTGTTTTCTTCATTTTGTTTACTTGAGACATATGCTTAGTAAGCAGCAGAGGGCAGCATTTCTTCACCGCTTTTTCAGCTGACCATCCAAAAGAATATTTTGCTCATTAACAGGAACATTGGCATGGTTTTAATATCAAATGTGCAAACTAGCCTCTAAACAACCATATTCTCTTTACAAAATGTCCAGTTTTATAGGCACTAATTTTAGCAATTTATGCAAAATAATCCAGGTGCATACCTCATGAAATAAAATGTGCAGGACTGAGCTCTTCTCACAAAAATCAGGGAAAATATGAGTTGATGCTGCCATAGCTCTCTCCATTTAGTTACAAAGTACCCAGATGCTGCAGTGCTATGATTACACACCAATGTGGTTTCATAAATGGTCTGTAGTTAAGGTGACAGATAGCAAGCGTGAAAAATCAGGACAGAGGTGAGGGGAATCGGTGTCTATGTAAGAGACAGCCCCAAATATCAGGACTGTCCCTATGAAATTGGGAGATTTGGTCACCCTAACTATAATACACTGATGGAAGTGATGCACAAATAAGCATTTCAAGTTACACTCAGCCTATATTAGAAGAATCGAAATTTTTGTTAAGTGTGACAGGGGCTACTGGAGGGTGGTAGGAGGACTCTATGTTAGCCTAAGAATGACCAAGGCCCTGTTCCCATAGCAGCTGCCCAAGGTTTCCTCCAGGCTGATTAGGGCCAGCTGAGGCCAGGGTCAGCTGAGGCCAGGATCAGCTGAGACAACTGAGAACTGCCTGGGAGCAGATATAAGCTCCCTGCCAGCCAGGCAGGGGAGTTTTTTTGGAGAGGCTTGGAGAGTTTGGAGAGCAAGAGAAGGAGAACTGTGAGTGGCAGGAGCCAGAGAAGGGCCGGGATTTGCCCATTGGAGTGACTACTCAGCCCTGACGAAAACCAGGGTAGGGAAGCAGCTCAGAGAAGAGACTTGTATAGTGCCTTACAGCAGCAGCCAACCACTGCTGTCGGCCAGGGTCTCTGGACTGGTGTCCGAAGAAGAAGGCGGGCTCGGATACGCCCTACCCTGACCACCCCTGGCCCAACCAGGGAGCTTCCGCCCTGCCCGGGAGAAGAGGTCTTTCCCTTCCCCCCAGCCACGCCTGAAAACCTAAGGTCCAGAAGGCACTGCTCGGCCTTCAGAGGCCTGAAGGAAGACGGGGCAGAAGCGAGATGGCCGCCATCTTAAGACTGGTAGGCGTCCAGGCGGCCATTTTGTGCCCACCGCACTGAAAAAGCGCTCAGCCCACGGAGCACGAGGGCCACCTTACCACACTAAGTTAAAAGAACCCAGAACTTATATTTGTGGATCCTCTGAAAGAGAACTCTGTATGTTTAATACCTTGGTAGGAAGAGGTACAGTTAAATATGCTGTTGAAACATCTCTGCTTTGAAGTTCTGGGTTTATTTAACCTCATGATTACACAAATGCTAACTATATAATCTAGTTTAGGAAATTTGTAGTTAATCTGAAAAATAAAAATCTAATTTCCAACTAAAAATGTAGCGACCATCCAAAAAAATTCACTAGTCATTTTCAGAGAATGAAAGATTAACATAATCTGAAGAAAGCCTTTTGCAACGAAATATTTCAATTCCATATGACCTCTTTGAATAAAAAATTATAAATTCAAAGTGACAGTGAACCAAAATGCTAGGCTTATTATTTATTTTAATTACATCATTACCAATGTATTTTATCATGGACTCAGCTAGAAGATTTCATAAAGGGTCTGTCCTCCAGTTGTCCAATTTGGGGGGGGGGGGGGGGGGAATTTATTGGATTTCGGCACTGCTTCACTTTGCTGTCATAAATGTGGTAAAACAACTATGATATGTTTTCATTTTCAACCACATGATAAGCAACAGAAGTGACATAGCTGCATTTTACCACATATTGTATGAAAGACTATTCAAAGAACGGAATAAAAAGCGAGTTGGAGAGTAGGGGACAATTTGCTCTCTTTAGTAAACAAAAGAAATTTAGAAAAAAGTTTTTATGAGATGACACTTCTGTAGCATGTCAAATGTTAATCTTACTTCCATATACTATAAGGTATTTGCTACATTCTCATTAGAAATAGGTAGTTTTTAGTATTATATATTAACTATACAAGGATAATGGAGAAATTCATTCATAGAACTAGAGACTTTAAGAGAACTATTCCAGATATTAATCTGACACACTAGATTTTAAAGTGGCCTATTCCAGTGTATCTAATGAGATCATTGAGAAATAGACCAGAATTAAATGACAACCATCTCCCTTTCCTTTTCAGCCAGATTTATCAAAGTTGCAACAAAGCTAATGCAAATCTTAATTCAAAGAACTTTGGATATTTCTAATCTTTTTAGTTATGAAGATAGTTCACTAGAAGTTCAGCAAGGCAGTGTTTAAGAAAAAAATCACAGGTGTACACATACTCTATTAATCTTCATAAGGAACTGCTGTCATTGAAAATTACATGCAAATGAAACTAAAAATTCCATCACCTTTAGCAACAATTTAAAAATACTTAATATTTCCATAAACTCCACAACAGCCAGTCCAAAACCCAGTTGAAAAAGGAGGCAGACAGCCATAAAAATCTGCCATAAACTGACATTATAATTCCTCAAATCAATCAAGAAAATGAGGAGGGCATTCTAGAAATGATGCACAGCACCCTTGCCTGAGTGTTATGGAAAGCAGGCAAGGGCTATGGTATTAAGTTTGGATACATATAGTAAAGGAAGCTAGCCCAGAAACTAAGATCTGACAGGCAAGTTGGAATGTTGGCACACCAACTAGCCATAGCACAGAGCTGGAGAACACACTGAAAAGAGGAGAAAGAGACAGATAGCATGTGTCCAGGAAACAAAATGGAAGGGGAGAACGTCAGTGAAACTCCAGAAGGACACAAAATAATTTACGGTGTTGTCTCCAACCCAAGAAACATGGTAAGCATGGCTCTTGATAGTAAAATAAAGAAAATAGTGGTGACAGCAAACAGAATCAGTGACAGATTAATGATGATCAAGTTGGCTTTTGAATGTGGCTTGCAAAATATAGTTAACACATGCACCCCAATCTGGCTGTGGTGAGGTCCAGGATGAGAAGACAAGTTTCTGGAAAATATCAAACACTGCTCTTCAGCACATTCCAGGAAATGAGGAAACAGTTATTAGTGCAATTTAAATAGACATGTTGTAAGAGACAGGCATGGATATAGGAGAGAACATGACCACCAAGGCTATGGAATTTAACATGATGGAGAATGCATGTTGCAGCTGGTTCATGACCTACTAGTATCCAGTACATTCTTTACAATAAGAAATGAACATCTTAACACCTATAAGAATTAAAGGATTAGAAGCCGTACTGCTACTACTTTGTTTCCCAGCAGAAGATATAAAATACTGCCAGGTAATTGCAGGAGAGTGTCTTACCAGTCAACACAAACTTCTCATCTTAGATCTGTACCTTAGAACAAAGCTACAGAGAAAATCAAAGAGTAACACCAAATGTAAGATAGCAAAAACTACAGGGTAAGGCTGAGAAGGACTTTAAGGAGTTGATTATGGAGAAGATGAGGTTGGCAATACAGGTATACAAAGTGGATGAATTTGGGGATTTAATGGCAACAAATATTTTGGCGAGCGCTAAACAAGTTGTGAGTGAATCAAAAAGGAAAGCCCTTATTCAAAAAAAGTCAGTAATGCAGCAAAATAGAACAAAAAGTGATAGAATATAGGAGAAAAAAATTAAACTCTGGCAAACGAGTAGGAGCAAGTGAAACCTAGAGGAATATAAGGATGTAAAGAAATTTGCCAGGAATTTAGTTGCAAAAGCAAAGGAACTCTTCCTCTTCAAGGAACCTTATGCAAGACTTAGAACAAAGGAAGGGAAAAAAGTGTACAGATGGGCAAAAGCACAGGACTGAAATACCAAAGATATAAAGGAAATGAGGCTCAAAGATGAAATTGGTATGGATTGCTGATGACAAAAGTATAAAGGATAGATAAAAAAGGCATTTCGAACAGCTTTTAAATTTAATTAAGAAATTTAAATTAAGAAAACCCAAGAGCAATACAACTTAAAAAATGAACTTTGGTGTAGTGTAAGCGTATCACAAACCAGATGAAGTGGCAAATGGTGTAAAAGAAATTTAAAATAATAAGGCCCTAGGGCCCAGATGGAATCCCTATTGAGACATGGAAAATGCTTGGAACAAAAGGCATCCATCTGCGGACATCTGTGTTCAATTCAATCATGAGATCATAAAAAATACCAAACACACGGAGAAAAAGTACCTTGGTGCCAATATATTAGGGAAAAGGTGATACTGGCAACTGTACAAATTACAGAGGTATAAAGCTGATAAGTCCGGCAATAAAACTGTGGGAGAGATTCATCAACAAGAGACTAAAGTAAAGTATAACTTCATGTGAATCAGTATGGCTTTATACTAGGAAGATCAACAATAGACCTTGGTTTGGCACAGAGGCTGCTAGTGGAAAAATTGAGAGAGTAAAGAAAAAATATTCACATGTTGGCCATTGATTTGAAAAAGGCCTTTGAGTTCCAAGGGAAATCATCTGGTGTGGTAAGAAGGGAAAAATGGTACCAGAACTTTATGAGTGGCTTGCTCAAGCCACACATGTAGGTGCATTGGTAATAGTCAGAGCTACTGGTGGTAAAACAAACTAACTAATGGTAAAGGTGGAAGTTCATCAGGGATGATCAACCTTAAGCCCTTTCTTGTTTATCCTTATCACGTATACCCACACAAGAAACATACAGGAGGCAGTACCTGGGTGCACATCACACCTGGGTGCGGATTATATCATTCTATGCAGTGAGGAGAAAGGAAGCCTAGAAGATGATCTTAATAAATGGAGAGATGTTGGAGACACATGAGCTCCAGTGAAGCAGAGGAAAAAAAGTAAATATAAAGGTATGTAATTTCAATAATGTGAATACTTAATAATTATCCCTGAAATTAGATGGAAAGACAATACCAAAAATGAAAAGTTTCAAGTATCAGAGTTCCAGAATCAAGGAAAATGGGAAAACTGAAGATGAAATGAGAGGTAAGATAATAAATGCATGGCTCAAATGGAGACAGGTAAGTGACAGAGTATGTGATAGGAAGACACCAGTAAGATTAAACGGGGGAGACACGATAAAATGATGGTAATGTATCGCGCTGAATGTTGAGCAATAAAGAACATAAGCAAACAATCTGTTCCACAGAAATGTGAATGTTGAGATAGATGAGTGGTGTAAGCAAAAAAGATCACGTGCAGAATGTGTTTATTAGAGACATGCTCAAAATAACACCCATAAATGAAAAAAAGGGAGTGCATGCTCTGATGGTTGGGTAGCAAAAAAAAAAGGGCAATACTGGCAACTAGGTGGATAAGAGTCCAACAGATCAAGATTGAAGGGGAAAAAAGAGAGGTCAACCCAAGAAGAAGTAGTGGTGGGATGTGATAAAAGAAGACATGTAAGCATGTTGTGTGATACAGATCACGGCAGTGAGCAGAGCACTTTGGACAGAAAGGATTTGGACAGAAGATAGCAGACCCCATCTGATGGGATTAATACATGGAAGACCACTTTGTATTTCCATTGATCATTCTGGAAAAACGCTGAGACATCTGGGATAGAGCATTAAGCATTTTCCCCTTTTATACAGATGAAAAGGCTGACGTAAATTTGCTATATGTTACCTCAAGTCACACAGTATTTCTGTGATAGAGCCATACACAAGAAATCACCATGCCAGACATGGGGTATCAGTTGGCAAATGTACTTTTTTTTTTTTTTTTTTTTTTTTTTTTGGGGGGGGGGGGGATAAAAATCACTCTAGTTTCTTTTGAGTTTTTCTAGACTGGTCTAGACACCTGTATACAGTCAAAATCCCATGCATTTTGCACAAACTGGACCCAAATTCTGCAGAAAGGTGCCTGGATCCTGCAGTACTGTGGTTCAGCAGCTGTAAATTATACAGCAGTTTGATTTAAGTAATAAAAAACCTGAGATTTTTTATTGAAGTTAATATAAGTAAAATAGGTCATTTATTTTGAGATTGAATTTCCCACCAAAGGAGTTTTGGAAGGCATTTTGGGATTGGAATAAATAATTGGCTGAATTCTTTCCTAAATTAAAAACCAGTGAAACAGACAAAATTTAGTCTTTTAAACAGGTTTATTTACACTGAAATTGATGAGATGTTGTTTTCAATTGTTTGCAGACTGAGAAAGTAAACACTAATTCAGTTTACACATGCTTAACATTTTCAAGTTTATTTTTACAACCATTAGGTCCCACTCTTGGTGCAAATGCTCTGCATGTGCATGAGACTGGAGTCTTTGAATAGCAGTGTCCATCTCTTGAGCCACACCCGTGCTGTGCATGTGCTCATGCCCCCATACATCCATCAAAGTGCATAACAGGGTTCTCTCACTAGTTCAGTTCCCTCACTAATTCAGGGTTCCCTCACCGGTCCCTCAGTTCCATCACTAGTTCAGAATCCCATGTTAAGAGGATTCCAAAATGAAAGAAGAGTGGATCAGATGATCCACATGTACAACAATATCTCAAAGTAACCATTTTTTTCTTTGAGAATGTTTCTGTGTGGATCTCACTCTAGGTAATTGATAAATAGTGTCCCATTTGAAAGGTGGGAATGAGTCCTAACACTGCCTTACCAAATTGGGCATCTAATCTTGTAAACAGAGTGAGGACAGTTTTAACAAAAGTAAGGGGATTACTGCAAGTAGCTGCCTACTTCAAGTAGTCTCTAATTTTTTTAATAAAACCCAAATTAACCATTCCGTTATTTTGCTTGGGATCAACATCAGGCTAACCTGTTTATACTCCCCAGGCCATCCCTTTTACCCTTTTGGAATATCAGAATTACATTGGTAGTCCTTCAATCCTTTGGAATTTCCCAAGTTTCTAAGCTTTGTTAAAAATTAACTTTAGTAATATAAAATAATTCACTCTCCTCTTTATTCTATACCAGCGGTCCAGGTATTTGTGTGATATTACCCAGGATACAATCTAGACTAATGAACAGTTCTCCAACCTTCCATGCATTTTACACTGCTTTGTTGTGAGAGCTACCACTCCTAGTCGGCTCACACAGAGCCCTCCAGCATGTAAGTTACTTCCACTTATAGTGTAGGTGTGCTCTAGCCAGCCACTCTTGAATTACACTGCAGAGCAACACCAGCAATTCCCAGTCCCAGACTTTCCCCAGAAATGTACGTTTTGTACTGTCCATTATCTCCTGGACAACACAAGCTCATATAAAGTCCGTCATTTTATTAATAGAAAATTATATGCACAAATCCTGTTATCCCAAACGGAGTTCTCCAAACTACCTTTGACCTCTAATGAAGTACTGTTCTAAGGAGAATCCAGAATAGCAAGGAAAACAACAACACAGGCCTGGCAAAGTTCAGGCAAAATTATCCAACCAAAATGGGTTAGGTAGAAAGAGCTTTCTACCGCTGAGATCTTTAAGTCCAGGAATCTGTTCATTTTGCTGCTATGGGCATCCACCACAGCTGACAGTGCCGTCTGACCTTTAAATACACCACCTTTACCTGTGACAAGAGAGAACAAAAGGGGCTCCTGTAACACCACAATTATTCTAATTTCTCCTTTTTTATTTTTGCTCTTTTGAAAGAGTTTCAGACGAGCTCCTGAGAAACCTTTATGTCCTTCCAGAAATGTATCGGCCAACAGGTAAGCAAACAATTAAGCTGAAGGCAAACAAAACTCTTAAAGAGAGGAATATAGTTACTTGAAAGCTGAGGTGATCTGCCTATATTTGCCAGCAGGGCAAAATTATACACAAAACATGGTGGTTATTTTACCTATCCTGAAAATAACTCCCTCTCCCCCCCCACCCACTTTTCCAGAAGGGGAAAAAAACATTGGAAAAAGCCATTCAAGTTTTCTTAAACACATTCACTTGGTATGTGTATTTATTCCTCAGACTTAAACACATACACATTTGTCCAAGATAAAAAGCTAGAAACACTAAGTAAAACAAATTAATTAGTTCCAGAGGGACAGCCATGTTAGTCTGTATACAGCAAAAAACAACGCGAGTCCAGTAGCACCTTAAACACTTAAATTTCTGCAGGCATAAGCTTTTATGGGCTGCAACCCACTGGGCTGCATCTGACGAAGTGGGAAACAGCCCACAAAAGCTTATGCCCACAGAAATTTGTTAGTCTTTAAGGTGCTACAGGACTCTCGTTGTTTTTACAAACTAATTTTGTATCTTCCCCTTGACATAGGCATGCTTTCTGCAGCTTTTTTGATTTTTCACGTCCTAACCTGCTACAATCTGTGGACCAAGCCTATCAAAATATACTAGACATATGTCAATGAACCAGCTGGAGAGGAATAAAGATCTTTAAAACATGACAATTCTGAATTCAACTGTCCTGTCTTTCATGAATTTGCTTCCACAATTTTCATGCATTTTGGAGGGCATGAACCTCAACATCAACTCCTTTCCAGACAGATGAGGTAAAAAACTGAATCTTCAATTTTAAAAGCTAAAAGAAAAAGAATAAACTTTTGGTTTATGTTCCATTAGCCATGTTTCAACTACTATTTTCTGTTCTTAGCTCAAATTATGACTTACGCATTTAGGATCAATTATGTTCACCTTGGTTTAGATTCTATCACTACTTTAATTTGTTCTCAGATTTTGTCCTTATGTGGTCCTACTTGTTTGCTGTTAATTAGATCAAACTGGATTTCATTCTAGACTGCAATCGTAGCACCATCGCAACAGTAGCATCACCAGTGAATAACGTTAAATCCTTAAATCCTTATGATTACATCAACTGCTTTCATAAATTTAGTTCTGCTGTACAGAGTTCCTTGTTATGTAAAATGTGTGTCATGTGCTATGTTTTGATCAAAGGCCTCCTAGTGCACAGTGGGAATTTCAATAAAATTTGATAGTTGGATGAAAGTGTAGACACGCCATCTTCCTGAAAATTCCAACCAATATTATTGGAAAGCTGGTACATCCATCCTCCTCTTGAAGTCAACCAACCATGATTCTAAAGTTACCTGCAGAAGAACTTTTGAAGTTACACAAGGTATTACTTCTCAACAAGGTTTAAATAGCAAACTAAACACTAACTGCACCTAAGAAGTTCTCATTTTCTTCATTTTATTTTCCCCATAGCCTTCTTGTCAGACTCTCTCTGAATTCCTGGATTGTATCTTCAGCAATTTGGACACAATCTGTCCAGTGCATGGGCATCTTTTCAGATATAAAAAAATCAGCAGCATTAAGAAAAAAATGTAATTTTTCCCTGTTTAGATACTTGGAATTATTACTGGGTCTTTTGCTGGAAGAGGAAAAATGTAGCCTTACTTTTCCCTTACAGAAGTCAGATATTTGGATTATCAGCTGTCAGGCATTATGGATTGCTAAAGGAAGCTTGCAGAAGGTGTGGCTGCCCTCTCAACCATTCCATGATGGCTATGAAGAGGCATGAAAGACAAGTCCTGTCCAAGTACAAGCCCAGTGTCCTGGGGATGTCCAGGGAGTGCAGCGTCCTGTTCACCTGAGTAGTGTGAGGTTTAGGATGGAAGACCAGGAGATGGATGGACTAGTTGAGATGAAACTTGGAGACCATCTTTGGGAGGAACTTACAGTGAAGGTGCAGGGAGACCCTGTCTCTATGGAAAACTATATATGGGGAATTTGGAGGAGGAGGGGTGATATCAGCCATCATTGCTGCCCGTTCGCTGACCCACCAGGCAGAGGTGATTGCCTCTAGGAAAAGGACCCTCATGGATAGGTGGGCTAGGGAACATATGTGCAGGGGTTTGAATGGAGGCCAGATGAGAGCAGACAGATGGAGCTGAGGTCTGGGGGGTGAGAAGGGATTCCATATTGCATATTCCATATTCCATACTGCAGAGTGGACTGAAGCACACAAGAAAGAATGTTGATGCTGCAGAAGGTCCCTGTAGTGAAGTCAGTAGTGGAGTCAGTGCCAGACTCAATGGCTTTAATTTAGAAGCTGAAGTACTATATGGAACCAGGGAGCTTCTAGTCAGAGCTGGCACTCTAGCCTTGATACTTGACTTCTTCCTGTGTGACTCCGTCGGAGATCAAAACCTCATGATGAAGAGGGATTTTTAGGCCTAGAAAAATGAGAGGTAGCCAACCTCTGTCATTTGCATGGTAGTGGAGATAGAAGGTGTCATTCTCTATTTCCCCCTGAAAAGGGGAGACAGAAATGTCCAGGGATGCATTCCAAGAGAGTAAAGTTTGAACCACCGCATACTGCACGTCTGAATTCCAAAGGGCAGGGAGACAGGGCCACTTCTATAAGGAGGTGTCGGAGTCTTACCTCCCTGGATTTTCTTACTTCTGCTTTTAAAACTCCTGCAGACTGGGCACCTATCCTTAACATAACCCTCTGCCAGGCACTTTAGGTAACGGGAGTGAGGGTCAATGGCACGAATAGTCTTATTACAGCCAGAAAGTGTTTAAATTAAAGGAATGTAGGCATGCCCCTGTACAGAGCATCCAAGATCCTAAGCACACGTCCAAAATATAAAAAAAATGTAATGAATGCCACTAACTATAATACTATAACTATTCTAAACTAAATTTTTGCAAAGAACTTAGGAAAACATTTTCTCCTTAGCCGAAAAAAGGGAAGTTGTGTGACAAGACACAGATTTGTAGATTCCATGGCCAAAAGAAACATTATGCTCATCTAGTCTGACCTCCTATAAAAAACAGGCCATAGAATTTCCCCAGAATAATTCCTGGAACACATATGCTTCAACTACCACTTGCGATCAGTGAGAAGGAACTCAAGTGGGGTTGGAGCAGTTCTGCCTTTTGTATCATGGGGTGGAAGCATGAGTATAAGGAAGGTACATGCATCACTCCAATGGGTACCATTATGAAGAAAAAAAATCTCCAGGTGTACGTACATACAGTGTATCAAAGCTGAAGTGTAATGGATATGTGCAAATCACTTATTTCAGTTACATTTGGATGACAATGTTTTGAAAAATGTCTTTGAATTTTGATCTTGCAAATAAGACATTCTACTCCTTTTTAACTTTAAACACTTTCGTTCAGTGCCACATCTGATCCTGAAAACTCAAAAACTGATTTGCTATATTTAAGGTGAGCATGAATCCTATTTTGCTATTTAACTATTGAAAATGTTGCTATTTTAGAAGAAGAATCTGCTTTTATCACATCAATCAATTCAATTACTTGTTTCCTAACACTTCCTTCAACTTTACACATTAAGTCAGATGCATTTACATCTTGATATTTGATAATAACTAATCACACACTTGTGGTATTGATCAGAAGCTTTCGCATTTACTAGAATTAGCAGGAGAAAGCTACTTAGTGAACTCGTGCAAATTCTTTAAAATAAAAGGAGCCAGCCGGCTCTTTATAAAATTATGTTATCAGATATCTTGACCGCCTTCCAGATACTTCTAGTCTCTACCTAGTCACACCCTAACAATTCAAAACTTCATCCTGCCTTTACTCCAATATCCAATAATAGCCGATTCCTAGAAAACCTGTGGTCTTTCATAACCTTGATACTGACAGTTTTGGGAGGGGGAGTCATCAGCAGAAGGACCCACAAGCCTGCAATCATTCAGGAAGTGCAAGAAAATATGTTTAAAACGAACTGGTGTTTTAACAATAAAATAATTCCATTTCTGAAGCATGTGCCTGTGCAACAAATTACAAACAAATGTATACGTTATCTTTGAGCAATATGGCAAATACCACTCTACATCTGTTCAGTTTATAGTTAAGAATCATATCAAGATACACCTACCACTACTTTGATTTTAAAAGTCTCTACCTGCTGCCAGAACATAAGTATTTGATTTATTTTTTTAGAATTTATGCAATATATCTATTATCCTGCATAGTAGTGTTACATTACTATTACAACAAAACACTTAAAACTCACAGCTGTTTCACTGGAAACAAACATTAATATTACTGGGTAAATAATATAAAGTTAACTGCTCAAGAGAAAGTTTCTTACGCAACAGAATTTGCAAAAACGTGTTAAAGATTCTGTAGTTTAAATCATACAGTGTAATCTTACAAATCTGAAAGCTATTTAAATAACTATCACTGCTTTAGCTCAACCCACATGCCTGCTCTTAAAGAGTATCCATGGTTGCAGTGATGCAAATATGCCTACCTACGTTAACACACAATGTGCCCACATAAGGTGGAGAGACAAATTCACTCTGATTAATTTTTTAGAAATAATTTTTTTAGCTAAAGCAAAGAAAGTTGGTAAGCCTTAAACATACAAAAAGTAGCATTGTAAAGAACAATTAGCCAGCCAAAGGGATAGCTCTTCATTCTGAACTAACAACAGGAAATTATTCTGAATGTTCAAAGACCATCATTCAAATTTACACAGCAGGGGAAAGGTAATATTCAGTTCTTCAGAAAAGTGTGAGCTCAGTAATCGAGTTTTTCTTCTGTTTCTACTAAACATAAAAAAGTGGTAGCATAATTATTTCAAATACTCATTCCCAGAGGCAGAGAGTCCAGAGAAGTACTTATTCTGGTTTCTTTCCAAAAAATGTTGTTCTAAACTAGTTTCAAAGCTGCTCCACCACTTTAATTTATATTCATTTATTTTTACTTCTAGGTAAGATAACCAGATCTGTACATAACATTAAAGAACACAGACTACATCTGTACATACACTCCCCCCAAAAATATACATGCACACGTTTGTGTGAAAGCAACTGGTGCCTTGTAGCTATACCTTAAGTTAAAGAACCTTCCTTGAGAGGAAAGACGACAAACTGAAGAATTACTTTATTTGAATAAATTCTGCTCAACGAAAAGTGTAACAGACGCAAACACTGTCTCTGGGAAGCAGGGTTGGCAAGTGTACAATATGGAATACCAGCAAAAGACCAGGACATTCCTGTCACTATTCTTTAGATTGTACACTCTTTGGAGCAGGGACCATCTCTTTGTAATGTTTTTGTACAGTGCCTAGCACAATGGGGTTCTGGTCCATAAATGAGACTTCTAAGTACTATAGCAATATAAATATCAACCACCACCACCACCAAGGAATCTACAACTTCACATTCACCAGACAAGAACGATGAAAAGTTGATAAAAATTAGTTTCTCTAAATGTGCCAGGAGGGATAAACTGCTAAACTCTTAGAAGCCAACTGCCGCCATCTGAGAATCTCATAAGCCCAGCCAAGTACTGAACAAGCAAGCAGAAAAACTGTGTCAAGAGAGGGCCCTGGTTCTGCTCTTTTGCTACAGGGACATTCAAACACAAGTAATTCTAGGGAAATCCATGGAGTTACATGGGATTTATAACAATGTATTCAAGATGAAAATCTGGCCCAAGATGACTGAGTGGGTAAATCAGTCCACAACTTCTCATTTGAAATGTTGCTGTTTCACTCTTCTGAGTCACTAGAGAAAAGAAAGTAAATCCTTGCCTGAGAGAACTAAAGTTAGAAACAAAATGGTGTTTGTGTGTCCAAATATACTGTTACTATGCAAAAATATTCTTACCAAATTATTTAAGTACAGCAAAATAAAATAAAGATACATACAGAAACTAATATCCAAGTAAATGAATGAAAAGCTTATGTTTCCTATCACTGTACTTTAATAAAGGTGACAGTCTAAATGAAAGAACAATGGCAGAGATGTCCCAACTCTGGATTTAATTAATCAAACTTGGGATTTTTACATCAGTATGTGTTTTATTTTTGACAACACTGAGCTCAGTTAGACATCAAAAGGAAAGGCAACTGGTGAAAGATTATGCAACTCACCCACTCTAGTTGTCAAGGATGAATCCTTTGAACAACTGTATAACGAAAATTAGCCTAAATCGTTAGAAGTTGCACTTCTTACTGTCTATCAAAAAGACTCGTAGGCATCCCTATACATTGTCTTTTAAAAAAAGCAGTCACCAGTAAAACAGAATATTTTCCTTAAAAATATGTAAAATATTATTCCAGCTTCTCAGAGACATTTTCTGCACCATTTATACTACTACTTATGCATTAATTATTTAGGTTGGTCCCAATAATCAAATGTTGCTGTAGATAGCAGTTGTTTGATTTTAAAAAACAAAAATCATTTCAAACAACTTGAATTAAAATATATTTTTATTTACAGACAAAAGAACAACAACTGTTTGCCATTCCCATAAAAACGTTTCCAAAAACTAGTTCCACAGTCTCCACTCACATGCACAGTCACAATGCATTCAATTTATAAGATCAGAACATTTAGGTTTAGCTATTACAAGTGGTTGTATTAGAAATACTTGATTGGCAAGTATAGAGCACTACTCTAGTACCTCATGGATAATAAACTATCTGGGTGTCTATCTCACAGAAGCGAGGATGCCAAAATTATAGGACATTTTTAAAATCAATAAAACCTTCAAGTACCATCTCAGATTAAGACAACCATTTAAATAGGAAAAAATATTAAACATGTTCTTGGAAAGATTATATAAACTATAACATTTGGATTAACTCATAAAAAAAGAAGCTGCTGTTATTTTAATGCATTCAAAATTTCAAATATTTTTAGATAGAAAGTCTTGCTGCTGAATGTTAAGACATGCATCAATTAAAAAAATCAGAGCATAATTAGCTCTTAGAATTATGTTATTTACTAATAGTACTAGATGCTCACATTAACTATAGATTTAATCCAGCAAAATAATTCAAATTAAAAATTAGACTACAGAAAACTATGACAAGGTATTGCCATTATGATTAGACACGGAAAAAATAATTTACAATATGATTAGAAGGAAAGGGCTCATAAAAATCTTGTTAATACCTTAGTTCAAAGATTTGCATCTTACCTTGGTTGTTACAATACATAAGCAGTCCATCGTTTCAGCATAGCAGCTATTTTTCTAGACATGAAAGTAGTCTATTACAAATTTTTTGTAACTAATCACTGACTAACGAAGAACTCAGGAAAGAAATGAGATAAGGCTGCTCATTACAGGACCAAGCAGAAGAACTTATGGCAGGTTTTCTCCCTGATCAACCAGAAACAATTGGGGGGAGGGGAGAATACACCCGCTAAAATAAAAACATTTTAAGTGTCCTAAAGCAGACTTCGACTCATCTACTTTGATTAGCTATGTTTGAAGAGTGTGAATGTATCCCTGATCTAAAGTCACAGAAGATGTCAGAGTTTATTCCATACCAGTTAACTGTTTCTTCATATGCTGTTTTATTAATCCCTCGTCTCCCAGGATTGCTTAACACATGAGGTTCACAGGGAGTCATTTGATGAAATGCAAGACAAAATTGTTTTCCAGTGTACAAGATCTGCAACTGGCTTTCCTTATCTGGTCAGAAAGTCTTTTTTTTTTTTTTTTTTTTAATAACTTCCCCAAAAAAGAAAAAATTATAATGGTAAGCAAAGATTTTTTCCATCAAACCATTTCAGGATCTGCAGCCTGCAAAATAACTGACTTTCTTAGGCAGTAATGAATGGAATATTCCATGTAGAATTTTAGAGGAGGGGAGCAGGGAAACAAACTTGTGTAACTTGCAAAGGGGGAAAAAATCAGTCTTTACCAGAGCAGGGTAATTTTAGAAAAAGAGTAGATATATTTATGTTAGGAAATTGCAGATTTTTAGCTTCCAGGTAAATCAAACTGCATCATCTTTTGAACATGTTATAATGCAGTAAAACACTAACTTAGAAATAGCACACACTGGTGGCAACTAAAAAGGAAATCAACAGCTTGTTTTAGACTTCTATTTCTAACTATATTGATAAAAATAGGCATCTTGGTCAAATACACACTTTCAGCTCATTCTGTTGTGGTTCAGGCAGCTTCTTCCTCTGACTAGACTCTGACAATTGTATTAAGAAAAATTACCAACTATGTTGAAAATATACAAATTAATAAACTATTATAAATTGTAATCTTCTTAAGGAAATCTATTTCATCTGTTTCAGTTTTAGAATTAAATTTATAAACAGATTAATTATTGTACATTACATTGATTGTCAATATCCATCCCACTATATAACACAGGGACATAATAACTGATTGTATCCAGAATCTTCTCTCTCCCCCCTAGATTACATATTAAACACAAGTTCTAGAAATCAAGTATGAACTGGTTTGTATCACACATCATGCAAATTACATGATTCTGATAGGTCTCTTCTTCCTCTAATCATTAGTCCCTCACTGTTTCCTACAGTACATTTTCTATCACTTTATAGATTTTATATCATCAGCTGCAGGACTCTAATTACCAAAGAAAGCAGTTCCAAAATCTAACAGCTCTCTTTTAGGAAACTTTTCCTTATATTCATCCTATATTTATCTAGGAGTGGTAATGAATAAGGGCTCAACTCATCAACAATCACTTTCCACTACTGTCAACCCAGCAAGTTCCATGTGTTATGTGCACCCTGCAATAGCAAAAGCCAATATAAGTTTCTCCAGAGAAATTTAAATTTCCCTCCTCTTAAAGGGAGGTGCACGGTCTTTTATTGCTAGACTATCGCTTGGAATCTAGCCTAAATGGGTAGTGATTACAAAGTTATTTAATGACTGTTTAATAGCCTGTGTAAAACGAATTTTGTCTCTTCAGTCCAGATCATGTGGGGAGACATCCACACTTCAAATCATCATCAAAGTTTGTTGGCAAACTTAGGGAGCTCAAAGGTGAAAAAGATTTCCAGGTAAGTATATTGACAAGGAAGCTTTGCTGTAACCTTCTTTTGTAATTCTTCCTTTCCTGGCTGACCAAAAAGATATTCAGAGAGGAAAAACAGAATACAAGAAAGAATAGATACTGCCAAACAAGGGAGTATTCATCTAACTACAAGCAATATGTGCATTTTAGTACCCAGGTTTCTACACAGATTGGCTCTACAGAAGTAAAAAGGGGGAAGAGGCTTTTTAACTGTCACTCTTTCACGTCGAAGGCCATAAATGCTTTCTAACACTACTGGCAACAATTCAATTAAGTTAAAACAGATCTTGGGTGAAAGTCTTACTCCACTGAAGTCAATGATAAAATTCTCAATAGCTTCCAGGGAAAAAGGGTTTCATCTTGTGTATGCAAGTATGCACAGATGAAAAAAGCTTCAGACATAAATTAGTTATTCACCCATTAGTAGTATAGTGAAAACTCATTAAGTGAACAATGGATGTAGCACGGAAAAAACACCTAAAACTGCCCTTCATGATGGATTTAGCTAAAAATTAATATAAACTCAGCATGCTTCTCTGGCAATGCCCAAACTAAAAGTTACAGCAAACAGTGCATTACTATCTGTGATGTGCTTACACAACAGGCAGTTATATTCCTTGCTTTTGTTACATACATTTTGCCGCAATAATTCTATAAAGAAATACAGAACTTATCTACACAGGGAACACATGCAAAATAAGCTAGGTTGTGAATTTAAAGCACAATCAAAATCACAATACAGAAGAAAAAAATATGGGTTTTGAACCACAACATATTCTTCCTGCAGTAGCACTTATGCAAATGGCCCCTCAAAGTTTCCAAAGCTTGCTGGTGGGTAAGACTTCTTAATCGGGTTCTTCCTAAAGAGTAAACCTGACAAAGCATGAACCTTCAGAAAGGCAAAAGGAGGCCTGAGTGAGGTATTTTGAGCAGATACCTATACATCTGGAAAGATTTCCAGCACAAATGGGGCAACTTATGTTCTAGGAGAACAGAGATTAAGAAAAAGGAACTATGAAGGAGAAGCAGCAGCAAAGAAAAAGGGGGCAAAAACAGAATCAAGTACATTAAAGGGAAAGGACAAGCAGAGAGATTAGGACATGAGTGCAAGCACAAAACAGGTGATCACACTTCCTTGAATTAATGATAAATGAATGAGACACTGAGAGGAAAGGAAAAAGAATAAGGAAGAAAAATAGGGAGGGAAAAAAAAGGTGAAAAGTGATAAAGGAAAAAAGGTTAAAAAAAAGGACATGGTACACAGCAATGAGGGTAATAAAGTTAACATTTTAATTTTTAACTTAAATTTAAATTTTATAACTTTCATTACATTTCTCCGGAAGACAAACAAAAGCTTTGTTAGTCTAACTTTCGCAGGAGAAGAGGGGAGGTATTTCTGGTGAGGCTGAGTTCAACAGCTGCTTACTACTGGCCAATATTTTTGTAGAATCTTTTCACTGAAAAGTTTGGATGGAATACAATGATCATATGCAACCAATGTATAAAAAAAATCACTAAGCCCATCTAAAAAAATATAACTTCTGGAGAAGTGTTTTCTGTAAATTCCACAAAGTGGCAGGTTTTTTGTTTTTTAAACTCAAATTCCAAAGCACACAAGTAATTTAGAATACTTTATATCAAGCAATTATGAGGAGGCAATGGAAAAAAGACTATTACTAACCTTTTGTAACTGTTGTTCTTAGAGCTGTATGGCTCATGTCCATTACAATTAGGTGTGTGCTCACCTCATGCAGACAGAGGGGTAGGTGGGTGGGTCTTGGAACGAACATAAGCAACACATCTTGAAGAACAACAGTTACAGAAGGTTAATGACCATCTTTTCCTCTTTGAGTGCTTGCTCATGTCGATTCCAATTACGTTACTCGCAAAAGGCCCCCTAGGTGGCAGCGTCAGAGCTCAACAGAATACTGACCACAGGACCGCTCTGCCAACTGCTGCATTATCTCTGGCTTGGTGAGTGATGGCATAGTGTGCCAGGAAAGTATGGATGCAGGACCATATTGCTGCCCTACTAATGTCCTGGATTGGCATTTGGGCTAAGAAGGCTGTTGAGGTGCCTGGGCCCTTGTAGAGTGGGCTGTCAATGGTGGGACAGGCATGTTTACCAAGTCAGAGCAGGCCCTGATGCATGACATGATCCACGACAAGATTCTCTGGGAGGAGACCGGGAAGCCTTTCATTCTATCTGCCACTGCTACAAAAAGATGAGGTGTCTTCCTGAATGGTTTCGTTCTTTTGATATAGAAAGCTAACACCCTTCTAACATCTAGAGAGTGAAGTCTCTGTTCATAGCCGCTAGCATATGGTTTGAGGTAGAAAACCAGAAGAAAAATGTCCTGGTTGGAGTGAAATTGCAATGCTATCTTCAGGAGGAAGGCTGGGTGTGGTTGAATGTTGCCAATGGTTTGAATGGTGGTTTCATCAGTGCAGACACCACCAACTTAAGTCCCACTGCGAAACTGGCTGGCATATTTGAGGAAACCATCTATTGAGACCTTTGAGGAAGCAATTTTGAAGAATCGTAGCTAGGTGGACCTTAATTGAAGATACCAATATCCCTGGATGAGCAGTATTGGTGACATCTCCGGAGAAGTGCCCTTCTGCATGGACCAAGGGGAGAATCTCTTCCATTTTGTTAGGTAGGTAGCCCTAGTGGAGTGTCTCCTATTCCCCAGGATCTCACTGACCTGCTCCGAACACTCCTTCTTCTGCTGGTTCAGCCACAGAGCTTCCACACTGTGATGTGTACAGACTGAAGATTGGGGTAACGAAGGCGGCCCTGATATTGAGTGATCAGGTCTGGCACTAATGGAAGACTGATGGGAGCCTCCACTGAGAGCTTGAGGAGAGTGGTGAATCAATGCTGGCGTGGCCACGCCTGGCCTACCAAGATCATTGCCAACTTATCCTTCCTGACCTTCAGAAAGACTTTGTGCACCAGAGGTATCAGGGGAAAGGCATAGAACAGAGGATCCGACCAGGGAATGAGGAAAGCATCTGCAATTGACCCCGGACCATGATTCTGGAAAGAGCAGACCTGCACGCCTTTCCTGTTGGACTTCATCACAAACAGGTCTATCTGAGGAGTTCCCCACCTTTGGAAGATATTGTTCACCACAACTGAGCAAAGAGACCACTCGTGGGTATATATCGACCTGCTGAGGTAGTCCATGAGCACATTCTGAGAACCTGGTAGGTACGAAACGTCTATGTGAATTGCACGGGCTATACAAAAGTGCCAGAGGTCGAGGGCTTCTTCACACAGCAGACAGGAGCGAGCACCACCCTGTCTGTTCATATAGAATATCGCTGCCATTTTGTTTGCTTTTACCACAACACATTTGCTTTTCAGATGGGCCCTGAAGGTTTGACAGATAAATCTTACTCCTCTCAATTCTCTCATGCTTATGTGGGTGGACAAGTCTTCCTGCAACCACAGCCCTTGAGTCCTTAGTTGACTAGATGAGTCCTCAAGTTGGAGGCGTCGGTCACTGAGGTCAGGGTGGGAGATGGCCCTGAAAATGGGAATCTTGCACATACCACACTCCGGTCTAGCCACCAACAGAGCGCATCCAATACTGGTGCTGGAATCAACATTAGGTTGTCTATACAATCCTGGGATGGTCAGTAAACTGAGGCCAACCATGCCTGTAAAGGTCTGAGGCGCAGTCTGGTGTGCTGAACCACCTGAGTACAAGCTTCCAAGTGGCCCAACAGTTTCAAGCAGTTTCTGATTGTCATCATGGGGTGTCGATTCCACTCTTCTATGATGGAGAAAAAGTTCCGGAATCATGACTCCAGAAGGAAAGCCCTGGCTTGGTTTCAGTCTATGACTGCCCCTATAAATTCTATCCTTTGCATGGAAGTCAGGACTGATTTTTGAGTGTTGATCAAGGAGGCTCCTAGCCTGGCAAACATCAGCTTTATGAACTCTATCTGAATCCACTTGTTGTCTGGAGCTTGCCTTGATCAGCCAATTGTCCAAATATGGGTAGACCTGAATCCTCCTCTTTCTGAGGAAAGCAGCCACCACCACTATGCATTTTGTGAAGACTCTGGGAGCCGCTGAAAGTCAAACGGCAGTACTGCAAACTGGTAGTCGGAACCAATGACCATGAAGTGAAGAAATCTCCTGTGTCTTGGGATGATTAACACACAGAAACATGCATCTTTTAGGTCAAGGACGGCATACCAATTTCCTGGATCCAGAAAGGGGATGATCGACACCAAAGAGACCATTCAGAACCTCAACTTCTTCACGTATCTGCTGAGGTTTCTCAGGTCTAGGATCAGTCTAAGATAGCCCTTGGCTTTCGAATTTAGGAAATACTGAGAATAAAAGCCCTTTCACCTTAGCTCCAGAGGAACCTCTTCCACCTCTAGAAGCTGATACGCCTCTTAAATAAGAAGTTGCTCGTGAGAGGGGTCCCTGAAGAGGAACAGGAAGGGTGGGGAACATGAGGGTGGGAGGGAGTTGAACTGGAGAGAGTATCCCAGCTGCACCGTGCCTAGTACCCATCTGTCTGACGTAATCTGGGCCAATGAATGGAAGAAGGGGGATACGCGGTTTGAAAATAAAAGGGGTGGAGGATCCAAGATTTGTAGCGGTATGCAGTCCCTGGGCGCATCCTCAAAAGTTATGTTTCGGTCCCAAAGGTTGTTTCGCTGGGGCCTCACTGCAGTTGGATGAAGTCTGATAAGGCTTCCTTTTGTTGTTTCTGTCCCTTCTGCAATTAAAGTCCTGCCTTTGGAGGGGCTGGTAGAAACGAGGAAGCATTTGCAGCCTAAAATGCCTCCTCTGGGGTGCTGGTGTGTGAAGGCCCAAGGATTTGAGGGGGCCCTACAGTTCTTTAGACTATGCAGTTTTGCATCAGTCTGGTCCAATAATAGTGACTGGCCCTCAAAAAGGAGGTCCTGCACAGTCTGTTGGCCCTCATGGGTGAGGCCCAATGCCTGCAGCCACGAGCTGTGGCACATTGTTACTCCCGAGGCCATTGTACAGGCTCCTGTGTCAGCAGTGTCTAATGCAGCCTGTAGCAAAGCTTTTAGTTGTTGCCTTGCCCTCCTTCCCTAAGGCAGTAAATTCTTTCTTGGAGTCAGTTGGAATAGACTTGACAAATTTAATTATGGACCCCCAGGTGTTATAAGTGTATCTACTTACAACAGTCTGTTGGTTTGCCACTTGAAGTTGCAGGCCCCCGGTGGACTACACCTTTCTGCCAAAGAGGTCCATTTTCTTAGCCTACTTGGCTTTAGATGTAGGGCCCTGGTTCCCTTGTCTCTCCCTTTTGTTCGCAGCCGTGACTAACCGGGAGCTGGGAAGAGGATGAGTGTAGAGATACTCATATCCTTTAAAAGAGACAAAGTACTTCCACTCGGCTTTCTTGGCAGTCAGGGGAATTGAGGCAGGGATTTGCCATACTGCTTTCATATTCTTATCTGGGCATGGTCATCTTGGCTGGTCCTGAGGGGGACAGGATATCGATCTTTGGATCCATCCCCTCTCTCCCGGAGGCTTCCTCAACCTAGATTTCCAGATTTTGGGCAACTTGACTGAGATGGTCCTGGTGGTACTATTATCCTCCACTGCTGGTGACAGAGAGGTGCCTGTGACCACTTCGTCCGGTGATAAGGACTCCTCCCTCGCCCCCCATCGGGATGGTTTCGTGCCCTTCAGCATCCAGGGGATCTCACGGTGCCCGGTGATCTAGTTCCATGACGGTGCCGGTGATCTCAAGCTCAGTACCGATGCTGTAGTCAATGCCGTGCCCGGGCTCAACGTCCCGCTCAGTGCTGGTATCGGCGTCAGGTCAAGAAAAAGTTTCTGTTCCAGTTCCAGTATCTGTTGAACAGCTAGCTCTGTTTTTCCAGGTGCTCACATTAGCCAAAAGTATATGGTAAGGTATGTTGGGTCTTGCTATTTTTCCTTTTAAGCAAACTACTACTACCAATGCTATCATCTTAGTTATAATATGTAGGACAGGCAGACTTAGTAAGAACATCCTGAACAAGTTCTAGGTAAACAGATAAATTAATAAAACCATCAAGAAAGAAATGCCAAGGACAAGGCAATGAAAGATAGTTCCTTTAGCTTATCACTAGAGTCAAAATCCAAGTGGGCTCCTGTGACAGTCCAGTCACAGCTAGGGGTGCAATCCAGACCAGTGAGGGGTTGTGTCACCGTTTGCCCTGTACTCCTGGGTGCCTTACAATGCTTTGCTGCTGGAGCTCCCAGCCTCTGGAGCTCAAAACCAGCCTACCAGCATGCTGGTCCCATCGTGAGTGTGTGTGTGCCCCTAAACAGCCCTGGTTCACCAGCTCTGATCCCAGAAGCCTGTCTACAGCCCCACAGCAGCTTTCCACCAGCCTTGGATACAACCAGCAAGATGACCCCAATGCACAACCAGTCCAAAATTTCCCCAAAACTGCACGTTCTACAATGTCCAGCCCTCTCCTGAACAGGTTAGAGAAATCACATGGTTCACTACTTCTTCTAAAGACACAAAAATGCATCACAATTTGACTTAACTGGGATAAATACCTTCCATTTAAACACAGCACTGAAATTGTTTATAACACCAAAGCCAATTCATTAACAGGACACAGATTAAATATGCCAAGTAAAAAGAAAGTTAGAAAGGGTTACAAACAAAACTGAAAACATGCATCTAAGTCTAAAACTAAACCTAGTAAATTACAGGCTTTATTCAAGATGGTTTCTCTCACCAGTCACTCTTTTTCCCTGCCATGGTTGAGGGTATGTCTACACTGCAAAGTGAAGCTGATTTAATTTCAGTCAACATTCACCGGCCGAACTAATGAAGTCAGTTGGACATGACGACACCACATTCATTGCATCAGGGGAGTGCATCCCTCCCCAGCCACGCTTGTATCGATAAGCAGAGCAGTGCACCGCAGATATCTACCCCACAGTGCAACTAGCTGTAGGGGCTTTTGGGAAAGTCTTCAGCCTCCCATGATGCAATGTCCTCCCTTCCCCCCCCCGATGCCAACAACCAGACGAATACTTTTTTCATGCCACTTTCGAAACCCTGGCTCTGCCGCGAATATCACATTGCCAGAGAAGCATGGAGCCCGCTCAGCTCTCAGCATCATTGTGAGCATCACAAACACCTCACAACTAATCCTGCAATATTTCCAAGGTAAAGAGAGAAGCCACAGAATGGAAAATTGCGACATTACTCAAGCCACCCTGCTACAAGCAATAGAAAACAAGGTTACTTACCAGTAACTGTTGTTCTTCGAGATGTGTTGCTCATACCCATTCCATTATAGATGTGTGCATGCTCCATGCACAGATTCCTGGAACTTTTTTCCTTTAGCAAGCCCCGCAGGGTCAGCTCAGGCGCCCCCTGGAGTGCCGCTCTCATGCCCTCATGGGCCCTCAGTCCCTTCTTTCTGCCGACTCCAACAATGGGGACGGAGGGTGGGTGTGGAATGGATATGAGCAACACATGTCAAAGAACTACAGTTACTGGTAAGTAACCCTGTTTTCTCTCTTCAAGTGATTGCTCATATCCATTCCAATATAGGTGATTAAACAGCCATACCTTGGAGGTGGGTAGGAGTCATCGGCAAGCTGCTCATCAGTACAGCTCTGCTGAAGCCCGCATCCTCTCTCGCCTGCTGCACGATGGCATAGTGGGATGTGCAGGTGTGGACCAACAACCAGGTCGCTGCTCTGCAGATCCCCTGCAGGGGCAGTCTCCCCAGGAAGGCCGCAGATGAGACCTGGGCTCTGGTTGAGTGCGCTGTCACAGCTCCTGGAAGCGGCACCTTCGCCCGTTCGTAACAGGTCCTGATGCAGGCGGAGATGCACTGGGTGGAGACAGGTGAGCCCTTCATCCGGTCCGCCACTGCCACAAACAGCTGTGTTGACTTCCGGAACAGCCTGGTCCACTCGATGTAGTAGGCGAGGGCTCGTCTGACATCCAGGGAGTGCCATCTCCGCTCCTCCTCCGAACTATGTGGTTTAGGAAAAAACACGGGGAAGAAGATACCCTGGTTATAATGAAACTGAGACACCACCTTAGGCAGGAAAGCCGGATGGAGTCTCAGTTGGACCTTATCTTTGTAGAAGACCGTGTAGGTGGGCTCTGAGGTCAAAGCTTTTATCTCGGAGAACCTCCTAGCCGATGTAATGGCCACCAGGAAGGCTACCTTCAAAGAGATGACGAGCAGCAGGCATGTAGCCATGGGCTCAAAGGGGGATCCTGTCAACATGGTGAGGACCAGGTTCAAATCCCAGGGAGGCACCGGGTCATGGACCTGCGGGTATAGCCTCTCCACCCCCTTGAGGAACCTGACTGACATTGGGTGGGAGAACAGGGATCGTCCTTCCACTGGCTGGTGGAAGGCCGAGACAGCCGCCAGATGAACCTTCAGGGAGGCCAGTGCTAGACCCTGGAGCTTTAGATGGAGCAGGTACTTCAAAATCGCCTGTATTGGCGAACTGCTCGGTGGGATACCCCAGGATTCCGCCTAACAGGTAAAACGCTTCCACTTGGCCCGGTACACCACCTGAGTGGAAGGTTTCCTGCTGCCAAGCAGAACCTGCTGGACCTGTATGGAGCAGGCTCTCTCTCCCTCCTTCAGCTACGGAGTCTCCATGCCACCAGGTGGAGGGAGTCCAGGTCTGGGTGCAGCAGGCGACCCTGGTCCTGGGAAAGCAGGTCGTAGCGCCTCGGGAGCAGGATCGGCGGATCAATGGACAGGTCAAGCAGCATGCTGTACCAGTGCTGCCGTGGCCAAGCTGGCGCAATCAGTATCATGTCCACTCTGTCCCTCCTGATTTTCAAGAGGACCTTGGGTAGGAGTGGGATGGGGGGAAATGCATACGTGAGGGTCCCCGTCCAGTCTAGAAGGAACGCGTCGGAGCAGGAGCCCGGCTCGCAATCTCGGAGCTAACAGAACCTTGGGCACTTCCTGTTTGAGGACGACGTGAACAAGTCCAGTTGGGGAGCTCCCCACTTCCGGAAGATTGAATCTACCACCTCCTAGTGCAGCGACCAATCGTGGCAGGGTAAGAACGACCTGCTGAGGCGGTCCGCCTCATCGTTCCTGATCCCGGGGAGGTGAGAGGCAGAGACGTGGAAGTCGTGCCTCACAGCCAAGTCCCACAGTCGCGTAGCCTCCTGGCATAAAGCCGAGGAGCACGCTCCCCCCTGCCTGTTCATACAGAACATGGCCGCCGAATTGTCCGTGAGAACGTGAATCATCTTGCCCTTCAGGAACCTGAGGAAGACCTTGCAGGTCAGGTGGACTGCCCTCAGCTCCCTGACATTGATATGGAGGGCTCTTTCGTCCGGTGACCAGAGCCGCCGGGTGCTCAAGTCTTTGCTGATGTGGGCCCCCCATCCCACATCTGAGGCATCTGTTATGAGAGTCATTGAAGGAGCCAAGTCTCTGAAGGGAACACCCTTCAGAACCTCCCCTGGGTTCCTCCACCAGTCTAGGGAGGACAGTACCTGGGTGGGAACTGTGACCACCCTGTTCAACGAATGTCTGGCTGGTACATACAACCACCCTTGGAGAGGCCTGAGTTTGAGGCGAGCCAGCCTCACTACATACGTGCACGCCGCCATATGTCCCAACAGCTGAAGGCAGTGCCTGGCTGTCGTCGTGGGGGACCTGTGTAATTCGATAATTATGGCAGCCATGATCTCGAACCGAGGCCATGGGTGAAAGGCTCTGGCCTGGGTGGCATCTTGGGTGGCCCCTATGAAATCTATGAGCTGCACCGGGGTGAGCGTGGACTTCTGCTCGTTGGTGAGCAGCCCCAGTCTGGTGCATGTCGCGCAGGTGAGTGTTAGGCTGTTCCTCACATGAGCCCTGGACCTGCCCCGGATCAGCCAGTCGTCCAGGTACGGGAAGATCTGGACTCCTTTGCGGCGGAGATAGGCTGCTACCACGGCCATACACTTCGTAAAGACCCTGGGGGCTGACAAGAGGCCAAAGGGCAGGGCCGAGAATTGGTAGTGGCAGCCAGCTACCACGAACCTGAGGAACCTTCTGTGATGGGGGAGGATAGTAACATGGAAATACGCATCTTTGCGGTCAAGGGCAGTGTACCAGTCCCCTGGATCTAGGGTGGGAATGATGGAGGCTAGGGAAACCATGTGAAACCTGATACGTCTGATGAATCTGTTCAGACGGTGGAAGTCTAATATGGGCCTCAGGCCCCCTTGGCCTTGGGGATTAGGAAGTACCGTGAATAAAATCCCCTCCCCCGTTCCTGTGGGGGAACTTCTTCTACCGCTCCGAGTGAGAGGAGGGAGTTGACCTCCTGTACAAGCAGCTGCTTGTGAGCAGGGTCCCTGAAGAGGGATTGGATAGGTGGAGAGTCCGGGAGGAAGGCCGTAAGACGAAGGGCATAGCCCCTGAGGACTATGCCGAGGACCCAGCGGTCCGAGGTGATGGATTCCCATTCGGCATAATAGGGCCGAAGCCTCTGGGCAAAGGGCCGGGAGAGATCCAGGGGCAATGAAGGAGTGCCACCCTCGTGCGCACTGTCAAAACCGTTTATTTCCATTGTTGCCCTTGCTTGGGCCTTGCTGGGGCCCCGCTGAGGACCCCTGGCAGTCACGGCAATGGGGCGTCCTGAAGTGATCCCAACCTCTCCTGGGTTGGGCGAGTCTGGGGCCTGGCCTGGGAGGCGGTGGTGGTTGCCTCTGGGCCTGAGGCCAAGATTGACATCTCGCGGCCTGCAGGGTGTAGAGCCCTAGGGACCATAGGGTGGCCCGCAAATCTTTGGAGCTTCTAATCTGTCTTATCAGAGAAGAGTCCCCCCCCCGCCCCTCAAACGGAAGGTCCTGTATTGTTTGCTGGACCTCCTGGGATAATTCTGAAGATTGCAGCCAGAAGCAGTGGCGCATGCCGATGGCCAAAGCCATCATCCTGTTGGCGGCATCTGCCACATGGCTGGCTGACTGTAATGCCGCATTCGCCACTGCCGCTCCTTCCCGGGTCACAGTGGCAAAGTCCGCGGCCTGATCTGGTGGCAACACCGACTGGAACCTGTGTAGTGAAGACCACAAGTTGAGGTTATACCTCCCCAGGAGCACCTGGTGGTTGGCGACACGTAGCTGCAGTGCCGCAGTGGAGTAAACCTTACAGCCAAAAAGGTCCAGCTTCTTGCTGTCCTTATCTTTTGGGGTGCTGCCCTGGCCACCCTGTCGGTCACGCTGGTTGACAGCATCAACAACCAGTGTTCCCAGGGCAAGGTGGGTATACAAGAAGTCAAAACCCTCTTTGGGGACATAGTATTTCCTTTCTGCTGCCTTGGAGGTAGGGGCTACGGAAGAGGGGGTCTGCCAGAAGGCCTTGGCGAGTTTCATGACCCTCTCGTGCACCGGGAGAGCGACACACAATGGTCCCACAAAGCCAGATGACCCAAAGAGAGGGTCTTCCTCCTCAGACATCTCTTTGAGGTCCATGTTGAGGTTATCCGCCACCCACTTTAGCAGGTCCTGGTAGGTCCTGAAGTCAAAGAGGGGGGCCTTACGGTCCCTAGCCACCACCTCATCTGGGGAGGAGGAAGAAGTCTGCGGGAGGGGCCCCGTGGAGGGACCCTCCTCGGGGTCTGAGCCCTCATCAGAGGATGAGTTGGCCCGGAGGCGGGGGTGCTGGCTGGGCCACCGAAGAGTGGATGGACGCAGTGCCCTGGCCCATCTGGGTACCCCACGGCCCCCACTACGGCCACTGCCAGGGGCCTTGGAGCCACGCCGTTGCCTGCATCGGTGCCTGCAGAGGCTGGCGTGCTTGGGATCCGGAGCCGCTAGACCGTCATTTGTCGCCCCGGGTTGCGGAGCGGCCCCTAGATGACGATGAGGAGCGCCAGTGCCGACGTCTCTGATGTCGTCGGGGGGGACGAGCTGCTGGAGGAATGGGATGTAGAACTCCCCCTGCGCCTCAATCTTTTGTGGTGACGTTTCCCACCTTGGGAGTGGGAGCGGTGCTGCCTATGTCTCCTCGAGACGGAGCGAGAGCGTAGCCTACTCCGTGGTGCCGAGACGAACGGTGCTGGGGCAGGCGGTGCCGAGGCAGACGGAGCCAGAGCCGGCGGTGCAGTGGCAGGCGGTGCAGCGACCTTCGCCCGCATCAGAGACAGTGACTGCTCCAGGCTATGCACCAGAGTTGGGGATCGGTGCCGAGCGAGGCTCCATACCAAGGTATTGGAGTCGGAGCTATGATGCCTGCACGAGGCGGAACTGGATCGGCGTCACCTCGCGGGTTTGCCTCTCGACCGCCTTCGGTGCCGCCGTGTCGAGGAGCTCGACAACTTAAGAGTCGGAGCTAGGAGGGGAGCCCGCACTCTCGACCCTCCTTGACCGTCTGGGGGGAGACCTCGACTCCTGTCTCCACCACCCACTGGGGCAACGCATCGCGGGTTTACTCCGAGATGCCGGTCCCAGAGCCATCGGCCAAGGGGGGGACGGAGGCGTGAGCAGGCCCATGAGGGCACGTGCCACCGCGAAAGCCTCCGGCGTCGATGGCTCTTGCAGAGGCGCTCCCCCATCCCGAGGAGTCGGGGGAGGCTCCCTGTGAGGAGATGCCGGTGCCAGAGTAACCTCCACGGCACGTGGCTGGGCATCTCCCGAGTCGCTCCCTGCAGTACCGGTCGCAGGGAGGAGTCCATGTGTGCAGCCTCGGGCCGCATCTTCTTCTTTGGCACCACTAGTTTTGGTGCCGGTGTCGTCGGGGCGCTCCGCACCGAGGAGACGCTCGGTGCCGCCGGCGATCTCGATGGCTCGGAGTCCGGCCGGAGCACGGACTCCATCAGGATAGCCTTTAGCCAGGCATCCTGCTCTTTTTGGGTGCTGGCTTGAAGACTTTACAAATTTTACATTTCTCTCATCTGTGCTGCTCTCCGAGGCATCGGAGGCAGCGGTTGTGAGGATTACTCACGGAGAAAACTTTAGCACAAATGGTGCAGGCTTTGAAGCCGGTGGAGCCAGGCATTGGTCTAACGTGGCCCTGAAGGGCACTTATTTGCTAGCTACTTATCTACTAAGGAGTTGTAAACTATCACAATCAACTAACAAAGAAAAGCACTAGAATGCTAAGGGAGGCTACTTGAGATATGCAAGAGGCAGACGTTCCAGCAACCATCACAGGCGGAAAGAAGGAACTGAGGGCCTGCAGGATCGGCAGCGCCCTATATACCGCGGCATGAGCATGGCACTCCAGGGGGCGCCTCTGCCGAACCTGCGGGGCTTGCTAAGGGGAAAAAGTTCCAGGAATCTGTGCACGGGGCGCGCACACACCTATAATGGAATGGATGTGAGCAATCACTCGAAGAGAGAAAATTATGTTTTAGAAACCCTTCCAAAATCTGTGCATCTGCTTCCTTCACTATCACATGTCCCTGAGAGTTAAACTGTAAACCCAGAGCTTCCACACAGTTGACATTCTGGAGGAGACTGTTTAAACTATGAAGGGTCTGAAAAGTGAAAACCTGTCTTGAGGCCCTATAACAGCTGTGTAGCATTTCCATTCTGAGAAGGAGTAAGACTGACAGGCCTTTGTCCTGGAAATTTGTCAGAGGCGCTAAGGAAAAAGACAGGGATGGAGCCTACTCAGATCAAGTGAAGCTTAAAGCAAACAGGTTCAGTTGATTAGGGTCACAAAATCAGCAGGCTCTTCCACTGGGAGCTCTTCCAAGACTTATTTTTATATTTTTTGTTTTATAATTATAAATTTAAATACATGAAAAGTAAACAAACTCTGTGATTTGAAATTATGAAGAATCAACCTTAAATCACCAGGATAGCTGGAGTGTTAACCAACATTTCCCCTTACCTCTTGCATCACACTACATTCCTGAGCTCAGGCACCAAATCCCCTCTTCCCTCATACACCCCTACAGCCTCTTGCAAACACACACCAGTTTTCTTCTCTGCTCCTCATCTCTAAATCCCCATGCACATAGACATACACAAACTAATTTGCATTCCTAGCCACCACATCCCTGGTTTCCTGCTTCTGACCTCCTTATTAAGATCTGGTCAACAAGTAGGTTTTGGTAAGGAACAATTTAAGATGAACGGTCATTCTGTGCCACTATTTTGCACAATGGAAAGTTTACCTGATCGAGACTGGTGCTCAAAATATTCTCCTTTACAGATATTCAGGAAGAATTACTTTCTTTCAAAACGGCTATCTTCCATTATTTCCAAAGACAATGATCCACCTTTAAGAGCAGCCTGTGACCCAATATCCATTAAAAACAATGGGAGATGGCAGTCATTTTCAAAGAGGACAGTTCTCCATGGAATTCTCAGTAGTAAAACATTTGTGAGCTCCTGTTGGAAAATCTTTCCATTATGAAGAATAATGGGAGGCACAGGGGCACAATCAATCAAACATGCAGCCTATGCACAATATTTTATTTAGTTTTAGCTATATGTGAAGTTTGAAATATGTAGGTTAACCATGTTGCAACTCATTATTTTAATCACAAAGCTCACATTTGGTGTTTTCCTGAAAGTCCCAGTTGCTGAAATGAAGAGACTACATGAGACTCTTGGGGGTGGGGTTATTTTTAAAGTTTCAATCCCCCATGGTTAAAGAAAAGAGTTTGAAAATGTGACCTGTGTGCGCCTCAAAGGCTCAGAAACCAGAAGGCAAAGAAAAAAAAAACTTGTTTGTAAGTCTCAAAATTTTAAAGCCAATGTCTTTAGAAGCTTGACTAAATTTTGAACATTTGAGGTTGACAATGCTAGTGTTATTCCATTATTAAAATGATTCAGGGTAGAGACCCCTTTTTTCATTATTTGACTCAAACTAACCAAATTGCCTGTAAATTCTCCGAAAATTTTATTCTGTGTTCAAAGAATAAATGCAGTAATTTTGAGACTGATATACTGTATTCTTCATACATAGGTGGATGAATCCCTGTTTTAAGTGCAAACAAACTCTACTTTAGCCATGGAACCACAAGAAGCACTTCTATAAATTACTATTAAATAAGTAGAGAGCTGCCACCCATGCACCAATCAAGCATAAGAGATAGAATTTCAAGTCAACACTTTGGCATAAAGTGCAGATATAAGCCACATTCAGAACTCTTAAGGGCATCTAGGGTATGTCTACACTGCAGCTGTGAGCAAGCCTCCCAGTCCAAGTAGACAGACTCACACTAGTGGAGTTCAACCTGGCACACTAAAAATAGCATTCATCCTATTGCTTAGGCATCTTAAAACATTATTTGCTTTTTTTAAAATTAATCATTATTGCACATTGATCATGTTTTCATTAAGATGACCACAATGGCACTCAGGTATTTTTCCTGAATGGTAACAGGCAATTAAGAACCCATTAACGCATACAAAAAGTTCAAATTATTCATTTAAATGTGCACTACTTTACATTTGTCAACACAAAATTTCATCTCAGAGTGCACATTCACCTACTTTGTTAGGCCCCCTCAGATGTTCTTCAGTTGTCCCTCATCTTGAAGAAACTCAATATATAATCTACAAATTTTGCCACCCTATTTTTCATAATAAACAGATTCTACTAAAGAATCTTGGCACATTCTTTACTCTTCTGCCATGTTGAAATTGACATTTTATTCCTTGTTTCCCCTCTCTCAGACAGTTGCTACTTCTCTCTCATTGCATGACTTAGTTTCCACAACAACCTTTTGTAAGAAATTTGTCAAAGCCCAAGTATGAGCCAGCACATTCTCTTTCATTTTGTTCACACACTCACAGTTTCTAGTAGATTAGAGACATGAACATGTGATGTGTAGGAGATCATCTAGATGTCTTACACAACTCTGGCTTTGCCATTTCAATCACTTTTGTTAAAAATTAAGTAAGGTGCATTGCTCCAATTCCTAAAATCATATCTAGTGTATTTTTAAAAGATATGTATAACATTTGCTACTTTGGGCAAAACATGGAATCCCAGAATGATTTTCAGCATAAACCACGCTCTTTAAAAGTTATAAACTTAAAAATTTTAATGAGGGAAGAATTCCAACTTGTTCATGAGTCACGGTAATCTAGTGCTAGCAATTTACACTGTCTCATGGGATAAAGTTATTTCTAGACTGAGATTTTCAAAGCCACCTAAAAAAAATTGGTCCTTGAATTCCCCTTAAAACTAATGCGAATTGGATAGCCAAACCTCCTATACGGCTTTGAAAATATCAGCCCTAATCTCTGCCTCTTAGAGAAAAGGCCTGGAATTAATATAGAGGCTGCACATTCAGTTCCTGCACTAGAAGAGCATGAACTGCTCTGCTTGACTCAGCCAACTGGACCTTTCTCCATTCCTTGATGTGGGTAGCAGCCATATTCTTAAGAGTAACAAAAGAGGGCCACTAATACAAACAGCTGGGATTTTCAAGCAAATCATTTCAAGGAAGTGAAATACTGATAGAACATGTTACCACCACTGGATCCTAAGTATGGCTAGATCTGATCTCAAGTTTCAATGGCTAGGTGTGACAATTATGAGCCATTAGTTATTGGAAGCCTCTGTGTTCTTTAAGGACACAGTAACAGAATCTGGAGTTATTGTTTAATAGATACTCTCTAATATCTAGTGTTTAAAGAAGTTATTTCTACAACAGTCTTTCTGTGATTAAGATTGTTGATGGAAAAACGTAATTTAGGAAATTTCCCATGAATACAAATATTTCTGACAAGAAAAGGGAGTGAGGAATAAAAGCAAAAACTTGATATCCACCCTCTTCATTGCTTGCTCAAGAACGGAGGTAAATAGGAACATCATCCACACCATACCTCTGTACTTGGGCTAAGGCTGCTTGGCACTGTTTCTGATGTCACTGTTGTGCTTGGAAGGCTGGAGAAGTCCCAGGTATTTATAGGCTGTACTGGTTCAGATGGCTTAGAGTGTTCAATACATTTTGGATTGTCCAGTAAGGTCACTTCATAAAATTCTTGAATATCTAGAAAAGTGAAAAATGGTTCAGCAATGAGATGTTATATTTACTAATATAATTGTAGTGTGTTTCTTTTTAAGTAAGCTTTAAAAAACTGCACAAGACTATATAACATTTTAGAAACATAACAAAATAAAGACTGAGATTTAAAGCAGAATTGCCTTGGTAAAAGTAGTACATATCACTGATTGACTAATTAATACAGTAAAAAGCTAACAAAATAAGTTACTTACCAGATGCAACATTTCTAATTTTAAGATTGAACTATCTTCTTGCAAGAAAAAGGAATGCATTTTTCCATTTAAAAAAATCTAAGATTATGCAAATCTTTTCAGACATATACATAGTTTTAATTCCCAAATTAAAATGGGGAGGAGGTGAACATCCCTCAGTGCTGAACGAACAGGTTCAAGACTATTTAGAAAGATTGGACATACACAAGTCCATGGGGCCAGATGCAATGCATCCTAGGGTGCTGAGGGAGTTGGCTGATGTGATTTCAGAGCCATTGGCTATTATCTTTGAAAGCTCGTGGCAATTGAGGGAGCTCCCTGATGATTGGAAAAAGGCAAATATAGTACCCATCTTCAAGAAAGGGAAGAAAGAGGATCCAGGGAACTACAGACCGGTCAGCCTCACCTCAATCCCTGGAAAAATCATGGAGCAGGTCCTCAAGGAATCCATTTTAAGGCACTTGGAAGAGAGGAAGGTGATCAGGAACAGTCAACATGGATTCACCAAGGGAAAGTCATGCCTGACCAATCTGATAGCCTTCTCTGAAGAGGTGACTGGCTCTGTGGATGTGGGGAAAGCGGTGGATGTGATATACCTTGACTAGCAAAGCTTTTGATACAGTCTCCCACAGTATTCTTATCAGCAAATTAAAAATGTATAGGTTGGATGAATAGTCTATAAGATGGATAGAGAACTGGCTAGATCATCGGGCTCAATGGGTAATGATCAACGGCTCCATATCTAGCTGGTAGCCGGTCACAAGCGGAGTGCCCCAGGGATCGGTCCTGGGGCCAGTTTTGTTCAACATCTTCATTAATGATCGGAAGGAGGGGGTAGATTGCACCCTCAGCAAGTTTGCAGATGACACTAAGCTAGGGGGAGTGGTAGATACCCTGGAAGGTAGGGATAGGATACAGGGGGACCTAGACAAACTGGAGGATTGGGCCAAAAGAAATCTGATGAGGTTCAACAAGGACAAGTGCAGAGTCCTCCACTTAGGACGGAAGAATAACATGCACAGCCACAGACTGGGGACCGACAAGGTAGGAAGCAGTTCTGCAGAAAAGGACTGGGGGTTACAGTGGACAAGAAGCTGGATATGAGTCAGCAGTGTGCCCTGGTTGCCAAGAAGGCTAATAGCATATTGGGCTGCATTAGTAGGAGCATTGCTAACAGATCGAGGGAAGTGATTATTCCCCTCTATTTGGCATTGGTGAGGCAGCATTTGGAGTAGTGTGTCCAGTTTTGGGCCCCCCACTACAAAAAGGATGTGGACAAGTTAGAGAAAGTCCAGCAGAGGGCAACAAAAATCATAAGGGGGCTGGAACACAAGACTTATGAGAGGCTGAGGAAACTAGGTTTGTTTAGTCTGCAAAAGAGAAGAATGGGAGAGGATCTGATAGCAGCCTTTAACTACCTGAAAGGGGGTTCCAGGGAGGGGGAGCTAGGCTGGTCTCAATGGTAGTAGATGACAGAACAAGGAGCAATGGTCTCAAGTTGCAGTGGGGGAGGTCTAGGTTGGATATTAGGAAAATGTTTTTCACTAGGAGGGTTGTGAAGCACTGGAATGGGTTACGTAGGGAGGTGGTAGAATCTCCATCTTTGGAGGTTTTTAAGCTGCGGCTTGACAAAGCCCTGGCTGGGATGGTTTAGCTGAGGTTAGTTCTGCTTGGAGCAGGGGGTTGGACTACATGATTCCCTGGAGGTCTCTTCCATCTCTAATATTCTATGATTCTATTTATGATCCCAGAGGACAGGGTTTTGGGGTAAATTCTGGAGCTATAGCACTGCATGTCAGCTAAAGCATTGTTTTGTAATTTTTTAGCTTCAAGAAGAAATGCTTGCCTAATTTACTGACCCTAACAAATAACAATGAGGACAGAACTAATAGCTATGGGGGTATAGCAAAATTCAGTCTTCACGGGAAAAGAGTTCTTGATTTAAATGAACACAAATTATATTTAGGCACAGATTTTTAAAAGCTATTTATAGGCACTGTTGTACTCCACATCACAATGGTCAACTGATTTAGAAGCCTAAATCTCCTTTTCAAAAGAGATTTAGAGATACTGGAGTCTAAATGTCATCCACCATCAATGGGATTTAGATTCCAAAATGCAAACCCTTTTGAATATGAGATTAAGGATCCTAAATTGTGATGCTGAGTGCGACAACCCCTAGATAGCTTTTAAAAATCTGGCCCTTACACTTTTTTTAAACTGCATATATATCTTATACGAATTGCTGAAAGTTAATCTATTATTGACTCCTTGAAAGAGATGCAAAAGTACACTTCTATTTAGGACTACTTTCACACATTCGCCTAAAACACAGCAGAATAGTTGACTGTGAATTACAGCTTCCTTAAAAGAGTTTAATTTAGATAGCAGTTCTAGATTTGTTTGTCCTAATTTAGTTTTTACTAACTGAGAATAAAAATAAATTAAATATTACATTTAACACCTCTGATTCTATTCACTTGAATCCTGAAAGAAGTTACAGACCTATAATTTCAGATGGCTGTTGGCCATGTGCACATGTATATGCCCAGATTCTGTACAAAATTCATGCTTGAGTTCATCTAGATGCATATTTGGCACCTGGACATTTTTTTAGAATTTCACAATGTATCAAGACAATAACTATCATTCAATTTAACATGAAAAAGTAGACAGTGACAGTGTCCAACTTTTTTTTTTTTTTTTTTTTTTTTTTTTTTTTTAACGTTTGCATTGAAGAAAAGCAGCACCAAAGCAAAGGGAGACACTGCTCAATAAGGATTTCTTGCATCTTAATACAAACTCAACAGATTAAATTCAACATGTAAACAGTAAAATGGAAGTTTAGAGGAGATACATGCACACCAATTCTACAGAGTACAAAGACTTTTCATACACTTGTAAAACATATTCTGAATATCATATTCTACAATTCCTCAAAATCAGATGCCCAAGATTCCTAAAGAGTAGCATAGGTTGGAGAACAATACCAAAAGTTTATTTGTGTATCACTTTTCTAATGTTTGAACCAGTCAACCTGAAAAGTGCCAGAAGGGGAACTTCAACTTTCCCAAAAAATAACAGACAAATTGTTTAAAAAAAAAAAAAAAAAAAAAAAAAAAAAAAAAAACCACAAAACCCAAACAACAAAAACACCAGTCACAATGTTCTGCATTCTAGAGTGAGCCTTTTAAACAAAAGGCTAGTTCCTAAAATAGGTAGGTAAAAACATTAAGTGATCTAGGAAGAGTCTATTTCCACTTGAGAGTTACTGATGGACTCTGAACTTCACACTAACACTGGTTCATGGATATGTTTTATCAGAACAGACCCCAATTAGAGTGCACTATCAATAGAGCCCTGCATGGATACAAAATTTGTATCCACACACGATCCACAATTTGCAACCATGGTCCGTTGATATCCACAGATTTGCAGGGCTCTAACGATCAAGGTCCTTTACATCTTATCCACACCCTACCTACATCTCCCATTCACTATCAACAAGTCAACTGCCACCTCCAAGCAGACAACAAACCCAACTTCCATAGCCACTTGTTAAATTTTCAAACAAGCACCTCTAGCCTTTCTCCACTGCCACCCCTCACTTGGGAAAAGCTCTCTGTAATTACCTACAAAATGCTCATTACTATCCTTCAAATTCCTTCTTAACATTCTTTTTCCATGAGGCCTACAAACAAAAATTGACAACAGTCTGGCCACTCTTGTGCTGAGACCAATGCCTATTATGCTGACCAATATTGTCTCATTGCTTCCTTGTATTCCCCCATCCAGCTGTATATATCTTGTCTTGTCTTATACTGTAAGCATTTGAAGGCAGGGAACATCTTTTGTTGTGTTTGTACATAGCCTAGCACAATAAGGTACTGGGTCCACAACTAAGGCTCCTAAACACCACAATAATACAAATAATTACTAAGAACACACGAGATCAGAATCTTTGACCAATAGTGTCCATTGGGCTGCATCTGCACCACACACATCCTTGTTCCCACCAGTACAGCTACCAACAGCAACCAAGGACAAACAGCAAAGCAGCCCTGACCACTTCTCAATTCCCTCATTAATTCAAAATCCAAGCACAGACAGACTGCCAAGCAGCAGAGATGGAGAGTGGGTTGTGGAATCCACAAAGACAAAATATCTTAAAGAATCACAGTTACCATAATGTAACTAACCATTCTCTCTTTTTTTAGGGTATGTCTACACTGCAGAGTGAAGTCATCGTGGGTAGCTATCCCACAGTGCAACTAGCCACAGAGGCTTTTGGGAAGGTTGTCATCCTCCCATGATGCAATGTACTCCCCACCTTCCCCTTCTTGTTCCAGTCCAAAACAGACGACCTCCTTTTTTGCACCATTTTTTCAAACCCTTCAGTCTCTGCTGCGCACACACCATTGCCTGAGAAGAATGGAACCCGCTCAGCTCTGCGCTATTATTGTGAGCATCACAAACAGCTCACCATTTATTCTACAGTATTTTCAATGGCGAGACAGGAGCCACAGCACTAATTGCAATGTTAGAGAGGCCACTTTGCTACAAGCCATAGAATGAAACAATTCCTGTTTGCTGCAGGCTGTCACGCACCATCTGCAGTTGGTGGAGCACCACTTCTGGTCCCGGGAAGCAAGCAGATCACTGGTGAGATCGCATCATTATGAAGGTGTGGGAGGATGAGCAGTGGCTGCGGAACTTTCAAATGCGAAAGACCACTTTCTTTGAACTTTGCGGAGAGCTCTCCCCACCCCTGAAAAGCATGAATACCTGCTTGAGAACAGCTCTGACAGTGGAGGAGAGAGTGGCCATCTCTCTGTGGAAGTTAGCAACGCCAGACTGCTACCCGTCAGTTGGGAAATCAATTCGGAGTCAGTAAATCCATCATGGGAGCAGCTGTGATCCAAGTGTGCCAGGCCATTAATATTCTGCTAAGAAAGGTAGTGACTTTGGGAAACGTGGAGGACATAGTGGAAGGCTTTTCCGCAATGGGATTCCCAAGCTGTGGCAGGACGATAGATGGCACACACATCCCTATCTTAGCGCTGGACCACCTTGCTACAGAGTACATAAACCGAAAGGGATACTTCTCAATGGTGTTGCAAGCCCTTGTGGATCACAGGGGACGCTTCACCGTGGGGTGATCTGGAAAGGAGCATGACACACACATCTTTAGGAACTCAGGTCTATTCAAAAAGATGCAGGCGGGCACTTTCTTTTCTGCCCAAAAAATAAATATTGGCGATGCTGAAATGCCAATAATGATCCTGCCTTCCCCTTGCTCATGAAAGCCCTACACCGAGCACTTGCACAGCGATAAGGAGAGTTTTAATAATAGGCTCAACAAGTGCTGAATGGTGGTGGAATGTGCATTTGGACGTTTAAAAGCGTGCTGGCACAGTCCGCTCACTAGGCTAGATCTCAGTGAAAAAAAACATCCCAGTAGTTATCTTTGCCTGCTGTGTGCTCCATAATGTCTGAGACACAAAGGGGGAGAAGTTCCGATTGGGTTGTGTTGTGGAGGCAGATAGGCTGGCTGCAAATGTTGAGCAGCCAGATACCACTGCAACGCTGAGAGCCAATTGCAGAGTGCTGCACCTCAGCGAAGCACTGAAAAACCATTTTTGCAATGAGACAACAGTAATGTGCATTGCTTATCTGTGCTGTGCTTTCACTTCGCATCCCCTACCCATCCCCCACCAAGCCAGTTCCCCCCCTTCTCCTCACCCACCATTCCAGTGCCACCCTCTTTCCTTTTCCCTTTATTGCCTTTTTATCAATGAACAGTAATGAAATGGGAAGCAGTATGTTTCTCCCCTACCAACCTTCCCCCTCCGATCCATTCCCCCCCCCAAAACCAACCTTCCCCCTCCCTTTACTCCCTTGTTATCAATAAATAAAGAGTAATGAACTGTAAAGCAGTACTCTCTTTATTGGTGATCCTTCGCAGAGGGAGGGAAATGGAAAAAAATGGAACGTTCCACATGCATTTTGTGGGGCCAGGGACACAGAGCCAATTTTGGCTGTGCACACACAAAAGAATCATACATCCCCACTCCTTAAAAGGGCTCTCGCCTCTTTCTGCTCACCTCAACCGGCGAGGAGTGCAGCACGTACTGCACCCTGCTCAGCCTCCTCCTAAACCGCTTTGGGATGGGGGCTAGGAAAGAATGAATTAGCTCAATGTTTTGCAGGGGCTGCAGAAGGTGTCTGTCTTGCCACTGAGCTTCCTGAAGCTCAACCAGATGCCTCAATATGTCTGTCTGATCATGCATTATACACAGCATATCTTCTTGTGTTGAATGCTCATGCTCCTGTGCTGCCTTCCTGTTGTTCATGTCTATGTTCAGTCTGGCAGATAATGAAATCCTCCACGCTTTTAGCTCTGTGTCAGCAACCACGGAGGCGTTCATCAGCTCATTAAACATGTCATCCTGGATTGTTTATTTTCCACTAATCTGCAACAAGCACTCTGCAGGAGTATGAGATGGTGGTGTGTTGAAGGCCACTTTGTCCACTGTTAGGGAAGCAAAGCACAAGGTACCCCTGGTTAACTCATCCCATGGACAAAAAGCAATGTTACAATGTAAAAATAAGTCCCCTGAACATTCCCAAGGGAAGGCTACAAATGCATACCATTGTCTGACTATTGCAGGGGTCAAAGTGCCGTTCCAGCCATGGTAAGTAAGGGGTGAGTGCATCTTTGTTAGGGAAATCCCCGGAGTCCCTGCTGCACAAGTCCATGCTCCCTAGAGCAGCATGGATGTCAGGCTCCCAATTGATCAGGCTTTTAATAGGCGGAAGAAAGGGTACAGGTTAACCATCTCTGGAGTAAAAAAATGGGAATCCATTTGCGGATGCCCAAGGGCCATAGCAACAACGTCCTGCTTCGAGACTTGCAGAGTGCTGAACCAAGAAACCATCCCTGGCTGTGCAACAACACACACTTCAGAAACTTTCTTGGTCAGTTACTGTAAATGTGCGCCATCTTCCGTAGGTAACCAAGAGTGGTATCAGCCTGCTGAGGGTCACAGAGGTGGAAAGGGAGGATTTGCTACAAGCATCTAGCTACAGGCCTGGCCCGTATGCTGCTATGCTGTGTTCTGCGATGATGTCAGCACAATTAATAACAGAGTGGCGTAGGAAAGTGTCCTATTGCAGGGGAAGAAATAAGGCTGCCCTCCCAAGAAAACTTCTGCAAAGGATTGCAGGGTACTGGAGATATGCATGGAGGATTCTCGGCACATCCCTGTGCACATAAATAATCTTTTCCACAGTAAGCCCAATGCTTAAGCACACCAAGTACGAGGAAGCACAGCCCCTGCCATATACATCACTTTTTCACGCTGGTACAAGATTCTGGACAAGGAATATAACCAAAGACATGCAAATTGCAGTCCATATTCAACAGATGTGCCTTCCCTGGCATTCCGGTCAGTCACGGTTTCCTGTATCTGGGTGGGCTGCTCGTGTGTTGCAAACAGCTGCTGGCTTTCAGGGAGAAGAGATACCACACTCTCCAGCCCCATTCTCCTCCTCCACGGACTCGTCCTCGTTCATTCTGGCCTTGGATTCCCACAAGGTATCAACGCTGCGTGGTGGCATAGTGGTGGGGTCTCCACTGAGAATCACATGCAGCTCCTTGTAAAAGCGGCATGTTTTGGGTGAGGAGCCAGAATGGATGTTAGCTTCCCTAGTTTTCTGATAAGCCTGCCTCAGCTCTGATCTTAATGTGGCACTGCTGCACGTCCCTGTTGTGCCCCTTCTCAAACATGCTGCAAGATATGTTCTTGTAGATATCGAAATTTTTTTTGCTTGCTCAGAGCTGAGCCAGAACAGACTACTCACCCCACAGACCGAAGAGATGCAAGACCTCAGGCCGACTCCAGGCTGGAGTGCACTTGGGGTGTGCAGTCGCCATGATCAGCTGTGCTGGCAAGCTCTCTCCAGGCTGACCAAACAGGGAAATGGAAATTCAAAATTTCCCAGGGCTTGCAGGGAGGAGCTATTTCCTGTTTACTTGGCCACAGTGCAGCAGACTACGAATATGCAATGCAGTCAGAACAGAGCATTATGGGATACCTCCCGGTGGCCAATGACATCGATTTATGTTGTGCTCTCCCTACACTGACACTCATTCAACCTACAGAATTCGACTTCAGTGCTACGCCACTTGCAGAGGTGGTTTTATTAAGTCGAATTTTACCGCGATTTAGGTCGGCGGAACTGACATGCCAGTGGAGTCGCATACTTTCGGTGGTCGACAAAAAGTATATTAGTTAAACAGTTAACCGATATAATTTTAATAGTTTAAATGGTTACCTTTTCTAACTAACATTTACATCCCTTCTAGTCACCAATTCAGGACAAAGTTTAGTAAAGGTGTGGTCTGAACTCCAAGTTACTGCACTGCAAGTCTCCAATATAAGAATATTTTTTAAGCATGCTGAAGTGGGTCCTGATTACTGAGAGAAGGAGCATTAGCTGCTAGTTGGTAGCAGATTGTGATGCACTCAATGATCTATTTAGATTATCTCTGGAAAGAAAAGATCTAACCTTTCACAGTTTCCCCCAGTGCCACAAATAAAAGGAGTGATTTCCTGAAAGGCTTTGTTCTATCTAAATAATTTCATAGATTCCAAAGTCAAAAGGGACCACTGTGATCATCTAGTCTGCCTTCTGTATAGCACAGGTCACAGAAACTTCCCCAAAATAATTTCTAGCACCTATCTTTTAGAAAAACATCCAATCTTGATTTAAAAATAGTCAGTGATGGAGAAGCCACCACCAATGGTTCCAATGGTTAGTTACCCACAATGTTAATGTACTCTTAGTTTCCATTCTGAATTTGTCTAGCTTCAATTTCCAGCCACTGGATCATGTTTATATGTTCCTCTGCTAGATTGGAGAACCTACTGTGAAATATTTGTTCCCCATGTACTTATAAACTAATCAAGTCATCACCCAGCCTTCTTTGTTAAACTAAACAGACTGAGCTCTTTGAGTCTTTTCACTAGTAAGGCATGTTTTCTAATCCCTTAGTTATTCTCGCAACTCTTCTCTGAGTCCTCTCCCTATTTATCAACATCCTTCCTGGACACCAGAATTGGACACAGTATTCCAGCAGGGGTCACACCAGTTCCAACAACCAGGAAAAAAAGCCCTCTACTCATACTCAAGATTCCCCTGTTTATGCATCCATGGATTGCACTGGCTCTCTTGGCCACAGCATTGCAATGGAACCTCATGTTCTGCTGATTATCCACTATGACCCCTAATCTTTTTCAGAATGGTATATAAATGGCAATATACATTTTAATATGGCTAAATGTAAATGTATAAATCTAGAAACAAAGAATGTAGGCCATCTTTTAATCCATCATCTGCAAACTTTATCAGTGATGGATTTTGTGTTTTCTTCCAGGTCATAGATAAAAATGCGGGATCCCACTAGAAACACATGTTCAATGATGATTCCCCATTTATAATTACATTGAGACCTATCAGCAATCTTTTAACCCATTCAATGTGTGCCATGTTAATTTTACATCATTCAAGTTTTTCATCAAAACGTCATGTGGTCCCAAGTCAAATGTCTTAAAGAAGTCTATTACTTTTATCACCCAAATTTGTAATTTAATCAAAAAAAGCTATCAAGTTAGTTTGACAAGAAATTTTTTTCATAAACCTATGTTGACAGACAGTTATATTACCCTCTTTTAACTTTTTACTAACTGAGTCCTGCATCAGCCACTCCATTATCTTGCCTGGGATTAAGGTCCAATTGATGGGCCTATAATTACACAGATCATTCCATACACCCGATTTTAAAACTAGTATGACATTAGCTTTCTTCCATTCTTCTAGAACTTCCTCAGTGCTCCAAGACTTATTGAAAAAAACAACAAAAAAACAAAACCCCAACATTAATGGTCCAGCAAGCTCATCAGCCAGCTCTTCTAAAACTCTTGGATGCAAATTCTCTGGACCAGCTAATTTAAAAATGTCTAACATTAGTAGTTTCTGTTTAACATCCTCCAGAGATACTAGTGCAATAGAAAGTGTTATTACTATATGATGAAACTGCATCAGAAATATTTATTAAACACTTCAGCCACTTCTGCATTATTATTGATAATTCTACCATTTCCCTCATAATGGACCAATACTATTATTATGATTCTTTCTGAAACTCCTCTTTTTTGTCCCTAACTATGCTGGACACAGATTTCTTCCTGGGTCCCTTTGCTTCCCTTATCATTTTTCTACAATTCCTAGCTTCTGATTCATATTCATCATCATCATCAACTTCCCCTTTCCTCCATTTTTTTTCCCCCCAAATTGCTGCCTTCACTTCCTCCTTAAACCAGATTTTTTTTAAACCACTATGGCTTTCTTCCTTGATTGTGGGTTTTTTGGCATCTAGTTAAGTATTCTTCATCAGTTCCCAATTATCATTCACATTTTTCTAATTAAATTCTTCCTCCCAGCTGATGGCCCTATTAAAGCACCAAGTATATATATCACTGGTCTGGATTTTATTGTTTGCATATTATAAATATGATCAAGTCATGGTTACTTGTACTTAAGATACTATTAATTTTTAGTTCTGTGATCAGTTCCTCTTTACCTGTCAAGATGAGGTCTAATATAGAATTCCCTCATGTTGGATGCACGAGTTAGGAAGTTGTTATCTATAATATTTAGAAATTCCAAGGATGTTTTAGTTCTGGCAGCATGAGACCTCCAGCATATGTCACTCAAACTGAAGTTCCACATAATCACACATCTTTTGTTCCTTTACATTATAGATGGGTGTGTAAGGAACCAGTCATCCTGTTCCCTTGTGTGATTTGATGCTCTGTAGCGGACACCGCCTAGTAGCCCCATCTTGGGCTTCATTTGTTAGGATGTTGATCCATAAGCATCCAAGATCTTTTTTCCTGAGTTATCAGTGACTTGGAAATGATATTGCCTTTTTTGACAGAGTACTGCTCCCTTCCCCTTTTGCCCACTCAATCCTTCCTAAATATGTCAATCATTTTAACATTCCAACCATACAAATCAGTCCACCAGGTTTCAGTTAATACCATCATCATCAAATTTATACTCATTCATGAGCAATTCCAATTATTTTTGTTTGTTACCCAGGCTACTAGCATTGGTACACAGGCAATTCAAGAATTTCTTCTCATGTCCTTTAAGCTTTTGATTAATTTTGTTCTCAACATCTCAATTTTGTGTTGAGTGTTCATACCTTCCCTCTTATTACCCCCCCAATTAGCTCATCTCAGCCCCAACCCTAATGACCAGGGGATCAATTAACAAAAGAGCAGAGCTGATCAAGGCTCCAAGGTTAAAGCCTCACAGCATTTACCAAGGCACCACCAAACAGACCTGTCTCTGCTGCTTACTTAGGGGCCCATGCCCACCTATGCAGCTTGTTCTAAACATTTTATAGACTCAAACACATCAAAGTTACCAGATGTAGCGTTCCAATTTCCCTCAGTCCCATTGGACTGTGCATTAGCAATTCTTAGCATGATCTATCAAAATTATTCACTGCATGCATAAATTGTTGTTTTTTTAAAATGAAAAATGCTATGATCTTTTAATGCCTGCCCCATTATAATATGTACTAAATTAGCACAGACAAAACAAACAATTCACAGACAGGCCAAAGTCACCAATCACCAAAAAAGAAAAGTCTGGAAATATCTACAATGTAAAGCTTTGTTTCTCCCAGATTTGAATGTGACTGGGGAAGACAACAACAGGGAGATTAATGGTTTGGTTTAAGTGAAAAATCAGATATTTTGGTGAGTAATTTAGGATGAGGCCTCAACATCACCTCATCCCTATAAAAGAAAGTATGAGGGGTGGGAGGAGGACAGAAAGTCTGCTATCAGTGCTTGCATCTCACTAACTCTTTTAGCTGAGGAGATAGAACTATGTTGCTGATGGCTGAGCATAAGATGGCAAGATAGCACTTGGGTTAAGGATTCAAAGGGTTGTTCTATTAGGCTCATAAGAACTACATTAAAGGTTCCAAGAAAAGGGAAGATACCAAATGGGAGGATAGGCATGACCCAGTCCTTTTAGAGATTTCAAAATACTTGAATGACAGAACACAGTTTTAATAATGAGCACAGCATGCTGAAATGGTAACTAAATCGACCCTAACAGAAATAATAGTGAGGCCACATGATATGTTACAGCTCCAGCTCAACTGAAGATAGAAAATCTTTCACTTTCAGCCCTTTCAAAACTTCCCCAATGTTACCAAAAAAATCAATGTCAATGGCCCAGCAAGCTTCTTAGCCAGCTCATTTAACTCTTGGATGAAAGTTTTTCAGACCTGCTGATGTAAGTGTTTAACTTTAGCAGCTGCTGTTTAAAATCTTCCTTATTTACAATTGGAATTGAAAGTGTTTCATCATGTGACCTTTTCCCCCCAAATACAGAACAGAAATACTTACAGAACACCTCTTGCCTTATTACTGACAATTCTACCATTTCCATCTAGGAAGGGACAAATACCATTTGTTTTTATACATATTTATAGCCGGCTTCACTACCTCCCTAAGCCAAGTTGATTTCTTGATTGTGGATAGGCATCAAGTAAAGAGTTCCTAGACAATTACCAATACAATTCAAAAATACTTCACTCTCTCCCATTTAAAAAAAAAAGCCAAATGCTTGACCCCACTTGCCTACCCCAATTACTGCCTCATCTCCCTTTCATCTCTAAGCCAACTCAACATGTCATCCACACTCATGGTCTGGAATCTCACTCTTCCAATTTCATTACAGATCTTTTGCAATCCAGCTTCCTTCCCTTGCCACAGTGACCTCTTCCAAGCCAAAACTCAGAACCAGTACTTCACCCACATCCTCGACCTGCCAGCAGCCTTCAACACGGTCAACCCTGCTCTGCCTGACATCTAGTCTTCCATTGGCTTCTGTCCTATCCTGGCTCTGCATCTCTAATCATTCCTTCAGTAAACTCTACTTATCCCCTCTCCAATTTTCAGGGGGAGGGAGGCACTAGAGGGCTCCATCCTTGATCCCCTTCTCTTTACCCATAGACAAGGTATAGATGGTGATCTCATACACATATTCAGTTACCGTCTCTATGCTGACTGCTCACAGATCCATCTCTCTACTCAGACCTATTGCCTGAGGAGACAAAATTGAGAACAGTAAGGTGTCAAATCCCAATTCAGTATTTTACCAGAATCATTCCCATCACACTATCCATTGTTGGAGGCAGAAGCAGATATCAGGACAAAGGGCAGGAGAATGCCCAATTCTCCCATTAATGGTAGCTAAGAAACAGAGTTCAGCCTCAATCCAACACGTTTCAAGTCACATCTACCTCTATCCACAAGAGAGGATTGAAAGTGAGACAGATGAATGCATTGTCTTCCCAATGTTAAAAACCACAATCACATCTACCACCTGATGCCAAAAACCGAACAAACCTTCCCCATAATTCTGAAGAGCCAACAGACCTAACCACTCTCTTCCCAGGTGTCATTCCATTCCAGCGACACCCACTCCACATTAGACACATGGCTGCATTGTAGAAATTATCAATACAAAAAATACAAAAAAATATTTAGTAAATCAAATATGAAAATGAATATGATCACTACTCTTTCATATGTACCTGAAGCTGCTAAATAAATCAGTACTAAGTGCTGCTGAAACCAGGAAACCTTGCAGAATTGAGGTCCAGCTTGCCATAGAGTATATGGGGCCTTGTTTTTCATTCTAAGGATGTGAAACATATGTAGAACATTTCAAAGAAAAAAGCTCTTAAGGATTTTACATGCATTATTCTACAAATTTAGGCCCACTCTCATTCTCTCTTTTGCAGATGTATAGCTACCGCTTAAAACAATATGAAATTTTCAAAATGATTTTTATCTTAGTAAATCACTGGGTTTTGTGTCATTCATGCATTGTATACAAAGCTTACATGTTTATAATACAGTACGAAAGGGACACATACACCAGAAGTGCACATTAACAAAGCCATGATATTTGCTATGCACTCTTATACATGTATGTATATATAATACTAAGAGCATATCACAAGCATCTAAAAATTAGTAGACTATTAATGCGCCCACTGAAATTTCATGTACAGAGAAACCTCTAATGACAAAAGCACTTTTCAGTCTGTCCTCTTTTCTGTGTAAAGCTCACATTAGGTTAACAACTTAAATTTAAAAAAAAACCAAGGAAATGCAGAATTTAGGGTTAAATTTGAATCTGAACTCACTCAATTTCATCTAGGTATTGCACGTTTCAGAAACAACAAGCTGCATCCCCCTGACATGATATTATATTCTGTAGTTATGCCCGTCAGTGCAGTACCTAAGAACAGCCATACTGCATCAGAGCAATGGTCCATCTAACCTAGTATCCTGCCTTCTGACAATGGCTGGTGCCAGATGCTTCAGAGGGAATAAACAGAGCAGGACAATTATCAAGTGTTCCATCAACTACTGTTGTCAAATTCCAACTTCTGGCAGTCAGAAGTTTAGGGACACCTAGAGACTGGAGTTGCATATCTGATATAAGAGATAATATATTCAGAAGACCAACGTCTCTCTGAACTTCCTTGATTTATTGTATTCACATCAGGGTGGATACAAATTCATATTTTTTTAAATCAGATTTTATACTAATTTAAATAAAAATCCAATTTAAAATATTAATTTTAAAAATAAACCTGTTCAACTAAAGTTGAAGTTATGATAACCCACATTAAAGGCTAAACAGTGTAATTTATTAAAATAATTTAAATAAAAAGATATGGTGCATCTATGAGCCCTCAAATTGTAAAGAGTTAAAGGATGCTGCTTTTTTACTATATTCAGAATCCAGAGGAAACATTTTTAGCTTCTGAGGTCAAACTCAAGCCTTACAAGTGTCATAGTATTATGAACTGCATTAAGTATCCATATTATTTTCACTCTTTACAATGGTACGAATACAGATATTCACAATTTTTCCAAATGTAAATATCATCAGTTTCTGTTGCACAGAAATGCTTTTGCCTTAACTACTTTTTGGCTTAGTTTAGCTAACAGGTGCAGAGAGAATATTTTCTTCATTTGGATTAATTCATTCAAAGTTGAGACACCAACTGGGAATTGAAAAAGCAGGAAATCTTCCACTCTAGGAATAAGACAAGTGAGAGAATGAGATCTACTTCTAAAATCTTGAAGAACGTGGGGCCAGATTTTCAAAGGTAATTATTTGGTGCCAGAAGATGCACACAGGTGTATACTGGGATTTTCAAAAGCACCTAAGCAGGTTAGGTGCCTAACTCCCATTGAAATCAATGGGAGTTGAAATCAGGAGCCTAACTCTTATCAATTTCAACTCCCATTGATTTCACTGTGAGTTAGACACCTAACCTGCTTATGTGCTTTTGAAAATCGCAACACGCATCTAAATATCTTTGAAAAACTGGCCCAAGGTGTCCAAAAACTGTCATTTGACTATTTACAGTCAATACTTCCTTTTGTTAAAATAAATCAGTTTTAAATACAAAATATGTTTTGATTTGTTTTTCTTAAGTGTCCAGTACATTTAAGGCACTTAACTAACAAAAACAATTTTAAAATGCTGGTTTTGTACATTAACTGATTTCCAGTTTCCATCCAAATTCAGCTAGACAAATCTAGAGTAAAAAATCTTCATCTAGTAAATAAGAAATGCACCATTCACCATTTTGTAACAAAGTATAAAAATTAAGAATCTGAATAAATGCATGTTCAACTATACAATTGTTTAAATATATGAGTAAGTGTAATGTATCCTCCTGGTTAGCAAAAAGATGTACTCAGTTTAGTGTTAAGGCCATATTTGGTCGCAAATCAACATGTTTTAATGATTATACCAACCACTGTAATGACCCTTTCTTGAAGGCAGTGACTAAAAAGTACAAATGCAAATCAAGTTTAACATCATTTAAACCAAGGTTTCCTGCTTGCTGATTAAAACTGGTGAGTTACATGACACTGATTTTAAAATCAATCCACCCTGGGTTACATCAACCTTAATGTTACTTTAGTTATAGATTTGAGACTTATGACTCAAAATAGCTATGCCTTGGAGTTATTTTCCAGTTATTTAACCAGTATACTAAAGATGCTTTTTTTAAGTTGAACTTTTCAAATAATACTGAATTCCTACAGAGGAAAAGAAGGTGACAGATCCATGTTCCTTTTAAATTAAGAGTATCTATATTGAGAGTTGTACTGATTTCACATTAAATTGGCTTAAAAAGGCATTTAAAATAAAATAAAGTAAAACCATTAGGGACACACTTGTTTAATGTAATCTAAGACAATAAAAATAAAGACAGGGTTTTGCACCAGTTTATCTTTTTTTTTTTAAATCACACCTTTAGTTCAACTCTAATAGAGACATGGCTTAGGAGTCTAGTGGTCGTTTCTTTAGTTCTAGCTATTATGAAAGAGTATCGGTAAACAAAAATGAAAACAAAAAAGTTTATGCACCTAGGAAGAAGCTGCCAGTTATGTTTGTATGTTTTAAATACATACACTCCTCAGACCAACTTTGCTGCAAAATGCTCTACGCCTCTCGTTGAGATGGTTTTATTTTATCACCAAAGCAGGGGAGTTGTGTCGGCAGGGGAGCACTATAGTGTGTACACCATCACCGTTTTGTAATCAAAAGCTGACTCTGTCGACAAAACTCTGTAGTGCAGACCAGCCCTTAGACAAGGCCTGAGGGTTTTCACAAGTGTACCTACCCCTGTACAAAAAACTCTAATATAGACATCCCCACAGAAGTTCCGCCTCAGCCGCAAGTACAAGCTGTTAGAACGAAGCAGCATGAGAGAGAGCAATACAGGAGTAGCACTGGTTATGACAAGGCAAATATTGTATTGCCTACAAGCAAAAAAAGTGAGGAAGCCAGAGCTATGGTCAGCTGACAAACAGTCTCAACAACAGTTTGATAACTGTAACTTTACAGTTGAATAAAACTGTAGCAGAGTATCCCAGTCAGTCAGTCAATACTTAAAATATTTACTGAGTTTTTAAATCGTGATTTATCTTTTAACCTAGCACACTTGAACATCTGACTTAGAGGAAAAAGTATCAGTAATTTTCTCAATCTTCCAATGCTGACATCAAGAAATTTATCTTTACAAAAATTTTAAAACCAAAAAAACCAAAACTCAGAATTTAAAAATCCACTCTTCCATGAATGGGAAGTTCTCACTGGAGTGCGAAACCCTCTACTATGTATAAATTTCCAGCTCTTATAGATGCAAAGGAATTCTCAACATGAAACAATGCAGCATCTCTCGGTCTGCAGATAGTTAGATCTGGTGCTCTGTAGTTCACAACTTTAGTGAACAGCAGCAAAAATAAATTAACGGGACTGGTTATTCTAATTGCTGGTATTTCACAACCCTCTGGGCAGCTGTGAAACTGTTAAAAATTGTGTCACAGGTTTTACAGGCCAAAAACAACCAGTCTAATCATCTAGTCACATGCTGATGCCACAGAATTTCACTCACTGATTCCTGCATCAAGCCCAGTAATTTTGGTAGAACTAGAGCAATCTTTTATTTAAAAAGACATCCAGTCTTGAGTCAAAGACTTCAAGTGATGGAGAATCTACCACATTCTTTGGTAAACCTTGCTCCGATAGTTAATGATCCACACTATGAAAAAATTATGAATTATTTCCTGTCTGAATTTATTTCACTTCAAATTATCTGTAATTTAATTATACTGTTCCTTCGTAAAGCTATGACAAAGGCAGGCACTGGAATCATTCACAGAAGAGAAAGGTAAATTACAGAGGCTTCTTCCTCCACTTTTCAGTTGTTGCAACCATAGCTATGTCTACCTTAGGATAAAAGGTGCGTTAATGAAACATTAAAATTAACTTTTTTTTCCTAACACGTTTCATTAACACACCTTTTATCCTAAGGTAGACATGGCATAGGAGCTTGGAAGAAGGGAGTACTGTAGTGCAGACCCTCCCTCATCACATAAGGTTCTGGTGAGGGTGTCCAGCAGCTAGAGACAGAAGGAGCTTAAAATGTACAGTACCCACTAGTCAGCGGCTGACACAGAAGACTGAGCTCTCAAATGGGGTACAGGGAGAGAACTCTGGTATAAATTCCAGCAGCTGAGGAGAACATGGGCCATGCTTCTCACCTGACAATTATACTTGTACATCTTTATTCTGCAAAGACTTATATTCCCATCATGGAAGTTGTGTTTATTACTAAGTTCAGATAACACTGCCTGTAGCCAGCTAATTTATCTGGGTGAAGCCAGCGTTTTACTTTAATTTTGTTTCTCAGCTTAGGTTTCTCACATAATCCGGAACATCGGATGTATTCCTTTATGAATTTAACAGACTATCCAAAAATATTTTTATTATAAAACCTGGATTTGCTTGATTTTTTGTTAATTTTCTCATTTCTTTTAGAAGTCAAAGTGACACCAACTAAAAAAATCAGTCACTGAATATTTACAGGCTATTGCTCCTTACTTCAGATAAGATTACTTTAACAATCTTAAAGGTGGGGAGGGAAGAGACTCATTTTTTCAGTTTGTTTACTTGGCACATTTGATAACAGTGTATAGTCAGTCAATTTAGGTCCTGATTCTGCAAAGGCAGTATACCTTATGCCCATGCTAAGTCCAAGTGAAGTTGGGGGGGGATTCTGCCTGGCCGTAAGGGCCCACCTATGTGGATTCCAAAATCAGGTGTAGAAGCTGAAATTTCAACAACTAAAAAGGTTTTCTCTGAAGGTGAAGAATTAAAAAGAAAGTATATTTAACTCAGTCTACACATTCTTAGCTATAAAGTGACGTCAATGTAATACAGCAATTTTACTGCGGTCAAGGGACAAAACTGATTAAAAAAATAGAAGACAGCAGAACCAGGTTTCTACTGCTATGATGTACAAAGAGCATTCTGAAGTTCCACTTTCCTTCTTCTTCAGCACAAGTGTAAAAGCAAAGGTGGTGCACTTATGCAATCCACTGACTGCCAGGAGAATGAACATTTCAGCAAATAGAAAACTGTCTCCTACAGTTGTTAAAAAAAAAAAAAAAAAAAAAAAAAGAGTAGCTGTCTTAATTTTCAGAAGACTATTAAGTAGTCCATTAAGTAGTCTTGCTACAGAAGAAATTCCATTAAACAAAACAGACAGGTTTAGGTTATAAAAATGATTCTCTCTCAGTTTATAAGCAGAAATCATAACTGGTCTAATACCACAAGAAAAATGTATTTAAATATAAATATTTACAAATACTTCTCTCTAACCTGTTCTTAAAATTAAGCTGAGATGGACGGCTGAGGTTTATCAAACTGAGGTTAACAAATCATATCCCTTCTCCCTCTATCATTTAATAAGCAGAATCACAACACTACAAATACATCAGAGTAGCTACAAAAGGCTATTCTAAATACAACTAAGAAAACACAAGCTAAGGCCAGGTCTACACTGCGAAGGTAGGTCAATGGAACACATCTTCTCAATGGCTGGTCAGTTCCGTCAACTTAAAATGCAGGAAAATTTGACTTAATAAAACCACCTCCGCAAGCGGTGTAGTGCTGAAATCGAATTGTATGGGTCGAATGAGCTGCAGTGTAGGCGCAGCACAGCGTAAATTGATGCAATTGGCCTCCATGAATTAACCCACAATACTCTGCTGTGACTGCTCTGCACGTTCACACTCTGCTGCACTGGAGCCATATACACAGGAAACAGCCCCTCCCCTCAAGCCCTGGGAAATTTTGAATTCCCATTTCCGGTTTGGTCAACATGGAGAGAGCTTGCCAGCAGAACTGATCATGGCAACTGCACACCCCAAATGTGCTCCAGCCTGGAGTCAACCAGAGGTCTTGGATCTCAATAGTCTGTGGGGTGAAGTCTGTTCTGGCTCAGTTAGGAACCAGCAAAAGAAAAGTAGATATTTACGAGAAGATATTGCATGGCATGCTGGAAAAAGGGCACAGGAGGGATGCGCAGCAGTGCCACATTAAAATCAAAGAGCTGAGGAAGGCATATTAGAAAACTCAGGAGGCGAACAGTCGTTCCGGCTCGTCACCAAAGATGAGCTGCTTTTATGAGGAGCTGCATGCGATTCTCGGCAGTGATCCCACAACTGTACCACCACACAGCATAGATACCTCAAGGGAATCCAAGATGAACGAGGATGACTGTCGATGAGGAGGAGGAGGTGAAAGAAAACAGGGGCCAGGCAACTAGGGAATCCATTCTCTCTGAAAGCCAGGAGCTATTTGTAACCCCAGAACAGCCCAGCTGGATGCAGGACAGCGTGACTATCTGAGATGCTGGGGAAGGCACATCTGGTAATTATGTACTGTAAATCTCATTTTTATGGTTATCTGCCCAATCTAGCTTCTTGTCATGGTGGAAAAAAAAAAGGAGTGGGGTGGTGTGGATGGGCTTCCTTGTTGTTAGTTCACCTGAGCAAGGTTCTCTCCACAGAAAAGAATATTTATGTGCATAGGGATGCTCCAAGAATCCTTCATGAACATCTCCAGGAAACTTTCATTTAGGTACTCTGTGATCCTTTGCAGAAGGTTTCTGGGGAAAGCAGCCTTATTTCTTCCACCGTGATAGGACACTTCCCCCCGTCATTCTCTCATTAACTGTGCAGACATCATCGCGGAACACAGCATAGCAGCATAAGGGCCTGGCCTGTACCCAGATGCATGCAGTAAATCCTCCCTTTCCGCCTCTGTTACCTTCAGGAGACTGATATCACTCATGGTCATCTAGGGAAGATGCTGCAAATTTGCAGTACCCGCTCCATACAATCATTTTTTTCCTCTGCCATGGGAGGTTTTTTGGGGTACATAAGCCACAAGTTACAAGACAGCATGGGGTTGCAATGGGTCTTAGGGGTACCGAGACAGGTCCCCACATGTTTTCGCCAGAGGAATTTCACCCCCATCTCCCCACACACCCCCTCTAGACCACCTCTTCAAAAACCGAATTTTCAGAGGGTGAGGGGGGCACAACAATACTGCTGGCTGGGGAACTATGGACTTACGCAGCATACAACATGAAATGGATGCACCAGCCCCTTACTTACCATGGCTGGAACACCACAACCCCTGCAATAGGTAGAGATTGGTATGTGGGTCTGCTGTTCCCCTGGGAATATAAAGGGGAGTTATTTTTACATTGTAACATTGCTTTTCATCCATAGTGCCAGCTAACAACAGATACCTTGTGCTTTGCTTGCCTTTCAGCGGACAGCATGGCATTCAGCTCAGCATCTACTACTTCCACTGACCGCCTGTCACAGATTAGAAGGCGAAAAAAACCAAACTCGGGATGACATACTCACCGAGATAATGAATGCCTCCATGGCTGCTGACACAGAGCTAAGAGCCTGGAGGATTTCATTACTGGAGAAAATTAACATGGAGATGGAGAACAGGAAAGTGGTCCAAGACCGTGAGCATGCAATGCAGGATGAGATGCTGCGCATGAGGGATCAGTCGGACATGTTGAGGAGTTTGGTCGAGCTTCAAGAAGAGCAGCAGCAACACAGACTCCCTCTGCAGCCCCTGCAAAACTCTCAACTCACGCACTCTCTCCTAGTCCCCAACCCCAAATGATCTAGGAGGAGATTGAGCAGGGTACAGTATGTGCTCCACTCCACACTGGGTGAGGGGAGCAGAAAGAGGCACCAGCCTCTTTAAAAAATGGTAATGTGTTGTTTGTTCTTTGCACAGTGAAACTTTGCTCTGTGTCCCCTCAAAGCCCCATTTCAATGCAAGCAACGTGTTGAAATAACTTTCTCTCCTTCCGCTGTTAACAATCAACAATAAAAATGTACTGCTTTAAAGATCATTACTTTTTTATTGAGACCATGGGGATTACCACTGAGGGAAGCAGGGGAGGGGCTAACACAATGCTGTGGAATGGGAAGGGAAGACAGAACACAGATTTTTCAGAAACATTAGGTCTCCCTGCAAAAACAACTTTTCAAGGCTTCCCTGAGGCGCAGCACTCCGCTCTCACCATTGCTTTGGTGTCTGGCTGCTCAAAATTGACAGCGAGCCTATCTGCCTCCATGCCCCATCCCAACGCAACAGGAACTTCTCCCCCTTTGTCTCACAGACATTATGGAGCACACAGAATGCAGAGAACTGCTGGGATTTATTTTTTCCACTGAGGTCTAGCCTAGTGAGTAAACTGCGCCAGCGCGCCTTTAAACATTTAAATGCACATTCCACGACCATTCTGCACTTGCTGAGCCTACCATTGAACATATCCTTCTTGCTGTCCAGGTGCATGGTGTACGGCTTCATCAGCCAGGAGAGCAATGGATACGCAGAGCTTCCAAGGATCACTACTGGCATTTCAAAATCGCCAATATTTATTTTTTGGATAGGGAAGAAAGTCCCTGCTTGAATCTTTTTGAACAGACCCAAGTTCCTAAAGATGCATGCGTCATGCACCTTTCCGGACCATACCACATTGATGTCACTGAGGCGTCCCCACCTTGTGATCCACAAGGGCCTGCAACACCATTAAGAAGCATCCTTTTCGGTTTATGTACTCTGTGGCTAGATGGTCTGGTGCTAAGACGGGTACGCATGCCATCTATCCCCCCCGCCAGTTTGGGAACCCCATTGCGGAAAACCCATCCACTATGTTCTGCACGTTTCCCAAAGTCACTACCCTTCTTAGCAGAAGTCTGTTAATGGCCCGGCAAACTTTTATTACAGCAGCTCCCACGGTGGATTTACCGACTCCAAATTGATTCCCAGCTGACTAGCAGCAGTCTGGCGTTGCTAGCTTCTACAGAGCGATCGCCACCTGCTTCTCTACTGTCAGAGCAGGTCTCAAACGAGTGTTCATGCATATCAGGGCTGGGGACAGCTCTGCGCAAAGTTCAATGAAACTGGCCTTTCGCATACAGAAGTTTTGCAGCCACTACTCATCATCCCACACCTTCATAATGACGCGATCCCACCAATCAGTGCTTTTTCCCGGGATCAGAAGCAGAATTCCACCAACTGCAGATGGTGCATGACAGCAAGCGGCAAACAGGAATTGTTTCATTCTATGGCTTGTAGCAGGGCATCTTGAGTAACATCACAATTTTCAGCACTGCAGCTCCTGTCTCGTCCTTCAAAGTACTGCAGGATAAGACGTGAGGTGTTTGTGACACTCACAATGATAGTGTAGAGCTGAGCAGGCTCCATGCCTCTCTGGCAGTGGCGTGCGCGCGGCAGAGACTGAAGAGTTTCGAAAAATGGCACGAAAAAACGTTAGTCTGTTTGGGACAAGAAGAGAACAAGAAGGGAACCGTGACCCCCTTTGGATAAAAATTACTACATGACGCCAGTTTGGGGGAGCAAAGCTGAAGCCTGAGCCCCATCATCCCAGGCAGGGGGTGAGGAGGGGCTGAAACTGAAATCTGAGGACTTCATCCCTGGGCAGGGGGGCTGTAACCTGAGCCCCACCACCCAGAGCTGAAGCCCTCAGGCTTTGGCTTCAGCCCCAGGTCCCAGCAAGTCTAACGCCAGCCATAGCAACCCCATAATGGGGTCATGACCCACTTTGGGGTTCCAACCCCCTGCTTAGAGGTATTAAGGTACTGCAGGATCTGCATGAGAAAATTTGCAATTAAAAATTCTCCAGATGTGAAAAATTCACACACAGGGACAAGGGATGATCCTATTAACTCAATTACTTTTACAGTAGTGGAGAAAGGAGGAACACTACAACTATACAAAATCATCATCCGAAAGGCATACTACCTTGTTTTTCTCGTTCACTAAAAAAGTTTCAGATAGCAATGCATTTGAGCTGACAATTTGCGTGCCGGCTTGTACACAATGTAGCTGTGTTGGACCCGGGTTGTGTCTCTCACTAACAAATGAAGTTGGTCCAATAAAAGATATTACCTCACCCACCTTGTCTCTCTACCTTGTGCACCAAGCAGTATCACTATATTTGATCTGAACAGGACAAGCTATAAAATCTGCAAAGTGGTTCATAAAAGCAACATCGACAGAGCCTTACTATAAACTCTATACTCCATCCTGTTAGTGCGAGATGCTACAATATATCCTTGCTTCCTCTCTTCTTGCAAACAAAGGCCAACAACTGCCATGCAAGAGACCAGAGTTTAGGTCCTAAGAACCAAAGCAGACAGCAATCAACTCTCTTGTCCTATGCTACTGTGAACCTCTGATCAGTTGCAAAGAGTGGCACTGAATAGTTCTGAGCCACATTAAGCTGATTTGGCCTGAAAAGTCATTACAGTTCTGAGCAGGAGCAGTTACAAAAAAATTTTTCCCCTTGTATGCTGGAGAGAGGGATCAAAAGGTAGAATTTTATTTTAGGGACTTCCAAAAGGATAAAGAATTATAACTCTGCTAGCCAATACTAAGTCTTCCAATTAAAATACTACAGAAAAGAAGTGCAAGAGGGGGAAAGCAGTAATTATTGCACAACCCCAAATGCCTCTCTAGGTGTTAAGCTTCAGCAGTTTGACCCACTAATGAACCCTGGTACAAGTGTCCCCAGAAGGTTGACCTAGCCTTTCATCACAAGACAGGCTGCCCCCTCACTGACTAGAAAAGAGAGAAATATAAGAAAAAGGTATGAAGTGTCCCAATTCAGAAATGTAAACTTGTGTTATTAGAGGTCTTCTGAAATGGAAGTCAGCAGCGAATTTCTATGGCTGCTCCCCTGCACAATGACCCCTCTCCCCGTCGCTAGGGAGCGATGGGGGCAGGAAGCAGGGCAGGAGTGTGGAGCTTCCTGCAGCCAGAGGAGGTTCCTGGAAGTGAATCTGACCTGGCCCCTGGAGCAGCCCCTGCAGAAGAGGAGGAAATCCCATCCCTCCCCATCCCGCCAGGATTAGCAGCTAGAGCCCAGTGCATGGTAGAAGCCCGGTTGGGTGGTGGTGGAGGCAAACCCTGCCCTTTCCTGGCAGATTGCACAGGGGAGACCAGAGTTCATAGTCCATGACACGTTTTTCACAGCTGTAAATTTGGTAGGGTCCTAGCTATAACTTCAACCATTTTACACCATCAGTCATAACCCTCCTAGAAAGTTATATGTAAGCATATGGATCAGCTTCCAAATAAATTAATAAGACTATGTATTCAGCACAAACACAGACCTTCTAATAAGATGCTGAGCTGATTAATTCTTAAATAGGGGGGCCTTACAGTATTTGGAAACCTCTCTTACTAATGGTCTCCAGTGAAAAACTGAATATTTTTACTTTTAAAGTAAAAAATAATTGATCTGAGCACAAGCTGGACTGAGCATCAGAAAAAGTTTAGATATTTACCTATCAAAGCCTGGAAAAGGTTGCTCTGGAAGATATTAATGACACGCTCTATGGAGTTTCTCAGCTGCCTGTCCTCACTTTGGCTCAATTTGGAGCAGTATTCCTCCAGAAGGCGAAGAGCTCGCTGGGTATCTGCAAAGAAAACAAAACAAAAATATATAACTGACCACCACTATAAGAGGGGGGAGATCAGAACTGCACATACTTTAGTTAATACAGTGGCTCTCCAGATTTATATCACATTCTCACTAACTCAACTTAAATAACTCTGCAGTTTTTCAGAAGTTCTTTATTCCCAGGTTATCAACTGCATGTGTTTTTTCAAAAAGGCAGAAGATTACCAAAGAAGTTACATGATAAAACTTAGCAGTGGAGCTGCCTACTCCTTAACCGGCTCATCTGACCAGAGCATTACAGCACCACGCTGCACGGCTTCAAACTTCAGAGGCACAAAAGCGATGTGCAGCTCGCTGCGCGGCTGACACCCACTTGCCCAGGGCGAACCCGGCTCAGACTCCGCGCTGCCCGAAGCACAGCTCTCAGAGGTGGTGAAACCGCTCGTACACTAGCGCAGCACGGGCGTGAGGGGAAGAGAACAGCTGCCGAGCCGCAGAAGGCGAGTCAGCAACTGTCCCGCTCGGTCACCCCGGCGCCGCCCGGCGCCGCACCGCACCGCACCGCACCGCGCGGGGAAGTTTGCGGAGGCAGCTGCTCCAGCCACACGCCCGGGGCCACGGAGGTCTCACCTTGCTTCCGGACAGGCATGGCGCCTCCCAGCAGCCGGGGCCACGCACCCCAAGTCGAAGGGACCCGGCCGGACTCCGGCGCTCGGCTCGGGCAGGGCACAGCCGGTCGCCGCCTCCCCCAACTTCACTCGGGGCGAGGAACGGCGGCACCAGAGTCGGGGGCAGGGGCGGGGGCGGCCCGCGCGGCCCGCGCTCTGACCGCGGGCGCCTTTCCTCACACTCGCGGGCAGGACGAAACCCGGGGTCCGGCAGCGGGACCGGGACGGGGAGGGGAGGGGCAGCCCCCTCGGAGCCGTCGGGGCTGCGGCGGCTGCCGGCTCGGAGCCCCCGAGGGGAGATGGGGCCCGGGGCGCCCGAGGCTCCCTCAGGGCCACGCAGGGGGGCTGCTCGCGCGCTCCTGCTCCGCTGGAAATTCCAAACTTTCCAGCCAAAATGGCGGCCTGGAGGCTGTGGAGAGCAGCCCCACGTGACCGGGCCCGGCGGCCGCCCAATCAGGAGTCAGCACGGCCCGGGGCTGGTACCGAGGGGGGGCAAGGTGAGTGCTCCCCGCCCGGCTTAAAGGGGCCGCAGCCTCAGCGGAGCAGAGCAGAGCGGCCCGGGGCTGGGCTGCTGTCTGGGCGAGCCGGGTGGCTGCAGCCGAGCCCGAGCCCCAGCCCGAGCCCCGCATGCAGGCCTCAGGTGCGGTCCTTGCAGGGGGCATTACTGTCCCACACCCAGCCCCGGCTGCCGCCTGCCCCAGGTGAGCTGCAGGGGGGGGCGTGGACTGGCCGCCCCGCAGAGCAACCCCCGGCCGCGGGTGTTTGCGGGCCAGCACGTCTCTGTCCCTGCCCTGCCTCTGGGCCACGCTTACTCCTTGCACGCCACACGCACAAGGTGTGTGCTTGCGCCCCCCCCCCCCACACGTCGCCTTCGCTCTCTGCGCGCCGGGGCCGGGGCCCCTGCCTCGGGTAGACGGAGCCGGTGCCCTCGCTGGGGCAGCAGGCGTTGCTGGCAGCCTGCAGGGGCTGCTAGACCCAGAAGGGCCGGGGTGGGCCGCGCCGGACCCGGCCGACTCCCCTTCTGAAAGTTATTGCTGGGTGCCAGCTCTCGTCACAAGTGCTGTGGGCTGCAAGACGAATGACCCTCGTCCCACGCTCTTGCAAAACTATTCCTTGCATTACATTCTTCTGTACCAGGTGATTCATATACTGCTGCGGGCCACAACATAGCTAGGCATATTCACACCCACCCTTTGTATTGTAATACCAACTCAGTGGTGCACAAAGTGCTGGATGCTGCTGGTCCTCTCAGCACTCAACACACGCACACAATTAAAAGCCTCTTGTAAGGAATTTCTTAAAAGAGACACTTAGGAATGCAGACACTAAGGACCATAAACAGGTATTTGTGCTGTGGTATGAAAAATATCAACTCTCTCCCAGCAGCATGCAGTTTCTCATCCTCTTGCAACCTACAGTAGAGAAGCAGGAACCAGTAGATGAAATTAGCATGTGGCCAGCCATAAAACACTAGATTCATAGATTTTTAAGGCCAGATGGGACGATTACAATCCTCTAGAGTCTAACCTCCTGTATAATGCAAACCAGAGAATTCCATCCACTGATCCTTTAATCAAGACATAACTACTCAGTGAGCTACAATGTCTGTTTTAGAAACATATCCACTCAATGTAATGGCTTCCAGTGATGAAGAATCCATCACATCCCTAGGTAAGTTGTCCCAATGATTAATGACTCTCACTGTTAAAAATTGGAGTCTTTTTTTCTACTCTGAATTGGTCTACCTTCAACTCCCAGGCACTGGATTTTGTTATGATTTTGTCTGCTAATTTAAAGAGCCCTCTCTCCAAAATCTTCTCACTCTGTGCATACTTCTATACTATGATCAAATCACCTTTGAACCTTTGTAAAATAAATAAAGAGAAGGACTAAAGAAGTACAGTGTAAGTCAAACTTTCCAGACTTTAAATAATTCTTGTAGCTTTTTCTGAATTCTTTCTAGTTTTTCAACATATTTTCTAAGTATGGAGATCAGAACTGGACACAGTATTCTAGAAATGGTCTCACCCATGTTGTACACAGATGAAATATCACATGACAGAAAAACCATGACCATCACATGCAACACAAAATGAAGTTGACTTCCAACCTCCTGTGAAAAATTAAACTGTTCTGTAGCTCTTCACATTAAGAATCAATTGCACAAATACAACATGGGAAACAATTGCCTAGAAAAGAGTACTGCAGAAAAGACATAGTGGATCACAAACTAAACATGAATCAATAGTGTAACACTGTTGTAAAGAAAGCAAATGTCATTGTGGGATGTATTAGCAGGAGTGTTGCGTGCAAGACATGAAGTAATTCTTCCACACTACTAAGCACTGATAAGTCCTCAACTAGAACATTGTGTCCAGTTCTGCGCACCACACTTTGGGAAAGATCTGGACAAATTGGAGAAAGTCCAGAAAAGAGCAACAAAAATTATTAAAGGCTTATAATACATTACTAATGAGGAAAGACTAAAAAAATAGGTGTGTTTAGTCTGGAGAAGAGAAGACAAAGATGGGGGAGGGGCAACATGCTAACGGTCTTCAAGTATGTAAAAGGTAGTTATAAAAGAGGAGGATGATAAATTGTTCTCCTTAATCACTGAGGACAGGACAAGAAGTAATGAGCTTAAATTGCAGCAAGAGAGATTTAGATTAGACATTAGGAAAATCTTTTCAACTGTAAAGGCAGTTAAGCACTGAAACAAGTTACCTAGGGAGGTTGTGGAATCTCCGTCATTGGAGGTTTTTTAAAATGAGATTAGACAAACATCTGCCAGGGATGTTCAACCTTTCCAAACTACTGTACCCCTTTCAGGAGTCTGATGTGGCTTGCATACCCCCAAGTTTCACCTCACTTAAAAACAATTTGCTTACAAAACCAGACATAAAAATACAAGTGTCACAGCATATTATTACTGAAAAATTGCTTACTTCCCCATTTTTTACCATATAATTATAAATCAATTGGAATATAAATATTGTACTTACATTTCAGTGTATAGTATATAGAACAATATAAATAAGTCATTGTATGAAATTTTTGTTGGTACTGACTTCACTAGTCCTTTTTATGTAGCCTGTTGTAAAACTTAGGCAAATACCTAGTTGAGTTGATATACCCCGAAGAAGACCTCTGCGTACTCCTGGTTGAGAACCACTAGTCTAGATAATACTTAGTGCTGCCTCAGTGCAGAAGACTGGACTAGATGACATATCAAGGTCTTTTACAGACCTACATTTCTATGATTTGCAGAGGCATAACAAGACAGGACCTAGGATCAGTGACCTTATATCTATGAGTGTATGCATTTGCAGCCACCCAGATTAAGTAACAGCTTCTATGCACAGCCACCCACATAAATTATTCCTGTTTTTAGAAGAAGCAGAAAGCATGAGGGTACTTTGCAAAGAATTGAGCTCAGCCTGGATACATGAGCTCATTATAGGGCACATCAGATTAAAAACAACATATTTAAATATATACATTTCATTGTAAATGGTGACATTGTCATTGGTTACCACCATAGTGTCCCTCACAGTAGAGATATGACAGGACTCAATTACAGTAAATGTAAATGGCACTTTTTATTCAGAAGGGGAACACACAGATTCTGTAGCTCTCTGGCCATCTAGCTCTCAGACTGAAAAACACAACCTGCACTGCAGTTGCACCACACAGGATCTCCCTAAATCTTGGCCCAGAATAAGCAATTATAGAATGGATTACTGACTGCACTGCAATCATTTAACATTTGCCTATGGTTACTACCCAGCAGTACCTAAAATACTGCAGCAGGTCCCTATTCCAGAGTTTTTCAAATTATGGCCAGTGGAGCATTTGGTGGTGGTCTGTGGAGAGTTGGTTGGTCACATGGTGCCAGTAGTGCTGGAACCGGGGGTGCTGCCCCACACCCTGGCTTAAAGTAGGAACACCAAATACATGGTTTCTATCAACAGCACCCCCACTATAAAAATTGTTCCAGCACCCCTGCTTGGTGCTGGCTGCTCATTATCTGTGTCTTATAAATAGCATTAAAAGATGCTAAAAATACATTAAGTAGTTTCCTAATATTTACTACATAAGCACTTTTCAGTATTTTCCAAAGTAATGTTATATAATCAGAACTAGGAAGAGGTTGTGACAGATATGGCAATTTCCTTGAAAGAGTGTATTGTATTAAGTGTACGTATTGCTGTGGGCTGGGATTGTGTGTAACCTCTCTAGGGGGGGAAGTGTGACAGAACTACAATGGAGTCCATTGTTTTAAATGAATTATTTATGTATGATTGTGTTCTATTTGACAGGGGGAAGGCAACCACAACTCCTCCAGGAACTAAAAACAGCAGGTGGTGATTAAGGCAAATCAAGCAGGTTGTAACTGCTTCCTCATCACCCCACAGAGAGAGACCATGCTTTCTCGAGACTTTGGTCTGATTCTGTCCAAGGCAGGGGGCCCCAATCCTTGCAGAAGGATTACAAGGACTGACACCTACCAGAGCACAATGCTGGAGTTGGGGGGTGACTCTGGTAAGCTTTTTAGCATGTGTGTGGGGGTTCTTTTATAGTTTTTAATATGTTGCTTTGCAATACTTTCACCTTAAGAATAAATATACTTGCTTAAAAAGATGTGTATGGTAACTTATAACAGCAGACTATTTTGCTGTTCATAGCCTCTGGAGAGAAAGCAAAGTGCAGAGGCTGGCCTTTCAGGCACACTGGCTTACTATGGATATCACAGAGTTGGCAGGAAACAGTACAGCCCGGAGGGAGAGCAAGATGCGGGTCTCTGGTCAGGAAGGAGAGAGAAACGTGGGTCTCTGCTCAAGAGAAATGCTGGCTGAGGAGCTGAGAACCTACAGTGCGCGCTCTTGGTGGACCATGAGGGAGGAATACAGGTGCAGTTGCCCTGAATTGTGACAGAAATAATCTGCACAATTGTGAATGGGAAGACGGGTGGCCTGAGTGACAGTGAATGCTGGGAAGTGTCCATGAGAAAAATCTCTGTTTTATATGTTCTAAGATAAAGAAGCTTAAGAATCACTGCCCCCTTCTAAGCACAGGAAATTATAACTTCTCAGACACCATCAGTTCATAACTGTGAATGTTGACTTAACGGTGATCACTGTTGGATTATTGAAACTAAAAACTTTTCAAACATAATTCACTCTTCATTATGTTTGCCTTTTGTTAATTTTTGCAGTTCACTGAGCTTGTGCAAGGAAAATATGCTGGTCAGTTTCACTTCTATTTTTAGTCACTTTCACTTTCCTGTTCTCATGCAGGAGCACAATCATACAATTCTTGGGTTAGAAAAAATATGGGGAAATTCAGGAAGGATGTTGATACATTTGAGAAGGTTCAAAGAAAAACCATGAGAGTAATTAAAGGATTAGGAAACATGCCTTATAATGAAAGACTCAAGGATCTCAAACAGTTTAGGTTAACCAAAAAGGTAAAAGGGGTGACTTGTATATAATCTCTCTGGGAGGAGATGTGACAGTTACTGAACTCCATGCAGTATCGTTGGGATCTGCTAAATACCTACATGTGAAGAAAAATGTAATAATACAGGGCTCCTCAATCTAGCAGACCAAGGTATAACATGATCCAATAGCTAGAAGTTGAAGCTAGACAAATTCAGGCTGGAAATAAGGTGTACATTTTTAACAGTGAGGGTAATTAACCATTGGAACATTTTACCAAAGATCATGTTGGATTTTCCATCACTGGGAGTTTTTAAAATCAAGATTGGATGTTTTTGGGAAAAATCTGCTCTAGGAATTATTTTGGGGCGGTTCTCTGACCTGTGTTCTACAGGAAGTCAGATTAGCTTATCACATTGGTCCCTTCTGACCTTGAAATCTATGAATCTACGATATGGGAGGAACATGCATGCAGGAAGGGGAAGAGTAGATGCTGCTGAGTAGTGCTGTGTAAAAAAAAAAAAAAAAAAAGAGAGAGAGAGAGAGAGAGCCAGCATGATTGATCAACAATCCAGGAAGCCATTATTCAAAGTTTATTGCACCTGAGAGAGTATGGTTACGTTCCCAGCATTTCTGTTTCAGCTGAAGGAATAAACTGGTAGAGTAAAATGATTCCAGGATTCCTAGCAGTAACTGGCACATGAAGAGAAAATCTATATGAAAAGAAGAGTGAAATGTTCCTAGCATGTTTGCGGTTAAATTCTGTGCTGTGTCTTAAAGGTGCAGTGCAGAATTCAATCCAGGGGAGACAGAAGAAGATAGCGTTAAGTAAGCTACCTTTGCACCCTCCCAGTTCTGGGTTGTTCCAGGGTCTGGAGAGGCTGTAATTAGACACCAGCTCCCAGGGCTGTATGCAGTGCACACCCTCTCATTCCAGGCCCAGACACTATGCCAGGGCTTGCATCCTAGTAGCCCTTCTCTGCCACTGTTCCAATTTGAATTCATCCTTCTTAAACATGGGAGACCAGAACTACACACCGTGTTCCAGATGAGACCTCACCAGCGTCTTGTATAACAGTACTAACACCTCCCTATCTCTACTGGAAATACTTTGCCTGATGCATCCTAGGACTGCATTAGTTATTTTATGGCCATATCACATTGGCTGCTCATAGTCATTCTGTGAGCAGCCAAGATGCCCAGCTCCTTCTCCTCTGTCACTTCCAACTGATGCATCCCCAGTTTATAGCAAAGAAATTTATTAGTCCCTAAATGCATTACCTTCCACCATTAAATTTCATCTTATTTCTCCAGTTTACAAGGTCATCCAGATCTTGTACGATATCCCAGTCTTTGTCTGTATTAGCAATACCTCCCAACTTTGTGTCATCTGCAGAGTTTATTAGCACACTCCCACTTTTGTGCCAAGGTCAGTAATAAAAAGGTTAAATAAGATTGGTCCCAAGACCGATCCCTGAGGAACTCTACTAGTAACCTCCTTCCAGCCTGACAGCTCACCTTTAAGTGTGACCTGTTGTAATCTCCCCTTTAACCAGTTTTTTGTCCACCTTTCAATTTTCATATTAACACCCATCTTAATTAATTCATATTAATGCTTTTCTGAGAGAGATGGACCAGGTCTCAATCTCTCTCCGAAAAGCATAATGATTTGAAGACTTCAGGAGATGGAGAATCTGCCACTTCACTTGGGAGTTTGCTCCAGAGGTTAATCAACCTCACTATCAGGGATTTTCTCCGGGGCTCAAATAATTTTTGTAGCTCTTTTTTCCACCTTCTCCAATTTTTCCAACCTCCATTTTCAAATGGAGACACCAGAACTGGATGTAGTATTCCAGTGTTAGTGTCACCAATGCCATATACACAGATAAAATAACCTCCTTATCCCTAGTCACTACTCCCCTATTTATATATTAGCCCTTTTTGCCACAGCATTGCACTGGGAGCTTACGTTCAGTTCTTTTGTCCGCTATGACCCCTAAATCTTTGTTAGAGTCACTGCTTTCCAAGATACAGTTCCCCCATTCTATGGGGTTGGTCTACATTCTTTGCATCCAGATATATGACCTTATATTTAGCTGTATTAAAACACATTGTTTGGGTGGGATCAGGTTTCCAAGCAATCTAGATTGGCCTGTAGGACTGCCCTTCTTCATCATTATTTACCACTCTCCCAATCTATGGATCATCTTCAAATTTTATCAGCACTGATTTTATATTTACTTGATGATATTTGGCTTGTAATTAATTTTCAAAGTATTTATTTGATTATATATCATGTGTGTTATAGTATACAGGGCTTTCTGTTAACAATGAAATTCAGTTGCTTGCTGGTAACACCCAATTGCTTTCTGCAAGTCTGTCAAATATCAGACAAGTCTATGAAGCAAGATATATCCATTCATCTAACTGCCAATAATTACCACCAATATGATAAGCATCAAACCATATAATCTTCCTCCACATTTTCTATTATTAGGACTGCATTATATAATAGCAGTTTAACAATCTCTTACTTGACTTCCTGATATAAAGATAAACAGCATTATATAACCTGCCTATTTGAAGTTTCCAAGTCAAATTAAGCAGGTATGTTGGTATTCTGTACAGTCTATCTGTGTGAAAAATTAACCTGGAAGGCAACATGTAGGAGCCAAGAGTGAATTAATTAAGCTATGATGATTTTGTCCTATGAGAAGCACAGCAGACACTTTGGTCCTTGCCTGGTGTGTGTATCTGTCTAATAGCTGCAGCTCACTTCTACAACCAGGCGCAATCCACTTAAAGTGATAGCTATTAAAATTTAACTTCAAACCACACACAAGATAAAGCAAAAAACCCTAACCCAAATATATAACGCAATAAAAAGCTATAAACAAATACGGGCTAGACAGTGGATTGTAGCCAGTCTTGGTGCTGAGGTGCACCTCCCCAAAGAGAGCACTGGAGACATTCAGACACGGGGAAGCAGAAAGCCTCCTGGAGCTTCTTGGTTCAGGAGGGGAGGGCAGTACACTCTGTGACACTGCTTTAAGGGTACAGCCAGTCATGGGTCTGCTAACAGCACACTGCCTTCCAGGCAAATTGCTCCCTGGAGAGAATGTCTCAGTAACAGCCCCTGCACTCCCCTACCACAGGGCCTGCAATTCTGGCCAGTCTTAAACAGGCTGTGAAAGACGTCGAGTTCCATACTCCTTCCCCTATTGCCCAGTCACATAAGCATATTTCTGGGTGATGAGACACATGCAAGAGTGGCTCAGTGAGCAACTGGGAGGGGAGATTGGTGTATTTCCCTGCTTTTGGTGGTGATCATCCCCTTTCAGAATGACTAAATCATACTTACCAGGGGCTACATTTTTCCTGGTGGCTCAGCAAAACTCTCCCAGAAAGCAAATGTTTACATCAAGCATTTTAAGAAAGTTTCGGGGTAAAACACTCAGCTGCCTGGATTCCCTCAGCACCCAGACTCCTAATAACAAGCACCTCCTCCCTCCAGTGTAAGAAAGTATTTTTGTTCAGACAGGAACATTAATAGACTTCATCCTCCTCCCTTCAAACTCATGTCTTTTGGGTACATAGGTCTTACCATAAGCTAAGGAGGAACATATGTATGGGAGCACCTAGTTGTTGGCAGCAGCGTACTTGTAAGGCATTCATAAAAAGGGAACTCATCTGCAACATTTTGCTCATCACCAGTTGCAGGTTACATGGTGATGTTACTAGTTACAGGTAGGACAAGGTCTGTTCTCATCAGTATCTGAGAAAAATATTGAACCTAAAAAAATTACTTTATAACACTCTCCCCCAAAAAACTACAGGTCACAGTGCCCACAGCAGAAACATACATTAACTAACTTGACATCCTGCATAACACAGGCCATAGAATTTCATCTGTAATTCCTGCATCTAGCCCAAACACTTCTGGTTGAACTATAGCATATCTTACACACCAGTGTAAAGGGGTTGGACTAGATGACCTCCTGAGGTCCCTTCCAACCCTAATATTCTATGATTCTAGTGAAACTCAAAGGGAGCCAGATTCTGAGCGCTTTCTCTAGGAAGGTAATAGTTCAGGGGGCACAGCCTGTGGGAGGCAGAAGTGACTAAGCCACCTTTGTGCCTCCCCAAATTCTAGGTCTTACTTGAGGATTGCATGGTTCCTAGCATAAATCGGAGGAGCCTCTGGTTCCACTACCACCTATATGCTTTCCTGTAGACCAGAATAGTTGAAGCACTCTAGCTAAACCCCAGGACTGCTGCTAGCATGCCCCTACAATAAAGATTGCAAGGGGGAGTGAATCAGGGCCTCCTACACAGACCCTACCCCACCCAGGGAATCCCCTCAACACTGGGAGGATTCCTATCTAAGCAAGTCTGGACAACTTTCCAGCCCCTTTATGGCACAGGTTTGTCGGCAAAAATGCGCATGTAAATCTTTGCCTTTGCACACAAATCTAACAACTGAATGGCACAGGCAGTAACCCAAATTAAAGGTGAAATAGCCACAAGGGACCCAACTTGGAAATGTTTAGTCTAAATGATGTGCTCAAGATCAGAAAAGGAGTCAGTGGCATAGCTGAGATTAGAAACCTGAAATTGCTAATGATCAGTCTACTAGCCCATGCTACTTCCTTTAAGTGGGCTGCCATTTCATAAGCAGTGATAAGGTTACAGTAACACAAAATCTCTCTTTTCTATAGTGTCATTTCAATACGCAAGTAAATCATCTCACTCAGTGTGGGAAAAAGCATTTGCTGTATTCTTGATTGTTCTGTAGGAATGCAAAAGCTACTTTACATAGGTGGGTTTTAATAAGTTCTTCAAACTGATAGCTTCCTAGCTCTCTTCACTTGTGTATAACCATATTAAACAATAGATAAATGAAAATGTACAATTAATGTCATTAGTGCCTAGCTCATGGATACTGTCTTTCTAGTGAACACTTTTCATTAGCAGCTGCCAGCTGAGATGGACTTGAATCAAAACACCTGATCAGAATACACAGGAACTGTGGGGCAGTTTGGATCTCAGTCTGAGTTGTTTGAAATCTACAATCTTAGCTGTATTAATCAGTATTTATTGATCATGCAGTATGTTTCTGCTTCCTGTTTGGAAAAGTGTAACTTTTAGGCCTTGTCTACATGGGAAAATTGCACTGATGTGACAAATTGATTTTTAAATGTATTTAAATTAAACCAGTGCAAACCCCTGAGTGGACTCATATTTTGATTTAAAGAGTGGGCTTTTATTTATTTATCTTAAACCTGTTCCCAATCAACTAAAGCTAAACCACAATAAGCCACTTTAAAACTGAAATAAGAGTGTTCACACAGGGATTTGCTCTGACTCAAATCAGTTTAAATTCACAACTTATGTTTAAACTGTACAACTTTCTTGTGAAAATAAGCCCAGAGAGTCAGGTTTTCAAAGTAAGTCCTTGAAATTCTGAATTTAAAGCCTACGTTTCTTTGAATATTCTCCAGCCTGTATTTGAAGTGCTTTCTCTGGGACTGTTAGCAACAGTAAACTCATTCACTAGAATATTTGCAGAATAAATGCAAAAGGGGTGTGAATGCAGCAAAAATGAATTTGCTTAAAAAATCTGAACACATATCTAGAGAAAAATATTCCGTAGGGCTCACATTCCTGAACGGGGGACCTCACAATATGTCAGTAAATGTTTTTTCTTGACTGGGGTTTTTGTGGACCCACCACACTAGGTCTGAGAAAGAACCTTGTCTAAAAGCTGTATGCAATATTTCATCAGCTTTCTCTAGCATTGCTCCTCTGAATCCCCTTTTCTTTGTCTATTTTCCACTTTTGCTGAATGTATGGGAGACTCTGGGTACATCTATGCTGCAAAGTAAGCCCAAAATGTATCACAGACACACAGCCCCATTTCTGTGGACAAGACAGAGTTTTCATGAAGTGCCCTATGTGGGGGCTCTCCCTGATTGTTCAAACACTTTAACTTGCATTTGTGTGGTTTTCCTTCCCCCCAAGTCAAATATTAATGCAGCTGAAGTCAATAGGAGCTGCACATAGAATCATAGACTCATAGAAAACTACGGTTGAAAGGGCCCTGAGGAAGTCATCTAGTCCAACCCCTTGCTCAAGGCAGGACCAATCCCAAATAAATCATCTCAGCCAGGGCTTTGTCAAGCTGCACATTAAAAACCTCTAAGGATGGAGATTCCACCCCCTCCCTAGGTAACCCATTCCAGTGCTTCACCACCCTACTAGTGAAAAACTTTTTCCTAATAACCAACCTAGACCTCCCCCACTGCAACTTGAGACCATTGCTCCTTGTTCTGTCATCTACTACCATTGAGAACAGCCTAGCTCCATCCTCCCTGGAACCCCCTTTCAGGTAGTTAAAGGCTGCTGTCAAATCCCCGCTCATTCTTCTCTTCTGCAGACTAAACAAGCCTAGTTCCCTCAGCCTCTCCTCATAAGTCTTGTGTTCCAGCCCCCTCATCATTTTTGTTGCCCTCCACTGGACTCTCTCCAACTTGTCCACATCCTTTTTGTAGTGGGGGACCCAAAACTGGACACAATACTCCAAATGCAGCCTCACCAATGCCGAATACAGGGGAATAATAACTTTCCTTAATCTGCTGGCAATGCTCCTACTAATGCAGCCCAATATGCTATTAGCCTTCTTGGCAACCAGGACACACTGCTGACTCATATCCAGCTTCTTAACCACTGTAACCCCCAGGTCCTTTTCTGCAGAACTGCTGCCTAGCTCGCCGGTCCTCAGTCTGTAGCTGTGCATGGGATTCTTCCATCCTAAATGAAGGACTCTACACTTGTCCTTGTTGAACCTCATCAGATTTCTTTTGGCCCAATCCTCCAATTTGTCTAGGTCACTCTGTATCCCATCCCTACCTTCCAGGGTATCTACCACTCCCCCTAGCTTAGTGTCATCTGCAAACTTGCTGAGGGTGCAATCTACCCCATCCTCCAGATCATTAATGAAGATGTTGAACAAAACCGGCCCCAGAACCGACCCCTGGGGCACTCCACTTGTGACCGGCTAGACATGGAGCCATTGATCACTACTCGTTGAGCCCTATGCTCTAGCCAGTTCTCTATCCATTTTATAGTCCATTCATCCAACCCATACTTCTTTAACTTGCTGATAAGAATACTGTGAGAGACAGTATCAAAAGCTTTGCTAGTCAAGGTATATCACGTCCACCGCTTTCCCCACATCCACAGAGCCAGTCACCTCTTCATAGAAAGCAATCAGGTTGGTCAGGCATGGTTTGCCCTGGGTGAATCCATGTTGACTGTTCCTGATCACCTTCCTCTCTTTCAAGTGCCTTAACGTGGATTCCTTGAGGACCTGTTCCATGACTTTTCCAGGGATTGAGGTGAGGCTGACCAGTCTGTAGTTCCCTGGATCCTCTTTCCTCCCTTTCTAGAAGATGGGCACTATATTTGCCTTTTTCCAGTCATCAGGGACCTCCCCCAATTGCCACGAGCTTCCAAAAATAATAGCCAATGGCTCTGAAATCACATCAGCCAACTCCATCAGCACCCTAGGATGCATTGCATCTGGCCCCATGGACTTGTGTATGTTCAATCCTTCTAAATAGTCTTGGACCTGTTCCTTCAGCACTGAAGGATGTTCACCTCCTTCCCATTCTGTGCTGCCCTGTTCAGTAGTCTGGGAGCTGACCTTGTCTGTGAAGACTGAGGCAAAAAAGGCATTGAGTACCTCAGCTTTCTCCACATCCTCTGTCACTGGGTTGCCTCCCCCATTCTGTAAGGGGCCCACACTTTCCCTAATCTTCCTCTTGTTGGCAACATGCCTGTAGAAACCCTTCTTGTTCCCCTTCACATCCCTTGCTAGCTGCAAATCCAGTTGTGCTTTGGCCTTCCTTATTTCATCCCTGCATGTTCGAACAGTATTTTTATAATACTCTCTAGTCATCTGACCAAGCTTCCACTTCTTGTAAGCTTCTTTTTTGTGTTTAAGTTCACCAAAGACTTCTTTGGGAAGCCATGCTGGGCGCCTACCATATTTGCTATTCTTTCTGCACATCAGGATGGTTTGTTCCTGTGCCCTCAATAAGATTTCTTTAAAATACAGCCAGCTCTCGTGGACTCCTTTACCCCTCATATTAGTCTCCCAGGGGATCCTGCCCATCAGCTCCCTGAGGGAGTCAAAGTCTGCTTTTCTGAAGTCCATCGTCCGTATCCTGCTGTTCTCCTTTCTTCCTTTTGTCAGGATCCTGAACTCGACCATCTCATGGTCACTGCTGCCCAGGTTGCCACCCACTTCTATTTCCCCTACCAAATTTCCCTGTTTGTGAGCAGTGGGTCAAGTGAAGCACGGCCCCTAATTGGTTGCTCCAGCACTTGCACCAGAAAGTTGTCCACAAGACTTTCCAAAAACTTCCTGGAGTGTTTGTGCTCTGCTGTATTGCTCTTCCAGCAGATGTCAGGGTGATTGAAGTCTCCCATGAGAAACAGGTCATGTGAACTGAAAACTTTCCCTAGTTGACTGAAGAAAGCTTCATCTACCTCGTCCTCCTGGTCTGGTGGTCTATAACGGACTCCCACCACAACATCATCCTTGTTGTTCTTCCTTGTAAGCTTAACCCAGAGACTCTCAACTGGCTTATCTTCAGTTTCACACTCGAGTACAGAGCAATCAGTGCTCTCTTACATACAGTGTAACTCCTCCACCCTTTTGCCCCTGCCTGTCCTTCCTGAACAGTTTATACCCATCCATGACAGTGCTCGAATTGTGTGAGTTACCCCACCAAGTCTCAGTTATTCCAATCATATCATAGTTCCTTGACTGTGCCAGGACTTCCAATTCCTCCTGCTTGTTTCCCAGGCTTCTTGCGTTTGTGTATAGGCAGTTGAGATAACTGGCCGATTGCCCTACTTTCTTAGTGCATTCAGGAGGCCTCCCTGTTGCACCCTCCTCCTTCTGCTTCCTCTTGGTGTCCCACTTACCTCCAGGCTTTCTAACTTCCAACATAAATATGATACATGCACATAAACAATATCATCATACTTAGCAAATAATAATTTTTCTAACTGTACCTGACAAGGCATATCTCATATGAATATTGCAAATTTGAAATATTGATGTTAAATAATATCATAAATGGTCCCCCAATTGACCCAGCATCACACTATCCCTGATATTTAACCCCCATTACTCTTTCCTTGCCTATTTGTGATTTGGCCCAAAACCAAAAACTGAAGCTTTTTCTTACAAATGATCATTCTAAACTATTTTTCCTATTTGCAGTTTCAAAAAGACCAAAAGGCTGTAAAATATCCTCAGCTAACCATGCTGACTGTTCTGCAAGTGTTTTGTTTGGAGACGTGGGCACGTAGCAGCCCAGAGGCTATACCACACGCTCCCCTAAGCCCACACTATTGTGACAGCAAAGCACACAGTACTGTACCTAGTCTACACAGTGTTCAGTACCAAGGATGACTAATGTGCAATGAAGGTTAATTGGTACAGACATCTGTGTGTTTGCAATTCCTGTATCATTTCCTCATGCGTGCACAAGCAGTTATTTGGCCAAAGATAATGTTAACTTGTGATCATATGTCTGTGTGCAAGAGCCTCCTCTCTGAAATGGTTTTACTACAAAGGGTGAAATACCCAAAAAGCTGCAAACAGCTTTTGTTTATTTTTGGCATGGGGGAGCCTTTGTGAACTAGGAAAACAAAATTATTTTCCAGTTTCCCTCAGTCAGTAAGTGGTAGAGATTTATGGAACTTTGCCAGTACAATTTTAAGATTTTCTGGACAAAAGACACCCAAGGTTACACACTGCTCTTGATCCAGATTGAAAATGGAGTGAATTCCACAGCCAGGTCCAGGCTATGTCTGAGCTTCATTTAGTGCAGATTATGGGGCTAGAATGGCTTAAACAATACTTATGCCTTCCCCAGCCCAACCCTGGGGCCCTCCAGTTACTGTGCCAGAGCCTAGTGTAAAGTAGAGCAGTCCTGAGGCTGTTCTATTTTGTACCTACTGCCAAGAAACTTTAAAGATCATTCTAGCAGCTGAGGATCGCCAAGGTGCAGTGAGACCCCACCCACACCCCTACACTAGGGGGAATGGAGTGGGGGTGGCACAGATACTACATAACCTCATGACTTTCCAGCATGCAAGCAGCTTGGTACTGCTAGAGTGAACAAATCAGCTACAGAGGAGATCAGGCTCTGGCTTCTTAGTCCCATTCACAAATGACATGATTCTGAACTCACACTCATCTACAACCCGTGTGATTCCACCATCTTCAGTGAAGTTACTCTGGATTTACGCTTCTGTTCAAGAGTAACACTTTCCAAGGATTGTAATGAAAACTAGGGTGTGCACTCAGTTGAAAGCATTCAGGGCCAGGGAATGGAGTGCCATGTTACTCATGCAGTTACTCTACAGGGCAGCTGCAGCACATGGGCCTGGATTAAAGGACTTTTATCCAGTTTCCTATTCAATGAGATCCTGGCATAACGCAGGAACAGATACACATGTAGATACATGGAGCATGATGCCTGGTATTTCCAAATCACAGAATTTACATTTATTACCAGTTAAAATCCCCTTTCACTTTAATTCCAACACACACAAACGCACTGGAGGGAACATCTGATTTCATTGCTCACAGTTAATTTGGACCCTCTCTGAAGATGTTCTGTTGTTTAAAACAAAACCAGTCAAAAGAAAGAAAAGTGTATCCTTATTTACAGCATTACACTGAGGTTCAGATGGGATTACTTGACACTGTTTCTGATCTTCTTAATTATACCATATGATGAGATGTGCTTACTGGGTTTAGTTATTGTTTATTAAAACTATTTAGGCAGGTAAGTCTTGGGCATAGTTGAAGCATGATTCTAATGTGCCCCTATTTCTACAGGCTTCTTTCTTCTTTGCTCTGGTTTAACATGACTAAATCTGGACATTATGCAGTCAAAAGGCTCCTATGTAAAACCAGCCACATTCTGGTGCATATCCCCCTACAAAAACAACATATATCTTAAGAGTATTAACTTCCAGTTGTTTATTTTTATTTGTGGTTGCAGTCAGATAGCTAGGTATCTAAATGGCATCAATTGTGGCTGCATTTATTTGCTACCACAAAATTGCAGGCACAAAAGGAGAAGCTGTACCTAAAAGTCAGGCCCTTAAAACCACAGTAAGGCAAGTCTAGTTGTATCTCTCTGAAGTCCAAACAATCAGAATCCAAAGTCACTCCGTGTTCAATTATCCTGCTTTCTCTGGCCCCACATTGTCCTTCATTTGTGACTGAGTCATTCTGCCGTCCACAAAAGGAATGAGTTTTATCTGGCAGGGTGATGAGGTGACCTTTCTCACCAAATTCTGCTTGCATTTGTGTGGGACACCCAAGCATATCATTTAACATACAACTTTTTGAATGATGGTCAAACCTCTGAGGAAAGAGGATGAGGGAGGACATGTTTGCTAAGCTCATGAATGGATCCTAGCAAAGGACCAAAGAGAAGACAGGAGGGAAAGTTTCATAATACAGAACAAAAATAAGAGAGGAGGAGAAGGATCACTCTGAGAGGCCATCAAGGGGACTCACTGAATGCATGGATAGCTCATGCATAGCACCCCAACCAAAACATGGCCTGTAGATAACATGCCATAGTAGGAGCCCCCTTTCATGATCCCAAATGCAAGACACAGACCCTTCCCTCATCTTGCCCTCCCCCAAGAAAAGGAACAGCTATGATTCCCCTTACCTATACATCTTGTGACCTCGTGCACACACTGAACTTTGTGTATTTCTCCTCCATTTCCAGTGGTTTTAATTTTGCAGGCGTATTATATGTGAAATAAAAAAGGTGGGTTTTTTTTATTACTTACTGTGACAGATTCACACCTCTCACCGCCAGACTGGCACATCCTTCTGCTTGCTTCTGCCAGTGTGGAGTGCAGCACATACTGAACCCTGCTCAGTGTCCTCCTAGACCGCTTGGGGGCGGCGGCTGATAAAGCAGTAGGCGGCAGAGTAGGGACTGCAGAGGGAGTCTGACCTGCTGCTGCTCTTCCTGGAGCTCTACCAGATGCTTCAGCATGTTGGACTGATCCCTCATAATATGCAACATCTCCTGTTGCGTATCACGCTCCTGCTCCTGTGCAGATCTTCTGTGTTCCATGTCCATGTCTAGTTTTTCAGACAAGGACATCCCCCAGGCTCTGAGCTCTGTGTCAGCAGCCATGGAGGTGTTAATTAGTTTGCTGAACATATCATCCTGCTTATTTTTCCTGCTTCCTAATCTGGGAAAGTCTTTCAGCTGGAGTTCAGCAAGGGGGGCCCAAAGGCCAAGGTGTCTACTGTAAGATAAGCACAGCACAAAGTTGCCATTGTTAGCTGACCCAAAGTAGTAAAGGAAATGTTACAATGTAAAAAGTACTCCCCTTCATGTTCACAAGGCTAAGCCAGGCCCATATTCCATTCTGTACATCTTGGAAGGGTTGGACTGGAGTTACAGACATGGTAAGCAAGGGGTCCTTGCATCTGTTATAGAGAGGCTTCATTAGCACTAAAATCCACAATCCACGCTTGAGCAAGGAGAGGGATCACCGGGCTCCCCTGTAACATGCCAAAGATCAGTTTGGGAGGAGGTGGGCAGAACAGATTAGAGGACACTGTGGGTGAATTGTAGTGGCAGAAAACATAGGGCAACCAGTGTCCCAACCCATAATGCCCTTTGCAACGGTACTAGGAATAGTCTTAGGGAGACGCACAGGGACACCGGCCACAGCAGAGGAATAACACGGAGTGTCTGTATTGGTTGGGTACTTTAAACTTGTGCCAACTTCCCCAGGTGACCATGTGTGATCTCAGTCTCCTGAGGGTAACGCAGGCAGAAAGGGAAGATTTGCTGCAAGCATCGGGATACAGACCTAGCCCTTATGCTGCTATGCTGTGTTCCGCAATGATGCCAGCTCATTTAATAGCAGAGTGGCAGGAAAAGGTATCCTACCGTGGTGGAAGAAATAAGGCTGCCCTCCCAGAAACCTTCTGCAAATGTTAACAGATTACCCACATGAAAGTTTCCTTGAGATATCCACAGAGGATTCTTGAATCATACCACCTCTGCACATAAATAGTCTGTTCAAGGAGTTACTCTCCACTGAAGTTTGCCATGACCCAGTAAAACCCTCCCCTCAAAAACACAAATTCCTTTTAAGAAGCTGGACCAGGAACATAACAGCAAAAAAAAGATTTGCCCCACACACTCACCAGATGTGCCTTCCCCTGGATCTCGATCAGTCCCGCTGTCTTGTGTGTGGCTGGACTGCTCTGGGGTAACGAACAGGTCCTAGCTCTCAGAGAGAATGGATACGCTGCTCTCCTGAACCCTGCTGTCCTCATCCTCCTTGTCCACAGAGTCCTCCTCATTCGTCCTGCACTGGGATTCTGCAGAGGTATCGATGCTGCGTGGTGGCACAGTGGCGGGGTCACCGCCGAGAATCGCATGCAGCTCCTTGTAAAAGCGGCATGTTTTGGGCAAGGAACCAGAATGGCTGTTAGCTTCCCTAGTTTTCTGATAAGCCTGCCTCAGCTCTTTGATCTTAACGCAGCACTGCTGCACATCCCTGTTGGAGCTGCGAGATATCTTCTTGTAGATATCTAAATTTCTTTTGCTGGTTCGGAAATGAGCCAGAACAGACTTTTCACCCCACAGACCGATGAGATCTAAGACCTCTGGTCGACTCCCTGCTGGAGCGCGTTTGGGCCATGCAGTTGCCATGAGCGGTTCAGCTACAAAGCTCTCTCCACGCTGTCTAAACCGGAAATAGACATTCAAAATTTCCCGGGTCTTGAGGGGAGGAGCTATTTCCTATGTACATGGCCAGGCTACAGCAGAGCATGAATGTCCAGAGCAGTCACAACAGAGCATTATGGGATACCTCCCGGAGGCCAATGGCGTCGATTTACGTTGCGCTCTGCCTACACTGACGGAAATTCAACCCATGGAATTTGAATTCAGTGCTACGCCACTTGCAGAGGTGGTTTTATTAGATCAACTTTTACTGTGCTTTAAATTGACAGAATTTACATGCCAGTGGAGACACATACTTTAGGGGGTTGATGTAAGCGGTGTTACATCGACCTCCATTGCCAGTGTAGACCAGGCCTCAATCTCACCACTTCTTCATTGGCACCTGCAGTCACTTATTCCGCCACTTCCATAGTGGCTGGGGGGAGGAGGAAGGGGAAGGGACCTGGGCCTTCAGGGTCCTCTACTTCAGGTCCCGGCCCAGGGACACTATGGATCACAGCCTCCTGCTGCACCTGAACTTTCTTTCCCTGCTACTGTCTCGCTGGGCCTCTTTCCCCAGCCCTAGCACATTCCTTACCCATCCTCAGGGCCTGTGACTACTAACTCCCTGCAGTAACACTGTCTCAGGTACTTCAGGGCTTCTAGCCTGCAAGAAACACAGCCTTCCCTCTTTGAACTCCAGACAATCTCTGCTCTGCCCTGCCCTGCCCTGCAGCTCCTTTTATATTGGCCTGCTGGCCTTCAATTGGCTGTTCCTCTCAGCCACACTCTTATTGGTTAAAAGCAGCCATGGGGAGGCTGCATGAGCTGCTTTTAACCCCTTAAGTGCCAGTGTGGGACAGATGCAAATACACTTAGCTTCATTTCACTTGACTTTCATTAATCCCTTCCTAACATACATTCCCAATAAAATCATTACAGAAAGCTTATTCATGTTGTTCATTTAATCCATTGAATTGGTTACACTATTCATTTTCTTCCAATACACAGCAGTCCCAAAGAAGAACATAACACTTCCCTGACCCTGTTTCCTTGACCAGCTGGGATATTTTGCAGAGGCACTCTCTCGCCCCCTCCCCCTTCCACCCACTGGTGAAGCACTATACCTTGTTCTCACAGATATTGTACAAGCCAAGCAAGTACCTATAATCTGAGGCAGATATTGCTCAGAAGCCTCCAACCTTGTCATGAGACACCTCCACTTTGCCTTCAGTCTTCGAAACACGCACACTCAGCAACCATTGTGCAGCTATGCCGGGTAGAGTTTAACAGGTTTTTTCTCTTGTCCAAGTGTCATGTAAAGAATGTAAAGAATCATCTACTTCCATGCAAGGAGGGTTCTAGATGCCACCATACTGCTTTGTGAGTGTTTTACATCCACTTTGCACAAACATAAGTGACTGCAAAGGAAAGAAGTCAGGGGAGAATCTGAACCTGGTCATAAAAAATAATTGAGAATCTGAGTTATCATTTAAACCCATGTAACATCTACACTCGTTTGTTCATTGTTGCAGTCTTCACACACTTTGCATGGATGTAAATCAATGGTTTCCAACCTGCGGTGCGGGACACCTGGGGGGTGCCAAAGATTACAGGGGGTCTGTGAGGCTCCAGTAATATTGAGGTCATTTAGCCCCCCCCTAGCCCTGTGCTGGATAGGTGCAGCAGCCTCAAGCCCCGCACCGGCCAGAGCAGAGGAGCAGCCCCCACCCCACCCTGAGGGAGCAGCAGCCCCAAGCTCCACGGTGGCCAGAGCGGAGGCGCCACCCCCCCCAAACCCCACACCAGTCAGAGCACAGGAGCAGTCCCTGCAGCCAGCCAGGCATGCAGCTGGAGTGGAGCTGCCTTGTCCCGGTGGGGGCCTCGAGCAATCCCGGCTAGCCCACCAATGCATGCCTCCTCCATTACCTTCAGTCCATGAGGGATAGGAAGAGGCAGAGCCATATACAGCATGTGGTGGTGGCTACACCAGGGAAGGCTTCGCTTTTTACTCAGGTAAGAGTAACTTATTATTATTGTTTATGTAATTTAGTGGTATTATTAAAAGGTTGGGAACCGCCGATGTAAATGATGCCACAAAATACAAGGCAGTGGGAAACTGACCCTGAATTCTGCTGTATCTGTGGGAGGAAAGGGGTACTCATCTCTTGGGCACCTCCTGCATGCAGTACTACAGGCCTTTTCCTGATCTTGGCACCCCCTGTAGGATGTTAATGTCACTTGGAAGGTCTTCAGTAGCTCTGCCCTCCGGCCAGGTCACACAATCAAAATGAACCCTTCCCAGAGTCACACAAGTCCAACAAAAATGTCATCTGCCCTCACCAGAGTCTTCACCTCAGCTCTGGGCCCTTAAATTCAACCCTTTGCTCAGGCTTCCAAATGAGCCATTCTAGGAGTTTACACCATTTTGTCAGTGGGTGAACCGGGTCCTGTCCAGTAATCTGGGTTCTGATCCTATAAACAGCAGCCATGTGCTACTTGCTTCAGTTCATTGCTGCTATTTCCCTGGGCCTCTACATCTTCACCCCTCACCTCAGGGTTAAAATTCTCAGGTCCTCTCTCTCCCACCTTAACCAAATGCAGCCAGAACCAAACTCTGATTATCCCTAGAGCTCTTTTGGCCACAGAGAAACATCCTTCCCTGCTCCACTGGTCCCAACCAGGAACTGAACTGCTATCCCGCAGCTCCTTTTACCTGAGCCGGCTGGTCTCTCATTGGCTGTTTCCATGAGGCCTCTCTAGATGACCAGGAAAACCCATCTTTGCTGCTTCTTTCATGGGGCAGTGTATAGTCAGCCTACGGGGCCTCATGTAGGGAGCCAAAAAGGCCAGGTACACCCCGTGACGGGGCAAACACAGCGAGTATGATCCCCTGCTTGCCTTTGAATAAATACATATGAGTGTGCTGGGATACAGCTAGTGGGGTCAATACACAGTCCCCATTCAGTTTAGGAGAGGTAACTCTGTTCCCCAACACTGTAATATTGGATGTGTCTTGGTTCATGGGCCACCGTGATGTCTGTCAGAGTACTGGGCTTTTCCAACTCTCTAAGAGTTCCATATACTCAGCCATTTTACTTGGCCTTGCTTCCTTTCTCAGCATGGGGGACACTGATGACTGACAGCAGAATTTGACTCCTCATACTCCCTAAAACTCAGTGGGAAAAATCAAAAGATATGTGTAAGGATAGGAGGAGAATAAGGTGCAGCACATATAGGCAAGTCCAAGAAAGCAAGTCTATCTAATAAAATTTAAGAAAGTTTATGGGAGACTAGAGGGAGTCAAAGGATCAATAATATGTTTGGAAGGGGTAAATTATAGCAGTTTAAACTCATTTCTGCAGTCAATACAGCCACTCCGCTTTACATCAGCTGAGGACTGGTTCACTTTTGACTATGACTTAATTTCTTGCTTATTCTTTCAGTTATTAGTTAGCTCTGTAAGAATATTATTTCTAAAGTAAATCTGTAAAGCAATTTGGAATGCAGTTTCTATAAAAGATACTGCTACACAGATACAATTGCACTGTATCAAACAAGTACAGTAATGGACTCCAGGATATGCGGATAGCCTACTTTGTGAAGACAACTTGCCTTTTGATCTTCTCTATGCATCCATGCTGCTTGCACATATTCCCTTAGCTTGCACCTCCTGTATTTTATTATTGCTTGCACACAATTTACCTTTTAAGTTATGAAATAAAATATAATTGAATATAAATGAACTATAATTCATTAAAAATGATTGAATATAATATATTTTTAAAATGCATTTAGAGTTTGCGAAAGATTCTAAGTGGGCATCTCTAGAGACTGAAGTTCCCTGCTTATCCACAGGACAAGTACTGTATTGGTAGCAGAATGGATGCTTCATCTACAACACCTTACCAAAGCATCTCATCCATGGTGTGGAAGAACCCCATTGAAGGTGAGCCATTCTCCCTGATCCATTTACTTCTGGGCCTCTTTGCCGAGACTGATATTAATTGTTTCCATATGTGGTGGTGGTTTTGTGACACAGATTCATGTCCACTGGGAAATGGACTGAGACTCACTTATCTCACATGTCTCACAATTGCCATCAGTTGATAAAACCTTTCCATCACTACCAATTAATAATATTAATTGATTAAATATTGTATAGTAAGTTTCTCATGTTTCCTAATAGTTTTTCTTTAGGAATCGTACTTTTGTATTATTTTATTCCTGGAAATAGCTTGGAACATACTGAATGAGGGCAAGTTTCAGATCTGGAACCCAGATTTGGATCAACACTTCAGCTACAGTCTGGTAAATCAGAAGCAACTCTACTGATGTCATTGGAGTTATAACAGTTTATGGGTGAGGTTCTTTCATGTACCATACGGTGGGTAATAACATGAGAGGACTCCACGCTTGTACAACTAAATTGTCTCTTTTTTAAGAGAACATAAGAATGACCACACTTTGTCAGACCAACAGTCCATCTAGCCCATGATCCTGTCTTCTGACAGTGGTCAATACCACATGCTTCAGATGGAATGAACAGAACAGGGCAATTATCAAGTGATCCATCCCTTGTTATCGAGTCCAAGCATCTGGCAGCCAGAGGCTTAGGGACACTCAGTGCATGGGGCTGCATCCCTTACCATCAAATATCATAGAGATGTAGGGCTGGAAGGAACTTCCAGAAGCCATCAAGTCTAGTTCCCTGCATTAAAAAAACCTAGACCATCTCTGACAGGTGTTTGTCCAACTTGTTTTTAAACACTTCCAATAACGGGGACTGTACAACTTCTCTTGGAAGCCTATCCCAGAGTTTAACTGTCCTTATAGTTGGAAAATTTTTCCTAATATCTAACCTAAATCTCCCTGGCTGCTAATTAAGCCCATTACTTCTCCTATGTTCAGTGGACATAGAGAATAATTGATCAGCATCCTCTTTATAACAGTCCTTAATATGTTGGACGATTGTTATCAGGTTGCCCCTTAGTCTTCTTTTCTCATGACTAAACATGCTCAGTTTTTTCAGCCTTTCCTCATAGATCAGGTTTTCTAAATCTTTTATCATTTTTGTTCCTCTCCACATCGTTCCTACCCAGTATTGGACACAGTACTCCAGCTGGGACCTCACCAGTACTGCATAGAGTGGGACAGTTACCTCCTGTGTCTTACATACAATACTCCTGTTAATATACCCCAGAAGCATATCAGCATTTTTTGCAGCTGTATCACATTGATGACTCATTCAGTTTGTGATCCACTGTAACCCCGATATTCTTTTCATCAGTACAACCACCTAGACAGTTATTCCCCATATTGTGGTTGTGCATTTGATTTTTCCTTTCTAAGTGAAATACTTTGCACTTGTCTTTATTGAATTTCATCTGGTTGAATTCAGACCAATTCTCCCATTTGTCAAGGTCATTTTGAATTTTAAATATGTCCTCCAAAGTGCTTGCAACCCTTCGCAGCGTGGGGTCACCTGCAGATGTTATAAGCATACTCTCTATTCCATTATCCAAGTCATTAATGAAAATATTGACTAGTACCAGACCAGGACGGCCCTTGTTGGACCCCACTCAGTGCACCCTCCCAATTTGACAGCAAACCATTGGTAAGTGCTCTTTGAGTACGGCCTTTCAACCAGCTGTGCACCCACCTTACAATAATTTCATCTAGACCAGTGGTTCCCAACCTTTTTGAGTGAAAGCCCCACTAGTTAACACTAGGTAAAACACACACCCTTCCCCCTCCACCCTGACCTGGCCATAAACAAACACATATAATGATGATAATAATAATACCTCTAAATTACATAAACAATAGTAAGAAGTTACCCTTACCTGAGTAAAAAAACTAAGCTTTCCCTGGTGCAGCCACCACCTCAGGCCCTGTGTGGCTCCGCCTTTTCCCATCCCTCATGGACAGAGGGTAATGGAGGTGGCAGGCACTGGCAGGTTGGCCAGGGTTGCTCCAGGCCCCCACCGGTGCAGAGCTGCTCCACTCCAGCCGGATGCCCAGCTGGCTTGGGGGGGGCTACTCCTCTGCTCTGGCTGGTGTGGGGCTTGGGAGAGGGCGGCTCCTCTGCTCCGGCCAGCCACTTGGCCAACTTGGGGCTGGGGTGAGTTATTCTTCTGCTCCAGCCATCTTGGAGCTCAAGGCTGCTGCTCCTTTGGGGTGGGGGGAGGGCTGCTCCTCTGCTCTGGCCGGCGCAGGACTTGAGGCTGCTGCACCCTGCCAGCATGGGGCTCGGGGGGCTAAATGACCTCAATATTACTGAAGCCTCACAGACCCCCTGTAATCTTTGGCACCCCCCTCAAGGGGGTCCCACACCTCAGGTTGGGAACCGTTGGAGTAGATTGTGCTGGTGGGGGTGTGATACTATATTTGAAAGAAAGCATAGAGTCAAATATAGTAAAACTCTTAAATGAATCAAACTGTACCATAGAAACTCTATGGATAGAAATTCCAGGCTTCAGTGATAAGAGTATACCTGTAGGAATACTATTGACCACCTAACAAGGATGGTGATTGTGCAATGCTCAGGGAGATTTGAGAAGCTACAACAATAGAAAACTCAGTAATAATAGGGGACTTCAGCTATCCCCATATTGACAGGGTTCAAGACGGGATGCAGAGAAGAGACCTAGTTACAAAACATTTTAGCTACATGCACGCAGACTAACTTTCTGGTATCTCTTCCAAACCTTTCCATTGTTCTTCCAAGTTCCAGCAAGGTTGCCACAGAGGTGAGAATAAAGTCAAGTCCAACATATTCAGTAAGGTAATTAAAGATAGCTAGGCTGCATTTGATTACTTCTCACTTCCTCACTGTGAAGGATGAAATGACGATCAAACGATCAGAGTTTCTTATGCAGCTGAAAAAATAGGACAACTGGTAAAGAGCTGAAGCACTCAACAAGATTCTAACAAAAACATACCAACTGGCGGTGGTGCTGGTCAGCTTTCTGCTCTTGAAGACCCCATACTTTAGAGGATCTTGTGTTTTATTGTTTTGTGACAGGTAGCTATTTGACAGCTGAAGTCAGTGCTTTGCAAAGGCTTAATCCAATTCAAACTGAAGGCAGTGGGAGACTTTCGATTTACTTCACTTTGAGCTGGATCGGTGTGATGAGTCATCCCGGAATGAGCCTGAGCCAGCCTTAGCCGGAGTCACCTCTGAGCCTGCTTAAACCTGATGAGTCATCTGAGACAGGGAGTGTGAGGAGTCATCAGAGGCAATGACCTGCAGGTCTTGTGATAGGCCCCACACCATTCAACCAGGGTTCAGCCAAGCCACAGGTTAGGACCTATCCAGGGGATCCCAAGACTGGTGTATAGGCTCCTAAGGGAAGTAGTTTCTCTAGTCTGCTCAACATCACTACCTGGCCAGGAACACTCCCATGGCTTAGGAGTTCTAACAGACTGCCTTCATTTCTGCTTTAGCCCATGCTTGTTTCCATGCTAGCCAAACCTTGCCCCAGTCTACATCTGCTCCTGCCCCAGGCACCTGCCCAGTGAGTCTGACAGTTGAATCCTAAATGCAGAATGGGAAAATTCTTTAATACATGCAACTTTTTTTTAAATAATTGTCCAATGTTTCATAAGACTTGTAATGCGTTTGAGATTGCATTAAAAATAGAAGTCATGATATCTGCACAGATTTTCAACAGTGACTCAGGAGCCACCTTGTACAGTATATGTGATTCATGGATTATGTAGGCACGTACAGGTGTGTGGGCTGACATCTGGAAGCCATACAATTTCCTGCTGACTCTGACTATCAGCATAAGGTGTGGGAACGTAGTTCACTACATAAAGAATTAACTTGAACATTGTGGGTTCAAGAATTAAAAAGGGAACAGCCTTATGAGGGTTGAATTCAGTTAACCATGAAGAATAATATGTCCTTTGGAAAAAAAAGTCGTATGTTTATAATACCCCCACCTCCTTAGAAGTTATATTTCAAAATGGTTTGTTTTTGTTAAAATTGGCTTTGCAGAGCTTCCCCTTGGAGGCCACACTGTGGCAGAAAACAGACATCACCAGTGACCCTGGCTATATTTTGGCTTTGTGAAAGGAGCTGGAATCACTTTCAGTTGAGCTCTAACAACATCGGTGTTTAAACACAAAGGGCCAAGCTCACATGTTGCGTATGCAGCTGCTAAAGCCACTGAAGTCGGTGGGGTCACACTTGCTTATATCAGGTCTGATCTTTAAATGTTAGCCTGCCCTAAACTATCCAAGTAATGGGAATTATGGAAGTTTGGACTGGCTAAAGAAGTCAGTTCCTGATAAGAGAAAGCCAGTTCACCAGATGTGTAATCTTTCTGTGTGTTTTGACTCAAGACCAAGAGTGTAAAGGAAAGTATGAAATACTATAGCAGCAAAAGGAGTATTTAGCATGGACTTTTGGGGAGCTTTCAGGATCAGTGAGTAGTTTCTCCCTTCAAAAGAAACAAAAAATAAAGAACAGTGTGTTGCTCCAAAGATGGTACAACTTTTACATGGGTAACGTGGCTAGGGCAGACTTTCTGCCAATCCAACGTGGACTAAAAGTGGCAAAAAATGTGGCTATCACAACATAATTTGTTAAACAACAGCAGTGGTCTGGTACCTGAAATAACAGATTTCCCATAGGTGAAAATCAAAGGGAGACAGAGAAATGGGTACAGAAGAGAGCCACAAAAAATATTCAACGGCTAGAGAAAATGCCTTACAGTGAGAGACTTAAACTAAAAGGATTGAGTTTATCAAAACGAAGATTAATCAAGGCACTTCTTAAAATGTATGAGTATCTTCACAGGGAGAAAATACTGGGTACTAAAGGGCTCCTTAATCCAGCAATGAAAGGCACAACAAGAATCTTAAAACAAATTCACATTAGAAATAAGGCACATTTTCAGCAGTGAGGGTGATTAACCATTGGAACAAACTGCTACAGGAAGTGACAGATTCTCCATCTGTTAATGTCTTCATATCAAGACAATGCAGGGATATGCACAGGAATAAAACTTAGGCTGCTGTTAGAGGGGCACTTTGTGTCCCCCACAGCCAGAGGAAGTAACTCCCTCTCCTACTGCCCCCTGCAGTCCCAGGGCCAGTGGAGCTGGCTCTTGGTCCCTCCCCCCACAGCCAGTGGAGCTCACTCTTCCCTGGCAGCTGGAGGAGCTGGTTCTCCCTGCCCCAGCCTGGAGGAATTCTGTGCCCCTGCTGATTGAGGGGCCCGTGCCCCTGCTTCCTCCCCCCCCCCAAGCGCACAACTCTAAGACAAAGCTTTTCTGGAAGAGATGCTTTAGCTAAACACAAGTTATTGGGCTCAATTCAGGGGTATGGGGTGAAATTCTCTGGCCAGTGACATGCAATGGTCCCTGCTGGCCTTCACCCTGACATTCCCTTATCTGGGTCTCAGTGTGAACCTGGCAGATAGTATTGGAAGGCTGGGGCTTGACCCATCAGACTGAGATGGATCCTGTAGAACCAGAGCTACAACTACTGCCAGATGGATGGACTGAACAGAAGAATTACAGATTGGCAAGTGACAGTCTGGCTGGTTAAGAGGATATAGATGTCCACAGCAGGCCTATTGTAAATTTGTTATCCCTGTTGTGACCCGAATTGCGAGCTCAACTGTAAAAAGCATGTAAACATTTGTAAGATGTTACAACAACATATCAGAACATACGTGGATGGGAAAAGGGCTGAAAGAAACAGAATAACTGAATTAGTCTAAAAAAGAAAAAAAGAAAAAAGACCAAGTTGATATGATTCAAGAACTGTGTTGAAATAATCTTGTTAAAAACAAGAGATGTGGAACTGTAAATTAATGAGCCAAAACTGGTATGTCTGATATTAGGCCTAATTGGTGCAAAAAATAATGAGATGAGCTATTCCATCTAGCACTCCCTTTCTGGATACAGAAACAAAAGAAATGTTGTGGAGAAACTATGAAAGAACAAAAAGACAACCAGACAGACCACTGGAATGAGCTTCCCTATCATGGCTGCCATTCCCACTCTTTCCTGGGACCCCAGACCTTCATTAGCCTGATCCTGAGAGATGTTCTGACCAGAAAGGGTCCGGGAGTAGATGGGTGCTGATGACATCTCCATCCCTAGCAGTTCCTGCTAATCCCAAACACCACCTGGGATGCCAGTTACTACCATCTAAAATACTGTCAAACAAGGATGCTTTTCCTTCTAAGCCTGGACTTTAACAACAAAAGCAGCAATAACATAGAATAATAGGGTTAGAAGGAACCACAAGGGTCAGTTAGTGTAACCCCTCCAAAAATACAAATGGTCCATCTAGCCCAGTATCCTGTCTTCTGTCCAGTCCATCTCAACTAACTTCTTCTCTCTCCTCCAAAAGGACAGCATGACATCTAAGAGACTTACACAACAGGGCTTTTCATTCTAACAACTATCTACAACTAAAGGGAACAAGGGATGTCGTTAAAATGAAAGCCGTATTTAATACTTTATATTTCAAATGCTTTAACTGTTTTTTCCCCCTGTATGGGATTTGCAAAGCACAAAGAGGTTTTAGTCTGATTGTCTCGAGGGGGGACGGGGGGGAAGGAAGGGGGGGATTGTCGCAGCAAGGGGAAACTGGAAACCTTACCAGGGTAGGAGGTATGATGGGAAAGTTAGATCTGATTTTCTTCAGTAACATAAGGGATCTAAAGACAGGTTAAGAAGGGTGTTGACTATGTTTTGGATCCAATTGGCACTGGGTTCACAGAATTTGGCTTAAAAATAGATTGGTTTGACATCATACATATGGAAAGGAACCTGGTCAGTCATAAAGGTGGCAGGGTAGTACATTCTGAACATATGACAGTTATCACTTAGTCCTTACTCAGACAAAACTCTCCAAATCAATCCATGTCTTGCCTGAGTATGTCCTTCAAGACTGGGCCCTTAAATCACTAGAGTGGGACGTTATTCCCAATCAGAGAGTTGTGACATGGGAAGATACCCCTAAAACTGACACCAGTCCTTCGCGGAAATTGTGGTCTTTGTATCACACAGAATGTTGGAAAACATAAGGTCTGGTTTGCTCACTACAGGGGTGCAATCCCACAGATTTCAATGGAATTATTCCTGGTTTACCTTGGGGTAAATGAGAGCAGAGTTTAGCTCAAATTTTCCTAGCTTTATCAGAGAAAATAATGACCAAGAAAGTGAGGATGTAAAATCAGGATGCTAATATGACTACTTCTGGTGCTGAAATAGATTCAGGGAAGGAAAGAAAGAGAAACAATCATGTCAATCTAGCAAACAACAAATAAGAAAAGATTTGAGGTGATACTTTGAAATCTCAGACTGCTATTTGTAGGTATCTACAATGATATGAAAACCAGCTGAAAAATAGTAAAGACAAAAGGTAAGAAATAATGAGGCCAGAATTAGCGTTAACAGTGGATGCACCTAAAAGGGTTTGGAATTCAGGTATAGTTTCGACAATCATCCAATGGGATGGGCACTTATTGGAGAACTATAGTCTGCAAGATCAGGGTGGAAATCTCATGACTGGGCAACAAAATGGCAGATGAAATTCAATGTTGATAAGTGCAAAGTAATGCACATTGGAATACACAATCTCAGCTATACATACAGAATGATGGGAGTCCAATTTAGCTGTTACCATTCAAGAAAGATCTTGGAGTCATTATGGATAATTCTCTGAAAATATCTGCTCAGTACACAGCAGCAGTCAAAAAAGCCAATACAACGTTAGGAACCATTAGGAAAAGGACAGATAAGACAGAAAATATCATAATGTCTCTTTATAAATCCATGGTATGCCCATGTCTTGAATATGGTGTGCAGATCTGGTTAACCCATCTCAAAAAAGTTACATTAGAATTGGAAAAGGTACAGAGAAGGGCAACAAAAAATATGAGACGTATGGAACACATTCCATATGAGGAGATATTAAAAAGATTGGGACTTTTCAGCTTGGAAAAGAGATGACTAAGAAGAGATATGACAGAGGTTCTATAAAATCTTGATGGGTGTGGAGAAATTGGATAAAGAAATGTTATTACTCCTTCACACAACACAAGAACTAGGGGTTACCCAATTAAATTAATAGGCAGCAGGTTTAAAATAAACATAAGGAAGTACTACTTCACACAACTCACTTTCAGCCTGTGGAACTTGTTGCCAAGGGATGTTGTGAAGGCCGAATCTCTAACAGGGTTAAAAAATAAGGTCATGGAGCATAAGATTCATCAATGGCTATTATCCAGGATCGTCAGGAATGCAACCCCATGTTCTGGGTGTCCCTAGTCTGACTGCTGGAAGCTGGGAGTGAATGACAGGGGATGGATCACTTTATGATTGCCTGCTCTGTTCATTTCCTCTGAAGCACCTGACACTGGCCACTGTTGGAAGACAGGATACCAGGGTAGATAGGCCATTGCTCTGACCCAGTGTGGCCATTCTGATGTTCTTGTCAGCAGAGGCATTCTTGAAAGTGGTGGCCCTGATCCTGCTTCCACTGAAGTCAGTGGCAAATCCCGAGGGGAGCAGCACTGAGCTTGGTGAACGGAGGGATGTTTGTGTGATGGAAAGTTCTCAATATGAAAATCCTTTTTGTAACTTACAGAATGTAGCCAGGTGCACAGTGACTAACTGTGGCAGCTTTTCACAGCCACTCAGGAACTGAGGATTTTGTAGCTGTGGTCTTTAGGTGGGACAAATCATTTAGTTTGTTGGTTTGCAGAATATAAATGACAGTAATACTGACATTGTTTCAGCTGCCATATGGTTGTTGGTCACCTTTCCTTTCTAAGCAGAATTCTACCAACTATGGCCCAGATTGTGACTTTGGCCATGCCACCATGCAGGGTAGCAGGAGAACAAAAGGAGCTCCTTACATATTTTCAGAGCTACCCACAATGGGGGAAATAGTGGGGTGGAGGAGCGGGGCCTGCTATGCCTCTTTCTGTGCATGTTAGCTGGGAGTGGATGGAATGTTAACACAGCCTGCCTAGTGCACACACCCCAGCACCAGAGACCATAATCTGTGCCAGATACAGGGCTAGGAGTCACTGCCTGGTTCCTAGTCTGTTCCTGGGGCAGTACAACGATGTGCTGCCCTTATTCAGGACTTGTGGCAAAGCATCACTGAAACGTTATATAATTTGAGTGTATTTATACACACACATATAGACCCAGACACAAAGAGCACATAACACAAGTTACTCCAATAAAAGATATTACCTCACCCACTTGTCTCTCTAAGATCCTGGGACAGCTATGACTACAACAACACTGCATGCTACTAAAAGGAGACATTTTCAAAATGAGAAGGTCTGGATAACTCGCATCCAAGACTTTTCAGAGCTGGCTAAGGAGCTTTCTGGACCATTATTGGTGATTTGTAATAATTCTTGGAATACTGGGGAAGTTCCAGAAGACTGGAAGAAACAAATGTTGTGCCAATATTTAAAGAGAGTCAACAGGTCAGGCAGATATTGATCCAGGGCAAAGTAATGGAATGGCTGATATGAGACTCAGTTTACAAAGAATAAAGGAGGGTGATATAACTAACGCAAACTATGGAAAACAGGTCCGTTAACTTGATATCTTTGAGATTATTATTTTTATCAACAAAACTCTTAGTGTTGATATAATATACTTAGACTTCTGTAAGGCATTTGACTTGGTACCACATGACATTTTGATTAAGAAACTAGAACGATACAAAATCAACATGGCACACATTAGTTTGAGACCTGGCTAACTGATAGGTCTCAATATAATTGTAACTGGAAAATCAAATGAGCGTGTTTCTAGTGAGATCCCACAGGGATCAGATTTTGTCCTTATGCTATAACATTTTTATCAATGACCTATAAGAAAACAAGCTGAGGCTTGACAAAGCCCTGGCTGGGATGATATAGCTGAAGTTAGTTCTGCTTTGAGCAGGGGGTTGGACTAGATGACCTCCTGAGGTCCTTTCCAACTCTAATATTCTATGATTCTATGAAAATCTTCTATGATAAAGTTTGCAAATGACCCAAAGATTGTGGGAGCTGTAAATGATCAAGTAGACAAGACACTGATACATACACTGGATCATTTGGTAAACTAGATGAACTCTAGTTCATGTGAACAATGTGAACTCACATCTAGGGACAAAAGAATGCAGGCCTTATTTGCACAATGGGGGATTCTCTGCTGGGAAACATTGACTCTGAAAAAAACTTGGGAGTCATAGCTGATAATCAACTGAACATAAGCTCCCAATGCAACAATGTGGCCAAAAGGACTATTGCAATCCTTTTGTGTGTAAAGAGGAATATTGTGTAGCAATATGGAGATTACATTACTTCTGCCTTTAGTACTGGTGCAACTGCTACTGGAATACTGCGAGCCCCCTTACATAATTTCAGAGCTACCCAAAATGGGGTAGCAGTGGGGTGGAGAAGGGGGGCCTGCTGTGCCTTTTCAGTGCGTTATTACAAGAGCTGGTGAAATTCACTTCACCTGCAGAGTAATTGGGGAGATTGCATGCACACACAAACACGCATAAGCATTTGGTGAAGTGAAACTAAACATGGAACCGTGATAGAACAGCCCTTGTGGCCACTGCTGTAGGTGGTGGGTGGGAACTGTACATCCTGAGGCTATGTGCCACTGCAAACTCTCTAGTGTAGCTACTCTAAGCCAACAGAAGATAACTCTCCCATCGACTTAATTAATCCATACCCAACAAGAGGTGGTAGCTATGTCAGCAGAAGAAGCTCTCCCACCAACACAGCGCTGTCCACACTGGTGCTTAGATGGTGTAACTTACGAACCTCAGGGGTCTGGGGTATTCACACCCCGAGTGACATAAGTTATATCAACGTAAGTGGTAGTATAGACATAGCCTCAGTTAAAAAGCCAAAAACATGGCGAGTTTTTGGTTTTTTGTTTTTCCTTTTTTAAAAGCAACCTCACAAGCACCTTTGGCTAGTCACATCTTTTGCATGAACAGGTGAAAATGCAAACAAAAAAGGAAAGAACAATTTATTGAGAACAAATCCTAAATTATGTCTCTTATTCCAGAGGCCATTAAAATAAAAAGGACAATAATGAATGAAGAATCACTGATCCAAGTATATCACATGTATTTGGTAGCACTATTCGTTTGTCAATATCTTACCTGAGAATATGAACCTAGCACTGTAATATACACATTTTAGGTCCTGTACTTATAAATTTATACCATATTTTTATATATTTAATTGCTGAATTATAGTTATTAGATGCCAGTCCAATTTCCATTTGCAGGTGCAGTAAGTGCAACATATTCTCTGAAAAAAAAAAAAAAAAAAAAAAAAAAACCCCAAACCCCAACCTAGTCGCATGCAAATTGCTGAAATGTTAAATGCTGCCTCTTCACTGCTAAATCCAAAATCATACGTGCAACCTTTAATCTACTGCATTTTAAAAAACTCTAATCTGACTCACAAGCACATGACATTGGTTAACCCAGAAGGAGTGCACACAGGAGGGGAGAGAGATGGCTATTCCATGCCCTGAAGCAACTTAGTGGGTCCCAAAAGCACATTGTTCCCTAGGCCTGATAATGTTGTTGTCATCATCTTGTCTCCCTGATAATCACTGAAGGCCATGAAGTTTGAGAATTAACTTGACAATTCTTATAGGTGTTTTGTAAGGGCTTGATCCAAGGTGTCAAATCTGAAGAGCATCACTTTCCTTCCAGTATTATAGTCAAAACCATGGACAGGTGTGAAAGCCTGCTCCCAACACAGCTTGTAGAGTGGATGGATCTTGGTTCTAACTCCAATTATTTTAATTCCTGTAGCATGCCCTGATGATAGCCTCATGATAGTGAATGTCATTTCTGAGATGCTTTGATATCGATCGGAAGATCTTTTAACCATTTATTTAAGCTAATGTTTTTCTTGATAGGAAATCAGTATCCTCAACTGTCATCAAACCTACCTTGGTTTCCGACCTCCCAGTTTTGGCCAAATCATCAGCTGCCCCACTCCAGAATACAGGAACATGGGATGGAATCTATTGAAGTCATTTATTGCTTCTGTATCTGATCCTCCAGACTTCATGAATCACAGTGGTGATAGCATTCTGATTTCTAAAGGAACAGAGGATTGCTGCCTGTGAGTCAACAGATATCATAACAGTCATCTCTATTTCTGCTGTTTATTTCCTGTAGTGCACTGAGAATAGTTTTCATTTCAGCCATGTAATTTGAGCTAATATGTCCCAAACTAAGGAGTCTCACATAACCTGTTTTCCATGAATTGGCTTCTCCAGTTTAAATTACCCCAGGCATCCAGCAAGGCACAGCTCTTCTCCCTTCTTACTCAGCCTGTGTCTCTCCACGTCACTTGGCATATTTCCTTGTTTCCGGAATGAGGGCAAGGGCCCTGTTCCAACTACAGCCAGAATGAGACTTGCTGGTCCTCTTCAACCAAAGAAACCTCAAGGCTTTCTACCTGCACAACCCACACTCAGAGGGGGAATTTGGCCTATGTGAGTCACTGTCCTCCAGCCCTTCACTGTCTCATGACAGTTTCATTTGTCAAATTAGCAGGTGAAAGAGGGAAAGAATTTGGGGGGAGGGGGAATCTGGAGAGTCGAGTTACAGTATTGGGTTAGCTGCGTTTTGCTATTTGAGTAAAAACCTCAGCAAATGCAGACAATGGTCAGAGTGGTATTTTTACAGTATGTCTGGAGTAATATTAATGCCATTAGTCGTTGCATTTTGTTCTGACAGGTTCCAGATTGCATACCAGAGTTAAAGAAATTTAGCATAGCTTCATATATCTTGTATCTTTTGGCTCATACAATACCGGCTTACGTTTCCTGCATTTTGTAAAATCAGGAGACTTTCGGTATCAAGCCCATTCACAGAAGATATAGTCTCTTGGCACAGGCTCTTTCTTCACTTATAGGCTACCCCTATTGTTCAGTCTCTGTAAATTCCTTAATACATCTTTCTTTTGCTAATCTTGTGAGAAGAGGACTATTCCATTTAATACCACTCAATGGCTTTACAAGATGTGGTGCTTTCAGTAGGTTGAATATTGCAACACAAAACATTAGTGATAATTAAATAATCACAGCCTGTGTCCTATTACTGAGATTGCTGAACTAATTTGCTCCTGTTTTTTGTAGTTGTTAGTTTGTTTACTTTTTTAAAGACAAAGATCAGTTTCACACTGTGACTATGGCTGGATTGCTGAATTTGCAATGTCTCCTGCAACAGAAGATGTTTTAGCAGCATGAAGCCAGAGCCTTGCCAGCATCAGCACTATGTTTAGTCTGAGGAAGATAATGAGGGGGGGAAATGCGGAGATCTAGTGTATACTTTAATATTCCCTATTATCATCAGCACTAGGTGTATTTGCTCCTCACCCATAGATGGCAGAGATGGAAAAGCCATGTTAGGTTATTTACTTTAGCAAGCATGGAGAGCTGGGAAAGCTCTAATATATTTGTATGGAAATTTAAATGTGACTGTTTCCCCTCTCTCCTTGAAACACTGGGAGAGATGGAATTAATTTCTTTTCTTGAAACAAGTCAAGGAATGCAGTGTCTGGAGGGAAGTCACCTAAAGCATGAATGAACTATGAGGAACTGAAATCACTAACTGGTAAACTAATCTGCAGAAGTACCACCCCTGTGGGGAAGTTGCATAGACTGGTTCTGACTGGATTCAGGAAGACTAGTACATGAAGAACTGAGAATTGTATAAAGTGGGCATCTTGCTGCAGAGAAGGGGTCACTCTGACTGAATCCCAGAACTGATAGGACACTATGACTGAATGGAACAGATCCCACAGAAAGGATCTGAAAGACTTTGAAACCTACCATGATCTGCATGTGGAAGATGAGTGACACCTGTATGCATATAAGCTGTTTGTTGTTTTCAAGATAGGTTTCTCTATAATGCTTCTGTTTTAAATAAATATTGTGCTTTACAAAGGCTGGTTGGTCACTAGTTAACTCTGTCATATCCCTTGGGAGAGAACAGGATGGCAATTGCTGGACTCAATTCAGACTTGTTAAGATGATCAACGTGTTGCACAAGGAAATTATGATCTCAGTCCCTAGCCTGGAGGTAGTGGATCATGAGATCCCACCCTAAGGAAGATGATGGCAAGAGGCCCAAGATAGGTTTCGGGTGACCTAAGGAAGCCACAAAGGAGTTAGAGGTGCAGTTGCCTCAAGAACTGTGACAATGGGATTCTACTCAGTTATAAGGGTCTGTCTGTGTGGCTACTGTTGGAGTCAGGATACTGGGCTAAATGGATCATTGGTGTGACCCAGTAGAGCTGTTCTTATACAGGTAATACATTAAGGTCTCCCCAAGATATTGCAGGAAACTGCCATATCTGTCACTCATACCACACCATTACGGGGGGCAACCATCATACACCTTTTTGATAAATAAGAGAAGTGAGAGGTTGGTCAAGGCAGGCAGAGGAATCCAGGTGTCTAATGTGACAACTCTCAGCTACTTCGCCACACTGCCTTTCAGGAACTGGGTTAAATGATGTGTTGTCTAATCTATGCTAACACTGTCTGACTCTTTGTCCCTCTCTAGTGGCTAGGCCTCATATAGAGGTTTAGGAGTCTGCTGTTGCTTCTGAGTTAATATGTATTCTGCTGCAGCTCAAGAGGTAGATGCTCATGTGTTTAGACTTAGGTTTATTCCCAGCAGACAAAATGGAGGTGTTGCCGTACTTGGCTCTGCTGTCTCTAACCACTAAACCAGACTCTGCTCCCAAAGCCAGCGACAAGACCCAAGAATCCTAATTCTGAGCATTCTAGTGCCAGTTCATAAATAGAGTAGTTGTGTAACCCAGTAATGAAGAAGGTTTCCTCACAGAGGAAACAGCCTACCTTCCTTGCTAACTACTCCTACAGATTAGCTGGTAGGAATCTGTTCTATGCACCTGAAGGCTGTAGATTCAAACCTAAATAATAACTCATGTTGGGGAAAAAATATGTAAATTTGTGTGAGCACCTTGGAATAAGTGATTTTATATTGCAACATATATTCAGCAGTGATTTTAAATATTAAATTAATATTTGTTTCATTATTGTAGTTTAGCAGCTATATGCCTTTTCAAGGAACGGTGGAGTACATATTATAGGGTTTGTTTGAAGACAGCTAAGCACAGTGAGGGGGAAAGGTCACTTGTGTGTTGAGAGAAAGGAGAAGACTTTGCATGTGTTAGCTCCAAAAAGATCAGAACTTGAAGGTGTAATATTAGTATTTATTGGAACCAGATGCCTCTGAACACTGTTATTGAGCTTCAGAGCCTTCTGCCTATGGTTACCTGTTTTAATCTAACCCAGCTCAATAGGAATTAAAAGCTGTTCCCCCCCTCAAGGATTTTTGGTGACTCTATACAAGATGACTTTTGGGGGTCTCAGTTCTAACTCTCACCACACTTTGCAATGACTGGCAGACTCAAAGGATGGGCCATGGATACTGAGCCACCCAGTCACCCCTAGAGGAAGTTCCCCAGCTCAGGTGTGGGGCACAGTGGCAGGACAGAGATACAGGAAGTTTGCCCTGGAGATACAGAGGGCTTCATAAGCCACAAAGCCACATCATTTTTTTTAAAGCCCAAGTTTACTGTTATATGCATATTAGCTAAATATGAAAAATAGAGTAATTTGCATAAGATATTACACATGGAGCTGCCAGACAAAAGAAGGGGCACCACCACCACCACAACCCAAATCTGAATCCAGAGCCCCTAAGACAGCCCTGCTTTCTGACAGAGCAAGAGGGTCTCAGCAAGCCCACATGCTGAACTCAGACAGGGAATTCAATGCACAACCCCTGGAACATTGTCTCAGCCCCCCTAAATTTGGGGGTTGAGATTTTGAAATCCAGATCCAAACTTATGTAAGCAGGGGAATGGGCCCGCTATTGTGGGGAACTTTCCTGGCTCATACACTATGCTGATGGAGTTGGTTAGCAAAAGGATCTGAGTCCTTGATCCCACGCCCTTTACCCAGAGGCCAGCCTGACCGCGAGGGCTCCCCTCCCACTCTCCTATGTGGCAGAGTCCCTGTAACTCTGACAAGGCTGGGCCCAGGATTCCTGGGGGCTCGACCCCCCAATTTTGTCATGGCCACTTAGGGCAGGAGCTAAGGTGTCCCCACTCCGGGGTACTAACTCTGCACCGGGCGTTTCCCTGACCCACTAATCATTGCTTACAGGTCAAAGCAATACAATTTATGAAACAACCAGCAATCAAACATCAAATTAAAAGATAAGAAAAGAGGAGACAGGTTGAAGGAAAACACCCAATGCTGCCCCCTGGCCCGGGGGCACCACACCCAGCATCTCTGGGGTGCGAGGGATGTTCACAGTCTGTGTCTCACACGTCGCAGGCTCCTGCCCAGGCCCTGGCCACGTTGCATGGATGCAGAGAGTCAGACACATGCTCTGGCAGCAGGGCCCTTCTCCCCAGCATCAGCCCCCTGTCGGGGTCACGATCCCCCTGCGAGTCTGGCCTGGGAGGTCTCTTGGCTGGGGGCGTCTCCCTGTGCTGGGCCCTGCCCAGGGTCCTCCTCGCTTCCCCCAGCTGCTCACTGCACCCAGCCCCAGCCTGCTTCAGTGCAGCGCGGCTCGGCTCCGCTCCCTGGGATGCTCCTTGGGACCCCTGGTTCTGCTGCTGTGGCTCTGCTCTGCTCAGCTCAGGTCCCTGGGCTTCTTCTCTGGCCTCCGCAGCCAGCTCCAGACGGGTCCGGGTCCAGGTCCAGCCCCAACCCCGGGCCCGGCCCCGCTCCCTGGCCTGGCTTCTCTGGCTGCTTTGTCCTTAGCTCGGCCCTGCTCTCTGCCCAGCACAGGCAGGCAGCTCCTGCTCACATGGAGGGGGCCCGCCCTCCTGGCTCCCTCATTGGCCTGCCCGCCCTGTCAATCAGGCTGACCTGGTGCACTGGCCTCTCCCCACTGGCCCTGGGAGCTGTCCGTCTCAAGGTCCTGCTCCTCAAGAGATGCCAACCAAAAAGACCCACTAGGTTTCATTGAGGGGCTAACAGTCCTGTACACTTAGACCTTCTTTTGTGACATGAGCCCAGCCCTACTTGTATTCGAATAACATTTACATATTGTCAAGGAAAAAGGCTCAGACTGGCAGAGAAAGAACAGGCTAGGCCCAATGCATCTGTATTTTCCTTGGGTTTATTTGTCTCAGAGAGACACCTACAGGGCTGAGAGAGTGACAGCAGGAATACTGCCATCTTGGCAGACACCAGGACTGACCAGGGCCTCCAGCTCTACAAACGTGACTGCGGGTACGACCACACGGCAATTAGACACCATGACTGGTCTATACCAGCTAACTCCGGCTCATGGGGCTTGGGCTAACAGCTGTTTAATTGTGGTGGAGATGTTTGGGGCTTGGGCTGGACTCCCCCTCACAGGGTCCTAGGACACAGGTTCCAGCCCAGCCCAGAACTTCTACACTGCAACAAAAGAGCCCCTTAGCCCGAGTCAGCGGGTGCGGGCTAGCCCCGGCTGTCTAATTGCAGTGTGGACATAGCCTCTTTAGCTAAGGTATAGGGTGTCTAGCTGCTGGCTGTAACAAACACACATCCTCTGCAGATCAGGCAGCAAGGCGGGGTTGTGGAGGAGGAAAGGAGGAGATTGACATAATACACTAAGCAGTGCGTTACTGTGAAATGGCAAGATCTCATGTATTTCCACTATCTGGCCTCTGAATGTGATGCAGAGACTGCATCTCAAAATATTTTGGCTTCCCTGGGATGCAAAAAAAGAGAAAAAAAAAAAAAAAGGCAGAGGGGGAAAGCACTATCTAAATAAAGATACTAGACTCCACACACATCCTTAGAGAAGGTGTTAGAACACATTCATCCTTGTGCTAATGCTAATTCATGTGATTAAGGGGAAATGGGGGTGCATCACTCTTAGATAATAACCAAAATAGATTGTACACTGACATGTCCTGCATTATATTTCCCCTGTAATCCGTGGATCAGGCAGAATGTGCAGATAGGCAACAGATCTGTGCCTTCATTTTATCAAAAATCCAGTGCGCCTATAGCATATGAACATACATCTAATCAGCATGTGCAAAGAGGCGGGATTATTTAATCTTGAGAGGAGGCAAGGAAGACAGGCTTTAGGAGAGGTGTTTATGATTAGTACCTAGGCAATGAATGAGAGGCACATTGAAATGCATAGATAACATCAGATTAGATTTGATTAAATTAGATTACAAAGGATGCCATAAGAACCAGGGCCTAGACCATTGGATGTGGCCAAGGAGCTTTAAGCCACCTTTAGCCTCTCCTGATGCTGGGCTAGCAAAGTGCCAGTTAGGTCTCTAGGACAGATTGAGGTAGTCTGAGGGCTGCCCTACTTTATGGCATCTGCTAATGGCCTAATTTGGCAGCCAGAGATTGCTGAGGAGTTGGATAGACCTTAAACTTTCCTGACTGACTAGAACTCTCAGTTTCAGGTTTCATACATTTTTGAGCTTTGTGAAACATTTTCTCTTTTTTTCCAGGACACAAGTATGTCTAACTGTGCCAGAGTCTGCACTATGCCAACAATCATAGCCTCTCCTTTGAAATGAACTCTTGTCCAGTTTCTAGGATGACATGGGAAATCAATTAAAAGCAAAAACACACAAAGCAGCCTGGAACACAGTTTACCCTGGTATCTTCCTAGTGACAAATGGAAGGTGAGCTTCTGAGCCTCCATGTTCTGTTCTAATGTTAGAGCCCATTGTTTCTGAGTTACTACCTAGTAATAGGATCATGCCCAGTCTAGCATCCCAATTCTTTGCTACCTCATTTTACCTTTTAATCACTCCTCAGACAAGCCACCACAGCTGGTGTTTCCACACTACTGCTCCCCTTCTAGGTGTGTTTTGTTACCATATCGTAGCGCTCGTTCAGCTCTCGTCCACAGGATCAGTTAGACTTTTCAGTTTATAATGGACGTCAGCAGTCACATAGAACTCAAAGGGTGGGCTTCCTCGGGGCTTGTTTCCTTGCAGCCCTCCCAGCTGACTCCTACTCCTTACAGACGTGCACTGCCTAGACCCTTTACCTGGGAACTAAGGAGAATCTCCCCCACACCATAGCTCAGCTTTCCTTCATCTTTTGAATTTCTCCCTTCCTGAAATCTGAATGCCTTTTCTGCCTCCTACCAGGTCTGGTTCTGAGTCACATCTGCCCACTGCACAACCCTTCACATAGAGAGGGGAGATATAGCTGGTACATGAGAGGCAGAGCCCGCATCCTCTTAAAGGGCCAGCTCACCCTGTGACATCTAAATAAGCCAGGCAAGGAAAGCCCTCCTGAGTCCCTGAGAAAAATGGATAATTCCCACCTTTTTATTCTGTTTTCTTAATGTGAGGACAGAATGTCACTCAGTGCAGTTAATGACAGGTGCATTTAAATCAAATAGAAAGAAATACAAATGCACCCAGGACATCCTGGCCTCTTTTGCCCAGATCAACAAAAGGACTTAGGTATTGCAAAATCCAACTTTTAGACACCTAGCCATTTAGTGCAATTCCCAAACCCTGGGTTAGGCATCTAGGCTCCCTATACAATGAATGGAGAAAGAGGGGAGCTGAAGATTTGTGGGATCCACAAAAGCCATCAGGTTAGGCTAGTAGCTGCCTAACTTAGCCAACAGCAGATACTGATGAGAGGGGTGTGTGATAAATCTTGTTTTCTCCAGGGAGTTAGAAATCTCAAGCTGAGATGCTGATATCCGCTTGGAACACTCTCCTGGAGAGGCGCCTAAGCCACTTCTTGCAAGAACAAGGGGGAAGGCCTCTCTTGGGGTCTTCAGCACAGCAGTTAGGGAGCTTATATGGGATGTGGGAATCTCTACTTCAATTCCCCACCTCTCTGGGGAGCACCACTGTGATAAATGGGCCTACAAAGTTATCCCAATTGTGAGCTCAGCTGTGAGAAGGGAGTGAAAGTTCACAATACCCTATACCAGCGATTCTTAACCGGTGGTACGCATACCACTGGTGGTACTTCGAAGAAGGCTGGGTGGTACGCGAGCCATACCGCGCCGCCGAATCCGCCGCTGAAAGTTCCCCCCCCCATCGCTGTGAAACCCCGCCGCTGCCAAAAGTTCCCCCCACCCACCCACCCCCGCAAAACCCTGCCGCCGAAAAGGGGCAAACGGCGGCAGGGAAAGTCCCCCCCCCCGCTTTTTTTTTCCCTGAGTGATACTCGGGGGAAAAAAAGGTTGAGAACTGCTGCCCTATACAACTAAATGTTGATGGGGAAAGGTGCAAAAGGGAGACAGAAAGACCAAACTAGTCCAAACAAAAAGGCCTCCTGATAGATAGCAAGACTCTGTCAAGATCAAACAAGAGAAGGGTGGGACCAGAAATCCATGAGCCAAGATTGGTGTGCAGGAAATTAGACTGAATTGGTAAATAAAATGATGCTGGGATGGGCTGTTCCACCCACCACTACCTTTTGGGTCCTTGCAAGAAGGGACTCTGAGGGAAAAGCTGGCTATCATGACATTGGCTGACTGAAAGAAGGGGAAGGAGTGAGTTTCACTCTCCTAGCTGCGACCCACACCCATCTCCCGCTTCTTTGCCCTGAGAGATGTCCTGACCAGACTGGGCCAGAGAGAGGGACACTTTTAATAACAGTTGAAAAGACTGTTAATGGGGTGTTTGCCATAGTACTAATCAGGCTGAGTTCTCTGTATACCAAGCCCTGAACATTGGTTAACACCATGTAACATTGTGTAGTGAGAGACAGGGTCATATTAACACCTTTGACTCTTTGGACCCTCTATTCCATCTAAATTAATACAGCAGTACCCTAACCACTGGACTATAAAGTCATTCTCATGCCCTTTCTGGGCCAGGGCATGTTCAATTCTTTATACAAAGTGGAACGGCTTCGACAGGAGAGATCGAGAGAGAGACTCCTGTCATAATATCCCACTAGGCCACTCGCTCCAAGGGTGGGAAACCCAAGTGCAAATCCCTTTGCCTTATCCGGCAGAGGTGGGAATGGAACTGGGGACGCCCACATCCTGGGTGAGTACACTAACCAATGGCTTTAAGAGAGGCCGTTAGGTGTGCTCAGACCATGCTTACCAGATTGACCCCTGCAGGCAGGCTAGTACAGGAACACTTCTCTTCACCTGGTTGAGGATTGTGCTGTGACTTAGGCATGAGCTAAATACCCAGACACCTAGAGTAGGCAGCAGTGAAACATAGGCACCTAGGGAATTTTTACAGCAAAAATGTAAGTGCTGAGTGAGTTTGGGCACCTACAGAGCTAGATTGCACCTACATGGGGTTTTTGTGGATTGCAGTAGTGCTAAAATTGGGATTTAGGGGTCTTAATATAGTGTTTAGGTGCCTAAATCCTTTAGTGGATCTGGGACTTAAACTCATTAGTGGAACTGCATGAGAGCAGAAGTTTGGGTAAGAAGTTCCCAAGTGTATGGGTTCCCTCTGCACCCCGTGTGCTTTGCAGAGGAGACGGATGTACCGACACTGGAACCAAGACAGGGATGGGGCCACATTATGCAGCTCTGTTTGGCTGCATAGAGAGGATGGAATGGTTATTGCTGTCATCCTCACCCACAGACACAGCAGCCCTGGCTTGCCTGCCACTTGGGGTGCATGAATTTCAATCCCACTTAGTCTCCTGCATAAAACTTGATTGCTGGCTGAGGGCAAGTTTCTTCAGCTCCATGAGCTGCACCAGCCTCAGTCCATGGACACTTATAGCCAGGGCTGATCCTAATTTTGGCTGGGTTCAGGATTCTAGTCAAAAAGTTCCCAAAAACTTCATTGTCAGCCTGAGTAACTGTGACACTGGCAGACCAGCCAACCTGTATCTGACCCATAACAACTTAACAAGAGGCATTACAGTTGTATCAGGACAATTCACTTGTATGTGAATTTCGAAGAGATGTACTAGACCAGCAATCAATAATCCATTCATTTGTAGTAATAGAAATCAAGGGTAGATGCTAAGTGTATTTATCTGATAAACACAATGTAACCAAATTAGCTTTTAGATGTTAAATCATTTCCCTGTCTTAATTGCCTTACATTATGCATGCGACTGTATTCAGTTATCTTTAAGATCAAAGATGAGAGACACTGCAGGAAATTAATAATATCTACATTGTCTTCAGCTTAACTATCTCTGTTACAATGGAAGACCATCTGAGTGCCTTATATAAATGAGTGTAACTAGTTTACACTATGTATGCATAGGAAATAGAAGATTAACTTCAAAGCAAAGGTCCACAAACTATCTGCTTTACCTATTCTTCCTTAGAGGAAACCCCTGCTGTGACAGTCTGTGAGCAGGCTTGTCAGTCTGCTAGAGAGCTATAAAAGAGAAACCTTGTGCTGGATCCTTTCATCTCTAGTCTGCTGAATTTTGAACAGGGAAAGTTTAAGCTGTGGAACCGAGAACTTCCAAATAGTTATTTGGAATGCTCTGGAAAATGTATGGAAAAAGCTATCAGACTTTACATCTAAGCTGTGTTTGGAGTCTGACCTGTTGGGATAATTCCAAAGAGACTTGTGCAAGCCAGAAGATATAACATCACTGCTATGATCCTGATCTATGAACACTGAAAATCACTTGTATGTATATGATTCCTTAACCATTTAATAACTTCTTTTTTTTCCTAATAAATAGTTAGTTAGTTTACTAAGGATTGGCCAATAGTGTGATATTTGGGTAAGATCTGAGTCATTGACCTAAGGGTAAGTGTCTGATCCTTTGGGACTGGTAGAACTTTAAATATGGTGAATAGGGTTTTTAGTAACCTTTCATTATATTACACTTGGCTGCCTGGATGGAAGCCAAGGGCTGGAATGCCTACAGGGGATTGTATTTGGCTTCTGGTTAACTAGTATGGTATTGAAGGCAGCTCTTTTGTTACTGGCTTGGTGAATCTAATTATAGAGTAAACCACCAGTTTTGGGGGAAATTGTCTGCCCTATACCTTGCAGTCTGCCCTGTGTGTGGCATTCTCAGTGTGGCTCATTCCAGGCATCCAGTCACAGTAATTCACAAACATAGGCGATCAGAGACTCTAATCCTGCCTCTGCATCTAAAATAGGCAGAAGAATTTAATGCCATGTCACACAAATAGCAGTAGTAGCTGTAAATGCTAGGGCAGAGACATTGAATCTCATGCTTGAGGGCATTAGCTGTCCATGGAGGAGAGGGAAAAGGAGTGTGTGTGTGTGTGTGTGTGTGTGTGTGTGGACATTGCTTTCCTCTGAAGCATTAGGCAGGAACCCATTGTGCTAGTTCAGTAAGTCTGTACGACATGAGCTCTGAGCTTGTTCTAAAAGGATTTCCAGCCTGCAAGAGTTCAGTACACAATCCGTGCGTGTGTATACGTACAAAGAGAAGCTGAGAAGGGATTAGATTCATGCTTCACTGGCTTCTCCATTCCTTTTCAAATTAAACCAATTTCTCAGTCAGTGAGCTTACTTCCCCTGGAGTCCTCCTTATGATCTAATCATGAGCTCTTAGCGCTCCTCTTCACATCCCCAAACTGATTCACATTCTTTCCACAAAAGTGAAAAATACTAAACAGACACAAAGCCAGTGCTTTGCTCCCCAGGGTCATACTTTACAGGTGTAACCATGACTGTGGAGAGATTAGCTCTTGCCTTGTTTTTAGACTCTCGTATTTCTGCAGTAAGTGGCCTGTCATTCTTAAACTTGTTTGGACTATTTAGCAATAGCAGTCAAGGTCCGGGAAAGGGATCAATCCTATATCTCTAAATCAATGACAACTTTGCTTATAGTAAAGAGTTTATATAAGTGCTTTTAATCAAAAGAGAAACATTCCTTTAGTTGTCTAAAGCCAATATGCAGATTTCCATGGTGAACATCAGACCAGTTCAAGGGCTCTTTAGGGACATGCAAATTCTTCAACTGGAAAAAGGAATCTACCAAGAAGAATCTTTCTATTCTGTTGCCCAGTCTAACTTACTATTCAGCTTCACTTCCCAGAAACAGCATGAATCATACTAACCAAACAAAGCCAGTCTCCAAATATCTAGGCTTCAATAACTGATAAGTATTTTATCTTTACATTTGTTAAGAAAAAGCTCCCAAATAGATCTCACTTTTTATACTCCCCCCCACACTTTTACATTTTATATTCTTTCCTCCAGAGCAAAAATAGTACGTTCAGTTGAGAAATGTTACATTTTATCACAGCATCTCTATTTTCTTACATCTCTTACTGTGCTTTCATTTCAGCCATGATTATGACCTACTGCAATGTTGGCTGCATTTCTGTCACAATATTTGTACAACTGCACTATTATGTCTATTAGAGAAGTGGAGAAGATTCAAATGGGGGATTTAGTAAGCAATAGTTTTAGCAACTGACCCATCGGGGGTGCTGAGTGGGTAAATGTAAGTTGTTTTTTGAGAGAGAAGCCAAATGGGTGTGGATTAGAGTCTGCAAAATCTTTCTGATTTACTCTTTCCTAGCTGCTGCAAAAATTAACAATGATAATCTCTTGCATTTTTACAGCGCTTTTCATACCAAAAGACCCTGAAGGAGATTTAAAAAAAAACCCAAAAAGCGCAGACACTCAAGAGAAAAGGAGAAAGTTGCCTATGGGAGATTATATGTCTACCTTATTATCTGTATTCTAATAGTGTCCACGATGCACTAGGCCACAGTCCTAGCCCGGAAGAGATTACAGTCGTTTAAATCAACAGCAGGTGCAAGGATTCAGCAACACCCCCTTTAATTTCAATTCCTGGGGAAAGTACTCAGAACCTCCGAAAGTCAGGCTACTTTCATGTATGTGCTTACATGTTGATTTGGGAGCCCAACTTGAAGCACCCAGGTTTGACAATTTGGGCCCAAAAAGTTTAATTACCACATAAAGATGTATATTCTAGCCTTGATCATTAGCAAACATCCCATTGCTATTAGTGAGAGGGGAGTATATGGCTTTAACTTTGTAGACCAGGCCAATCCATCATAATAAAAAAAATGTAATTTAGCGTTCAAAGAATGAGTTTCACACCCGTGATCTGATTTAACCTCTTTCTTTTCACAAGTATGTGTCAATATATTGCACTCGTTTCTTCCTGGTGCGACAAGCTGTGTCCATGTCCAAATGCGGCTCCTTCTGTGCAAACAAACAGCAAAAGAAGTGGACATTTTCTAATGTAATGCTATTGTCTCTGCAACATCCCCCCACCCCCTGACTGACACATTCAGGCTAGTGTCACACTCAGAGAGAGACATTCAACTATCTGTAAACAAGAGCATCCTCTACTACTACCTAAAAAAAAGCAGCAGACCCCCATCCCCACGAATGAAATTATAGGCTTAGCCATTTCAATAATACACTGTCTCTCTTGTTCCCACCATCTGTTTTGTGCTTAGATTATCTGATCAATTCTGAAAGGGGCTCTCCTTGCTCTTTCTAACATTTTGTTTCCCAGGTATTGCTGTTTTTCTGAATTATTGTAGTCAGTGCACAAAACATGCAGGGCTCATCTCTTCTGATTGCAGGAAGGGCTGTGAAATGATCTGCTAATAATATTCTTCTCAGATGTTCCTTTTTTGAGACTGTCTTTATACAATGCACACAAGAAATGTAAGAGTTCTGGATTTACCAGGTCAGCACAAGCCATTGCCTTCACTACAGTTCCTCAGTTAAAAACACAACAACAAAATCACTGTAGGCAGGTGTAATAATTGCAGGATGATGAACTTAGTGTAGTTTAAAAACACTGACACTTCAGAAGGGTAACGTAACTTGCAGGTGACATTTAAAAGAAAGGGTATTTAAAGTAAATTTTAAAAAGAAAGATATTATTGGGGATAAGGGAGAGTTGACCTGGGATGGAAATGGGTTTGAACAGTATACCTAAAATGGAACCTTTCTACAGGACCTTTATTCAATGGACCTTCTTTTTGGAGGAGACGTCTCCAAGAAAGTGTGACTAAACTGGAAAAACAATGTTTTGGGCACCTGAGGGAACATTGCTGCAGGAGATCTCGTGCCATTGGAGCTGGGATGTAATAGCAGCATTTGCACTAACAATGCAGAGGGCCTCTCAGCCAAAGCACCTAATGAAGGAAGTTATTATCCACATATTAAGGAAGGGAAACTGAGGCACTGACAAGCTGAGTGACTTGTGCAAGGCACCCCAGTGAATCAGGAAGAGTATCCTGACTCCAAATCGACTGTTGTCCTGGCACACAGCAAGGCCATAGAACATGAAGATTTCTGGTATCAGCAACAAACATGGGGAGCAGCAGAGCCAAGCTCAGAGGTGAGAGATGGTAAATACTTGTGACAGAGCTAATAGTAGAGAATCTTTGTGCAGGTGGGTGAACAAGCATGCAAAATTAGGGAGGGATAAGGATTGGCCTCATGAAGCACATCTGTACAGGGTGCCAGATAATCTATTTGCTTATTTTCTAGAGCACAAGCAGTGGGGGTGAAGAGATCCCTTTGTAGGACCAATGCAATTAGAACCTCCTTTTTTGTACTGGTCACCTAGTGTCAATCACTGCTTACACAAGGCTCCTATCTGCTTGCTTAATTCTGTTCTTCTACATCCCTGTGTATGCTGCCCAACGCAGACATCGCCACTGCAGCAAGCACATTACAGTGCCTTGGCGGGGGGAGGATTCATGCTCTGTGACGTGTTTGACCCAAGCAGGAACAGAACATCACAAACAGCCTGGCTCTGAGTTCAGCCTGAGTTCACACACTTCAGGAACCATCACTAACCTTGGCTTGATGGCAGTCACACACGAAGGGAGCTGGCCAATGCCCCTCTGGTCCAGACTGTGCTGCTCCTCAGCTCCAAAGCATGTGCCGCCACACCCAGGCTCAATCAAAGAAGGTTTATTTCCTTAACAGAGGTATCAGACCAACAGAAAACAGGCTTAATTCTACCCTTGGCCCCAGGACCACCCCTCCCAGGGGCCACTGACATCCCAGCTCCCGGCAGTTCCCAGCCTCAATCAGCTATGCTCTCTTGCTATAGCAGCAGCCACAGGGCTGCTTCCTGGAGCCCCTTGCTCCAGGACCCCCCACAGACACTAACTCCTCCCCAGTACACAGCCTCTCTCAGTCCTTCCTCCTGCAGCTACCTACCAGCAGCACTCTACAGGCCCAGATGTAGCCCAGCTCTCTTTAATTGGCTGGATTGGATTCACCTGCTCTGATCATCTATCCACAGAGACCAGCTACCCTGTGACATAGCTCAGGCTCTTGCTGAGTGGAGGGTGGGTAGCTCTCTGCTGAACTCACCTATAACAAGGAGATGGGTTAGGGTGCCATGGGGGGAGCAAAGGGCCAGCATGAGTGTTCCTCATAGGCCTTCATACCTGAACCCCAAGTAAATCTACAGCTGACAGTTCCCTCTGGGACAAAATGCTGAATTAGCTGTCAGGGAGCTGCAGGGTTTGCCCAGAGTGAGCAAGGACCATGTCCACAAACTTCCTACCAGTTCAGCCCCAGGTGCACTTTGGGTGGCACTGAAACTACTGAAATAAGAAAACAGTTTATTCAAACAGGATGCCGAGCAAGCATCACCCGTTGTTCCCTTAAATTAGAAGGAATTCATATCCACATAAGAAAGAGGAGAAAAAGGTTATGAAAAATGCTGGCATCTCCTTATCCTGTGGATGACCCCACTAGTATTGGATCATAAAGCACAGTGTGTACAGTCTCCACTGTGCACCCACACCCTGTTGGTAAAGACATAGGAACATGAGCCTCTGGATCATGATACCACTTTATAATAATTATAGGGACAAATATTGGCTCCATTGAAGTCAACAGGATTTTTGCCATTGATTTCAATGGGAACAGAAATGATCCCAGAGAAAGAGAACTTTCAGTACAAAAGATTTATCAAAATATAATAGAATTCTCATTATCGTCACCTCTTCCCTTATTCCATCCTTTGTCCATTAATTCCCAATATGCTGAAATTGCATCTTAGGACATTGCTGTTCCATATGTGGATTTAGCACCAGCATATTTCAAGTGGTTTCTGAGGAGATGATACGTCAGGAAATGGAACGTCAGGAAATGGAATACGTGGTACAGTGGACATAGCTGGATAGAGGTCAGAGCAAAACAACGGCCTGACAATCAGCTTGTCAGCTGGTGAGCCTCCCTTTCCACAGGTTTGGTGGACATGAAGTTTTGCCCTGTTACCTGTGTCAACCCTTTGTTGGAATCAGACATGACCAACAGATTGTGCATAAAGATGGCAGTTACATGCTATATATTATATATTGGAGAAACTCCCTATGTATGCAGTCAATATCCTTGTAATTTATTTAATCAGGATTTGTCCTGCCTTATGCATATTTACTTAGCTGTGCACAGATTAGTTTATTGTTCACACATACTGCAGTTATTGCTGCATTCACTCCCCAAAGAGGCACAATGAGAAAGAAAATAAATAATTTACCCTTATATAACACCTTTCATCTGAGGCTCTTAAAGCACTCTGCAAAGATTAATTTAGTCTGATAGCACCCCTCTGAAGTAGGAGTTACCCTGTTATAAATGGAGGCATAGCAAGACTAAGGGAGCTGCCCATAGGACACAAGTTAGTTGCAGAGCTGGGCATAGTCTTTAAAGGGAGGAAATAAAGTCCCAGTAGGATAGGGGGTATATGACTGCAGATGCCAATGAGACTTTAAGTTGAAAAGGCTGAATTCATATTTTAAGTGTCACAAGAAGAGAGGGAATGACTAATGTCCTTTTTGAGAGAACCATTCAAAGACAATAGAAATTTTCTGTTTTAAGAAGGAAACAGTTCTGCCACAGAAAGACATAGGCAGCTATTGTGCTGTTTGCACAAGATTCTTTTAACAACCCAGTGTCTGCAAACCACAACTTGAAAATCCTCCCTGCCACATAACATGCCAGACCACAACTGCATGAAACAGAAAAATCCTGTTAGAAATTACCGGAGCAAACTGTGGAAAATATTGCCTGTGGAAAGTATCACACTGCAAGGGCTTTTCCTGTGGAAAAAATATTTTGCAACTTTCTATTAATATTGTTCTTTGCTGGCATTTGATTCTGGGGGCTTTAAATAGTCTGGTTTCTGAGGGTTTTTCACATGCTTGGTAAGAACTTGGAAAACAAATGTATTTTGTAGTATTTCTCCTTTTCCATTATTCTGAGTCCTTTGTGTCTCCCTCATCTCCTTTGCTGCACAAGTCAGACACTTATGAGGACAGGAACTGAGAAGCATGGAAATGAGGAGGTTACAGGAATGAGGAATCCTATGGCACAGCTGCAGAGTCACCTAGATCCTTCATGTGATCATGGGAATTTCCAGGAAAAAGAAATGCAAGAAGATGAAAGAAAAATTATTTGATTCTTTTTTCTAGCCATTAGTTACAGCAGTGCTAATGATGATAATGATTTGCATATAATCAATGCCCATCTTTCGAGTATCTCAGATGTGACTGAGCTAGAAATTCACAAATTCCAGTATGAGAATCAGAGATGGGTCTGAATTGGAAAATTCAAACAAGGATCCAGAGTTTAAGGGTTTGTCTATACAGGGATGTTATTTCGGATTAAAGTAGGGTGTGAATTTAAAACAGAATAGTTATTCCTGATTAACTCACTAACTCACACTCATTCCACATGGAGTTAATTAGAATAGTTAATTAGGAATATCTATTCTGGATTAACTATCTGTGTAGGCAAGGCCTAACGCTCCCTCTCTGGAGGCTGTTCAATTTGAGGGATTTAGTTTAGGCTCATCGCCTATTTTGCCATCGCTCTTTTGTAACAAGTTGTCCCTATCTGGGGTTCTGCTCTGATCTTTGCTACGTGGATGCACGTCCTCACAGGAAGCCTTTTGAAGCTGGCTCCTGCAAGCAGAGTGATGGGGATTCTATTTATCTAGTGATGCACAGACTGCTGTCAAAACTGACCGTTCCCTTGCCCACCCACCACATATACACTTACAAGTGAGCAGCTCTTTGTGGAGATGGGCCCCTGTCTGGGAACACTGAGATCCAGGTGCTGGGTCAGCCCATAACTGACACAGGGCCCAGTCATGACATCTAAATCTGGGCTTTCAGGAAGTTCAGGGTGTTTGCTTTGGACCCACCCGTAGTTCCTGGGCTAGTCCACCCATTTGCATTGGCCAGCAGAATGCTCTTCACACACTACTTGCATTTCCATACTCTGGGGAATCAATCACCCTTCTCCAAGTTCAAATGCATAACAATTCACTTTGTGTGCAAATTCTGTCAGGAAAAAGCCGATAGATCTGAAATGATCCTTTACTTTTCCTGTCAAAACTAATATACTAAGTAACGTCCCATATATCCTGCAGAACTCTTTCTTGTAGGCCAGCAGAATGGATGATGCCATGGCAAAGGGATGGGTGGCAGAGGGGTCCAACAAGAAGCTCTGTCTCTTACAGGCTAACCCACTGAATGACTGAAAGTGGAAACACATTGATTTACTTGATTTGCCATGCCACATATGACCAATGAGCCATCAAGTCCAATAGGCTATAGCGACCAATATCTGATACTTCAAAGAAACTCCACCTAATGCATTCTGCATGCTGTGCAGTGCTGTTGTTAGAAGGAAAGCCCTTTACAATCCCTGCAGCAATCAGCTGATGCCCTGAGGAGTTAACAATAAAAAGAACATTTTTGTTCTTATGTCAAGAATATTCCCACAGAAATTTATGAGGCCTAGCCAGCCTGTGATTCTTTATTTCAGTTTCTGGTCACGAAAAGTATCATGCAGTATAAAGGACAAAAGAAAGCTACATTTTCAGTGTTCTCCAGTGTTTTGAAGACTCTGGCAGCAGACTATGATATCAAATGTTAAAGTCTGTGGTCCAGATAAATAGATGTCTTTGGGAGTGAGTGAAAAACCTCCTGCTAAATACAATAAATATTCTCCCTGATATGGAAACAGAACTGCAAAAAGTTTAAAAGGGAAAAAATTATTTTCTCAGTGTATCCTGAATAGTGTTGGAGTAATGCACTTCTCTACCTCAAACAGGAATTAAATCCAGTTGGTGAGCAGGGTGTGTGACTTGAGACAGGAAAAGGAGGAGAAGGTCATGACTACAGAGATGGGGGTTCAGGACAAGGGGGAAAGAACAGAGTGAGCTGAAAAGCGACCAATCCAGTGAAGTGATGCCAGCATCAGGAAACACTGAAATCTCTTTCAAGGAAGTATGAGTAGAACTAAATCTGCTCAGTAGGCACTGCCAGTGTCATCTGCTCAAAGAACTCGTGGGGCTCTAAGGCATTACTGGCCCACTCCGATAGATCTTCTTCAGACACCACTGCTGCTGCAGGTAGCGAGACCCTTCCCTGCCTGCAGGTCTGGGGCCTGGAAGGTTAGTGACATATAACAACAGTTACAACCAGGCAGGGCGTAGGAGAGACAAGGTGGAGCATGCAGTCAGGGTTAGAGCGGGACAGGGTGTGTAGGACGGGGTGAAGTGTGCTGTCACGGTTAGAGCAGGCAGGGTGTGTAGGACGGGGTGAAGCGCGCAGTCCCACTGACCTCACCTCAGAGCCATAAATGGCCATGGGGGAAGCAAGGGGTTCCACATGTAAAGCAGCCCAAGCTGCAGACAGGCTATGCACACTTGTTAAGCCAAACGGATCCAGTGCAAAAGGATTTGTTTCATGGACCAAAGCCTGAGCCTGCCTGGGGAGTTTTCCAGATAGGCCTAGGAGGGAGTGGAGCAGAATCCTCCCACTAGCTCACAGAGCACCAGTGGAGCTGCACCATGGTCACTGCTGCATGCATGATACTTCCCCAGGCCCAGGTCACAGGGTTTGGACCTAAATGCAGGTTTATGTATATGCTGCACCTTTTGTAAGAACGGGTAAGAATCACAATCTGTCTCCCTAAATATCCAAAACAGCAGGAGTTAGAACAACATGCCATCTGGCCGAGAGGCTAGGCAGTTCAGTGACTGTTCCCCAAGCGATAGGAGACCTGTGTTCATTGAGAACATTGGCATGAATGGGGAGTCAGGGCTGAGAATGAGTAATGTCAAGCTCAGCCACAATAGCATTACAAACAAAGAGCCAATTCATTGGGCCTTGCAAGTCTCTCAGTCATAGTGCGGTACCAGTCTGTGCACAATGGCTGCATGTCCAGCGGCACCACGAGGACGGCTCGACTGTGCTGTCTGTCCATTGTACGAGTGGCTGAACGGTCTCTCGCGGATATGTCTCCTCTTGTTCTCTACCCTCCCAGCACTGAAAGAGACCCTGTCAAAACTAGAGAGCCTAAGACACACGTCCCTCAAAAATTGCATGGAGTATCTTTCAGTTGATTCATCCCCATCGCAACAATAATAATAATGCTCTGCACAGCAGAGTGGGTGAAGCACTTCATTAACAGGAAAGCCAGGCTTCCCAGCACCCCGAAGGCAGTTGTTACTGTCTTGTTTCAATGGAAGCATAGAGGGGTTGGGCACCAGAGGAGGTGCTGGGAAGAGAATCTGTCTAAAGCCCAGGCATCCAGATCCCCAGTGCCCTACTCTCACTGCTAGCCCTGTTTCTCAGTGTAAATGTATCAGACACCATGCTTAGTGAGCACTCCATTGCACACATGTGCTGCTCCCCTCTTAGGAGGCTGGGTGTCTGCCGCCAATGATGTTGCTCTTGTAGCAGATCACAGCCAGAACATTCTGTGGTGAGAGGAGCCCCGTGGCTATTCTAAGTTTATTCATGCCATGGGGGTTCTCTTCGGAGCAGGGGAGGAGGGGCAACTCAGAGGTAGGCTCACCAGGGCATGGATAATTACAAGGGAAATGTGGGAGGAAATTCAATGTCTGGAGAACTGAAAAGGCACAGAGTCTCCCTTACCTCCAGGGATACAGGCTGGGTGAAGAAGAATCCAACTGGGGCAATTGCCCAGCTCAAGGGACTTGTATGCTGAGACTTTCTGGATCAGCTAGGGGTCCCCAAACCCCTTTGTAGCACAGATCAGATCTTAACAGAGGGACTGTCTCACAGACACCTCCTCTCCCATTCACAATCACATGGACCTTTAGGAGAAGCAAGTACTTCTGAAGCTCTCCAAGGTTCAATTTGTGGGCTGAAGAAGGTGCTGCAAATCCTGTTCCCGTAGCAGTGGTTTGTTATTTTAGGCAGCAGGATGGATCTAAACTGTTTCTGACAGTTCAAAGGTGGGAAGCTGCATCTTTCTCTTCAAGAGAAACTGGGCCGAGGGGCTTCTTGGCCTGAATTAGTTAAAAGAAAATAGTTTGCAGCATGGGGTATTTCCAGGTCACCTTCCTCCTCCTGCATGCAGGGTAAAAGCTAACCCCCAGTAGCTGGGTTTGAAAGGTGCTGCTTTAACAGAAGGGAAGAATGCTTTGGCTAGAGATACATGCAGAGCTGCTGATCTAGGAGTACTAACTTACCGTGACCAGTCTGCAACATGTCATTGCATATATTTTATGTTGAGCACTTGAGACAACAGTTCCCTCTTCTCCACAAAGTCCTTCAGTGACTGGGAAACCAGGAATTTTATCTAGCTTTTAAGTTTTATACCTCCTCAGAGTGCAGCAGTAAGCAAGTCTGTTTCCTGATAGGCTAAATTCCTGAATCGTGTGATTGGATAATGTGACACTGGTTGGAAGATAAGAGAGCTGAGGGAGGGGGGAATGACAACATTACAGTCATGATTGGGAAATCAGAGGCTTCATTACTAGTGTGTTAACTGCTGGGTTGCTTTCTTTACACCCTGTCCTGCCTTAGAATCATAGAATATTAGAGTTGGAAGGGACCTCAGGAGGTCATCTAGTCCAACCCCCTGCTCAAAGCAGGACTAACCTCAGCTATATCATCCCAACCAGGGCTTTGTGAAGCCTCAGCTTAAAAACCTCTGAGGATGGAGATTCCACCACCTCCCTAGGTAACCTATTCCAGTGCTTCACCACCCTCCTAGTAAAAAACTTTTTCCTAATGTCCAACCTAGACCTCCCGCCCTGCAACTTGAGACCGTTGCTCCTTGTTCTGTCATCTGCCACCACCGAGAACAGCCTAGCCCCATCCTCCCTGGAACCCCCTTTCAGGTAGTTAAAGGCCGCTATCAAATCCCCCCTCACTCTTCTCTTTTGCAGACTAAACAAGCCCAGTTCCCTCTGCCTCTCCTCATAAGTCCTGTGCTCCAGCCCCCTCATCATTTTTGTTGCCCTCTGCTGCACTCTCTCCAACTTGTCCACATCCTTTTTGTAGTGGGGGGCCCAAAACTGGACACAATATTCTAAATGCGGCCTCACCAATGCCGAATAGAGGGGAATAATCACTTCCCGTGACCTGCTGGCAATGCCCCTCCTAATGCAGCCCAATATGCCATTAGCCTTCTTGACAACCAGGACACACTGCTGACTCATATCCAGCTTTTTATCCACCGTTACCCCCAGGTCCCTTTCTGCAGAGCTGCTGCCCAGTTCGTCGGTCCCCAGTCTATAGCTGTGCATGGGATTCTTCCTTCCTAAGTGGAGGACTCTGCACTTATCTTTGTTGAACCTCATTAGATTTCTTTTGGCCCAATCCTCCAATTTGTCTAGGTCACTCTGTATCCTATCCCTACCTTGCAGGGTATCTACCACTCCCCCCAGCTTAGTGTCATCCGCAAACTTGCTGAGGGTGCAATCTACCCCATCCTCCAGATCATTAATAAAGATATTGAACAAAACCGGCCCCAGGACCGACCCCTGGGGAACTCCGCTTGTTACCGGTTGCCAGCTAGACATGGAGCCATTGATCACTACTCGTTGAGCCCTATGCTCTAGCCAGTTCTCTATCCATTTTATAGTCCATTCATCCAACCCATACTTCTTTAACTTGCCGATAAGAATACCGTGAGAGACCGTATCAAAAGCTTTGCTAAAGTCAAGGTATATCACATCCACCGCCTTCCCTACATCCACAGAGCCAGTCACCTCATCATAGAAAGCAATCAGGTTGGTCAGGCATGACTTGCCCTTGGTGAATCCGTGTTGACTGTTCCTGATCACCTTCCTCTCTTCCAAGTGCCTTAAAATGGATTCCTTAAGGCCCTGCTCCATGATTTTTCCAGGGACTGAGGTGAGGCTGACCGGTCTGTAGTTCCCTGGATCCTCTTTCCTCCCTTTTTTGAAGATGGGCACTAGATTTGCTTTTTTCCAGTCCTCAGGGACCTCCCCCTGTTGCCACGAGCTTTCAAAGATAATAGCCAATGGCTCTGAAATCACCTCAGCCAACTCCCTCAGCACCCTCGGGTGCATTGCATCCGGCCCCATGGACTTGTGAATGTCCAATCCTTCTAAATAGTCTTGAACCCGTTCCTTCAGCACTGTGGGATGTTCGCCTCCTTCCCATTCTGTGCCACCCAGTACGGCAGTCTGGAAGCTGATCTTGTCTGTGAAGACAGAGGCAAAAAAGGCATTGAGTACCTCAGCTTTCTCCACATCCTCCGTCACTAGGTCACCTCCCTCATTCTCTAAGGGGCCCACACTTTCCCGAACCTTCCTCTTGTTGGCAACATGCCTGTAGAAACCCTTCTTGTTCCCCTTCACGTCCCTTGCTAGCTGCAACTCCAATTGCGCTTTGGCCTTCCTGATTTCATTCCTGCACGTTCGAGCAGTGTTTATATACTCCTCCCTAGTCATCTGACCAAGCTTCCACTTCTTGTAAGCTTCTTTTTTGCTTTTAAGTTCGCCAAGGACATCTTTGTTAAGCCAAGCTGGATGCCTACCACATTTGCTATTCTTTCTGCACATCGGGATGGTTTGCTCTTGTGCCCTCAATAAGGTCTCTTTAAAATACAGCCAGCTCTCTTGGACTCCTTTCCCCCTCATATTAGCCTCCCAGGGAATCCTGCCCATCAGTTCCCTGAGGGAGTCAAAGTCCGCTTTTCTGAAGTCCATGGTCCGTATCCTGCTGTTCTCCTTTCTTCCTTTCGTCAGGATCCTGAACTCGACCATCTCATGGTCACTGCTGCCTTTACTTTTCTGAATTCCTCTCTTCCTGGTTCTTTGGCTTTTAAGTGTGTATATCAGACTTTTAGTCCTTAAGTCTGGCTCATTTTATGAGGAAAAGTTTAGGATCTGCCTTAGACAATAATAGAAAGAAATAAAAGTTTCCTTGGAGAGTATTTCAACTTCTCTTTCCAGGGCCTAAGGGAGCCTTTCCAGATTCAGAGGTCATTAGTTTCCACTATTCTGCATATGTTCCATTGGCTGTTAGGTTAGTGCAGAGTCACAGGGGACTCTCACTGGGAAGTGTTGTCTCTTTTCAACACCCAGAGAACAGACAGACACCTGAAGTCAGAATAAACAACACAGAACATGAGTGAAGTCTCCATAAGAAAGAGCTTGCCTGCATCTATCTCTTCTATGAGGGCCTTCAGCAACAGAATGCAAAATGACTCTGGAGAGAGCCAACCCCTTAGAAATGCACTGCACAAAACACAGCTATTCACAGAGCTGAATACTACACCTCTTGAACCTTCTGCAATCTGAGTTTTAAAAACCCCTATTCACATAGCATAGAGCAGAGGTTCTCAAACTGGGGGGGCGGGCGCCCCTGGGGAGGCACGGAGTGTATTCTGAAGGAGGTATGAGAAGCTTTAGGGGAAAAAAAAAAACTTACTGTGCACATTTTACCCACTGCCATGAATAACTAGCCAAGCTGATTCCTTCAGACAGATCAGGTCCTCAGCTGGCGCTGTGCATTTGGATGGATTTCTGTTAAGTTCGCATAGCATTATACAAAGTCGATGCCATCTGTACTTTTAATAAGAAAATTTAGATACACATCTGGGCTGAGTTTTCAAGCTCCCCACATATTAATAGGATGTTTAGACAGGGAGGTTTCATTCAGCTCATCTTCTTATTAGACGTTTTATTTCCAGGAGCTGTTTGCAGTCTGAAGCACTGCTCAGCTTTTGACCTTCCTCAGCTGGGCTGAGCTAAATGAGGTGAGTTCTTCCCTTTAAGGAACAAGCTCAGTTCAGCAGAGCACTTTTTAATGTGATTTCTATCAGCAGAACTGGTTCCCAACCTTAACAATAAGAAAAACACAATTTCTAAGTTCCTGGGGGTAAGGACTGTGCCTTCCTCTGTGTTCTGTACAATGCTGCTGATGTGGCTGCGAGAGAAGCAGCTGGGAAGTGGAACAGAGTGGCAGCCAGTGGCACTTAGAAAACTGTGTTGGTGAGCTTTGAAAGATGAGGATGCTTCTGTGCTGTTACACTAATCAGAATACATCTGGAATAGCTCTTTAGAGTTATTCCAGCTCCATGTCGGGACAAGGAAGAGTGGAATCAGGCCCATTCTGTACATCTGTGGGCCTGGTCAGAGCCGCTCACTGGACTGTTGTAAGGAGTTAGGCTGCTGCATACATTTGACTACCAGACCTTCTTCTCCTAGGATCTGTTCCATTACTTATCCTGGTAGCAATGACTGTCTTCCTTCAGGGCAGCAGGTGAGCCGCAGGGGCTCCTGGTGTCTCTTTGCTTGGCTCATTAGACTGAAGAGACTAGGAAATGAGATTGCAGGGTCACAGGAAGATTCTATGTTGGAAGAGAGAACTATAAATTAAGCTTGAGCCATTTATTCCCGCAATTTCTGTGGTGTTCCTGGCACTCCAACAAATTGCATCTGGTACTGAATCAGCACGATATCCCACAGGCATGCATAACCCAGAGGTGCATTGGCAGGGCCAGGCTTGCAAGCTGATGCTGTCTTGCGGATGAACAGAGGACTTTGCTCCCCAGCCAGCACCTCTCAGCAGCACTGAATACCCGTTTAAAAGAACAAAATTGAAAACAACAACAAAAGACTTATATTTTTCTGCCAGCGTCAGAGCTGCTCAGCTTCCCTTAGTGGAGCAATATTACAGGCTGCTGCTCTAGCTGGGCAGGCAATCCACTAGGGGAACCCAAACCAGACAGGAATTCTCTTTATGGCTTCAGGAAGATAAGCTGCTCTTACATTTCATTAAAAAATTCATACCAACAGGGATTATGCAAGAACCACCTCCAACAACAACATCAGTTTCCCTCTGCAGTTAAAAACTTAGGTTTAAATTTCCATTCTAATTTTAATTGAACCCTGGGAAATTAAATTATTTTCATGGTCATTATAAACTAAAGCCAGCTTGGTGGTTGATTTAATATTTTAAATCACTGTTTGAAATGAGAAAAAGGCATTTTTGTGATTTGTCAATGTCTGAGTACTTAAAGGGGTTCTGCGTGTTTGTAGTACTCCCCAGGGATGTACACAAGTATCAGCTAAAGAGCTCACATAGCACAGTAGTCAACAATTTAATTTCTTCTAAGGCTGACATTTAATTTTAACTCAGGAAGCTGGTCTGACCTCAGGCAGCTCTTTTAAACAGCAGCTATGTAATACTCTACATCCATAATGCACCTCACAAACCAGGAGCTCGGTCACACTAGAGACTGTTTTTGGAGAGAGGAAATATTAAGAGAATATTTTTCTCTTTAAAATAAATCTTAGCTATAGATTTGATTACAAATTTTTTATGACAACTGAGTGCCTAAGCTGCACTTGAATGCTCTATTGTGGAGGGAGCTTGGTCTAACCGTTAGCCCAAGGGATGGAGATCGAGGACACCTACCTAATCCATCTGTTGAAAATCTAGCTATATTGCTACCTGTCACCATAGTATCTGAATGTCTTCTACATATAATCAATTGCACTAGTGAAGTTGCTGGACTTCGTGAAGTCTCTGGCGGGGCTTCCTTTTTGGGGCAAAAACTCTGTTGGGAGTATTTTTTGTTTGGCTTTATTTGTTGGCCAGCCAGAACATATTACCCTGTCCCCACAATCTGCACTGGTTGCCAATCAACTTGGGGCAGGTGGGAAGTCGAAGCACTCCCTCCTCAATGGCTTGTGCCTTGGTTACCTAGGCGGTCAGTGGCCTGACTGCCATAGAATCATAGAAATGTAGGAATGGATGGATCACTTGATGATTACATGTTCCATTAATTCCCTCTGACGTAGCTGGCATTGGCTACTGTCAGAAGACAGGATATTGGGCTAGATGGACCATTGTTCTGACCCAATATGGCCATTCTTATGTTCTGATGCAGGACTGGAAAGGACCTCAGTAGGTCATCTAGTCCAGTCCCCTGCATTGAGGCAGGACTAAGTATTATCTAGACCATCCATGACAGGTGTTTATCTAACCTGTTCTTAATAACCTCCATTAATGGAGATTCCACAATCTCCCTAGGTAATTAGTTCCTGTGCTTAACTACCCTGACAGTTAGGAAGTTTTTCCTAATGTCTAATCTAAATCTCCCCTGCTGCAATTTAAGCAATTGAAGCCTATCCTCAGAGATCAAGAAGAACAATTTATCACCCGGCTCTTTATAACAATCTTTTATGTACTTGAAGTCTGTTATGATGTCCCCACTCAGTCTTCTCTTCTACAGACCAGTTTTTTCAGTCTTCCCTTGTAGGTCATGTTTTGACTCATAGACTATAAGGTCAGAAGGGACCATTATGATCACCTAGTCTGACCTCCTACACAACGCAGGCCACAGAACTTCACGCACCCACTCCTGTAATAGACCTCTAACCTAAGACTGAGTTATTGAAGTCCTCAGATCATGATTTAAAGACTTCAAGGTACAGAGAAGCCACCAGTAAATGACCTGTGCCCCATGCTGCAGAAGAAGGCGAAAAACTCCCAGGGCCTTTGCCAATCTGCCCTGAGGGAAAATATGGTGATCAGTTAAACCTTAAGCATGTGGGCAAGACTCACCAGCCAGACACCCAGAAAGAATTCTCTGTATTCAGTTTGTTGCTCTCCTCTGGGCTTTCTCCAGTTTGTTCCCATCTTTCCCGAAGCATGTTGCCATGACCTTGTGTAGCCATTACACTAGTACAATGTGAGTGTAAAATGCTACCAAATCAGAATGGTAATGTTTTTAATGCCCTGTTTGCACCATGAAAGGTTCAGGGCAATGGAGAATCAAGCCCTATCTCATCCTGTCTGTTCCACCCCATTGGCATTCATTTGGTACATGTCTGCTGTATTTACTAAGGATCCAAGTATTCCAGGGTCAGGGTGCTTCCCTTAGCTCATAGGTTCCCAAACTGTAGGTCATGACCCAAATGGGATCACACCATCAGCAGATGGGATTGTGGCTTCCAACTGGCAGATCTGGCCTGTGAGATGAAGCCGTCTGCCCCCAAAAGTGTCCAGACCTGCACCCCGAAGGCTGCACTGGGAAGCCACCATTGTGATCTATAAAATGGAGAAGCCTCAGTGCTGGGCCTGATTGCCATGCTGCTGATACCTTTTATTTTTCTGGGTGCCCTGTCGCTTGTTTCAGGCCTTAAGTGGCTCCACCCCCCACTGCAGGTCTACTGCTCAAAGGGCTGGTAACTCCTGCTATAGGCAGCCTGAGGGACCTGTCACCCAGGAAATGCCAGTGACCACTGATCCTTCCAGTGAGTTAAACCTCTTGAGGTCCTTCCAACCCTGTATATCTGTGATTCTATAGCAACATGGTTGCTAGCATCAATGGAAATAGTTTATCATCAGGACTGATCATTTGGGACCAAGTTCAGCTCTGGTATAACCAGCCCCACTTCCCATTGACATCACGGGGCTTACACCACGGCTGACTTTAGCCCATTACCGCTGTTAGTTGCTAACTGAGTTTGGATGCTGAGCCACTGACGTTGCCAGCTGAGACGCTTTCCTGTGAAGTGCTCGGTCTGCACTCAGCGATAAGCAGATACCAGCATCTCACAGCCTGCAGCGTCTCACAAAGCCCGCTCCATTGCTCAGCATCCAGGCAGTCTGGGTTAGTGGATGATACTCTGAACTCTCTTGGGGCTCCAGGGGCACCAACAAAGGTTTGTGCAGAGAATAAAACTCCCCAGCCTTGCATGCCCTCACTCCCTTTTCCTGTATCTGTTAACGTACACAAGCCCTGAGCCTTCCTTTCCTCGGGAAAGTCCCTTGTCTCACCAGCTGGCTTAGCCTCAGGCTAGTGCACCTCTTAGAGTGTGCACGCTCCTGCTCAGGGCAGCCCCCTGCTTCCCTCTCTCAATGATTAGCTGCGGCTGGGAGGGTGGAGTGGGGCAGGGCAACCCTCCTGCCACACCTGACCCTTCCTGCAGGTGCTGTGGCGTGAGGCTGGTATAAGCGCCTATCTCCCAGACACTCACCTGTTCCGGCCCTGACCCAGCCCGACACTGACCTTTTAGCAAAGAACCTTTCTTCCTCTGTCTTACCCGAGTGCATGTGCAGATGGGCACCAGGTCTGTGGGAGTCAAGGGTGGCCTGGAGCGTGCCCTGCCCCAGTGATAGAGACAGAGAGAGCTGGGGAGTGCGTGTGTGATACTCTCATCCCCACAGCTGCTCTGTGCCTCCCTGCAGAGTGGACACTGGTCCCTTCTTCCCTCCTCACACCCCAGGCACATTCCTCAGGGTAAGGTGACCCTTCGACTTTCTGAGACGCTCACCCCAACAGGCGGGAAAGCTGACTGGGGCTGGCCCCTCAGCTCTTGCATTTTGACTAGAATTGGAGTTTTGTTCTGGAGTTGGGGGCAGAAGTGTCCAGTGTGGAGGTGCTGGCTAAGGCCCAGCTCCAGTGTTATGTAATTTCATGGCTACAGAATAACCCACCATTAGATCCAGATGATGCATTAATAAGCAGACAGAACCTGGTTTCAAAATGTTACACTCATCCCCCTAAAAGTTAAAGACACACAACAGATCTTGAAAGATGGAGAAACCTCATGTTTTCCCTGATTAAGACCTGAAACAAAATGTAGCAGCTGTAGTTAAAAATACCCCAGTTTTGCTGCTTTCCACTACATCAGGAAAAGCTATTTAGAGACTAAAATTGTCTTTACATAGAAAGCATTGGTGACAATCTTTTCATTTCCCAGGGAGCTGAAGCACATTGCAGCCATCCAGCCCTGCACCCGGAAGAGAGATATGCATGACAGCCTTCAGCTCTCATGGAGCCTGTGTTCCATAATTTAAGCAGTGAGTAATTATTTTCCCTTTTAGTTGGCTAAGAAAAATGAGGGCAGCTGCCTACATTTCTGTCAAACAATAATCAAAGGGATCTCATTCCTCTGCAAATCCACACTCTGCAGTCAGACACATCTCAGCCCCAGCTCACTGGATAAGTTTTCCTTCTCCAGTTACTAAAACTATTTCTTCCAGAAATTGCCTGATAAAATCAACTTCCAAGTGCCAAAGGAGCTATAGATAATAGGTTGGAAACCCAGCTGCTGCCCTGTGCAGCACTGGTTCGTTTGTTACGTCAGTGCTGAATGCCTTAACTTGGCACGGGGGGGGGGGAGGAGCTGTGATGTGCTAGCATTTTTCACACAGGACCTATGCAGGGGACCATCTGGCCATTAAGTGACAGAACACAGTGATTGAACATTTCCTTCCTTCCTGGATTACTCTGGAGCAAACTGACTCCTCAGAACTCCAGCTACCTTGCAGCTAGCAAACTATTCCAGAGATTTACTTTGCAGTCGCCAGACCCATCTCCTAGCTGGTGACCACTCCCAGTTTCCAGGAGTCACCTACCCAGAAACCAGGTATCAACCTAAAGGTAAAAGATTGCAAAGCACTCTTCACAAAAGCAGGGGTGTTAACCCCAGTGTCCTGGCCAAATTCCAATTCACCTAATTAGGTTCTGCCTCCTGGCCTTCTCTTTGCACTGCACTGCTATGCACATTGTCATATTTTTTCTGCAGAAGGGAGTTTCTGCATTTCAGTGGTGGGTGGCATTGCCATAGTGATCTGTGTGTGTGTAGCCTGCAGCGTACTTTAGAGTTCGTCGTGATAAAGGATGCTTTGTAGATGTAAAGTGCAGCATCATTATTTGGGTTTTCCATCTGGCTAAGAACAACTGTAGTACAGCTTCATGTCTGATGCAGGATCTCTGAGGGATGTGTATGCTACACTTGTAGAGAGATGGGCTCAGTAACCTAACCAATCTTTTCCATGTCTAACTTGAATTCTTCTGTATTAAACCCTGATGTCATGTGTAGGTGGTGCAACTGCAGCACACTTGTAATCTGGCATGCTGAACAGAATTACAGTTCTTGTGGCTACGAACATTTTGAGGCCAAATTCTTAGATTAAGAGAACTATTCTTAAAAGTATCTGCCAGTAAACTACTGTGAGACTTTGGTTAGGCCACTGCTCCGTTCTGTGCCTCAGTTTACCCTCTTACCCCTTTTCTGTCTTTTCTGTTACAACTGTAAACTCTCTTTGGGGCAAGAATTATCTCTCGCTCTGTGTGCATGCGCATGCACAGTACCCAGCATAATGGGGCTGCTAGGCATCTCCCTAAAAGTCATCAATAACAGATTAATAGAGTCCAAGGCCAGGTGGGACCATTCTGATCATCTAGTCTGACTGCCTGTATGACACAGGCCAGAGAACTTCACCACAATCATTCCTAGAGCAGATCTTTCAGAAAAACATTCACTCTTGATTTAAAAATGGTCAGCGATGGAGAATCCAGCACCACCCGAGGTAAATTGTTCCAACGGTTAATTACTCTCACCGTTAAACATTTACACCTTATTTCCAGTGTGACTATGTCTAGTTTCAACTTCCAGCAGCTGGATCCTGTTATACTTTTCTCAGCTAGATTGAAGAGCCCATTATGAAAGATTTGTTCCCAATGTAGATACTGACTGTCATCAAATCACCCCTTCATCTTCTCTTTGTTAAAATACATAGATTAACTCTTTGGCCCTATCACTAAAAAGCAGGTTTTCTAATCCTTTAATCATTCTTATAGCTATTCTCTGAACCCTCTCCAATTTATTAACATCCTTCTTGAATTGGGGGCATCAGAACTGGGCACAGGATTCCAGCAGCGGGACCAGTGCCATAGAGAGAGGTAAAAGAACCTCTCTATTCCTACATAAGATTTCCCTGTTTATGGATCCAGAATCACATTAGCTCTCTTGGCTACAGCATCACACTATGAGCTCATGTTCACCTGATTACACCCTCCCTCCAAATCTTTCCAGAGTCACTGCTTCCCCCCCTCCTTTAATGATGGCCTGCCTTCTTTGTTCCCAGATGTATATGTAGACTCCCCCCCTTCCTCCCTGGGTTACTCTGGAGCAGGCAACACTCACCTGTGTGCCTGAGAGCCTGGTGTCGAGAGGAAAGGAAATCTTGAGTCTCCCAGTGCTGCTGGGCAGGTGGAAATCCTCTACCCACCCTCCAGTGCAGTCCTTTTACTTACAAGGGCAATCAGTCTTGGTGGTGCCTCCATGTGACTAGGCCCTGCACACACTCACTGGCTTGCCTTGGGAGCCTCCAGGAATACACCCGAGCTAATCCGTGCAATGGCTCTAACCCAAGAGTACCAATCACAAACAATATACGAACAGGGCACGCTTCGATGGGCATTAACACACCTCTGCTTAACCACCTCAGGAAACGGGATAGAAGATGGTCATTGATTAAAATGTCACACCCAGGCAGCTGGGGCATGTTAACAACTCACTTCATCATTCAGTTTTCAGCAGTAAACAGCCTTCACCACTGCCCGCGTGCACTGGCACCACTTACCCCGCCTGAGCGCACGCTCCTCGGAGCCGGCAAGCGCTGGCCGCTGGCGTGAGGCTGAGCGCAGCGCTCTGCTGGTGCAGCAAAGCCGGCCAGCCGTGGCCACACAGGGCAAAGCGATTCTGCTGCAGGCCCATTCCCTGCCGCACAGCCCCTCTGGAGACGGGGTGGTTAGTCCCACAGGTCAGTAACCTGGATCCTGGCTTCGTCTCTCCTCAGACTCGGGCAACCCCTGACAGGCTCTTCGCTGTACCCTGCCCCGGCAGCGCTCACGTGAGGCACAGCGGTGGTGGCTGCCCCTGCTGCCTGCCCTGGCGGGGCACAGTCTCTGCCCTGCTCCACAGACGCCCTCCAGCAGCCTCCGCGGCAGCTCCCCCAAGCACCCCAGTGCCCTGGCCAGGCTCTCAGGTCCCCACACAACATGGAGCCGGCGCTGCCGCTGCGGCCAGAACGAGGCTGCCCTCAGCCTGGGAGGCAGAAGTCTCTCTCTTCCCCGAGGCATCATGGGAGTTGGCGCTGGGGGTGGACTGCAGCATCCCAGCCAGAGCACTGCTGACGATGTTCAGAGGCCCCACTAAGAGAGGGCGTCTCCACGTGCAGTTAGCTGTGTTCAAACTGTACAGGGGTCGGTTGGGCCCAGCGGGCCCAGCAAGCCAGCTCTGGATCAGCGGCCTGTCTCTGCATTATTTACCACCCACCCCTCTTTGAATCGCCATCCGTAGAGGTTTTTAAGGCCTGGCTTGACAAAGCCCTGGCTGGGATGATTTAGTCGGGGTTGGTCCTGCTTTGAGCCGGGGTTGGACCAGATACCGCCTGGGATCCCTTCCAACCCTCGTCGTCTATGATTTCACCTCAGCTTGCAGCGCTCCAGTGCTCTTGGCAGCCATGAAATTGCTCGGCCCTTTGAAGAAACCACCCACTGTCTGACCAGCTGAGCCCTGTGGTGGTGATTAAGGCATACTGGCCAGCCTCTGACAGAGTGGGCAGGATTTCCTGGCTGGTCAGGAAAGCCCCACCCCAAAACACAGCCTTCCACTAAGCCCTGCTGAATCATCACAGCTCTGCCCCTGGCCTTGTTGGGTCACAGGCCTTTCCCCAGGTGAGCTGAGTATGAGACCTTGTGCGCCAGTCACTTCCTGAAACTGAGCAAGGCTTGGCTGTGAAGTTGTGCTGCAAATTACCAGAGTGCAGGGATGGATTCTCTATCACTGGCCATTTTAAAATCGAGAGTGGGTGTTTTTCTGAACCGCCTGCGGTAAGAATGATTGTGGGGAAGCTCTCTGGTCTGTGCTATACTGGAGGCCAGACTAGATGATCACAGTGGTTCCTTCTGGCCTTAGAATCTGTGTGTCTATAGCCAGCTCCAGCCCATCACCTCGGTAACATGCTCCGAATTATAAAATGAAAGTGGGGCCATAGTGGCTGTTAATCCCACTAAAACAAGAGGTCCTAAACTTGGTAACAGCAAGTGCTGCATTGGCTGCCTGCCAGGAGCCGAGGGAATGAGGCAAATATGCCTAGCAATGTTCATTCTTTAAAATAATAATTTAAAATGCTCACGTCCATATCTGTGTGAACTTGTGTTTTCCTTGGCAGAGATATAGAAATCGCTTATTTGAATTCATCAGCACTAAACACAAAGCAGCACAAATGCATCCCTTGCTCCTGTTTCAAACAGAAAGAGGTCTGGGACCAGTTTATAGACCTCCATGGTGACAGTGTGGAACACCCCAGCACTAAAGCATGGACTTAATCACAGCTATTGAGTCTGAGGGATAGATTCCCTTTGAATTTCTGAACCTGTCTATTACAAGCTGCCTTCACAGTTGTGTCTCATACATGTCTGAGCTAGTTCTCTGGCTCTGAGTCCCTGTAATCAGAGCCTTGAGACCACGTGTCTTATGTCTGTAGATAGCTTTATGTCTTTAGGAAAGGTTTCTTCCTTTCCTCACTGAAACAAACAAACTAAAAATGAGACTGAGCTCTTCATTCGCAATGGTCTGTCACCGTTTCCTAGCAGAACGTAGAATAATTCAACAACTAGAGTTTTGACCATATTCTTTGAAATTATTTTTAAAAGTGGCTCCTCTTCACCATTAAAATACTGACTTGCTGACACATTGAGCACTATCAACACTTAATGAGGATTGTTGATCCTAAACAGGTGGAATGTGAGATAGAGAACTGAATTTAACATGCTTGATTGCCAGAATAATTCAGAAATTAACTGTTAGAATCATTCTCATGGATGCTTTTTCCAGGGGGCTTCCACCCAAAAGCTAAAGTTTAAAGTTTGAGTGTGTCCTGGGCTCCCACCCACATATGCAAATGGGGTGGCCACTGTTGCATTCCCTGAATACCGGACTCTCCAATGCTTCCAAGGATGGCGTAGGCCTGCACTCTGCTGGCATGACCTCACACACACACTGCCCATGGAGGACGCCACTTTGTAGAGTGCTGTGCTGCCCCCCACCTTACACACAGCGTGTATGTGAGGTCAGACGAGAAGGGTAGAGCGGAATGTTTTTCTAAATGGTGCCCTCCAGCCCTGATACTGGACAAAGCCACATCTCTCTGGTCTCAGTACCAAACAGGGGACAGACCAGAGAAAAACAGGATTCTGCAGCTTAAAAGCAGCTCCCTGGCCAGCACTCGCTTGTGACTGGGTATGAGGCTGCTAAGCCTTTCTTTTAGTCTCCTCCGCCTGTGGCTGCCTCCGTCTGGGTCTTCTGTGGCCTAGTCCTCCTGCCATATCACAGCAACATTCAGTCCCTATCCAGGTCCAGCTGTAAGTGGTCAGGCTCAGCACAAGCAGCAGGCTAGCTACTTTCTGCTGGTGTTCACCTTCCTATGATGGAGGAAGCAGCATTTATTCAGGTCCCCTTCTCTTAGCTCATCCCCAATTGGTTGGGTGAAAGGGGGTGTTTGCCCCACCATCTCTGCAAGGCTCCTGGCCCTGGGCCCTGAAAGAGAAAGTGATGGGATTGTCTCCCAAACACCCTTTATTCCTGGGACAGCTTCCTCTCTGTCTCTATCCCCCAGCTCCTTTTATATATATAGGACCTGTCAAAACCCTAACAGGCTGTGCCACAGGATGGGCTGGGTTGAGTACTAGGTCCAATACCCTTAATGGCAGACTACGCCGTCACAGAGTGTAATTTTGGGTGGACAATCAATTGCATCCAAAATTTTGTACGACGGAGATGCTGTTTGCACGCACAGATTCTGTCTGTTGCACATGGTGATTACCTTGTAAGCAGGGCTCTGGGCCTAAACTACTGTGCCTGAAAAATATCTCTTTGAAAATGTGATCATAATAGGGAATATTGACCAGGCAAGTGACCAGGGCTTCACTGCCAGAATAAGGTTTTGTTAAGAGCTGAGGTTTGGAAAAATCTAATTGTTGGGTCAAACGTGAGTTAGCAATAACAAAGCCATTTTGGCAATAGTTAAGATCCTCTTTAAATAAAAATTTAGAAATTCACATTACTTTTTTATGTGGCTAATAGAGCACACAGTAAGAGTGGGTTTTATTAGCATTATTGATTAATATGCAGTGGTTTAGCAGATAGAGCAAGCCATGCTCCTGCTAGGTGACTTTGGAAGCTATGGGCGCAGATGTGTTAGAGATGTGCTCCCTCTTGCGCAGGAGCTGGTGGCCAGACGCAGCAGCAGCAGCCACCTAGTTTGGGGGTGGGATGTCTGAAGAGAGAGAAACCTAGAGCGCTGGCAGTAGCTTCTGGGGTCCTCCCTACCTCTAGCATGGCATACGTGGGATGACTGAGTCTCTTGCTGAGAGTAAGGTTTGCACTCTATCAGGTTAACATGGGCTTGTTCTTGCTCACTTTCCAAGTATAGACTCTGTCCAGTACATTTCCTATCTGTGCAGGTGCTCCAGAAGCCCCACAGAGGGCTGTATGTCACCACACCACGTGTGTACACATCAGAACAGGCAAGACAGAAAAGAGGCCTTTCTCAGTCTCTGTGCCCAGAGATGGAATCTGTTGAAATGGCTGGGCTCAGAACTCCATTCAGAAAGCAGGCCTGTGTGTGCATTGGCAGCAGTCACCCCCAGGCACAACGCACAGCTGCTATTGCTATAATATTTGAGTTATGGTCTTACAATATGTGCTCTTTACTTATGCTGAACTATCTGTTCACATTTAGCTATGCCACTGGGTACCTTTCCCAGACCTGCACAAAAGCTCTGTGTGACTTGAAAGCTTCTCTCTTTAACCAACAGAATTTGGTCCAATAAAAGCAATAACATCCCCCGCCTTGCCTCTCTAATATGCTGGGACCCACGCAGCTACAACACCACTGCAAAGCAGCTTACACCCAGGCAATCAAAGATTCAACACACGTTCTAGGCCATACAGTCCTATCCAATCCCTCCACCCACTGAGAAGCCTGACAGCGGTTGGAGGTCAGTCGATGGCTCTTACGGCTGTTTTCATAATTGGCCCACAAATTGACCCTGAGGGTGAGCTCAGCTGTGAGAAGTGAGTGAAAGTTCATAAAATGTCACAATAAGCTGTAGCAACAAATGTTGATGGGAAAAGGTGCGACAGGGAGAAGCAGAGTGAATTGATCCAAACAAAAAGGCCTCCTGATATAACTTAAGGCCTATGTTAAGATCATGCCTGGTAAACAAGAAAAACGTGAGCGCAAAAATCAATAGCTTGAAATTGGTGTCAGAAATTAGTGAACAAAATAACAATGGGGACAGGCTATTCCACCCGTCACTTCGTTTGGCGTTTTTTACTAGACTTTGGTGGAAAAATTAGCAGAAGCCAACTGTCTGCCAACAAGTGCTGCAGTAACCTATCCCAACACGGCTGCCACCTTCCCAGGCTCCGGGGATCCCGGCTCTACCATAATACCATTGGCCCTTCACCATCTTGATTCTGGGAGATGTCCTGATCCGACCGGGAGAGAGGGATGGACCCAGCTGACACCGCCACCTCTACTAGCTTCAGCTAAATCCCAACCAGCACCTAGGGTGTGAGATTGTGTCTCCCCCTGACCCCGTGTCCTTTTCCTTCAAACCCTCCCTTATTTCTTCTCTTTCCTGTCCCGCTCCTTTTGCCCTCTGTTCAGCGAGTCTTGACTTGCCAGACAAGACTGTATATTTTGCGACACTGTTGCAAGCCTGTGACCAGAGAGAGGGTTAAAAGCAATAGCCTGATCCCGCTACAGGTCTCCAGGTGGCCACTAGACCACGTGCTGGGCTGTTTCTCCAGCGGTCAGGATCCCAGTGAGAGTCAACACCAGAGACAGAAGGTGCATTTCCTATCTTTGCTGCTCTTTTCTCCCCCCCTTTGGGTGCATTTGTCTTTTAGGAATTGGATCAGATTTTAACCACCATAGCTCCAGCCCATTTCAACTAACTTATTTTTTTCCCCACAAAAACAATTACCATATATCCGGTAATACCATCTGAAAGTTTGTCAGGCCAGGTGTTTTTCTTTATAAAACTCTCTGCAGCTAAAGGGAAAGGGAATATGGTTACAATAAAAGCCTTATTTAATACTTTAAATTTCAGTGCTTTATCTGTTTTTCCTTCTCTTTCTATCTCTTTAATAAAAGATTAACAAGCTGGTGGGTTTGCCATGGTATGCGGCAGGCTGAGGTCTCTGGATACCAGACTCCCTCTGAACCATGTTTAAACAGTTTAATGTTGGACAGGGTCGGGGTCCTGTTAACACCTTGGGTCCATTTATTCCATCAAAATTAATGCAACATTTTTGGTGTCCCTGGCAGGGCTCAATCCTGTAGCTTTTTAATGTGTACAGCTCTCACTGAAGTCAACGGGCATTTCACACAGAATAAGACCTAGAGGTCTGGGCCTAACCAGTGACTATGTGTCAGCCCAGTACTTGTCAGGAGACTGACTGTAAGTAATTAATACAGTCTGACTCTTAAAAAGCCCAACTTGGAATTTGTAAGACCACTAAAACCTGTTACAATCCAACGTCTGGGTAAAGCGCATAGGCCCACAAGTACCAATCTGCAGAACTCAGGTCTTAATGCTGAGCCAAGTCCAAATTTAAGCCTTTCACTTGAAACAACAAAAGCCAAAAAGCTGGAGCCTGTAAACTTTATCACCATTAGTTTTAATGTTAATCAAGCCAAAGGATATTTTGGACACTTACTCTTTCCACTTACTACAGTACCTTACAGAAGTGCAACAAATCCTTTCGCTCCATTTTCTCTAACAAAATTAACTCACAATTATATTTTTGCTCACCTCCCAAGCTTCAGAAATGTAATGCTCACCACTTCCCCATGAAAGGCTTTTTTGTTGCTGTTGATTTTTCTGGGTGTGCTTTTTTTTGTTTTTAACAGTACAAAAGGATGTTTCTAAAGAAGGCTGCGATGTTGGCAATTTTTAGTAAATTTCGTGGCAGAGGTGTGGGGAGAAAAGTACAAGTCACAGAAGAGGAGGGATGGGAGCTTCAGCCCACCCCAATCTCCCCTCACAGCAGCAGCTCCTGTCCTGTGGAGCTAGGCCTGGCTCCCTACTCCAGGCAGCGTGACCTGGCACATGGGGTCTCAGGGCCACTCAGGTGTGGCCATCTGCCCTTTCATAGATGGAGACGGAGGGGTGAATGGGCCAAACCTGAGTGGTACCGTGACCCCGTGGATTAGGTTGCAACGCCAGTCAGGTTGGAGGCTTGTCAAATGTGTTTTTACAGCTGTTTCCAAGATTTCAGGGACTTTATTAAAATTCATGATTTCTGTGACAACATCGTAGCCTCATTTCTAAGTCATGTAAACATAATCACCATCATGGATATTCAACTGCCCTTAAAGTTTATTCTTTTTTTTTTTTTTTTAAACTGACTTCTACTAAAGTTCATATCCAAACTATACTAGCGAGACAAATGTTTCAGCTCCATGACTCCTTCAGTGTAAAATTATTACTCTTATCATGTATTGTTTGTATTGCAGTAGGGCCTAGAAGCCCCAGTCAGATTCGGGCCCCATTGTGCAAGGCACTGTGCAATCACGTGCTAAAAAGGTGGTGTAACTCTGAGGTCCCAAGTGAAAAATGACATTCATCATCAAGGTGAATTTAACTGTTTCCTGGTGGGTAACTGTGATCCTGACAAAATACAGGAACTGGCTTTCCAATGCAAATGGGTGACACTGGCAGCGCTGCCGCTGCCCTACAGTACGTCAACACCAGTGCAATTAAATGTACTTCAAAGCTTTTCACTTTGAAGTCACAGTGTTCAACTACTGTCGAAGAATGAGAAATACTCACACGGGCTGATCCTGCAGCCTCACTCGCCTGTGCAACGCTCCTCATGCGCCTTGGCTTCAATGGAATACTCACATGAGGAAAGAATGACTAGGAGCAAGGGCTTCAGGGTTGGGCACATGAGCTACTGAACTCCTTGAAAAGAAAGCGGGTGGTAGAGAGAGAGAGAGAGAGAGAGAGACTAAGTGGCTCCCACTGACCCAGTTTCCCTCTTTGGAAACGTAATGATTAAAGGGACAGGATCAGCTGCTCATATCAGTGCTTAGGATGTCATAGGGTGTGATCCCTGAATTCAAGAAACCAACAGTATCTTATGCTATTATGACCAGTCCCAGTAACCATCCTTGCATCAATCTGCAGCCATATGCCACTGCAGCAGGAGGGCCTGTGGTCTCTGATGAGAAGGCTGCCTCCCACGCAGAATTGTCAAAGCTGGTGTAACTCGGTCAGTGGCAATGGGACTGAAAATCCCTTCCGAGCAATTGTAAATTCAATGGGGAGCTTAACTTGGCATCTGATTTTGGGGGAAAAAAAGGAATATTTGAAATAAATAGTACGGAGCTGGGTCCCTACAATATACATAACATATTCCTGCCTACAAAGGATCTCATGCAACAATTACTGCCTTTTTAATTACATTCAAATGTTTAAATTAACCTTTTAGATCTAAATTATGGTACCTTGAAATTAGCTACAAAAATACAAAAGTGACTAATGGAAAATTTGTACAACATGCCCTTTAAAATTAACCTCCCACCTTGGGAGCTTAGTGCGAGATGCCTTAGTAAATGTAGATCCGATCCGAAATACCAGCAGGCATGTGTGTCATGATCTGCACACGCAGCCACCAGTAGTAATCCATGGGGTGGTAGCGGGCATAGGGGGAGGACGACATCAGTGCATGGGTGATGCTGTTAATGACTGGTGAGGTGTCTGGTGAGCCACTGTTGCAGTAACTTTCCATCTTGGTGATTTGATCATCAAAATATTTCCTGCCATAGTCTTTGCGCACAATCTCAGGAATCTCCTTCCACATTTTCTCTGCGATGGCTTTAATTCGCTCAGGGGTGTAGAGGTTGGTGGCACCTATGAAGTTCCCAGGCTCCACCACACAGACCTTCACTCCTTGGGGTTGCATCTCATACCGCAGGCAATCGGAGAAGGCTTCCACCCCAAACTTAGTGATGCAGTATGATGATCGCGCAGGACTGCCCATCCGACCCATCATGCTGCTGATGTTCACCACACGACCTAGGGAGGGGCCAGGTAAATCACAGGGGTATCAGCAGAAGGAATTAGCACCAGGTACTCAACATATTCTATAAAACAGGCTCTGAAATCAGACACTTCGGAAATCTCCTGGGACTTGGGTATTTTTGTCAAATTACATGTGGAATTACCGGGACTGCAAGTGCAAATGGGGTAGCTGTGCATACCACTTGCTAACAGTGGTAATCTGCAAGCCAGGGACCAATGGCCACTCAGCCAGAGAAGCTGAAAGGCCAGAGCAGAAAGGGACGCAGGACAGCTTATGGAAGCAAAGGCACTCAGTGCAGATTTCCTGAGAAATACAGGGCTGGGGCCAATTTCCTCATAGTTCCTTGGCAGGCCCACCGACAGCAGGGCCGGGCTCCAGGGCAGAACAGTCAATGGCCCCCTAGAAAGAGACAGCTGAGGTTTACGACACTACTCTTATCCTATTGAGAACATATTAGAACCCACTATGCGTAAATTGTGCTGTTGCTTGATCCAGTTAACTTTTTTCCCCCCACCCAGCCACCACCTCAGTATTAAACAAATTAGAATGGGCGTCTCCTGGGAGCTTATGTTATCCCTTGGACTCCCCAGGAGATCACTGATGAACCTGGGAAGGAAACGGAGTAGCACATACCACCTCCTCAGCAGCCCGGGAACCACCATGGCGCATAATAAATCAGTTCGGCTCAGAGGAGGCGTGGGGCCTTGGGATAACGGAGGGTGGAGGAGGGGGAGAGGAGGGTTGCAGCGAGCAGCAGTGGGAGGGACGCATGCGGTGAGCGGGGAGGGAATCAAACCGGGGAGAGGGCAGGGCCTGGGGCAGAGCAGGGGTGGAGTGCAGGTGTGGACATGGGCAGAAGAGGCGGGAAAGGAGATGCTTCTCCTCAGGAAGGCTTCAACCACCACCCATGACCTGGGCCGTTTTAAAATCACTGGGCCCTGGGCAATTGCCTCCTTCACCCCTCCCCGTTGGTGGGCCTGTTCCTTGGGCGCCTCTCGGTTCCAAGCTCCCAGCCTTTGCACAGCAGCTAGTCTGCCCCCCAAGAGAGGGGAGAATGGTCCGAGATTACCCTTGTGCTGGGGTAATGGAATTCGGTCTCATTGCTTGCTGAACCAGGCGGTGTGTCCAGATTTTCCCAGAGGGGTGCAGCAACGCAGCATTTATCAGCCATTCAAGGAGGCGGCTGGACAGTCCATTTCCACAAAATGTTGGAAGGCTGCTTAGCACCATTTGCACCCAGATTCGTTATTGCTGCCAAATGCCTGGCCATGGATTGGGTGTCTGGCAAACTGAGCCAGTCGTGACGACGGTTGCACGTGGGTGGTAGTGGATAGAGAGGTTGGAGGTTCATCAGCAAAGAGCCAGATGCTTCTGAACAGAAAAGAGCTGCCAACCCGCTGGAAGGGAGGAGGTTTTACAGTCGGCCCCTCCACCTGAAATACCTTGGAGACCATCCCTCTACTGCACTGAGCCGTGTTTCCATGACAGCTGGGCCCTCAGTCACAGCCCTTCCAGTAACGGGGTTTCAGCCACATGGACTGATAGGCCAGAGTGATGGCTGCTGATCACCAGGACGCTAGCCTCTCTCCGAGTGCCAGCCTGGGGTCGCTGAGTGCACAATATGAACACAGGGCCCCGGCCGGCTCTCAGCAGCACCCTCCGAAATCAGGGCAACCCACCAACTTCAGGGAAGTGACTCCGAATTTATGAGTGTGTAACTGAGAGCAGAGTTTGGCCCTTTCATAGTTTATGAACATGTCACCAGGCTCCACTGAGAGCCCTCGTGGCTGCTGACTCCTCATGATAAGTGCAGTGTGACTGAAGATTTGAACCTGCTCGTGGCTCCATCTGCGGGATGTTTTAGAGCATGAAAGGTACATGCCCCCGGTGCAGCGGCACAGAGCTCTGGCGGGTCCCCCTCCTGCCATGGAGTTTACATTGTTCTCTGGGAGGCAGATTTAAGGAGCAAGTTAGAACTGAAACAAAAGTTCAGCTCCCCCTGCTGCCTTCGCTGCCTTCCGCCTCAGGCTGGTCATTGACTCGCGGGGGAACTGCTGTAAGGAAGCAAACCCAGAGGCTGGCTGCAAAGCCCTTGCGGACGTGTGCCGATTCCCGTACAAGGAAGCTCTAGGCATAGCTGCTCCCGGATCAGCACAAGGGAGTGCAGCCACCCAAGCGTCCAGCCTTCCTGCACCGGCCCAGGGCTGAGAACTGGGAGCAGAACTCTGCGCTGAAGTCTGCCTGACAAATGCAATTACTGCAGAGGAGACGAGACAGCAGCAGGACATACCCCTTAGAACCTGGCCTTAGTCAGCCGAATTCGAATCAGGACTTCACGCAGTGTGACAGGGTGGAATGCTGAGCAGGGGTTAGTAGAAGGGGCTGGGTCAGTCCTGTGCAGTGGGAAGGAAGGGTGCTCAGCAACAGGCAGGACTGAGCCCTTTATGTGACCATCACACCAGATGAATGGCTGTCATCAAAGCTCCTGACCCCAAGCGGAGTTGTGCAGTAGTAAGGAGCAAAGGTCCAAGGTGACGCAGGCTGCCAGGAGGAAACGCCCCGAGGACATCGGTGTCTGCCTCTTCAGCGAAGGGCTTGCCTGTCTCCAGGCTGCGAGCGCACAGCCTAAGGATCCTTGCGGGTTAGGTGTTTCCAGCTGTGCTTGGCTAGCAGGCTGTGACCGTCCTGTGAGGGGCAGCCCTTGCCTCGATGGCATTGCTCACATGGACCCTGCCTGGGCCTGTGTAGGAAACCTCGGCTACTGCAATTTAATTGGACATTGTCATTGCCTGCCCTTCCTGTCTCTCACTGCTGGTAATATTTCACCCCAGACACAGCTGCAGTTCAGCTCTCTCCCTGTTTGTCCATACCCCCCTCTCGCTACCAGATAGGGTTCTTGTGAAGCTATTAGTTAATACCTGTTGTGTGCTTTGAGGTTCAAAAGCGCTGTTATTTAATAGCTTAGCTGGCTCAGTTTGGGACTCTTCCCATTACGTCTCTTTGTGCTCTTTTAATCTAAAATCCCATTGGTGGCAGCTGAGCAGTCCCCACCCACGCTATCACAACAATCCCCGCTCCCCTGTACTGTTATCAAAATGCAGAGTTTGTTACTTTTCTGGGACAGTTACTGAACAGGCTCAGGCATGCTGCGGATGCTCAGTAACATCTCATGAAGCTGCTGCCCTCACCTGCCATCAGAAACTGCTCCCTCCTATAAATGGAGGCTAAAGGGGGTGGGGAGAACAAATCAGAGGAGGGGTGGGTAGAATGTGTGGAGGTGGCAAACTGTGTCTTTCAGTGAAGAATGCAAAATATGGCACTAACTCTCGAGCCACCCAACACTAGCAATCCCAGTGCCAGCAGCTCAGCACGGACTATGACGAGCCACCCGACAGTAATAGACCCAGCGATGCCCAAGATGCAGCAGGCAATGATCTGCTGCACAATGCCACTGTAGCTTCTCCGGGCCAACAAGAACAGAGCTGGTTCATCTACAGAGGGGCAACTCTGGAGGTGCTTTTTGCCCTCGTATCTGCGATGTCCAGCAACTCCAAAGCAGTTAAAAGGAGCTAGAAAACCCATCCGTGCGATGCACTAAAAAATCCTACAGCGATGGGCTGCAGTACAGAACCCTGCCCTGCACGGCGGGGGAAAGCCACTGCCAGATTCTTTGGGCAGCTTCTCTGTTGCCCTTTACCCTGTGGAGTTCTTTCACACTCACTGTGTCCAGGTATAAACGCTGCACTTCAAAGCTGGTGACATTACACACACCCTCACCCTCACTTTGCACAGGTGTAAATGGCGATACCAAGTGCAGAGCAATGGGGACTTGGATCTTCATCTGCTAACACACCCGTGCAGCAACAGGGCAGGATTACAAACACGTTTGGGGGATGCTAACCGGCGGGACATCACTCACCTTTGGCCCTTCGGATTAGAGGGAGGAAAGCCTTGGTGGTTCGGACAGTCCCCCACAGATTCACTTCAGCTACCTCTTTGTAGGTCTCCATGCTGGTGAATTCTACGTCTCCGAAAGTGGAGATCCCAGCATTGTTAATCAGCCCCCAGAGCCCTGGAGATTAAATCAAGCATAAAAAAAATCACTGATTTGTAATTGACAGCATCCTGGGGAAAGGACTTTCTAGTGGATTACTGAATCAGATAGTACAGCTTTTAATAATACCAAGGTCTTATGATGTTTTTCATCTGTAGCTCTCAAAGTGCTTTACAGAGGAGGCCAATATCATTATCCCCATTTTGCAGGTGGGGAAACTGAGGCACAAAGACGTGATGTGGTTGGCCCAAGGTCACCCAGCAGGCCAGTGGCAGGTCTCCTGAGTTCCAGTCTATTCACTAGACCTCACTGCCTCGCCATTATGACCCATAAAGATGCATTCCAGACTGGAAAGAACCTAAATCTGAGCTCAGCTAATCGAGCAGACATGAGCAGCCTCCAATCAGAGAGCACGACAAACGATGTTCATGAAATTCCAAATCAAATAAATACAGAATTTCAGCCACTTCTAAACTTTCCTCCTTCGTCACATTACAAAACAGAAAAACAATCTTGTCTCAAAATGCAAATAATAAGAGTTAGCGAGAGCTTGTTGAGACGATGGAGTGTTGTGCAGAGCCAGTTATGTGCAACAGTGCACACATCCGAGGAAAGAGACCCTGGAAAAAGGAAATGCGAAACTGAAACCATCCCTTTGAATCCCAATTTATCATAGCTAGACTGGGCTGGAAATGTCATGAGACCATCACAGCAGCACTGGTACTCAGACAACGTGGCTCGGCCATGGATCTGAAAGCCTTACCAGAGGTGAGTAAGCTTTTTACAGATGGGGAAATCAAGGCATGGAGTCTTGTTCGCTGGCATCAGTGGCAGAACCAGGCAGACACCCTAGGTCTGCTGACACTTGGTCAAGAGGAGTAGCCACTTCCGCACAGAATTTCCTGAGTCAGGACCAGGCCTGCAATATTGTAAGAGCCTAACAGCACTTTGGTGCTTCCACTCAGGCGGGGCAGAGAGACGGGAGAAGGACTGAAAGGAGAAAGATTCAAGTTTGAGATCTGGATGCAGGTTCACATGGTTCCTACCTAGCTGTCGCTTCGCCTGATCTCTCGGTTATTGGCATGGGGAAGTGAAAGCCGCGTCAGCCCATTAGAGAGCAGAGTGCAGAGTGCAGATCTGGGCTACTTCATTTCATAACTCGAGACACTCCCAACAATCTTTGTGAACTGGACTAAAAAGAGAACTACATCCGAAAGCGAAAGCCAGACATCCTCTCCATCAAGAGCTTGTCTGCACTAGAGTTTTGTAACACAACTTCGTTACCCTCTTTGTAAAGACAAGTATGAAGACTCCCCAAAGCCCTATGGTAAGCTGTGAACCATCTGGAACAAGCATGTCTGATGCAGCTGGACTAGCTTTTACAAACGGGTTAGCTACCTCCAAGTAACTGTCAATCAACTCATTTGACGTAAAAACTCTAGTGTTGACATAAAAGCCAGGAGGTCTGCAATGCTGGGGGAGCAGAGCCTGTGCGCGTGCGAAGGGCTTAGTCTCTCGCTTCTTCCTTTTGTTCTTCTATGGAAAAAGAGGAGGAAAGTGGCCACTACTGTTCTCATCAGCCTTCAGGAATTAACGAATGATTAGAGGAGGAATTGGACATAATTTGAACCAACTTGATGCAGGCCCCTAATTACACAGGAAGCTGTCCCTGAGCACTGCCATAAAAGACTATTGCTGAGTCCCATGAGATGGCTTCTCTTTGTTGTTTAGTAAAAGCCAGAAGTTACCTGCTGATTGGGCGTGTTTGACAGAACCTATGTTGTGAGAACTAATCCACAGAGGGCAAACTCCTTCTAATCCTCATCTGAGAATTTGGGGCTGAAAGATTGACACATGTATTTGATCCGAGTAATAGGTTTATATCAATTACCAAACAATTAGTCTCTGGCTCCTCTGTATTACCTCGATTAGAGCCTTACTCATTAACCTTGGCCATCCTCTGCCCCCAGTGCTGAATTAAGGACATTCAACAGGGAAAGGGAATTGCTGGTTATCGAAGTGTTCAGAACACCCAACACCTATCACACCCATCAGCAGCTGGGGCTTCCACAGAGCTGAAGCTCAAGCTGCTGTCCTCTCCTCCCCAGGGAGGCTTTTCCAGGTAGTACATCTCTCTCACTCAGACGGACGATGACAAGTCAATTCCAGCCTCCCCGCTGGAGCCCTGTGATTTAACAGACCGTGTAAAATCTGAGAACGCGTTAACAGGCCTGGCTATCTTTGTAGGAAACTTCCCGGAGGAGCTCTCCATTTCTAGGAGTGATTTGCTTAGCTGTTTGATTCTTAGAAGACCAGGCATGACTCCCACTTGGCTCTAACCTACAGGCTTCCAGAAGTGGCCTCGTGATTTGATTGCCTTTCTGGGTTAGCAAGAGAGCAGTACTGCACCCATTCCTGGCACAGCTCAGCACGTGAACATGGGAAGGGAATCAATTAACGATTCTGCTCCCCAGGCCTCTGCCCCCTCCAAGTGCTTTTTTCACACCCCTGAGTGACAGACGTTTTGCCGACATAACTGCTAGTGTAGATAAGGCCTAACATGGATAACTAGAAAAATTCTTCCATCAACGCTGCCTGAAAGAATTCTTTTACAACAATGACTTACCACATCCCCAAAGGCGGTCATAAGACAAAAGAAGAGTCATCTGACTGGACCCCACACTCTTGATCACTACATTGACTGTGTCAGGAAAAAACGGACTGTGAAACCCTTAAATATCACAGCCACACAACCTCTCCACCGTTGGGAGGACAACTATACAGTCCAACCACCAGAAATCCAACCAGCAGGTGGAGATCAAACCAGCGGGCCGAAGGGCCGCTACTGTAGGGCTCAACCACGAGGACCACGTTACCGAGGCCAGACAGCCAATCTTCCAGCAGCACCTACCATGAAGAACTCAAAAGGCCCCACACCAGAATTCACCCAGGAATTTAACATCAAATCCTTCCCCCAAACAACTGCAAGAGAAACTCTACAAACCCCCTCCCCAAGAACCTACCCCAGGGACCTTCTCCATGTTTCCCAAGATATACAAACAAGGGAACCCTGGCAGACCCATACTTTTGCTAGACACTAAAAATCATGGTCTGAAGAGAGACACTGGATTTATGGCTTAATACAACAAACAATCTATAACTCACTAGTTCTCCCACCCCTCCGAGCTTTTTTCCCCTCCTTTTCCCCCCCATGACTGGAAAGGTGTTAACGGACCACTTCACCTTGAATGGTCCCTTGAAATATGTGCTAACTCTCTATGCTGAACTATCCATTCCACCTTGTATTTAACTGTAACACTCTGAGTACATTTCCCAGACCTGAAGAAGAGCGCTGTGTAAGTTCAAAAGCTTGTTTCTCTCAGCAATAGAAGTTGGTCCAATAAAAGATATTACCTCCCCCACCTGGGCTCCCTAATAATCCCAAATATACATTCAAAATGATGGGATCTAAATTAGCTGTTACCCCTCAAGAAAGTCATCGTGGATAGTTCTCTGAAAACATTTGATCAATGTGCAGTGGCAGTCAAAAAAGCTACCAGAATGTTAGGAACTCTTAGGAAAGGGCTAGATAAGATGGAAAACATCATAATGCCACTATATAGATCCATGCTACGCCCACACATTGAATACTTCATATAGTCTGGTCTCCCCATCTTCAAAAAGATTTATTAGGGTTAGAAAGAGTCCAGAGAAGGGCAACAAAAATTATTAGGGATATGGAACAGCTTCCATATGAAGAGAAATTAAAAAGACTGGGACTGCTCAGCTTGGACAAGAGATGACTAAGAAAGGATAGGATAGAGGTTTATAAAATCAGGAATGGTGTGGAGAAAGTGTTATTTACCCCTTTATATAAACACAAGAACAAAGGGTCACCCAGGTTTAAAATAAACATAAGGAAGTACTTCTTCACATAATGCACAGACAACCTGTGGAACTCATTGTCAGGGGATGCTACAAAGGCCAAAAGTATAACTGGGTTCAAAAAAGAATTAGCTAAGTTCATGGAGGATAGGTCCATCAATGGCTATTAGCCAAGGTCAGGGTTGTGACCCGAGGCTCTGGGTGTCCTTAAACCTCTGACTGCCAGAAACTGGGACTAGATGACAAGGGATGGATCACTTGATAAATTGCTCTGTTCTTCTCTTTCCCTCTGAAGCACCTGGCACCAGCCACTGCTGGAAGACAGACTGCTGGACTGGATGGACCATTGGTCTGACCCAGTGTGGCTATTCTTATGAGGTGCTTAAATCATGTTGGGGATCCAGCTCTAAGTTTACCCCCACAGGCAAGCTGCACCAGCATCCTCCCTCAGAGAGCTTCACCAAATGGAGGATGTTGTACCTTATGCTGGGGCTCCCTCGCAGCCCCCCAGGGAGATTGCGGGATACCCAGGACATGCACATCCCCTCTCCATTTTGGATCCCTCCCTTTTGGGGCTATGCTGGCCAGCAGTTCCCAGCATCGCATGGGAAAGTGGCAGTTTCAGTGTTTTGCTCTTCCCTGCTGCAGGACTTTCCGCAGTGGGCCCCACGTGCTGCACTGTGTGGACGGAACCAAGGGATGAAGCGCTGTGCAGGAGAGTGCGCGAGAACCACTGCAAGCCACTCTTTAACAGGGGGGGGGGGGAGGGGAGAGACCAGTAACCCACAGCAGCTGGCACCCAGCTGATTCTGAACAGGCATTTCAAACTGCAATTCCCCTTTACAACCACACACTGCACTGTGCAGTCACCACAGAGCCTGGCTGCAGCACGCGGCACAGTAGAACAGGCGGTGGGCGGCATGACTTCCCAGAGGCCTGAGCCCCATGGGGCACCCAGCGCACTCTGGGTATTTCACACCTTTGGATAGGCGAGGCGACCTTTCATCTTCGAACCAGAGGGCCTCAAACTGCTCTGTAGGGTCTGAACAGGGCAGCCGACTGTACTGCAGCTGCTTGAAGCTTTATCACCTTCACACACACAGCTTTTGAAGCCTGCCCTGAAAATCAAAAAAGGCTCAAGCCAAGAGAGCTCACAGCCCCGTGGGCAATCTCCCACCTTTCTGGGGGTCCTTCAAACTAGCACCGACATGCTCCACCGCTCGCTCAGTCTCCTGGCTGTTGCAGACATTGAGCTGGATAGTTCTCATCCGCTCACTCTTCATGTTGTCCAGCTCTTGGGAACCTGCTTCTCCTTTGTCCTAGGCAGAAGAAAGAAGTCAGTTTGCGTCTGTTCGGGGCTCGTGTGAAGTTTGTGCAAGAAGAAAAGGGACAAACACAAGGCAGCCACTAACAGAAAACCACGGGAGTTCAGTGGGTGGTTACAGAATGGCCGGCTGGTCCCTGCAGCACTGGAGTGGAGGGGAAAGCTCTTTCCATAAGGAGGGGGAACTCCCTCCTGGAGACCCTCCCCTGGCCATTTAGCCCTGGCTGCTGAGCCCCCCATTGAATCTGCTTTGAAGAGCTGCTCCTTTCTCAGGCAAAGCAGAGAGCGCTTGAGAGGCACATGCCTCAGGCCTACGGGGTCGGGTAATGCCCCACTCAGAGTGGGACTGGGGCCCCATGTCCTTTGGGCAAGCAACTCGGCTGGGTTTGCGACGTGCTCCTTAGGACTCCTGTTTGGCTGGGATATGAGGACACATGGCGAGTAGAAAAATCAGACAGCTGTGAGAGTGGCTGTATGCGTAGCACAAACCCCCTTCCTTAGCCACGAATCAGGGCTGGGCCATCTAGTCCAGCCCCTCCTAATGTGTGCGAATCTCTGCACCCTTCTTCCCTACAAGCCACCCACGGCCCTGGATTCTCTCACACAGCTCCCACGCCTGCAGAGATGACCGTGCAGATCAAAGGTGTGCATGGCCCTGCTGCTACTAAGGATGGTGCTTCGAGGCCAAAGAAGCTGGCTGCCCCGTCTCTGAGCAGGCTCCCCATTACAGTTAGCCTCTTCCACTGTCCTGCTGTCGCTCCCCCTGTGGCCAGCTCCTGAGCACACCCTCACTTTGTTCCCATCTCCCCTCGTCAGCTTTCTTTTCAGCTGAACATGCCCCATTACCTCACTGGGTCCTTTCGGCATTTACACCCTAACCCAGTGGTTTCCAACCTGGTCCAGGGCCCAACAGTTGCCCACGGGGGCTTTCAAAGTGGCCCACGGGGGCTCCCCTCCCTCTGGCTGCAGAAGGGAGCCACTGCCTAGGGACCCAGGTGGAGCGCATTGCCGTGCGGCTACAAGACTGGTGCAAGCTCCTTGCTGCAGCCAAGGAGACGGGAGATCAGCGTCCCCCTCCCCCAGCTGTAGCAGGGAGCATGGCAAAGCACTCCGCCTGGGTCCCTAGGCTCTGGGGTCCCTGCTGGAGCCAGAGGGAGGGAAGCACTGATCTCCATCCCCCTGGCTGCAGAAGGGAACCACTGCCCAGGGACCTAGGGAGCACACGGGGTTACAGGACACGTGAGGTTTTCCTACTGCAGCCAGGGGAACAGGAGAGCCTCCTCGCTGAACTCCTTCTGTCTGGCTGCAGGGGGAAGGGCGGGGGGAACCATTGGCAGAGACTGGTGGCCCTTCAGGATAGTAAAAATTATATCTGTGGCCCTCGAGCCAAGAAGTTGGGAACCCCTGGCCCTAAGTCCTTCGCCATCTTTACTGGCCTTCTCTCCAGCTGATCCATGCCGTCCTGTTGCAGGAAACCCCAAACTGCTGACACTGCTCCAGAGATCACCTATGGAGACGTCCCCGTCCCCTCGGCTGCATTTACTCTCACTCCATCCTTTCACTACACGGCTCTTCCCTAGCCAGCTCCCGCTCATTGATATGTCCGCTCAGAGTGGGTTCCCCCACAGCTGGGTGAAAACGTGGGCTGGGTTCATGTCCCGTTCAGGCACATATTACACTATATTGTGAGCTCTCTCTGCTCTTGCCTTCTGCACCTCCCCGCACCACGTGGCAACCCCTCCCTTTGCACAGGGCATCAGCAGCACGGTTTGGACCTGATGCTGAGAGGTGACCATGAGTTTCATAGGCTCAGTGCTTCTCAGGGGCAGCCCTTGACTGGCAAGAGAGCGATTAGATACTGGACAGCGCTGGCCATGGTACAGATCCCTTGGTGACAGTGGTGAAAGTCTGGCTCTAAAAAGCCTCACGAGTCCTGTGCTCATTGCGAGAAACTCCCACTGCCCCTCATCTGCAACGTGTCATTAGGCAGAAATTCTCTTCTTCCTACATACAAGCCAATCGTGCAGCTCATCCCTCGACTTGTGTGATGGCAGCCGAGCTCTGGCCTGCTGGCTGCTGCCCTCTCTCGCCGGGTTTGTTTTAGTTCACTGGTGGCTAGCACTAATGTGCAAACATTTAGGGCTTGTTTCTTCCTGACCTTTTACAACTGATTTAGCAAAACATTCCTGACAGAATAAAACTGCCTCACCCTCATTGCTAGGCTTGTAGATGAGAGAGCCTGTCAGATCACCCAGTCCACGATCCTGGGGCAAGCCGGGGCAGGCCAGTTTCTCGGGGTGCATCCTCTAGCACCTTGCACTGTGTAGCTCTAAACAGCTCAAGTGACGGGGCTTTCCCCGCTTCCCTAGGGAGGCCATCCATAGCCTAAGTGCTTCCGGAGACTGAGCCTTGGTCTGCACTTGGCAGTTACAGCAACATAACTACATCAGTCATGATGTGAAACAACCCACGCCAGGCTGATGTAGCTATACCGACCTAACGGCCAGAGCAGGCCCAGTTCTGCTGACGGACAAGTGCTTCCATCAGTGTAGGCTGCATGTATGCTACAAGGCTACGCTGGCATAGCGGATATCATCTCCCTCCGCCTACATTGCCCCTAGCTCAGAGCCCACCCGGCCAGAAGGTTGATCCTCCCATCTCTCCAATCCAAACATTGCACTCTGTCTGCAGAATGATGGCCACTGATCCGTAAGTCCCTGCACCTCCTTTTCTTCCAAAGATTCTCCTGAAGGCTCTTTCCAGGCCTTGTCTGCTCTGGTTCTGGTAGGATTTCTCCGGAGTTCATTAACTCATATCTCCGATGTCTTCTCTGTTATCTTCTTCATCCTTCCTTGGCATTAGTCTCTTGTTCCAGTGTGGGCTGTGTTAGTATTCGTTGGTATTACCCTATAAGAAGGCATCATGTGCTCTATTCCACACAAACATTCTGCAGAGGTGCACATGAAAATGCAGCACTTTTTGGGTTGTTTGTTTTTATTGTGATTGAAAAGATAATTGAATGCAGAAGTCAGCTGTTTACTCAGACACAGGGTGGTGCCGAAGACAGCATGTAGGCTGAAAAGGCTAAACAAGACACAAACGGCACATATTAGATGTGCCAGGAAGAAGTCACAAAATGCAAGCATGCAAATTCTTTAGAATCAGAAGACACAACCAGAGGAAGTAAAAGAGGACAAAGGACCCAAAAACTCCCCTTCCTACTCCCATGGAAAATCTTGGAAAAGTTGGGAAATCCACTTCCAGAGAAAAAAATCCTGCAGCATAGGTTCATCGGCGCAATCTGGGTGGTGTGGGTCACAATGACCATGTCATCAAGCGACGGAAGTACTGGCAAAGACCACACAGAGAAACAGGTGTTTTTTGTGAGAATCCAAATTCCCATTGCACAGCCAGGCCTCTGGGCCGTGGCTACTTCTACAGATTCTCAGCAGCACCATAAGGTCTCCTGGGCACTTAGCTGCGGCCTCGTCTTCCTCCCCTGCTACAAACTACCTTGGTAGGCCCTGATTCTTCTGTTCTCCCCACCCCACAGGCTGAGGTAAACCCCATGCTGACCAGTGCTGAGAAGGGGACAAGAGTTCATCCTCTGCTGCTGGGATCCTGATGGCCAGAGGTGGAGTCCAAGCAGTGGCTAGGGACACAATGATGAGGTGCTGCTCCTCTGGAAAGGAGCGGTCAGTTGTGCTGATCCCAAACACCCTAGCCAGCAGGATATGGGGCTATGACGCATGGGCTGGCACACTCCTCCGTCTCCAACTCCTCGTGACCTCTGGAGCAGTAGCTGGACATCCTTCCCTCTGCTATGTGGAGAGGAGATACTGTCTGTGCCACTTTCCCCGATAGCACGCTGGCTCTACCGGGGCAAGATCCAGTCCTTGGGCTGAATGTTTTAGAGTGCACACTGCTGCCACATCTTCTTCTTCCCCTGGTTACTTCTCCTGTGCACCAGGGCTACTACTTGGCAGCCCCATCAGCCTGCCATTGTGGCCCTGCAGTGCAGCATTTCATCTTCTGGCTTCATCTCCTGTGCTGCCCTAGGGGCCTCTCAATAAAACATTCACCTGTTCATTTGCTACCCATTCCCTTGGCTACTCACTCCCCAGCAACGCCGAAAGCCCTGAACACGTGACAGCAAAGCAAACAAGGACTCCATGAACATGGGGCAGCTGTGACAAACATCAGGGAGGTCCAATGGAAACAGATATGTTGTTGGAAAAATACCTTCTTTATCTTGTGTCATCCGGCTCCTATAGCTATCAGCCAAAGAGGGAAATCAGGCCGCTGCAAGGTGAGAGTTAATTGGATCCATGCTGCTATTATCTTTGGCAAGGAATCATCAGCACAAAGCTCACGTGAATTTATATGTGAATCAAAATGTTTGGAAGCAACTGTCTATGAAAATAGTGCCTTTTGGTTTCCACTCATTCCTGACTCGGGACAAAACTCTCGGACTCCAGTCTGAGTTTACTTCTGCAGAAGCCAAGCAAGGAGCTCAGGGTTTGGCCCCAACAGAAGATTTTGACAAGTTAAAAAGTAGCACGAGGCATTCACTGCACACACTCTACTCATTTACCTCTGCACCTGCATGCAGTAGGGGGATACATCGTCAGTCAAACCTATGGCCTTGAAGTGCAGCTCTGCTCTGCAGAATGACAATCCGAAAACGACCCTTTGAGGAACTGCATTCATTTCTTCTCAATCACTTGAAGATCAAATCACTTAATTTACAAACTAAAAGATGACTCTTCTTATTCCCAGCCCCAGAAATTCTACCTGAGATCTGAAAACCATGTGGGGTTTCTTTCTGCCTCTAAGATCAGCAGCAGCATAATCATTCTACAGTCAAAATTTTGCTCCCAGTTTTGCTAACGATGCCTGAGGCATGAACCGAATTCCGCTCACTCTCCCATCGGTGTACAGGTTCTTCAGGGCTAGCAGCAGAAACTTGGATTTGTCCATCCTGTAAATATCGGACTTGAAGACTCATTGGGGGCAGATTTGTTGAGTACGGTTTTGCCATTTTCACGGTCACTTTTCTGCTGATAAGCGCCTTTGAAGGCATGTGGCCAGCACTGGCTATGGTCGCACCCTTTGAAGAGCACACAAAGCAGAGTCCAGCAGAAAGGGCAACATTTAATTACTGAGTGAGGGGCACTAGTGTGGCCCCGCACTCTGCCCTGCTTTGGAAAGGCATCACAAGCACACCCTGCCTCTCGCAGCTTCCAGGGACATTGCCAAGCAGTCCAGGCCCAAAATATGGCCCACATGGAAACTGTTACAGGCCAAGGCTTTCCAAAGTGACAGTGATTGTGCATGCCCAGCGTGAGACACCACAAAGGGGCCTGAGTTTGCCAGAGTGTTGATCACCTGCCCGCTGGACATCTCTCAAACTGGGCAGCCAAAACCCAAGGTCCCCAAAATCACTTCCCAACATTTCAGCCAGATCTACTCGGGGTTGATTTTCATTCTGCATCTCTTTAGTCTTTAGCTTTGCCACCCTACTACAGACCAGAAGGTTGGTTTTTCATTGCAAAAGCTCAGTAGAAATACTCAAAAGAGTGTCCGTTGTTCTGTCCCTCAGATACGTATAAAACAAGAAACCGTTTCTACGGCCCAACAATACTCTGTGTTCTTTTGTAGCAGAGTCAGTAGAGGGCGCTTGAGCTAATAAATTGCTCTTTCCAGAGCCGCAGTACCACAATCAATAGAGATGCTGACAAATTTCCTTCATTTGAAACCATGCAGCAGAAAAAAAATAAAATAAACAAATTCTACAATTTAAAAAAATTAATGGAAAGGCACAAACTAGGGAATTATATTAAAAACATTTTAAAAGCACTGGCAGTGTCTCTGAATAAAATAATTAGAACCTTGGCATGGTTAGACCTGAGCTAAGACACAGGCTTTAGAACAGACAAACCACTCTTCGGCGTCCTACTGAGAACAAAATTTGCTCCCACAGGAAACGGGTTAGTTTAGCTGCCATGCAGCCAAGGGAACCATTCAAGGGCCACATACTGACACAGAGGTCCAAATGCTGTCCTGTCTCAACCCTATCGAAACTGCCCTGTAACACACAGGGGTTGCATGAGATGGAAATCAGGGCAGAGTTTGACTAGGATATCTAGGAACGGATTTCACTTGCATCACTGTAATGCTACTGACTTCACAGTAGTCACTCCTGATTTACACTGGGGACAGTTTGTACACCTGAACCTGGAAAAGAGTGAATTTGCATCACGTGGCCTATAGTCACCAGAGGGTGGGAGTGGGGGCACTAATATATTCGTTAAAATATGCTTTACATAAATAGGCCTTATCTCAAGATTAGGTCCAAAGACCCAGCCTGAAACTGATTCCAAAATTTTGATTAGAGATAGGCCCAAGCCATTGTGTTTAGATTTCAAGTTCTGGCCCATTTTTAAATCAGGTCAGAGGCATGTGACATCTGGATGTGTAATTCCCCAAAGTCTGAGGGTGGTTAGATCTAGGGTTCTGGTCCAGGCCCATTTCCGATTCTCATGAAAGTGAAACAGATGCTTGTGTCATTTCCCGGTGTGACACCCACTGACTGGAAATTGTGCTGTGTGTTACAGTGCATATGCTAGAGACGAAGGACCAAGCTCTCTTATTTCCCTACCTTAAACAGGCAGCCAGCAAAGACAATGAAGCCTTTGGAGTGCAGGTGTTTGGCTAAAGAGAACCCGAAGCCTGAGTCACAGCCAGTAATGAGCACAGCTTTGCTGCCAATCTGTAAAAGGAGACAAAATAAATAAAACATATTGAAAGACAGTGTTTGAAAGAAGTGAACTGCAGAGCCATCTCTGGGGCGAGGAGCATCCTTTCCCAGCAACGTGCTCTCTCAGCTGGTGTCATCTGGCACATTCCAAGCCAGCAAACATTAGCTCTTTGGAAGTGTCTGTGTGAAGCAGGGATAAATGTCATCCCAACAGGGAGAATGGCTCAGCATCCAATCGTGATGGTCTCTAGCAGAACACAGGCCAGGCAACCCCTACAGCGGTTCACAAACACCTAGAAATAACACCGGTAAATATGATAAAAAGCCACCAACAAACTTCAGATGCTTCTGAACCTGGAGCTACCCTGCTGTCTTCAGGGTTAGCTGAATGGAGCAGGAATGAATAAATGCAACATACACTCCAACACGAGGGAGAACTTGCAGGGAGAGAAATACATAAATGTGATTAAACAAAGGTTGCAGTTTAATCCCACTCACTGCTTGTTTCCTTTGGCCACCCTTTACCACAGTGGTTCTCAATGGTTCTCACCCTGTAACGCAGCGGGGCTATGCAGAGGTGTTCCAGAGGGTACATCAGCTCATTTAGATATTTTCCTAGTTTTACAACAGGCTACATAAAAAGTACTAGTGAAGTCAGTACAAACTAAAATTCCATACAAACCACACGAGAAAGTCAGCAATTTTTCAGTAATAGCGGGCTGTGACACTTCTATATTTTTATGTCGGATTTTGTAAGCAAGTAGTTTTTAAGTGAGGTGAAATTTGGGTTATGCAAATCAGACAGTAGTCTGGAAAGGTGGAGAACCACTGCAATAACACACAAACCCCCTGGTTACAATCTCATCGGCTCTCCTAAGCTAAGCAAAGTCTGACTGGTTTAATCTTTGAATGGAAAACCAGCTGATTAAAGTAAGACATTATTTTCTGCCTAGCTATTTTTCACTCTTACAGTTAAAAAGGGGAAGTTAATAGTCCCTTCTCCTAAGAACATAGAGTGGCTGGAATTCAGTGGTGGAGGATGCTGAAATCCCTATAAGCGGTGTGTAAAGTGCTCTGAAATCCTTTAAAAACAAAGGAATTGACCCCAACATTTTGATTAGGTACAGGCCCAGGCCACTGTGCCCTGCTGGGATGTGCAGGCCCCTTTCTGTACCAGGCATTAGACAAAGGGCGGGTGCTGCTATCGATACTATTGCTGTAGTTAATAACTGTGCACAGTGCCTCTGTTCAGAGCTAGAAACCTGGCTTCCTGCACAGCAGACTGGGGCTGAGTGACAATGACATTAGCAATAGGCCAACCTGCCTCTGGCCGAGATTGCAGAGTCACTCGGTGTCACAGCGGTATTTGTGATTAATGCAGCCGGGGATTATTACAATGTCAGGCCCTGCACCACGTGCAAAGGCAGGAGGTTACACGCCACTTTCCCCTACCTGTGCCTGGCCACAAGGGACCCGGGGAGCACAGGCAGGCACCAGCTGTCAGGAAGGAGATGAGGCAGGATGGGGCCAGGCCCCTTAATCAGCTATCAATACTGGCGGTGTATTGAGTGGGGAACACATGGGACCTTCTCCAAGGGCTGTGCAGGGGAGGGTCCTGCCTCAGCAAGTGCACCCCCATGGTCCCCAAGAGGCATTTGGCAGGCTCCTCTCGCAGGACTCCTGAGGGCTCCAGCAGCCTCGTGGCTGCTTCAGAGCACAGGGCAGAATCTGACCCTTAACCAACTGCCATTTACACCAGTGCACATACTTACCCCTGGTGCCATGGCGCTTTTCTGTCATAAAGCGTGTTTCAAACACGATCTCATGGCGAGACCCTGGGAGGCGCATTGCGTGCACGGGAAAACGCTATTTGACATTTGCATGGTGCTTTCACCCCAAGTGCGTGCCAGACCACCTGTCTCCCAAGCCCTGGAGCCCAAACCTTTGGGGCGGAGGATGGTAGCCAGGAGGCACAGAGCACACAACCGTGTAGGAAGGTGAAACTGTAACCAAGAACACTATCGATATCAGGTCTCCTTACCATAGTGCAGTGTGCGAGCAATGCACAATCCTTATTGCACAGCATCCTCAGCACACCCCTGGGAGGTGGGAACGTGCTATCATTCCCCCAAGTCAGTGGGCTCAGTACAGGAGTAACTGGGTGAAATTCTATGGTCTGTGTTATACAGCAGGTCAAACTAACTGCGGCCTTAAAATCCAGGAATGAATTTCACATATAGGAATGTAAGAGACTAAGTGATTTGTCCAAGATCACCTAGGAGTCTGTGGCAGAGCAGAGAACTGAACCCAGACCGTCTGAGTTCCAGGCTAGCACCCTAACCACTCGACAATCTGTCCTCTGACACACACAGCTGCAAACCCCTGTTCTTACCCAAAGTGCCACGGAATATATTGGGGAGCTACGCCAATTTACACCAGCAAAGTATTTAGCCCCTAATGTCCACAAAGCAACTGTACAACCTTCCTAAGAGGGGAGCTATCCAACTGCTAAGTGAGTTCCTAATACAGTGGAAAAAACACTCCTCTGGGTGTTTAATTCCAGCATTAACAGCATGTGCTCTTCTCCATCAATCAAAACTACGCGCTAGGAAAGAATGTGGAATATGCTATAGAGGTCCAACACTGGCTCTGTAGTGCAGATCAGAGAGGAGAAGTTTGTCACAAGGTTTCTATCTTTGTGTTAAAAATCCTCACGCGTCAGAGACAGTTGTTTTAAAGCACTGTCACACTCACCTGATCTACTTCACTTGCATAAGAACGTCTGCCACTTGGAGTGAAGAAAGGAAAGTAAAATCCTTGCACAGGCCTGCAAGAGAAAATAGAACTATCAGGCAAAGAATTTCTCTTCCAGCCACTGATCCTGAGCCCTACGCAAAAGCCACAAAGAGGTCATTTCATTTTGCTCCTGTACATGGCATAGGGTTTGAGAATATATGGTTTGGTCTGCAAATCTACCGAGACCTATTTTTTTCCACTGTGTCAAGTGGTTTTGCCTTAAAAGCCCTTGATGCTATTCCTAGTAGCTGAAGCTGCCAGAATGCTACTGAGTGCTGTAAACCAGTTACTACCTAACACTAACAAACACACACACACTCACACACACACACACACACGTACGTAAACATGAAATGGACAGTCCTATGTTTTGCGTTTCTGACAGCAACAATACTCAGTGTTCAATACACAGAAAGTAGGTTTGGTGGAGCAGAGACATAGCCAGAACTGATTTTTTTGGCAGGGCCTGTGGTGGGTTACAAGCCCTGTGTCACAAGCAAAAGAGAGGCAGATAGAAATGTGGGATGAATTGCTTAAAATCTGATTGGGTGGGCCTGCTTTCAAAGTGGGTGGGCCATAGCCCACCCGTATCTATTCCACTGTGCTGGAGATCACTCCACAGTCAATAAAACTCACTCTTAGGAGACGGTCTCTGATATTCAGCCCGTCCTCCCCTAAATAACCCCTCTCTTGCTGGTATCTGCACCCATCAGCCGCTGTTATGCTGTTCTCACATCCCCTCTTAGTAATGTTTAACTAAGAGCTTGTGTGGCTTTGAACCACACCTGCCATTCGGGATACAATCGTCTCTGTACAGTTTACTTATCTGCAGATATACTACATTTCCAAGTGCAGAGCAACGTGGAAGAGATTTCCAGGGAACGAGCATCTATTAGGAAAAGCTGTGTGACTAGCAGCAACTCCCTTGCTTAGCTCTTACCCCAGCGTACAAAGATCTTTAAGCAAGGGCTCAGTCAGACCATCCATGAGAACAATCCTACCTAATTCCTTCCCCAGGCAAGGCTTCTCCTCTGGGGCTGAGTCAGCTTCTGTCCATTTCCTTCACTCACTGTTATTGTTCCCTTTCAACTGCGCTCTGCTGGCTCTCTCCCCTTTGCTCCCTGCAAGTATTTCAGCTTCCCTCTGGGCATCATTATCTGTTCCTGGCTGTCTCTCTCAAACACTTTTCCCCAGGGAGCAGTGCTTTCTCTTTCAAGTACACTTGTTCAACTCCTTGCAACCAGATCCTCTTCAGATGCCAGAGGCACCCCCTAAACAATATGTGCCACCCTGCAGCAGTTTGTACAAAGATCTATAGACACTCAGCTTCTTCAGCTGCATCTGGGGCTGGATGGAGTCGTGACAGGAAAGAGGCTGTGAATTAGATGGGTAAGATGGAAGGAAACCTCTCCTAGTTAGACAAAACTGATATTGGCATGTTTGACCAACAACGGTTACTCCAGTTCGCCTGCCATTCCACAGACCAGCTCCTTCTCTACCTCAGCATCAGCGTCACAAGCCCTGCCTCCTCTTGAAATAGCAGAGGCGAAGCATGACGAGATTTAATTGCTGCAGAGGTCAGGACTAGGTCACAAACTGGCTGTGTCTAAGATTACTGAACTGAGATCCTGGCCTGGGGCTTGCATTTCTCTAACTAAACATCTGTATGTATTCTAGAAATATTTTCATAACGTTCATCTTAATTTCATGAAACTTTTTTATTTTTCAAAGTCATCGTTTTTTGTGATTTACTTGAAATGCTTTGATTCACCGTTATATCCCTGTGCTGTTTGCAGAGCAATCTTGTGCAGATTCCTGGGAGTTTTGTTCTGGGGGGTTGGGGAGTAGAATGAAGGTTAGTTGCTGATCAGCCCGGATGCCATCAAAGGAAATTCCCAGCAAATGTGCATGATGCTAGGCCTCTTCATATGCTTTTATGGTATGAACCAGCTTTAATCATCCTTATTCAACAACTGAATTCTAGACAGCACATTCGACACCCTTACCTGTAGAACGAGCTGATGGCTATGGAATTTAATTTGTCCTCTTAAATCTGTATTAGCCTTGATTAATTTAACTACATGCAAATCTCAGGAAGAATTGATCACGATTCAAGTGTGCAAAGTGTTACCCCATTGCATTAAAGCATTAGAACAGCATTACGTGTCACGTCGGTGGTTAGACTGCCATTGCAGTGCTGGCTAGCAGGTCGTGTGCACTCTAGAAAATGCAGAATATTGAAACAAGGTCTGAATTTAGGAAACAAAGTATTGTGAGCAAAGGGGACCCCAGCCCCCATGGGCTCCTCCTGGCGGCAGGTATCTGCCTGTGTGGATCTGATTGCAGTACCTGGACCAAAGAAAAGATTCATGCTGTTTGAACAAGAAATCACTACATGGAGGTTTTCAGTCTTCAGTGTTTAAAATTGTCAACTCCATGAGCCGTCTGCAAAGTCGTCAGTAACCACTACTGAACTTCCAATACTTTTTAGGGTCCAGTCCCGCACTCTTTATTCAGGCAATCCCTCAACAAAGTCGAAGGGCCCCCTGGAGTCAAGAGGAGCAGACTCAGCACCTTTCAGGACTGGCTCAAAGTGAGGTGGTCTGATCAGCAAAGTCAGTGGGAACTTTGCCTGAGTGAAGAGTGCAGGGCTGGGCCTTATCAATGAATATTGAGGGAACACAAGCTGAGGTTTGTGAGCAGCCAGGGTATGCTGTGGCCTCCACATCTTCCAGACACACGTGGCAAATGGAACAGAACTATTTCCTGTTGTTTCCTACAAACCTGAATGGCCTGGGCGGTGGCTTTCTGAGAGCCTGCCTGCCTCTCTCCCCATGCCCCCCTGCCCAGCACAGAGTCAGGCTGGGGCCCTCCTGGTTTGGACTGGGAGGGGCTGCTGGCACGGTGTTGTCTGTGAAGGCCTCCCCCCATCCCTGGAACTCACCTTGATCCATTACAGCCAGGATTAATTAACTTTCTAGGTATGCTGTAAAGTGCTTCCTTGTTCTTGATGAAGAGCTCGAAAGCTGGTGTCTCTCACCAACAGACGAAGTTGGTCCGCTAAAAGATTTTACCTCCCCCACCTTGTCTCTCATTTTTCTTGGGCATTTGGGGCCTGATCCAAATCCCATTGAAATCCCTGGCAAGACTCATTGACTTTAACCGGCTTTGGATCAGGCCCTCGGGGAGGAGGTGGGTTGAGGGACAGCAGGATATAGTCAGCTATGAGAACATCAGGGTTAATATTACAGTGACAGGTCAGTATCACACTATCTGAATTTGGATGAGGAGTTGGTTATGTGTCAGTCCTCATGCACAGATTCTATTGTTATAAAGCACATTTTAATCGTTGTAAAAGTGCCAGAAGCAAAGGAAGGAGACTTCAGTGTAAATCTAAATAATTAAATGAAAGAAAATATGAGAGTTCTAATTACAGTTCTTGTTTTAACTCAAGTTGGAAAGAAGATGCTTCGTAACATCTGAGTCAGTTTGCAGGACAGAAATTAATGTAGGGCCTGATCCTGCAGACATTTGCTACTAAGCATTGTCCCATTGACTTTAAAGGACTGCTAATGGCAGTGAGCGCTATGCCTGCTCAGAAATCTTAGTAGAATTGGCCCTCAGAGTGAACAAATGCACCCATTTTTACACTATAATTTAAAATGAAATTCTGCCAGGCTAGAAACATCTGACTTCATGATCCACCACCTATATTTACTTCTAAAACAATAGCGTTTGAAAAAATATGTGAGCATTTGTGGGAGATTGGAGTCTAAACTCCTACGTAATTTTACAATTTGATTTCTCTATTCAAATCCAAAGTAGGCAGAAATGCTGCATTTCAGACCAAGCCCTGCTGTCTTAACTCAGGCACAGCTCTCACTGCGAGTCAGATTCTGGACTCATTTCTTCCAGAACAAGCCCTGTAAAGTGAGTGGAGTTACTCTGGGTTTAGATCAGTAGAACCCAAATCTGAATCTGGGTCTGAATGCAGATGGTGTTTTGGCCGAGCCAGGATTATAGAACTAAATGGTTAATTTTCTGCTTGCGTTTAGAGAGAAGCAAGTTAATTACTTTAACCAACTCACCTTCATAAATAACCCCCTCCCTCCCAAATTTCTCTGTTGTTTTATTTGGTTCAGTACTGGTTTAAGGAGTCACAGAAATAAATGGTCCCAGTTCCTCAGGTCCAAACTCTTACTAACGCACGTGGTCCCATCTCGACACATTGAACTAATAACTAATCCCATTGAAATAAAGGAGCACAGTTTGGGCCCTTGAGGTGTGTGCTATACCAGCCCTCACTCTCTTCCATGCCCCCCCAGGTTCCTTACCTGAGACCATTTCCCAGGTCCCTGAAATTCAGAGTTTTCACAGAGAAAAGTGACAGAGGCCGGGATATCCTGGTAGCCAGCATCATTGCAATCCACGAACTGTACCAACAGCAAGCTCTTTCCCCTTTAGCTCTGAAACACAAAAAAGCACCTCTCCTTTATTTGCTTTGAACTTTATAGTCATGCTGACTCCTAGGATTTTAACAATAAAATAAAGTCCAAAGTAGGCTCATTCCCCCCCGCCCCACCGCACACATCGTGACAAACAGCTCAAACAACATCTATCAGCTTAAACTCTCTTTTTCTTTTTTTTTTTTTTTTTTAAAAGGAGGGTCTCAAGCAAACAGAAAAGCAATTGGTCATCTTACAAAAATTTCCATTTTAATTAAATTTATTACTTAATCTCTTCATTTTCTTAAACATTTAAAAAAAAATTAAATTAGGTCCTCCAGTAACAGTTTTAAATCAGCTGTCTGAAATACTTTACCACTTAAATGTAAATCCAATGCCCTGAATAAAGTTAAATACGACATTTTCAAAGCATTCTCTGGGCTTTAATGCCAGTGGCAGCCAGGTGGCTACAAAAAATGTATGCAGCTCTTTGAAATGCAATGCCCCAATTGGCTGGCAATAAAGATCTAAGCTCAGGAAGTCACTGAAAAGGTTATTCTAAAAAGGAAAGCTGCACAAAAGCAGGAGTTAAGAACAAAGGGTGAACCAGTTTTGTATAAAATGAGATCCAATCTAAATTTTCCCCCAAAGCCTGAATCAAACTTTTTTTCTTTTAAGATGGAAAATACTGGTTAATTTTTAATGAGTGTGTAGCTAGATAGAGAGAGAGAGAATTTTATTTTATACTATTATTGCACTTTGGGGGTCTGTCTGTAAACAGATCTTGGCCAGAAATGTGAAAATACCATGAAAAGTGCTATTGTGGGAGCCTTTACATTTAGAGCAGGAGGAGGAAGTACTGGGAATCTTGCAATAAACCTTGTTCTCACAGAAGTTTGTGCTAGCCAGCTTTACAAACTCAGGAGGCTTGACTGGTATCTGAACTTTGGGGTTCTTGGCTAGATCAAAGGTTCCTCCATTGCTCAGGTGTGTCCTGCCACCAATGCTCAGGTAGAAGATCACTGCATGAAACTGAAGGGCAATCCATTAGAAGAAAGGAGAAAAATGCCTTCTGTGGTCAGACAGTGGAACTACACTGGCACAGGTCAGCAGCACTGTTAATGCTCTGTCTGGATTTTTTTTTTTAAATCTGAGAACATTTTATGACCATTCATAAAATCTGGAGAAAAATATGGAAGCAGAGATAACGATAATGAGGGTAATAAACTCTCATGCTTCGGGGTGTAAACCTGTTGTGTAGAAGAATTTTAACTCTATGTACAGCATTGCACAACTGCCGAAGTGCAGAGCAGATGGTTTTCAGACTCGGATGTATGTTGTGGGAAGGTTACACCAGAAGGGAAGATGACCGGGATTCTCTCTCCTGATTTGCGTTTGCCACTTCCAGTGCGGTCCATCGCAACCCAGTCCATGGCTGGGAGAGCTGCTTTCTGCCAGTACTCTGTACTCCCCACATGGTGTGATCGGTCTGCCCCGCACAGTCAAAGCCAGGAGCTGAGCAGAGAAACAGTTGTCTGCATTAAAGAGAGTGCTCCTCTGAATGCCATCCAGCTCCCCTCTCTCGTCACGTGTCTCGGGGAGAGCCAGCAGAGTCACAAAGGAGAGAAGAAGATTGTGGTGCATTCCCATGCGACTTGGGGCACTGGGGAAGGAGCTGTTGTCTCTCCAGTCAATTTTCTCTTCCTTTGCTTCTCCTCCCCTATTGTACCTGCTCTGTCCCTCCCTGTTAGATCTGCTCTGCTCCCCACACACACTCCCCATTGTATTTGCTCCTCCCCAGAGCTGCTGTGCCCCCCCGCCATTAAATCGGCTCTGCTTCTTCTATTGCATCTGCTCTGCTTCCCTTCTTCTTACCCACTGCTGCCTTTTCCATGTCCTCCACCCCACTCTCCACTCTTCTCCAGGCCTGCTCACACCCACTGGCTGCCTGCCCTAGGGACTGCATGGGAAATGGACAGTCCTAGCTCGCTGCCTCTCACACTGTAAATGGAGAGCGACCAGCTCAATAAACCCTGCTTTGGCACATAGCATGCAGGACACACAACAGCAGCAGGCCAGAGCCTCGCCAGGCTATGAGGGCTCAATCCTGCGAGGTGCTGAGCGTTCCTGAGATATTATGTGGGCAGTAGATATTAGAGCAGATGGGCCAGTGGTCCCAGGTGACGTTGCAAATCTTATGTGCCTGCTTGGGATCTCTGGGCCTAAGTCCCCCTGCCATTAATTGCAGTGAGCTGTAAATCCCGCTTGTACCTGCTGGGGGAACAGGCTCAAGGGTGAGCTGCATGGGGAAGGTGAGCTGCATGGCGAAATCCTAGCCTGGCAGTGTCTTTGCACCATGCCATTGCATTGGCAGGGCTTGGCCACATGACGTGCTGATGCACCAGCATGACACAAACACGCAGGGCTGGTTCAGACAGGGCTCCCAAATCACAACTGCAAAGGTCTGAGGCCGCCAGGCCCCATCCGTGGAAGGCAGGCGCCAGTGCTGCCGTATCTGCTCCAGAGCCACGTTCGGTGGAGGGGGCAGGTCGGGGGCAGGCACCTGATGTTCTTTGCTTACCTCATTATTTACTCTTTTATAACCACTGCAAAGCCGCTGGGCGCTGAATGGACTCCCTGACTAACCCTCCCCTACCCCACCTGTCCCAGTCACAGCTCCCCCGCAGTGACGCCTCCCGCTCTGCGGGCAGGAGAATGGCTCTCCTCCAGTCTTTGTGGGGATCCAGCCAACCTGGGGCCCTCAGGGAGGGGGGGCTGATAGGCTGGGGAGAAACAGGGTCCTTGGGTGGACAGGTTAGGGTGATGAGCTCCTCCTAAACCCCTCCCCCTCACTGCAGCCCCCTCTGGGTCTGACCCCCCCATTACTTTCCTCCTTCAGGGTCTGTCCCGCTCCTGCTCCCATCCCCCTCTGGAGCGCCTATCCCCAAGTTACACCCCCGGAGCCATGTCCCCATGAGGGCCCTCGTGCTCCCCTGGGCTCTGACAGAGGGTTCTCCGGTGTCAGCTAGCATCACTCCCTGCTGGATGAGCTGTGCGCCCAGGAGCCCTCTCCCCTGCCACAAGGGCTAGGCTGCTGTACACACGCAATCAGGAGCCCCCAGATACTGGCTCTTGCACACAGGAAGGGGAGGATGGGTTGAGCCCATTAGCTGGGCTGGTTAGATATTCTCGGAGCCCCAGGCACAGAGTGTGAGCTGCTTCGGCTGACTGAGCTCTGTGGTGAGCATGAAGTTCTGGGCAATCATGTGTCTGGTGGGGGCACATCACGGGTCCCCTGCTCCTCCAGCTATAACCTGATCTCTCTTCACAAACACACATCCTTGTTCTGAAATTACTGCTACCTGCAAGGGAGGTACTCCTTTACCTCGAGTGCCCGAGGCCTGCCCATTAGTGCAGGAGATCCTGGGTACAATCCTTGCCAATGCCCAGAGAAGGGCGAGGTGGTTATTACACCTGCACGCTGAATCTGTGGTCTTGCACACAGGGAGCGTCACAGAAAACCTCGGATTTCCTTGAACCAGGCCTATGTTAAAGCAATGCCAGGCCACCAGGTGCAATTATCCGGTAATTCCATTTGACCTTGTTCCATCACCCTCCTTCCCCACTTGCTGTCACACTCTTTCTGCTTTCCCTCTTTCAAGGCTGCTAGGAGGGAAAAGCAGGAAACCCAGCAGCTCCACTAGTTCAGTGCTCCTCAGCAGGGTGGGCTACTTTAAATCAAAGTGATTTTAAGTCACTGATTTTAGTAATGATTTAAATCAAGAAGCAGGAAATCTTTATTTAAATAATTAATTTTAATCTTGCTCTGCATTTGACTGTTTTAGTTATAGTCCTAAAGAAAGGCTCATTCTCATTGGTTGGTAACCATTAAAATGTGTTGATTTCCAACCAAACAGAGACTTTACACAACATTTTGTGCTTCCTTTTGTTGGCCAAGAGGATGCATTACATCTATACACATATATCTAAGCAATTATGTATCTTCCCATACATTTTTTCAGATTCTTAATTTTTACTTTTTTATTATGGTAAAAAATGGTAAATGACACGTTTCTTATTTACTAGATGGTCATTACTTGGGATGCATGTCAAGCTGCACTGGTAATTGGAATTCAATTAAAATGCACAAAAAAGCATTTTTATTAGTAAAAAACTACCTTAAATGTCTTCAATACTCAAGAAAAAAAAATGATGAAAAATGTTTTGCCTTTAAAATGAACGGATTTATTATACACAGGCAATATTAACTATCGCTACAGAACTGACTATTTCTCGACACCATGGGCCACCACTGTCAATGGCATTTAGATGCCTAAGATGCACACAAGTGTCTAATGGGATTTAGAAAAGCACCTCAACAACTGAAATCAATGGGAGTTCTGCACCTGACCCAGGTGCTTCTGAAAATCCCATTAGGCATCTATCTGTATCTTTAGGTGCCTAAATACCTTTGACAACCTGGCCCCACATCATTCAAGTTTTTAGAACTAGTAGAGCTCATCCTCTCCCATCTGGCTTGATTCAAAGATTAGGCAAGGAAAACAAGATTTCCTGTTTTTTCAACTCCCCGTTGGTTTCTCAACTTTGAATGAACTAGTCCAAATGAAAAAACTATTCCCTCTGCACTGCTAACTAAACTGAAACCCAAAGTAACTAAGGCAAAAGTATCTGCACAACAGAAACTGAAAATACTTATATCTGAAAAATGTAAATACCAGCATTCACACCCCTGAAAAGACGGAAAACAACATAGAAATTGTGACATATTGAAAAGGCTTGAGTCCACCTCAAAAACCTGATTCTGCATATAATTAAAAACACGGTACCCTTTAACTCATTCAAATGTAACAAAGGCTTACTGATGGAGCATATTTTAGTCCCTGCCTAAAGAACTTAAATACATGGAGAGGATTAAACGCACACGATATATCCATATCAATGGAAGGGCTCCTCTGGTCTATTAGGATCATTGTGTATTTAGTTATTAAAAAATACATCCCTGTAGCTGAGATTCTGTTATGTCTAGATCTAGGTACATATTTACCAGGGTTTTTTTTTTAAAGTCCCTAACTCCATAGAGAGATGCAGGCAGACTCTGAAGAAGCCCTTCTGGCCATGAAAATGTAGATATAAGATACATTCTCTGCCTAATGAACATCTTACTGTTTGTTTATATCAAGAGTTAGATTCTCAGCTGTGTCCAAGTTTCTGTGTCAGGAACCTGGTGGCAGCTTTCTGATTGCATGCCACCAGCTCTGGTGTAAATTAGAGCTGCTGAGAAGCACCTGTAATTTATGCCACAGGTCCTGGAGCAGTGGAATGCCAGTGAAGGGCTGGACCCAATGGAGCTCTGTTCTGCTACTCCCTGCCTGCCCCAGCACAACTTGATACCTTCCCCCATATAACAGGCGCGGGGAGATGCTGGTGCAGGCGGTGGCTGTCACCAGAGAGCTATGCCAGCAGAGAGGTCCCCTGTGCAGGGGGTTCTCCACTAGCCAATTTATGTCATCTCTGCGCTGTTCAAGTAGCACAAAGTGGACTTTGCAAACCAGAGTCCAGTACTAAGAATTTTTGCATCAGTTGCACCTTAATGCAGATGTGCAGCAGTGATGCAGACTCCAGTGAAGATTCAGAGACGTTCAGGCCAGAAGGGACCATTAGAATCACCTAGTCTGACCTCCTGCATCACACAGGCCAGAGGACCTCACTCAGTGACTCCTGCATCAAATGTAACTTCTGGCTGAGCATGTCTAACAGAAACACATTCCGTCTTGATTTAAAGACTTCAGGTGATGGAGACTCCATCACGGCCCTAGGTAAGTTGTTCCAATAGTTAATTGCCTCAGGATAAAAAATACGCATTTTATTTCCAGTTGGAATTTGTCTAGCTACAGCTTCCAACCAGTGGATTTTGTTCTGCCTTTTTCTTCTAGATTAAAGAGCCCTCTACTGTCAGAAATCTCCTTCCTGGGTAGGTAGATGTAGACCAGGGGTTGGCAACCTTAACAAAGGGCCATGCCCAATCTTTCCCCCACCCCTCTCTCAGTGCCAGCGGCAGGGGCGGTCTGCAACCTCCGTTTTGGCGGCGGGGGCGGTCTGAAGCCCCGTTCTGGCGGCAGTGTCCGCGGCGGGGGCGGAGCAGCACGGCTCCAGCCAGGGCGCTGCGTGCCAGTCAAAGTCCGTGTGCATGCCACTTTTGGCATGCGTGCTGCAGGTTGCAGATCCCTGGTGTAGACTGTGATCACGTCCCCTCTTAACCTACTCTTGGATAAACTAAATAGATTGAGCTTCTTAAGTCTCTCACCATAAGGTAGGTTTTCTTGAATCATTTTTGTAGCTCTTTTCTGAACCTTTTATTATTTTTCAACATCATTTTTGAAGTGTGAACTCCAAAATTGGACAGAGTTCCAGTAATGACTGCGTAAGTGCTGTGAATGTCCGTACTCCTACTTGATATGCTCCTGCTTATACATCCAAGATTGCATTAACCCTCTTATGTACAAAGCTCAAGCTTACTGGTTATCTGCCATGACCTCTACATCCTTCTAGATGTCATTGCATTCAGGATCCTGTCTCTCATCCTAGAAATCTGACCTACCTTCCCACACGCCTTTGGCTGAATTAAAGCACGTTTTCATATGAGCCCACCTTCGCAGGCAATCCAGATCAGTCTGCAGAACTGACCTAACCCCAACAATATTTGTCACTCCGCCAATGCGTGTGTCATTTGCAAAATGTACTAGCAGTGATTTCATATGTTCTTCCAGGTCAACGATAATAGTTGACTACATCGGCTGCACAGGGCTTGCACCAGGGCAATTCATCCCAATTTCAAATCAGGGGAAATCCCACTGGTGCAGAGCACCTACAGAGGGGTTTTGCACTGGTTCAGCAGCACTCCCATGCAAAAATCCCTAATGTAGATGAACTTTATACAAAACGGACTGTATTACACATTATGTGAAAGCAGAGCATCAATTGTTAAATCCCAGCAACAAAGTCATAGAAGTCTATAGTATTTCACCTGCAGAAGCATTGCAAAACAGGCCCTTTTTTAAAAACTATAAACTCAGTTTATACAGGAAACCCAGTGCTAGCTGGTGGCTAGTTAAGGAGACAGACCTGCATTCCATTCCCAGCATCATCAGTGACTTGCTGTCTGACGTTCAGAAAATCAATACATGTCTCTGTGCTTTAGGTTACCCATAAGTAAAATGGGGTCAATACACTTCCCTATGTCTCTGCCCTGTCTACACTGACCTGGCGATTCGGCGGCAGTCGACGGGAGTTACGCAAGCTATGCAGAATACCTTGCGTAACTCCCGCCGACTGCTGCGCTTCCCTTCTGCACGGTGTCTTCACTGCACTGCGCCGATGGGAACCGTGTTCTCCTCCACGCAGCGCTATGCCACTTGAGGGGGTGGTTTTACTCAGTCACTTCCTGATGGACTGAGCGGGTCTACCCACAGGTGCTTATTGTGAGGCGTACCTAGTAAACACTCATAGACACTTGTAAGAGAGATCCTACTTTAATATTAATTGTATGATGATTAAGAAGGGTGAAAACATGTTCAAAGAGGGCAAAAACATTTACATATTCATAAACTAATAATGCTTTACAGGTCCAGGTGTTCTAGATTTCTGTAATGTTACAACGTGAGGGAAGCGCATTAGAAGATCTATTTTAAGAAGCATTGTGTCAAAGAGGGTAATAATATCAGCTACCCCTCGGCCATTGGGGGCCCTTGACTTCTGTAACTATTCCCACGGAAAACAGTCTCTGCTGAGCACAAGGTTACCCTCAGCACAGGGCGGTGCAATAACCATCCATGGACCGGCTTCTCCTGCCAGGCACCGGGTGTGCTCGTCCTCCCTGCACCGGGCAGGTATCTGCTGCTGGTGTGAACGGGGGGGGGGGGGTGTCGGTCTGGCTGTCTGTCGGCACAGCTGTAGTGACTGCGGGGGCACGGGGCAGCGACAGTGCCCCCGTGCGCAGAGCTGGGATCCCGAGTTCGGGGCTCCGCTACCCCAGGGCCACGGGGGACGCACCGGTGGGCGCTATTCGGATGCGCCCCGGGCAGGTCTCTGGTTACCGAACTGGCGCAGGGCTTTGGCCCGGGCTGAGCGGGGCGGGGCCGGGCTGAGCCGGGCCGGGCTGGGCCGGGCTGCGGCCGCTGTCAGTGTAAGCGCGGCGCTCACTAGCAGCCGGCCCGGCCCGGCCCGGCCCCGCGCAGACCGCCGACCCGCCGGGCCACATGGCAGCGAAGCGGCATCCTCGGCGCCCGGCCCGGGCGGGGCGGGACCAGCCCCGGCATCGCAGCCGTGACGTGCGGCCTCGCCTCCGCCGCGCCCCTGCCTGTCACAGCCGGTGCGAGCGGGGCGGGCCGGGCCGGGCCGGGCGGGGAAGTGAGGGGGTGCCGTGCCCGGGCGGGCGGGCGGGCGGGAAGAGGAGGTGAGGTGATGGGGTGTCCTGTCCTGTCCTGTCCTGCCCGGCCGGGCGGGCGGTGGGGTGGGGGGGGGGTCGTGTCCTGCCCGGACCGGCCCGGCCCCTGTCGGCGGGTGCGGCTGCCGGGGACCGCGCGAGGTGAGCGAGCCAGGCACGATCGTCAAGGGCGAGAGCCGCCTTTGTCCGCACGCGCCGTCCTGCGCCTCAGGGGCCGGGAGCGGGGACTGGAGCCAGCCGCGTCTTCCCGCCCTGCCCCCCGCTGAGAGTGTGCGTGTGTGTGTGCGCGCTACTCTAGGTGTGTGTGTGTTACTCTAGGTGTGTGTGTGTTACTTTGTGTGTCTCCGGGTGTGCAGTGACACTCAGTGACCTCCCTCCCCTCGCTCAATGGCCCGTTGTTGCTCCCTCCCGTCCCGCCCCGCAGCAGCGGACGCGGACCCCCCGCTCTGCCCGGGCGCGCTCCCCGCACGCGTGGCTGCGGCTTTGTCTAGCCCGGCTCCCCGGGCAGGAGCGGAGCGGAGCGAGCCACCGATGCTCCCGGAGCCGAGCCCCGCCCCGCCCCGCCCCGCCCCGCCGGCTCGGCTCGGCTCGGCTCGGCTCGGCTGTTACCTGCGGTCCCCGCGGATGCTGCCGGCTCGGCTCGGCTCGCCGCGCGCTGCCCGGCTAATCTGTAACCTGCTGCCGCGCGGCGCCGGGCGGGCTTTGATCTCCGCCGCGGCGGAAGTGACCTCATTCCGCCTCCGGCCGCGCCCCCGCCCCGCCCCGCCCCGCCGCCGCGAGCCCCGCGCCATGCCCGCCCTCCGCGAGCCCTGGGCGAGGGCCCTGCCGCCGCTGCTCGGCCTGGGCCTGGCGCTGCTGCTGCTGGCAGGGCCCCTGGGCCTGGCCGCCATCATCATCCTCATCATCCTCCTCCTCCTGCTGCTGCTCCGCGCGCGGCGGCCCGGGGCCGAGCTCCCCGTGAGTATCCGCCTCGCCCCCACCCGGCCCCGGGGGAAGGAGCAGCGCGGGGAGCCGGACCGGTACCGCCCAGCCCAGGGGATCCCGCCGCCCCGGGCCGGACTGACCCGTCCTCCCCGGGGCGCCGCGGCCTGTGGAGCCGGGCCCTGGGACCTGGCGGGCAAACCCAGCAGGGCAGCCCCGGGAGTCCCGTTCGTGCCCCGGGCCCCTCTCCCTGCGGGGAGACCAAGCGTCCCCTCCACTATCGTCTGCTGCCTTCTCCGGCCTTGCACCCTGAGTTCGTGGTCACTGACGCTGAAAGCAGCGCAGGCCTGACTCGCACCGCCCCAGCCAGGGGGAGCGGCACTGACAGCTCGGATGGGCGAGTCCCAGGCCAGAGGGGACCACTGTCATCTGGGGACGGTCTGTCCGTGCCTAGCACAGGCCGGAGACCTGCCCGACATAATACCTCGGGTGCTAGACCTAATCTCAGCAGGCCTGGTTAGCCCTGGGCTGCTCTGCTCTGCCCTGCCCCGAGAGTGCGGGGGGGAAGTGCAGCCCCCATTTGGAAGAACTGCAGCTCTTGCATTTCAGCAGCCTCTGAGATACGGTACTAGCCACCTCCGAGGGGCCAGGCACGGTACAAAGACAGTCGTAAGCACTCCCCACGATGAGACAGTGCAGTGAAATCCAGCTGTTTACCGCCGACACCGAGCAAATTGCCACTGAATTTCTAAGAGATTTTCCTCCAGCTCCTAACAGGCCCTGCTGTATTTACGCTGCTGTTCCTGGCTCCTGCCACCCATGGCCCAATCCCCTAGCCACTGACACCAACGGGAGCCTCCGTGCTCTCTCTCCCGTCTGACAAGCAGCACTAACTAGGCTGTGTCCAGGGTTCCTCCGGGAAACGCACCACGGCCAAACAGAGCAGTCCTTCTTTGCAGCTCTGCGCAGAGACCTGGCCTTGCTGTCGGACCGGTCCCCGCTGGTCCCCAGTGCACCTGGAATTGCACAGAACAGTCCATCCCATGGGCTAGAATAAAGATCATTGGCCCTGGAGCCACATTAGCTGGGCACTCGAGTGTTTCACCATCCCTGCAGCCCAGGCAGGTCCTGCTGCTGTGTCCTGGCCTTGGCTCTTTCCTTCTCCCTGCTGACACTGGGTCACACAAACACGTCCTGGGCAGTCTTCCTCTTCAGATCTGTGACCTAGGATGGGTCAGGCGACCATCCGATCAGGAGAAGGCGTCAGCCTCGTCCTTGGAAATTCTGTGCCGATTCCTTAGCCCCCTCCCTCTCTCTGGCAGCAAACACGAGCCGGTCAGTCCTGAACCCCGGGCATATGGACGAGCCCGTGGGACTGAGCAGTGCATCTCTTACTGCTGAAGACAGATTTACCCTAGTTATAGGGACAGGGGCCTTGTGATATGTCCCTTCCCCAGCTGCCCTTAGGGCTCTGAGAGCCCCGGGCCACAGCCCCTCCTCCAACACGAGGGACCTGAAATGTAAAGAACCTCAGTACAGGCTGAAAGTGCCACTGGACAGCCAGGAGCAAGAGCTTCTTGCTGATCTTTCCCCAAGCTCACAGCTCACTCCCAGAGCTCTTCACAGGTGCCCTGAGCTGCCCGTTGCAGTCCATGAAGAGCCTGCTGCAGGTCTCGCCATTTCTGGGAGGCCCCCCAGGTCAGCGTAGGGAGCAGGGATGCAGCGCGTCTCAGGGTGGAGCTGCCACAGCTGTTAGCACTTCACACATCACAACAGTGCGGGATTGTCCGTTAGCCGCAGCCCTTCAGTGCAACTTACATGCAGCTTTTGGCTGAATTTCTGTTTAAATGTAAGAGGCCAGATCCTCAGCTGTTGCAAATCAGCATCACTCCAATTGCTTCAGCACAGTAGCACTGATTTTACACCAGCTGTAGCTATCCTCGAAGAAAAATAAAATTATTTGTTCTTGAAAAATCTCAATAGTGCATGAATTCCCATGTCCCCATTTGTTCTGGAATGGACAGGGCAGCTGATGGGGGACTGGCGGGTGAGCAAGATGCAGGGCCAAGGTCAGTTGTAGTGTAAATGCTTCAACTCCATTGGAGTTTTAAATGTGACCTGAAGTCTCTACTTTGGGTCTGAGTCCTCCAGTCAACCAGCTTCAACTAGTCATCAGCTCATCAATTGCCTGTGGATGTAGCTACTCACCGTTTCCCTATAATTCGTATGCAGACGAGAACCTAACGTATCGCAGTGACCACAGAATCTCCCTTATCTGCTAAGCTCCAGCCTAGAGTGGATGTTTCTTTATGTACAGCCAGATTCTAACCTCGCTGATGAGAGCGCTGACACAGCTCTAATGATTTCCAGTCGAGTAAGGGAAACATCATTTCAGCAGTTAGCTCAATAAGTGGTTAATCATTGAGAGAAGAATCTTATGTATGGGAAGAGGGTTTTGAAATCCCATGGAGGGGAGGTCTACCCCCCATTACTGGAGTTGACACTAATATGGACAAGTCTCCACATCAGTTACAATAACATACTTTTTACCTGGTTTCTGATGACTTTATTCCTTGTCTTCTGTCCACTTGGACAGTAGAACTGATGAGAACTTGGAAGGACTCTTTGGAAGGACTTTTCCTTTGTTCCTTTTCTTTGTTTTGTTTGTTCCTTTGTTGCTTCCTGGGTTTCACAGAACTATACTAATGAGATATTAGAGAGAGAACTGGGCCCATGAGGTGGCGTGTGCACTTGTTCCCATGCACAGTCCTTATTTGCACTGTGTGGCACCTATGGGGGAGGAATTTGGTGATCTCAGTTCAGGCTCCACAAGACCCACTGCCTCAATTGCCCTGACTAAGCAAAATTACTAGCTTCAGCAAACAGACCAAGGACTGGGTGAGCACAGAATCCTGTTGTGGATAGTGAGAACATGGTAAATTTAACTTAAGATAAACAGTGAGGTGGCAAAGTTTGCAGAAGATCCAAAACTGATTACAAAGAGTTGCAAAAGGATCTAACTAAGCTGGGTGACTGGATAACAAAATGGCAGCTGAAATTCAGTGTTGATAAATGCAAAGTAATGCACATTGGAAAACATAATCCCAACTATACATGCAAATTTATGGGGTTTAAATAATCTGTTACCCCTCAAGAAAGAGATCTTGGAGTCATCATGAACAGTTCTCTGAAAACATCTGCTCTATGTGCAGCAGCAGTCCAAAAAGCTAACAGAATGTTAGGAACCACTGAGAAAGGGATGGATAAGAAGGGAGAAAGATCATAATATCACTATATAAATCCACACCTTGACTACCGCGTGCAGTTCTGGTCATCCCATTTCCAAAAAGATACATTAGAATTGAAGAGAGTTCAGAGAAAGGCAACAAAAATGATGACGGGAATGGCACAGCTTCCATATGAGAAGAGAATAAAAAGACTGGAACTGTTCAGCTTGGAAAAGAGATGACTGAGAGGAGATATGATAGAGGTCTATAAAATCATGAATGGTGTAGAGAAAGCGAATAAGGAACTGTTATTTACCCCTTCACATAGCATACAAACCAGGGGTCATCCAATTAATTTAAGAGGCTTCAGGTTTAAAACAAACATGAAGTACTTCTTCACACAACGCACAGTCAACCTGTGGAACTCATTACCAAGGGATGTTGTGAAGGCCCAAAGTATAACGGGGTTCACAAAAGAATTAATTATGTGGAGGATAGGTTCGTCAGTGGCTATTAGCCAAGATGATCAGGGATGCAACCCCACGCTCTGAGTGTCCCTTAACCTCTGACTGCCCCAAACCACTAATTACTAGAAGCTAGGGATGGATGACTGGGTGGATCACTTGATAAATTGTCCTGTTCTGTTCATTCCTTCTGGAGCACCTGGCACTGGACACCACTGGAAGACAGGACACTGGACTAGAGGACCATTGTTCTGACCCAGTGTGGCCATTTTTGTGTTCTTATGTAGTTATGGAGGAACTGATGCTGCTGAAGCATCAATATTTGGAAGAATTTTTTTTGAAGTCTGTCAGCTGTTCTTGTAATAAGTGGAAAAAGATTGCATGATGGCTGAAGTGCTGCAAAACTGAGCTCTCTGTTACAACCAAACCCTCGATTTTACTCAACAGACTCGTCGTGAAAATAATGGAAAACTGATTTTTTGCAGTATTGTAGAATTGGAAATTAATAAAAGAAAAAAGTAAACCAAGCAGCTGGGCCAGAACTGCATAATTGTTATACTTCTTTTAAATGAAATGTCTTGGGCTTGTTTTGTAGGCTTTGAAAAATGTGCTGAATTTTGCTGTCCCAAACAGACAGCACCAGGGTAGTTTCCAGAAGTATTTGAAAATGAGTGATTTGCTTATACAGTTCATGAAACTCTATGCTTGGTCCTCCTCCTAGTGAAATTGCCCACTCACATTCTCTCTCAGCTTCCTGACAATCTCCTACCCCTTTATCTCTCTTTCTCTGCCACCTCCTCAGACTCTCTGCTACTCCCACATTCCCCTGACCCCTCCCAGTTTGTTCAGTTTCTGAACTGTAGACCCCAGTGGAGGTGGCCATCTTCCCCAAGAACAGCCTGGCTTCAGATGACGGTAGTCATCTTTACCTCCTGGCTACCTCCAGAGGCTGCAGGGAAAGGCCATCTTAACTGGAGGCAGTTTGTGGCTTCAATCAATTGAAAGTAAGTGGAGGTGGATGGTCCAGAACACTAGCCGATGACTTGAGAAACATGGGTTCAAGTCCTGCTTTGCTACAGACTTCCCATATGCCCTTGGGTGAGTCACTTAGTCCAGTGTTGTTTAATATATTAATGATCTGGAAAGGGGATGAGCAATGAGGTAGCAACATTTGCAGATGACTCAAAGTTACTTTGGTTGGTCAGGACAAGAGAGGGCTGTGAGGAACTTTAGAGAGACCTAAACAAGGCGGGTCAGTGGCCACATGATGGCAAATGAATTTTATTGTTGACAAAGGCAAAGTAATGTAAATTGGAGGGGAAAAAATTACTCCTGCCCCTCACATGGTTCTAAATAAACTTTATCAACATGTCCCAGGGTGTGGTCCCTTTAAGTGAAAATGGAGCCTCAGCCTCACCTGTGACAAGATCAGCTCACTTCCTCAACTGGATGAGGTCATGTGATTAATTCAGGCCGGGACTGGGGAGAGGAGGGAGGAAAGGACAGAGTCCTGGGGTCCTCACTGGGGAAAGTAGTTTGAGGAGTGCTAGGCAGATCAGACACCTGAGAAAACATTGAACTGGGGCTGGGGCCTGAAAGGCCAATGTGTGTAAGGGCTAAATAAATTGGACCCAAGGGGAGAGTTTTAATTACCGTGGGACTGTGATATGGCGTTCTTAAGGGGACCTGAGCAGAAGGAGAAACCGAGGTAGGGCACTGCAGAAAAAGGGATTGGGCAGCATAGATAGCTCAGTGCAGACCTTTGCTCAGTGTACAGCTGTTGCCAAAAATCAAACAAGGTGTTGGGATGCATGAAGAATGGGATGCTGAATAATTGGAGAATATGTTCATGTTGATATCAATCAGTGGCATGTCCTCAGCTGTAATGTTCTGTGTAGAACTGGCCACCCCATTCCTAAAAGGGTATCGCAGAACTAGAGTGGGTTCACAGAAGGGTAATAAGAATGATCAAGGGACTGGAAAAACTCTCATGCAAAGAGAGATTGAAAAGATTGTGATCGCTATGCTAGAAAGGAGACTAGTAAGAAGGGACAGGATAAAAAGTATATAGAATAGTGAGTTGTCTAGAGAAGGGAGATCAGGAACTTCTGTCTCCTTGTCTCAGCACAAGAACAAGGGGACATTCAATGAAATGGAGAACTGGGAACATCAAAACTGATCCAAGGAAACACTTTTCACACACCATGGGATTAAATGTGGGACTCATTGCCATAAGACGTCATTGAGGCCAACAATTTAAGATACAGAAAGGGACTGGACATTTATATGGATATCAAGTACATGCAGACATCATAATTAATTATAATAAAAATCCCACGGATGAGATATTAAACCTCATGCCCCGGAATTTAAGACATTCTCATGATTAGAGATCAGGACGAGCTGTCATTTGGTTATCCCGCATGTGCTGCTGTGGGGCTCCGACACCTTCCTCTGCAGCATCTGGGACAGGCCCAGGTCACAGACAGGCTATTGGGGTGGGGGACCCCAGGTCTGATCTAGGCTGCCGATCCCTCTGTGCATTGAAATACACTTAATATTTTTAGGGCACTCAATACCTGCCACTTGTATGTATTGAACTTGTCAGAAAAGGTATAAAATAAGCTTTGCCTTTGCTGCCAGGAGTCCAATCCCCATTGCACTTTTATGCCGTCACTCACACCTGTGCAAAGTCTCCAGGAGGAGGAGAAAAACCCAGCCCCTGCTCTGCTAGCCAGGCTGGCAGTCCAGGGCCAAGAGGAGTCAATGTGATTTGTGTCCCTGACTGAGCACACAGAGGGAGGAGACCTGAGCAAAAGGAGATTGTTTTTACACAGAAACTTCTCAAAGCAGCATCACACTTTTACTTGCTGATTCATGTTATCAAGAACATTGGAAAAGTCAGCAATTGCTCGGAGGAGCTGGGCATTCAGCAGAGGAATCTTAGCAGAATTTATTCCAGATGGGTTCATATTTTGTGAAGTTGCCTCAGCGTTGCGGTGTATTTGAAACAGTCCCATTACTAGGACTGAAGCTGTTCTGTGCCTGGTAAAGCAAGCCGAAATGTAGGGTTTGTTGTTGGACCAGGCAAAGTTCAGTATTGTAATTGCTTGTTTTGAACTTAAAATGAATCCACGCTGCACTAGATAACAAGGAGCTGGTCAAGGATGGGTTCAAAGGGAATGGGACCTTGAAAAACAAATGACACGGTGAGAGAGGGAATAGGGAAAAGTCTAGACAAGTGTGCACAGGTTTTCCAATTATCTGGAAAGGCTGAGTTGTCAAACCACTTTGCTTAACTTTGCCTCTGTTGCAATAAGTCCAATTTTGGCTGTGTGTGGAAATTGTACAATTCATTTTAAAGAAAATCAGACCCTTTTTGAGAAAAATAAGTAAACTGTAAATGTGTTGATGTGGGTGCAGGTTTAGGTGAATATTTATTGTAATTTACCTAGACACATAACTAGCCTTTGTGGAGAATATCATCTTGATATAAAAGCGCCATGCGTATGGACTAGTGATCTAGAGTGCGTTACTTCACTGAGTCATCACAACAAAGCCATCAGCAGCCAGAGCAGCTCTGATGTGCACTGGCAGAACTGCGTGGGAATAGTTGCACACACACGAATACTGATTACTCTGTAACACCTTCTGTCTCAAAGCACTTTACAAATATCATTGCGAGAAGCCCCATCGTCCTTTGAGAGGTAGCTAACTAGTATTATCTCCATTTCACAGAGGGACAATCTTGAGGCATGGAGAGGCTAAGCGATTTGCCCAAGGTCATTCTAGCAACTTGGTGTCAGAGCTGGGGCCTGATTCCCATTCCTGAGCTTCTTCCTGCCAGCCACACTGCCTCTGCCTGCTCTGCTCAGTGCCTTGGGACCTTCACATTTGCAAGCACTCAGTTAACCTGATTTAAAATGTTGAGGGGAGCGGCTCGTGTGATGTTCATTTGAATAGCTTCTGCACAATCTTTCTGTGTGACAGAATAAAGAGCAGGAACATGTGGTACTTATACAATGATATATTTTGAAAGGTGTAATTTGCACACCCACAACTCTGAGTGATGTACAACACTGTGTGTGTATCATAGTGTTTGCTCTCACAAACCATGACTTGTACACAAAGACTGGGAGCACATCTAAATACTTACATGGCTCCTGGCACACTAGTATCTGAATACTTCATAGTCATTAACGTATTTATTATGCTTGCGACACCCTGCGAGGCAGGGCAGTGCTACTGTCTCTATTTTAGATGGAGGAAACTGAGGCACAGAGCCACTGAGTGACTAGCTGTAGGTCACACAGGGAATCTGTGGCAGTGCCACACATTGAACTTCCTGAACCCCAACCTAGCGCTTTAACCAAGAACACCTTCATGGCCTTATGGAAGATATTAGCAATTCCCCTTCTCGGATCTGTTTTCCTTGCCGGATGTGGGCACATGTCCTACCAGCGTAACTGAGTTCATGTGCATGCCCCAAATCTGATCATCTCGAAACAGAGATCCCAAAGTAGAACGAAGGTGGAACCTGTCCTGAGACGAGTGGTGCATAGAAACTGCCGTGTGCCCCATCTGTCTCATTAAACAGGCAGCAGTTTAGTTTGTCAAATCATAGACTGAGTGTCCCTTACAGATCTGTAGAAACTCGAGCTGGCAAAGACCGGTTGGGTCTAATTTACCCTGCCACTCACAGGGCAAGGCAGGGCAACTTATACCCTTCAATGCAGTGGAGTTCTTTAGGGATGGGGACTGCCCTTTCTCTCAGTGCCACGGTGATCACGGCCTTTGCAAGCCAGGCTGCAGCCATGGCCCAGGGGACTGTAACCACCAGCGGATAAAAGAGCTAGCGATGGGATCATGAGATGACTGGCTCCTCTCTGAGCAATAGGGCACCCATCAGAGTGATGCTGCTCCAAGGACACAAGCAGCTCCCCTGCTGTCAGTCATTTCATTACAGGCAAGTGGGAGGCTAGTAATTGGTATTGGCAAGCTTCATATGTTATAGTCCCTAGCGTTTCTCCAGAGGCAGACGTAGTTAAGAAGGGTTTGTTCAAGAGCTGTTGTTTGCTTTCTTTAATTTTTTGATTATTTTGTTACTGGAGGTGGCAAACCAGCTGCCCAACTCTAAAACCTGATGAGCTAGTGAATCTCAAACTGATCCAGGCCAGTCGTCATTTCTCATCTGATCCGAGCCCTGGTGAGATTTGCTGATAGGGAGTAGTGTTGGACGTGAGTAGACGTGGCTATGATAAGTTTCTATGGCATGATCCATACTGGGGCTGATTCAGTGTTCGTGAGAATTTAAATTCTCATTTCCCTTTTGTCCTTCATATCATGGTTTGTGCCTGCAACTTGCCTGCATAGCTTAAATTTAAGATAATTGCTGTCTATAAATGAGCTTATGACACCGCCAGTAGGTAAAGGATGGGATGTAACTCATTCCTTTATCAGTTTTGCTCTGCTTGCTCCTGAGCTTGTACAGTAGCTATGATCTGAACCTTATCACACGGTAGTTCTTCCATATTAAGCCTCTTAACTTCTTACTGCTACATACATCAGCAAAAACAAAAAAATAGGAGCATGAGCAATTGGCCCCATGTTATGTGGAAGGGACAGCTGGAGAAGTTGCCAGAGTGCAAGGCACTTATATTCCAGAAGCTGTCTCTTGTAGCATAACACAGGGAATATTGGTTGCAAGCCACTCCCCAGAGAGATTTTAGACCGAAGTTCCTTATTGCTTCCTCCTACTTTTCTTTATTGTATAGCGTCATTGCCTGAAGTGCTTTAACAAATCCTATACAAGCTCCATGTTACACAGCTCTAGCTTCAATTTGGAGACCAATAGAACCTTACAGCCAGATACCATGCTGCAATAAACACAGGACAGACCATTTAGTGCTGCTGTTGCTCACTTAAACTTTAAAGTTTAATTGTTTCGCGTAACTGTTGGTACTATGATGAATAGAACCGGGAAAGGAGAGTTGAGTCAGAGGGGGAGGGAGAATGTCCTCGGGGTTAGAGCACAGGATTGTGTTTAAGGACTTCTGGGTTCTGTTCTCAGAACCACCCCGGCTCACTGTGTGACATGAGACAAGAGTGAATTAAAAAACAGGATAATGCCAACAGAGTACCTGAGAGCCAGATTAAGTGTTCATGCAGTGGCAAGTTTTCGCATGAACTTTGCAGTATATCAAAACAGACCAGCTAATATAGAATCATAGAAGATTAGGGTTGGAAGGGACCTCAGAAGGTCATCTAGTCCAACCCCCTGCTCAAAGCATGACCATTCTGCATTCTTGCATGCCGGGTTGAATCACTCTAAAATAACGTTAAGTATGGAAAATATTCCACAAAAGTGATCAAATATTTAGAAAAACTGAGCTATGAGGAAAGGTTAAAAATACTGGCCATGTTTAGTCTTGAGAAAAACAGATTGAGGAGGGACCTGATAACTATCTTCAGATATGTTAAGGGCTGTTATAAAGAGTATGCTGATCAATTGTTCTCCATGTCCCCTGAAGGCAGGACAAGAAGTAATGGGCTTAATCTGCAGCAAGGGAGATTTAGGTTAGATGTTAGGAAAACCTTCTAACTATAGGGGTAGTTAAACTCTGGAAGAGGCTTCCAAGGGAGGCTGTGGAACCCATCATTGTGGGGTTTTAAGAGCCGGTTGGACAAACACCTGTTAGGAATGGTCCTGTCTCAGTGCAGCAGGCTGGACTAGATGGCTTCTCAAGGTCCCTTTCAGACCTACATTTCTATGATTCTACCTTTCCTATATTGCAGCAATAATTGACCAATTGTTTCCATTTTGAACACGTGAATAAGAATTCACAGGTCTGTTTATACATTAAATGCAGGTTAATCCTTGAGATTAGTTCTTATTATTTTAGTTTTGCACTTGCTCTTCACACATACATGAACAACTTTTGTGTCAGTCCTGATGGGGAACAATAACAATATCACCTATCTCTTATATACCTCCATAGAGCTCAAACAACATGAATAGCATTATTCCCATTTTTCAGGTGAGGAAACTGAGGCACAGAGAGATACAGTAACATGTCCAAGGTCACCCAGCAGGGCAGAGGCAGGGCTGTGAATAGACCCCAAGTTTTCCCAGTCCAGGGCCCTACCAAGCTACTGTGTCCTGCCTACTAGATGAGTCTGAATATATTCTGTGGCATTTTGGTGTCATCTTTTCTTATTGCTGGTGTCTGAAATTTTGCTTTTTTTTTATTGTTTCTACGTTGATTTACTTTTTAAAAAGGGAACTCATTGTCCATTTCATTGCAGCGTAAATAGTCTGGTTTTCATGTTAGAGTCGAGGTATGTATTAGGAAGTGGGTTGTACTGTGCATTTTTCAAGGGAGAGCTTGTTACATTTGTGGACAAAAGGGCCCACATTCTGATCTCATTTACATTGGTGTAAACCAGGAGAAAGTCAATGGAGTTAGACTGATGTAAAATGAGTGTGACAGCTCAATCAGGGCCATTGTGCCTTGCAGCTGGTGGAGCCATTTACGGCTGTGCATAGTGGGTGTGGAATGCTGTCATTGGTATAAATATGTAGAGGATTTTGAGTCTGGTAACGTCTCACACCCATTGTGCATGGGCCTAAATGGTAATGCAAGGGACAGAGATAGAATCAGGACAACTCAAAATAACTTAGGGTTTGTTGACATATAGTGTAGCTAATATCCCTACTAAAATACTATTGGCGTGTGCTAAACCACTGCCAGCACAGCTCGTGGGGCTGCAAGCTGCACTGTTGCTATATGTTGTAATTTTAATGGTCTCCTGCAGCATTGTCATAGCTCATACTATCACAGAATGTATCCACACCCCCTAAACTGTTGGCTTCCCTTGCACAGGTTGCTGGGAAGGCAGTGCTAATAACAGGCTGTGACAAAGGATTTGGACATGCCGTGGCAAAGCAGCTCCATGCAAAGGGATTCACTGTTTTTGCTGGTTGTTTGCTGGCGGTGAGTACTACATTGTTACCTCTGTTAGAGGGTGTGAAGGGCACATTGTAAAGGGATAGCAACATGCTGATTTTAAAGCCAAAAGCCTGTGATCAATGAAAATCTCTCTCTGCATTTTTAAAGAAGTTCAAATTAATCTTTTTTTTTTTTTTTTTTCTTGGACTTCAGCATTTCTTCCTCAGCCATGCAGAGTCAATGCAGCTAGTGGTGGGAAAGCTCTGACAGACTATCTCATCCAGGACTGCTCAGCCTGAGCCTGCCCTGCCCCACTCTTGGGTTAAGTTACTGGCAGCGCAGATCCCAGGCACTCAGTGCTTTTACCACAATTGAAACAGCAACAATAAATTCTACAAAATGCAGAACAAGCTTCCCAAATAGCAGTAATACTTGCTCCGCCCAACAATGACTGGGCCCCTGCTAGCCCTCGAGGGACTTCTCCAGGTCCCTTCCAACCCTACATGTCTATGAATCTATGTAGCCACCCATGGCCCCCACTTCCCTCTCCCTATCTCAAAAACCTGGGGGGAAATGTGAGCTTTGCAACGTGGTCTGTTTCATCTACTGATGCATCTTGTCACTTAGCTAGACGGTGAGCTCTTCAGGGCAGGGACTGCAGCACCTGGCAACACAGGGCCCTGATTTCTGTTTTAGATCTCTAGATGCTGCTGCAACGTGCACAAAAATGCTGATAGATCTGGCTCTGGCCTACCACCCTCTGTTCCTGTCTCCTTCTCAGCCATCTTCACACTACCTTTCATCTGTGGGATGCTCTCCTCACACCTGATTCCAAGCCACCCTTTATGCCTTATTAAAATCACATCTAGAAACTCTCTTCTGCCACCTCGCCTACAGGACGTAAGGGGACATAAATAACTCAACTCCCCATCAAGGCATTTCGGAGTAGTAATGACTTACTATTATTTATTGTTGTTTATTTGCTTGGCTGCCTTGCAGCTAGTTCTTGGTTGAACGAAGGCTAGAGGAGAAAACCCTGAACTTAATCTGCTGTGGAGAAAAAGTCAGGCAGTTGGCACTGAAGCTCAGCTCTGCCCTCTGGCATCTCCTGCAGCTGTGCTGGCTTCCAAATGTCTCCCAAGTCTTGGGGCCCCATCAGTACCATCGAGAGGAGGGGATTGGTCCTAAGGCAAGCCTCCGTCTCCTTATTTTTTTCTGCTTAGGTGTACATGCCAAAGGTTTGGGTACGATTGTTGCCCTCTTCAAACTAGCTTGTTGGAATGTGAGGACAATGTGCCCTGCAATCTTAAACGATCTAGAGGAGGTCAATGACCTCAGAAAGACAGCCATCATTGACAGAGAGCTGGAAAAACCTGACATAGATGTAGCTACTCTCTCTGAAAGCAGACCAGCTCTACACAAGATGCCTTTTACTGTCTTCTGACATGAAAGAAGCAAATAAGACTGCCAACATCATCAGTATAAATGCCCCAATATTTTCTTCCATCTCTGAAAAGAAGGACTTGTTCTATCAGCATCTCAACAGTGTCATCAGTAAGCTACCACTGGGTAAGCGATGCTATGCCCACAATATTTTCTTCCATCTCTGAAAAGAAGGACACCCAAGATCTGGACACTGGCACCAACTAGATTTAATTGTCACCCACAGAAAACACCTACAGGATGTTCTTGATACTCACAATTCCACAGTGCAGACTGAGACTCAGACCATGCACTTATATTCTGCAAAATAAGGCTTTCCATCCTACAAAACAAAGTTGTTGCCCATGCAATATCAACAATAAAAGAGACCTTGCCATTCCCTGCAAATCTCAGGGAAGCAAACTATGTCATTGATTGCACTTCCCCTGAATGCTGATGCAGCATGAAACACATTTAGAATGAATATCCATGTAGCTGCAACCTTAGCTTTTGTTAAAAAGGCTGTACAAGAGAAAGACTAGTTTGCAGCAAGCTCTGAAGAAATGCTTCTAGTTTCTGAAGCAAACTACGTAGCATTTCTTCACCACCACATGAACCCCTCTCCTGAGGTATGCTAACCTCGGAGTGGCCAAAAGTGCATTACAACAAACATCAAGCCACTGTGCTCAATCACACTGGCTCGATCTGTGCAAAAAAATACAAATGTCCTTTGTATATATGAGGTATGTATGATGGAGTCAAGAAAGCAATACGTCCTTCAGCCAAGAAAACTGCCTCACTCAAATCTCTTAGTGGAGACATCATCGACAGAGACAAATAGATGCAATACCAAGTGGAACACTACCAGGAACTCCATTCACGTGAAACCACTGTTTCTGAAGCAGCTGTAAATGAGATCATCAGACTATTGAAGATCTCGATATAGAACCGTCTATAAATGAGTCTGAAAAGTCAGTCACCTTCTAGCACCAGGAATGGCTACAAGAAAAGATGGAATTCCATCTGAAGCACAGAAAAAAGGAGAACAGGTGTCAGACTCGCTGGACGGCCAGCTGAGGTAGGAGATGTAGGCTGGAATGGGCTGGCTAGCATGGAAGCAGGCACAGGCTGGAGCAGGCTCAAGGGCTGGATGGAGCGGAAGCAGCTTATCAGAACTACTAGGAAATGGGAGAGTTCCTAGCCAGGTAGTGATGTTGAACAGACTGGAGAGACTGGTTTCTTTAGGAGCCTGTACGCCTGACTTGGGATCCCCTGGGTGGGTCCTCACCTGTGGTTTGGCTGAACCCCGGTTGTATAGCTTGGGGCCTATCACGAGACCTGCAGGTCGTGCTTCTGATGATGCATCACACTCTGTCTCAGGGATGACTCAGGCAGGCTCAGAGGTAACTCTACCTTAGGAAGGCTCAGGCCAGAAGTAAGTCATCATATCAGATTGTGCATATGCCTCCTGGAGGGAAAGAAGGATCCCACAAACATGAAGGATGTCAACATTATAATGTTGTACAAAAACAAAGGGGATCAGAGTGATTGCAACAGCTGCAGAGGAAACTCTCTCCTTAGTGTTGTAGGCAAGGCATGAACTGCAAGTTCTTGCTGAACATGTATATCCAGTCAGTGAGGCTTCCATGCTGGCAGATCAACTATCAACGTGGTCTTGAGACTGAGGCAACTGCAAGAAAAGTGTCAGGAGCAAGGAAAATCTCTCTACATGGACTTCATAAATCTTACAAAAGCTTTGAACTGGTCAGCAGAAAGGGCTGTTTCCAATTGCTAGAGACAGCTGGTTGGCCCCTGTCCTCCTCAGTCTGATTTTTATCTTTCCATGATGGCATGAAGGCTAGAGTCCAGTATAATGATGATCAATTTGACAGCTTTGAAATCTGCAGTGGTGTCAAACCAGGATGTGTTTAGGCGCCAACACTTTTTGGTATAATCTTCTCTCTCCTGCTTCATCATGCTTTCTCATCTAGAACCAATACGGCACATCCCCATACAAGATCAGACGGGGAAGTCTTCAACATCGCATGTCTAAGAGCAAAAAGCAAACTCAAAGGCATGCTGCTAAGAGAATTTCTTTTTGCTGTTGCTCAAGAATTGGACTTTTTAACCACTTGTGATATTGTAACATGATACTCAATAACCAAACCGCTTTGGTGCTTACACCGTTGTCTGTTGAGACAGATGGCTGCCATGTATTGTTTATTTGTGTTACTGTAGTGCCTACGAGTCCTAGTCATGGACCAGAACCCCATTGCACTAGGCACTGTATAAAAACCAAACAAACGGAGAGCCCCTACCTAAAGAAGCTTACAGTCTAAGTCTAAGACAAGAGACAACAAATGGATACAGACAGATGGGGGAGGACAAGGAAACAGTGAAAGAATATTGCTCAGCATGACAGGCAGTGATCTCTGCACGCCAGCAGCCTAACCTGTGTCATGGTTTTTGTAGGCACCCCAGCAAAATAGGGGGTTGAGGAGGGGTTTGAAGGTGGATAGTGAGGTAGCTAGCAATATTATCATTGTGCTGCTCAGTCTCCTTCGCCTGTGTATGACCCTTGCTTGTTCCGTCACGTCACTGAGACTGTAAGTTCCTGGGCAGGGGCCCAAGCTCTTGTGAACTCTTTGCTTGGTTGGGGGCAGAAGCCATCTAGCATAGTTGGGATATTTGAAAAATAAGGCAGGGAAAGACTCCGAGCTTAGGAAATCACATGGCAAATGTGCTGCCAGCAGGCCACTCCTGCCTTGGTTTTAAACCAGGGATATGGTTAGCGTTAGTGCCTCCAACCTTTGCAAGAGTAGTGGTAGCTCCTGGGCAAAGAGGGAGGCGCTCAGGAAGCAGGCTCCTGAATGTTCTAGGATCACAGGCAGTGAGTATAGAGTATGGAGCACCAGAGCAACATGCTACCAGAAAGGCGGGCAGCTCCCTTCTGCTTGGACTTCACCTTCCAGAGAGCCACATGGGGTAGCCCCAATGCAGGAGGCTGGGGCAGTGAAAGTGCCTGTCTGTTTCCATAGGCCAAGCTGAGTGGAACGTTTTTAAAAAGGAGCAGCGAGGAGGGCCAAGTAACCTCAGGGTTAATATAATCATTGAAGATTTTATTAATAACAGAGTAAACAAAAGACAGGTCTTTTAGTATTTTTACTTTACCGTGGTCCTTTAAGATCATTTAAAACTGACTAGGAAATCTTTGAAGGTGGCCATTTTAATCAAGGTGTGTGGATGGCTGGAGATCACAGCGGCACTCCAGAAAGCCCACAGTACAAGATAAGAGCTTAAGATGCTCGAAAATGACCTCCCCTGGCCCTACCCATTGTCAGCGAAGGTCACATTCTGTCAATGCACCAGAAAGGAAAGTTGGCTGGGCCAGAGACCTCAGCTGACATATTTCATAAGCTGACAGAAGACAGAGTCCTGTTGGACAATTTCCATCCAAAGGCTCTGTAAATCCTCTAGTACTAGCGTCATGTGTTGCTTTGAGCTGGCCCTTCACTGCTGCATCACTTTGCTCCACAGCCTGCTTTAAGTTGAGATGGGAACAGCAGGTGGAAAGCACGGAGTGAACATGGAATAGAATGTTAATAGGGCTATTTCAGGAGATTGACACACCAGTGGAGAGCAGAGGGGGCACTTGAGGGCAATCAAATGAACTAAGTTTACCCCACAGTTAGCCTGATTATCTGTAGTTCTGTATGACCAGTCTGGTCATTTTCAGAAGCAAGGAAGTTTCACCTCTTGGTCTCAAGTTAAAACCCGTCCCTGGAAAGTATTGGCCTAGGAGGCAGAGTGGTCTAATGCAGGGTTTCTCAGCCTTTATAGGTTGGTGATGCCACACTGAAAGTAAAAAAATTTCATCCCTTACACTTATTGTAAAAGTAAAAATAAAAAATGTCTCAGTGATAACAGTGCTAAGCCTACAGAATTTATAGGAGGATGCGTTCTAGATGTTGAGAGCGAATATTTGACCTTGAAGGGTAAAGGTGTGCAGAGAGTGGGACAGCAAGTTTTTCTGTTTAGATTGTTATAAAATTTTCAACACTTTATAACATCCCCAACCCACATCCTTCGATTGCTAAGAGGTCATGATCTATTGGTTGTCGAGTGGTTAGAGCTGGGGACATGGAATCAGGAAACATGGGGCCAATGCCAAGTGATTTCACAGGCTCGCTGTATGACCTTGAGCAAGTTGCGCTATCACTCTATGACTCAGTTTCCTTATGTACAAAGGATGTATTAATACTCACCCATCCTTGTAAAGCACTTTGAGATCCTAGGAGGAAAGGTCAGATGGAAGCATGACTACCACCTGTCTGTTTCATGGCTTCCTGTTCGTTGCTTTATCAAAGCACAGGATTTTTATTCATTGCACTGATGCTGTCACTTTCCAGAAACCTTACAAGCATTTAAAGGTCTCAGCTGCCCATCAGCAGTGGAAGGCAGCAGGGTCAATTTCAAAGGAGACATACACCATGTCTGCTACCTCTTCCACTCTAAAGGTGAGCTGTGCCAAGTCCTTAAACACTTCCTCTGCAGTTCTGTTTTACAGGCCACAGCTCCAGACTGTCCTGCTGAGCCAAATGGGCACAGCTGTTTTAAATTGCAGCTCTTCCTTTTTGGACTCCTCAAACAGCATGGATACAGCAGAGCATCTTCCCAACTTCAGTGTTCAGAGTGAGGAGGCAGGGAAGGGATGAAGCCCCACCATGACTAGCAGCCCGGGCAGAGAGCAGTTGCCCAAGACGGTGGGGCCTCTTTGACATTGGTGGAAGTTGAGATCAGGCCCTTCTGGAATGAGATGCTGGTTTTCAGTGTTTCTTCTGAGATTGCATTAGTGCGGGCAGAGAGAATTGGCAGCACCTGGCAAAACTCCCTGATAACTGACTTTGGGCTAAGGGGCTAATTTGGACTAATCTGTTGCTAATAATCTGATTGCAGTAGGAATAGAAACATCCTGGATTAGATGTGGTGCTGGAGCCATGTGAAGAGTTAGTCCTGTAGGTCTCCCATGGCATCTTGGAAGCAGCCCTGATTCCTGGGCTATTCCCAATAAAACTCTTACCTCACTGCAAACACATGGGCCTGCCCGTGCCCCGTCCACCTTGTCCCGCCCTGCGACACTCCATGGGCCTCCTTGTGATCTACCCACCCTGTCCTGCCCCGCCCCATGATGTTCCCTGGGCCTCCCTGCACGCTGCCCACCCCACATCATGACCCCATATGACAAGGGCCTCGGTGAGACCTGCTCACCCCATGACATGATCCCGTGCCACATGGGCCTTGCAGGACTGGCCTGACCCACACCATGATACTGTGTCAGAACTGAGCAGGCACTTCCCCATCCCCAGAGAGGGGAAATAACTAAGAGACTCATCCACATGGAGGTGAAAGTTTCCTCTGCTGCTGGCTCCCAGGCACTGGAGCAGCCCTTGATCTGAGTGGTGGCCAGGGCTGTGATGACGCTAGTAGGTAGGGCAGAGCAAAGTCAATTCCACTGAAAGGAGCCTGTGGAGAGCAGCTGGCTGCAGGCCCAGAGCAGGTGCAGCAAGGAGATCCGGGCCAGTTTATCAAGGGCAGGGATTACGGCTGCCAGGTTAGTCGTACAGGAACAGCAGCAAAACAGGCGCTAGCCACAGCACTAACTTTACTGTGCACAAAAACTGTAGATTGCTTCCAGCTCTCGGTAAAGATGTGCGGCTGTACATGAGGAACAGCCAGACTGGATCAGATCAATGGTCCATCTAGCCCAGTATCCTGTCGTCCAACAGGGACCAATGCCAGGTGCTTCAAGGAGAATGAACAGAACAGGCAATCATCAAGTGATTCATCCCGTCGGCCGTTCCCAGCCTCTGGCAAACAGCCATCCCTGCCTATCCCAGCTAATAGCCATTGATGGATCTGTCCTCCATGAACTTATCTAGCTCTTTTTTGAACCCAGTTATAGTCTAGGCCTTCACAGCATAGTCTGGCAAGGAGTTCCACAGGGTGACTGTGCGTTGTGTGAAGAAATACTTCTTTTTGTTCGTTTTAAACCTGCTGCCTATTAATTTCATTTGGTGACCCCGAGTTCTTGTGTTGTGAGAAGGAGTAAATAACACTTCCTGATTTACTTTCTCCACCCAGTCATGATTTTATAGACCTCTATCATATCCCCCCTTAGTCATCTCTTTTCCAAGCTTATTATTAATCTCTCCTCATATGGAAGGTTTTCCATGACCCTAATCATTTTAGTTGTTCTTTTCTGTACCTTTCCCAATTCCAATATATTATCTTTTTTGAGATGGGGTGACCACTCAGAATTCAAGATATGGGCGTACCATGGATTTATAAAAAGGCAATACAATATTTCTGTCTTATTATCTGTCCCTTTCCTAATGATTCCCAACGTTCTGTTAGCTTTTTTGACTGCTGCTGCACATTGGCAGTGAATTTTTTCAGAAAACTATCCACGACTCCAAAATCTCTTTCGTGAGGGTAAGAACTAATTTAGACCCCAACTTTTTATATGTATAGTTGGGATTATGTTTACCAATGTGTATTACTTTGTATTTATCAACATTAAGTTTCATCTGCCATTTTATTGCCCAGTAATCCGGTTTTGTGAGATCCCTTTTAATTCTTTGCAGTCTGCTTTGGACTTAACCATTTTGAGTAATTTTGTATCATCTGCGAATTTTGCCACCTCACTGTTTACCCCCTTTTCCAGATCATTTATGAATATGTTGAACAGTACAGGTTCCAGTACAGACCCCTGGGACACCACTATTTACCTCTCCATTCTGAAAACTGACCATTTATTCCTACCCTTTGTTTCCTATCTTTTAACCAGTTACTGAGCCAGGAGAGGATCTTCCCTCTTATCCCATGACAGCTTACATTGCTTAAGAGCTTTTGGTGAGGGACCATGTCAAAGACTTTCTGAAAATCTAAATACACTATATTATTATTATATACACTGAATCATGCTTGTCCACATGCACGTTGACCCCGTCAAATAATTCTATTAGATTGGGTGAGGGATCATTTCCCTTTACAAAAACCATGTTAACTCTTCCCCCAACAAATCATGTTCGATTGTGTTTGACAATTCTGTTCTTTATTATAGTTTCAACAAATTTACCTGGTATTGAAGTTAGGCTTACCAGCCTGTAATTGCCACGATCGCCTCTGGAGCCTTTTAAAAAAATTGGCGTCATATTAGCTATCCTCCAGTCATCTGGTACAGAAACTGATTTAAATGATAAGTTACATTCCACAGTTAGTAGTTCTGCAATTTCACATTTGAGTTCCTTCAGAACTCTTGGGTGTATTCCATCTGGTCCTGGTGACTTATTACTTTTTAATTTATCAGTTTGTTCCAAAACCTAATGACAGCTCAATCTGGGACAGTTCCTCAGGTTTGTCACCTAAAAAGAATGGCTCAGGTTTGGGTATCTCCCTCACATCCTCAGCTTTGAAGACCGATGCAAAGAATTCTCCGAAATAGCCTTATCTTGCTTGAGTGCTCCTTTAGCATCTCAAACATCCAGTGGCCCCACTGGTCGTTTAGCCGGCTTCCTGCTTTTGATGTACATAAAAAAACGTTTTGCTGTTATTTTTTGAGTCTTTGGCTAGCTGTTCTTCAAATTCTCTTTCAGCTTTCCTAATTATATTTTTACTCTGCACTTGCCAGAGTTTATGCGTCTTTCTATTTTCCTCAATAGGATTTAACTTCCACTTTTTAAAGGATGCCTTTTTGTCTCCAATGGCTTCTTGTACTTCGCTGTTTAGCCACGGTGGCACTTTTTTGGTCCTCTTACTATGTTTTTTAATATAGGGTATACATTTAAGTTGAACCTCCATTATGGTGTCTTTACAAAGTTTCTATGCAGCTTTCAGGGATTTCACTTTTGGCACTGTACCTTTTAATTTCTGTTTAACTAACTTGCTTATTTTTGTGTAGTTTCCCTCTCTGAAATTAAATGCTACCATGATGGACTGCTTTGTCCCCTCACCCCCGACTCCCACAGGAACGTTAAATTTTATTATGTTATGGTCACTGTTACCAAGCTGTTCAGCTATATTTACGTCTTGGACCAGATCCTGTGCTCCACTTAAGACTAAATCAGGAATTACCTCTTCTTTTGTGAGTTCCAGGACTAGCTACTCCAAGAAGCAGTCATTTAAGGTTTCAAGAAAATGTATCTCTGCACCCCATCCTGAGGTGACATGTACCCAGTCAATATGGGGATAATTGAAATCCCCTATTATTATTCAATGAAGTGGGTTTCTGCCCATGAAAGCTTATGCCCAAATAAATGTGTTTGTCTTTAAGGTACCACAGGACTCTCACTGTTTTCCTATTATCATTGAGTTTTTTATTTTTATAGCCTCTCTAATCTCTCTGAGCATTTCACAATCACTATCACCATCCTGGTCAGGTGCTCAGTAGTATATCCCTAATGCTCTATTCTTATTATTCAAACATGGAATTACTATCCATAGAGATTCTATGGCACATTTTGCTTAATTTAAGATTTTTATTTCATTTGACTCTATGCTTTCTTTCACATATAGTGTCACTCCCCCACCAGTGTGACCTATTCTGTCCTTCCAATATATTTTGTACCCTGGTATTACGGTATCCCATTGATTATCCTCATTCCACCAAGTTTCTGTGGTGCCTATTATATCAATATCCTCATTCAAGACGAGGCATTGAAGTTCACCCATATTAGTATTTAGACTTTCAGCATTTGTATATAAGCACAAAAAATGGTCACTTTTTAGCTGTCTGGTATTAGGCGATGTAATTGAATGGGACTGTTTTTCATTTGACTGTTTCTCATCAGATCCTACCCATATTTTATCCTCTTCCTTCCTCTCCTCCTTACTAGGATATAGAGAATCTCCATTAATAGATCCTCCCCTAATGATGTCTCTGTCCAAACTACATGCTCCACCACTTCATATAGTGCTGCCTAGTGACTACACATTATAATGTTTAAACCTTCCATCATATCTCCCCCCTTTAATCTTTCTTTCCCGTATTTTAACAATTTTAAAACTCTAAAAAAAATCTTTTCAAACTAACATTTAAAATTTCAGCACACATCTGTGTGTTACTCATCCCTGAATCCTACTGGGTTTTTAATTATACAGCCAAAATGGAGACTAGGCTGTCCTAGCAGATTTGGAGTAGGTTCCTCTTCCTTTTCCTTGTTCTGCATCTTGTTCTCAGTTGATCATTGAGTCTTTGGAACAAACTGAAGATGTCAGCAGTTTTTGCAGAACTCCCTGTGGTTTGTCTCAATTGTGTATGACCTGGGCAATGCATTCTTTTTCTTTAGAACAGCTGGAGTTCTCCATTCACTTCCTTCATCCAGTTTGACACAAACATGGCCATCGGGTTCCAAATCAGGGAATTCTGTAGCTGACGTCAGTTATAAAAGTGTTCATAAACATTTTTTGCCTTTTGATCCAATTCGGCCACTCATCTCAGATCTGTCCTCTTTGGGACTAGATTATTTTCCAGGGTCGGAACAGTAGAGCTGAGTTGCCTTCCCATCAGGAGCTGGGCTGGGCTGTGCCCAGTAGCTACTAATGGTGTTGGCCTGTAGCTCGGAAGAGCAAGGAAAGGCTCTTGCTGCTTCAGTATTTCTTGGCTGTCTGTACAGCCCTGCCAATCTCTCCATTTGCTTGTGGGTAATGCAGGCTGCTAGTGATGTGTTCAAACCCTCATTTGTTTGGAATGACATAAATGCAGCTGCGGTGAAATGTGGTCCGTTGTCTGTCAATAATAGTTCTGAAATACCAGAATGGGCAAATGTGCTCTTTAATTTCTTGATAACACTGCAACATATGACATCTTTCAGATATATTATTTCAGTATATCTAGAAAAATAATCCATTACAACTAGGTAATGATGTCCTCTGAATGTGCATAAATCTGCTGCTCGCCTCCTCCAGGGTCTGTCTGATAGAGTTGTTAGAGAGACAGGTAGGTGAGGTAATATTTTTCATTGGACTAACTTCTGATGATTAAAGATGCAAGCTTTTGAGCTACGCAGAACTCTTCTTCAGGTCTGGGGAAGTTGGTAGAGATATTTTTGTTAGAGGTTCTTTGCATTATGTTGGTTTGTAGTGTTCTGCAGTGTTCAAATTAAGACATTTTATTTGTCATGTCCTTACTGATTCCAGGCCACAACACTGACTGATTGGCCATTCACAGAATTTAGTTAGTCCTTGATGTGCTGGATGGATGAGGTCTAGAATTTCTCCTCTCAGAGCACTTTGTATGACAATACGATCACCTTTAATCATTAGTCCATTGGACTCACTTAATTGTCCGCACGCAGCAAAGCAATCTCTTGTTATAGCCATGGTGTTCTTCAGATATTTGGGCCACTGCCTGAATATAGCTAAAACCTTTTTGTTGTTGCTCTTTGTAGCAGGTATAATTTCCTGCCTGGCACTTGTATATAAGCTTCCACAGCATAAGCCTTTACATCTTCTCCTAGCCCACAGATGTTTGCGTGCAATGTTGGGCTCCAGGAAAATGTGCCCACTCTTACCAGATTTTTACCAAGAATGTAGTCTGCGATTGGGTTAAATTGCTATTGAAAAGACATTGGCATCTCACTGGTGCTTGATACTGGTCTTTTCCGTCGATAAGGGTTACAAGAGATTTATGGTCAGTTATCAGTTGAAAAGGAACCTAATCTACACAGATATCTATAGGAGTTCCCACGTGCTCAAACGCTTGCCAAGACACTTCTTTTCACTCTGTGCATATCATTTTTCTGCTTCTGTAAGTGTACAAGAGCAGAATGTAGCTGTCTGCCACTCAGCTGTAACTGCAATAATACACTGCCAAGGACATTGCTACTGGCATTGGCACTGAGCATTGTGAGTTTGTTTACATTGTGGAATATTAAAACTGGAGCTGTTGAGATCATTTCTTTTACCCTTTGGTAGGCAGTCTCCTGATTTGTCCCCCATACTCAGCATGTATTGCACTTTCACAGTTCATTCAGTGATTAAGTCTTGTAGATATTTCCCATCCCAATTATGCATCTCAGTTCTGGAACAAATGCATTCAATTCTCTAATTGCTTTTACTTTCTCAGAGACAGGACTAACTCCATCTTTGTTTATTATCTGTCCCCAAAATTCATTTTGGTGTATGCGGAAAAAACCCTTTTCTTTATTTAGCTTGAGTCCGGGCTCACTGATTAAGCTCAGAACTTCACTGAGGGTTTTGTCATGTTCTTCCATGGATGATCCGTATTCCCGTAAAATTTTGTCCATAAAAATGACAACCACATTTATGTTCTTTAGCAGCTCTCCCATCTTTCTTTGGAAAATTTCAGGAATTCTGTAATCCTGAAACATAATCTTGGAAAGCAAAATCTCCCAAATGGTGTAATGAATGTAGTCAATTTAGCACTCTCTGTGGCTAAAGTAATTTGCCAGAAACCACTTGAGGCATCTAGCTTGGAGAATTCAGAAGCTCCTGCCACTTTAGGGAGAAGATCTTCTAAAGTTGGAATGATATATTTTTCTCTTGCTACTGCTTCATTAAGTCTTTTAAGATCCACACAGGTTCATATTTTTCCATTTTTCTTTATGACCCATGCCATCGGTGCAGACCATGCAGTTGTCTGAGAGATTTTCTCCAATATTTCATTATCTTCCATTCTCTTTCATTCAGTTTCTACTTTATGAAGTAATGGGATAGGAATTCTTTGGGGTATGTTTATGCCATGTAGTTCAGCATTGTGTTTTAAGATTATTTCTACTGAATCTGCTTTTAAAAATCCATTATCATCAAATAGTCCATCAGCATCTTCCGTCTTTCTCACTACACCCCTCATGGCAACCACACTGAGACAGAGGAGATTGTCAACCTCTAGTCACATCCATGTTAACTTGAAAGCAGATTCAGGAGCAGAAGGGTCAATGACACAGCCCAGAAAAAAACACAAAGGAGACAACTCAGGCAAACCCAGCAGGAGACACAGGGAGTAGGAGGCACAGAGCAGAAAATGGGGGGTTAATATGTTGAGACTCTGCAACGTTCCTGGGAAGCATGCCCAGCCTGAGTGTTGGAATACTCCCTCAGCCCTCCTGAGCTCACGTCGCCCCAAAGGGTAAGGAAGAGGTAGACCATGGGTAGGGTCAAACCCACAATGGCCAGCCCTGTCTGGGCCAGGACACACAACCCGGAGAGCAGTGCCCTGTGTGTGCAGGGGGCTGAGGAAGGGATTATGCCTCAGAAGGAACAGTCCCCTGGGGCAGTGCTGTATGCTGTCCTGTGCTCAGAGTATGACAAAGTGCCCCAGTCCAGCTGTGAGTCCAGGAGCATTTATATTGTCACAAGTGGTGGGCCTGCCTGCCAACGGCCCACCTCTCCCCTGGGGTCTGGCCCCCTCTCACCTATGCTCTGCCCTTCCGGAGTTTCTGCTCCTACTGTCTATCCCTTTGCCTGTGCGGCACTGCACACTCACAAGGCAGATCACAACCCACCAAACCTTGATTGCCTCCCTCACGTCTCCCCGGCTTCAGCGGGGCTATTCATGCGAATAAGGCAAGCAAGAATTGGCCCATGGTTGAGGAGGGAAAAAAGTGTAAATGTCCTATTTTTCGGCACACAGTTGTCTGCCCCACGGGAACTGCTCCAAGGAGGATCTCTGCCAAAAACAACCCTATAAAAATGCTCTGCAAATATCTGACCAGCAAATGTATTGAAGCAGTTATTGCCCCTGGAATGGGAGTAAAATAAAACAGCATTGTCCGTTTCTTTCCCTGAGATATTTACTTGCTTAATCTGTTAGGAGTTTTCCTGAACAAAAGAGTGAATCGTTTTGTGTGAATGGAAAATAATGAAGTGGCATCTGAAATGCTATTGCAGTTACCCACTGCTGTCAGACAGTTGTTCTAATACGTATTTGATATAAAAATAGACCTTCACAATCCATATACTTTGCAGTAGTTTTAGGGAAGTAACTGCAGGTGGTCTGTCTTGGCCAAAGAAGAAAATTTTCTTTTTATGTTAGAAATACTAATGATTGATATTGTGTTTTCTAGGCATTGACCTATGGTGGTGGTTGGCAGAAGTACTGGAAACATGTTTCTTTTTTATTTTAGATGGGGCTGAGGGGGGAGCAAAATTACTTAGGGAGAAATGGTTCTTAGCACTCTGAGATGACAAGAAGTGACTTGAGCACAGATACAGTAAGTCTCTGTTAGTGACCTGGATTTGCTGCACTTCATTCACTGTTAAGTAGCTGAAAGACTCTTTGTATAATACAAAGCTAAGTTTCAAGAGAATTTTCCAAAGATACAGTGAACAGCATCGTACTAAGCATAAATGGTTTGCTTTAAAGGGAACATAATATTTTGATGCTGATACAGCCTACAGAAATGCCAACTGCTTGCATCACACTTTTGGAGGTTTCCTTTCATGTACATATAAAGGTATGAGAAGTGCTGTCGTGTCTTATGTACAGTCACCCAGAAAGTTTCACTTCTTCATCCTGCGTTTCCATAATGTCTGGAAATGTTTAAGTTTGAAAATGAAATGTTGTTATGGGAAGCCAGATCCTGATTTCAGTTACGCTGCTGTAACTCTGGAGTCGCTCTGCATCAGCATGACTGAGATGGGAATTTAGGCCATTCTGACTAACCACATGACACTTTTGCTTAGCTGAAAAGGTTGTCAGAGGAAGGCACTTCTGAACTGTGCACCTTCTATGAGACAGGTAATCTGCAACACCCATAAAAGCAAATAAGTAAATATGCAATATATATTTCAGCCTTCCTGCAAAGGGAGGTGAGCAGGTATCTGGGCTAAGACAGGTTATCTCTCCATCTACTGTTACATGATGTGGGACTACACTTGCCTTGTCTTGCTTGCTGACAATAATTGGAAGCTAGTATGCAAGTACGTGGGAAATAATATCAATCAGACGTGGTGACTCATAGCAGCCAATCAAAATGCAAATGCACGCTCCCTGATAAAGTTGATGATAAGAACGAGGATGAAGTAGTGACCTAAATATCAGCTCTAAAATGCCTGGATTCACTGATACAACGTTATCTGAGGTAAATTGAAATCCATTTTATAGGGGGTTTTTTTCAATTTCCCCACTACCCCCCAAACAAGACCCTAAAGCAAAGCTCCAAGTCCTGTCTGCTTTGCCTGGCAATTACCTGATAAAATTTGGAAGTTGGCCCCAAATATAAGTTTTGTTTAAAAAAAAAAAGCCCCCAGCAACAAACTAAATAAATAAATAAATAAACCCCAACAGCTGTAGAATTGTTTCCATTTTTCTATTTAAATTCCAGGGAACATTTTCCCTCAATTTTCACTTCAGTGTTTGCAAACTAAATATTGCAGCCTTTTGCTAATGCATGAGACCCTGAAAGTAAAATTGACAAGAAACTAGTCCTAAAGAAAAGTGGAGTAGACCTGTCTTTTCTCATTATCCAGGGTGGAGTAAGCATTTATTTTGATGTCATTACCCAGCATCTCCTATTCCCATGTTGCTATGATCCAGATGTCTGACTGGCTGCCACTGTCTCCCCAGAGGTGGCTGCATATCCCATGGTACCCCCATTACTACACCTCCTGATCGTTTGTGTAATAAATGCAAATTGTTGTTGTTACACAGAAGGTTCATCTGTCAATGTTTTATACCTTCCCTTTTCTATAGCACTAGGCTGTCTGTTCTCAGACAGCCAGCGAAGAATCGCCTTATGGCATTGTAGTCTTGCTTTTGCTTCTGAGAGAGCACGAAAGAATACATTTAAGTAGAATGGATAGGAATTCTTAGAGTGAGATATTCCAAGGAACTGCCTAAATTTACTCTCAGGCCCAGAAAATCTGGTCCTCTGTGATCCTTTTGAAAAGGTTGGCTCTGTTACGCACACCGCACAGGTGCCACAGCAGCTAAGAATCAACGTATAAAAGCACTAATACTGTCAGCGCTTACCTAGCTCTGCACGCTCCAAGTGCTGGGCAAGCAATAAACAATGAATCCTCCTGTGAGGCAAGAAGAAACAGTCAGTATCGCTATTTGATGAGTGGGGAAATTGCCGCGGAAATGGGAGGTAAATTCCCAAAGGGTGGACTTGCACTGTGTGCTTGCATGGGCTGTCTGTGACCACCTCTGCATGCACGTTTCCAACAGCCCAGTACCTGCCTCCCCAAGTCTGTGTCCTTGATGTGGGGCTGGATCTCAGCAGGGAATCTCTCTACTTTCTGTCTTGGGCAGAGTGAGAATGGAGACGGCGCCAGGGAGCTGAAGAACATGAAATCGGATCGCATGAAAGTGATGCAGCTAAATGTGTGCAGTGACACGGAAGTGGATCAGGCGGTGGAGTTTGTGAAGAATAATCTGATGGAGCCCGAGAAAGGTAACAGGGCTAATGATACAGGCTGGGGGGACCCTGCGCTCTCAGACCAGCTGCCTTTTTAATCGACTTACATAAACCCTTGCTAAGGAGGAGTTACCCCACTGGGGCAGAGTTAAGGTTTTCTGAGTTGTGTGGGAGGCATTTCCTGGCTTTGGGTTTTGTCGTCACATTTTGGAAGGGGCAGAGGGCAGCTGAACCTGTTGCATGATAGCAGCACAGATGTAAGTTGGCAAGCAGCTGCAGCCGCCACTCTGACTCCGAATGGCCTGGGCCCGGCTCGATTTGCGGAAAGCCATTCCTCAGCAGCACTGCAGACGCTGGGGTCGGCAGCGGGGAATGGAGCCCGGGCCTCGCCGTCTCTCTTCTCTGTATCTGAGCCTGCTTTGGGGAGTTTGTGAGGCTTGGCCACACTGTACCTGCTCCGCTGCATTCATAGAGCCTGCCCAGCCACCACACAGCAGTGAACGGGACCTCAGCCCAGGACTTGACATGTCAGGGTACTGTGTATCTCCTCTCAGCTCACAGCCCTCTGCCAGGGGACATGCTCACAGGAGCACTTGGGGCTTTGTGCCATCCAAGAGGTTGGGTAGGGCCAGGGGTAGCTTTTTCCTTGCTCATGGCAGGTGTTAAGGTGATGGGCAGATTACAAGTGTGGCAGAAAGATAATCCCAACTTTCATTCAAAGGCCACAAAATGTCCTTATCCCTAAACCAATTATGCTATTAAATGTAAGGGAGAAATAGCCAGCAGTCAGTTCCCACCTCCTCCCGCAAGTGTGCTTGCTCTGTGCACAATTCTGTCCTTCCTACACAACCATTCCTCTCACTCCCTCTCATCAACTTCCTCTCCACCCTGTTCACAACTCCCCAAGTTCTGCATGCAGAGCACATGAACAGCAGCAGCAGCACAAAGCTGTTCTCTACAGAATGACAGCTTACCAGCAAACAGCACTGTTGTTTCTCAGACAGTGGCAATGATATAAAAGGCTGGTTCCTAGCAGGGATGGGCACAGGATCCCTTGCCTACTTCCATGTCTGATCGTTTGGCAGTCCCTCCTTAGAGAGCCTGATCCTGCAGTCACTTGCTGCCACAGGCATGCTCATGGCAGCTTGGGGCAGAGCCGTGGGGGCCTGCTGGGATCAGGACAATGCCTTGCTGGGAGGCTGTAGTTCAAGGCCCTTTTGGCTGGCTATAGCGTGGCTCCCAAAACCAGATGGAGCACACTGCCCTTCTGAAAATCAATGGAGTCATGCCTGTGACAAGACTGAATTCTAGCTGGGCAAGAGATGTGCCTATGTATGCAAAGCTAAAGACCACACCGTGACTCTGGGTGGCAAGCCCAACGGAACGCGAGTCAGCTGGGGGAAAGTAACGTGCCCATGGAAGCAGTGGCTTGCTTCGTGCCAAGTCCCAATCCAACCTTCCTGCCAAGGCCATTGGGCACAGAATCAGAGCGATGCTGTATCCAGCTAGAATCTACATTTTGCACTGAAAATACAATTCAGAATTTGTTGCACACAAATAAAAAAGCACTGCATTCCAGACTGGGCTTGTAGACACTGAACCTTTGGGGTGTGGAGAGTCTCTATTTATCTTTGGTCTTGTGCTGCACCCAGCAGTGTTGATACTAAACAATAATGCTAGGACTCTGAAGGTCCTGCTCTCTGCATATGTGGTTGTGCTGCATGCACCATATGTGCAGATGACTCTCACACACTACTATGGTATGATTGACTAATGATGGAATCTCATAAAGGATGAACTATTTTAATTAGCTTTTTCATAAATGGTTCTAAATCTACTAACTTTATTGTACAAGCTGTGGTCACAGAGAGACTTGTTCTGGGACACGGCAGGGCTGGGAGCCAGGGCTCCTGAGTCAGTGCTCAGCTCTAAGCCCAGTTCCTGCTCTGGCCTTGGGGAAGATAAGTCATTGACAAATTCATTCAATACAAGTCTCAGCCAAACTCCCTGGCTCCAGTGAAATTACACCAGGGATTAGTCAGGCACTTGTTGTCAGTTGTTGGCTGCGTGTGTGTGCTCTCCGTGTGTGTGCTGTCCCAGCTCTGCGCAGGAAACCGAGACAGCACTCCACAATCGAATAATTCGACAAGACCACGGATCCTTTCAGCACCGGAGGCACCTAGCCAGGTTTATTGTGGGCAAGCACAGTCCTAGTGTCCCACGGACTCTACAGGACCACTAACACATGGACCAGCTCAATAAGCAGCAGGACTTTCCGTTTCCCCCTTGACCAGCTAAAGATGTTTCCTCTGAGACCCTCTTTTACACATTGATACAAACAAATTGTGTATTGCCCGTCTGATGTGTGTTGTTGCCACCTCCTGACGTGGCAAGGTACCACCCTTTGACATGATAAGATACCAGTCGTTACCTTGTACTGGATGTTCGGTCAAAACATCTCTAGTCATCATATGAACAAGACATTCCTATCCATTCTGGTGTCATTTGGAGAGGTCGGTGAGCCCTCGTTATCTCCGGGATGTCCTGGTACCTTTCTGGAATGTGCTTGTGCCTGGCACATCTTTGGGATGCGTGTTTGTTACACCAGCTCTGTTCTTGCTAGTTACTGTCAGCCTGCTGGCGTTCACAGACTGGCTTCTGCTAGCTTTGCTTTATAACAGACTTGACCATCACTTTAGCTCAGGCCTCATGTCTGACCTGTCATGCTAGGCCTCATCTCTCAGGCTCTTACTTTCTACTACCGCACTTCGTGTCCTATCCCCTAGCACTGTTGTTATTATTTATTATCTGTGGGTGCTAGTTACCAGCGGAGCTCATGCCTACTTCCCTTGCTTGTGCTGTTCAGTTGAACACCAGCAAGAGTGGGACAGACACAGCCCGTATTGCATGTCTGTCCTCTCCAGCCTCAGGAGAACCGATGACGTGACAGTGAGCAGCATTCCTCCTGTGTGAGGTTACGTGCTGGCCCCTCACTAACTTCCTGGTGCCTTGAACCAACGCATTGATACTCTTTTATATCTACTTTTACGTCCATGTTGCTGTAGCCCACTGCAGTTCCTCTGTTGTTGTATTTTACTGTCCTAGATGAAAATGTCCAGTTCTTTGCCAGCAGGTTGTTTTTACTTTGAGAGAAGATAAAATCCCAGAAGAGCTGTTTCTTTCTGATGAAACCCTCAGTTAAACCCTTTAACTGTTATTTATTGACAGGTCTTTGGGGCTTGGTGAATAATGCTGGAGTGGCATCCTTTGGAGAGGTGGAATTCACAAGTTTGGACAAATACAAGAAGGTGGCAGACGTCAACTTGTGGGGAACTGTCAGAGTAACAAAGGCTTTCCTGCCACTCGTTCGCAGAGCTAAAGGTACAAATGGCCTCTGGCATGGCCAGTCAGAGAGAAGCTTTGCAAAGCAACAGGGAAAAGCAACTAAAAACCATCTCAAGTTGCCAAGTGCAATCACAGGGAAGCCACTGAGGCAGTACAGGCATTGTGGAGGGCAGGATATGGCCTGTAATACGAGAAGTTTGCAGATTTGTATTCAGTCACCTTGTGTAATTTCTATCAGTGAGGGAACACGAGCTATAGCGATGAAGATGAATCAGTTTATAATGTCTGTGTATAGAGTCACAGCTCAACAGCCCAGGGAGGTAAGAAATGTGTACATCTGAAGGCCTCTTGGAACCAGGGGGCAGTTGGAGGATGCAGGCACAGCCTCCCGCTCTGGGCAGAGACACGAGATGACAGTGAGGTGTTTTTTCCAGAAATCATTTATACTCTGTGCTGCTAAATATACTTCAGCTGGCCTATAATGAGTAACTGCCCAGCCAAGTTTGTGTGTCGTTGTTCCTGTTCCGTGGTCATGCCGAGGGTGCGTGCAGGGTCTGAACAGCAGGTAGGATCCAGTGTGCAGCTCTGCTCCCTGGGGCTCTAAAATGTTAACTCCTCCAGCCTGACCTCATAACATCCCTTGTTACTGAGCTAGCTGGCAGGCGTTTCAGGGCCAGGTCAGAGAACACAGCTGAGCCTGCAGCTGCAGCTTCCCCTGTGCCCTGGCGACCCCCCCACCACCTACCCCTCCCCAGGAGCTAGAGGGAATGCTGGAGTGACGGTTCCTGCGCCTCGTCCCAGCCCTGCCAGAGTGGGAGCCACTGGTGCTGACAGAGCTCTGTGGTGAGGATGGGGGGGTCAGGACGTCTCCCCTTTATCACAGCTTCCTCTCCTCCTGTTTAAAAGGAATGCTCCCTCCCTCACATAACGCTTTACAGGCTCCCCCCCGTTCTGTACACAGACCGATACGTGACTGGACATGCACTGGCATGGTATAGGAGTGGGGGGAGAAGGCCACACAGAGTCCTGGGCCCCAGAGGCTCTTCAGCCAGCCCTGTCGGAGGTTTTGCTCAGTATTCGTTATTCCCTGGAAATGGGGATTGCAGGCGCTTGGGAGAGTGTAAGGAATGGTTAAGCAGCTGTGGCCCTCAGAAATCCCCATCCATGTGCCCACAGCAAACATGGCTGCCTCAGCTTCTGCCCCGTCTCCTATCAAATGCAATGTGCGTACCAGAGGCATTATTCTTGGGGTGGAGGTGGACAGGAGCAAATCTTCAAGGCACAGGAAGCAGAGAGGGCAGACTGAGAAGACTGGCAGTGGGGTTGGTTATCCATGTTTGTTTTGGGCAGTCCTGAGGACAGAGTGATTTCTGGAAGTCAGTCACCATCCAGGGCTGAGGGAGGGGACGTGTCGGTAGCAGGAGGCTCAAAGGAGGGTGTTTGCTGCCATGTCCTGGCTGATGAGCCCCTTGTCCGCCAGCACAGTGTTTATGTTGTCTGGAGATTATTCCTTGAACAGATTCTCCTATAGCCAGTCTGTTCATGCACCTCCCTGCCTGGCCGAGAGCAGAGGTTACGGCTCTCCTTTTCCTTTCTCTGCCCATTGCAGGTCGCGTGGTGAACATCTCCAGCATGTTAGGGCGCATGGCCAGTCCTTCCCGCTCCTCCTATTGCGTTTCCAAGTTTGGCGTGGCAGCCTTCTCCGACTGCCTGCGGCAGGAAATGTACCGCTGGGGCGTCAGCGTTATCCTCATTGAGCCCAGCAACTTTATAGCTGCCACCGGCATTCTGACCTGGGACAGCATCGAAGGCCAGGCAGAGGAGATGTGGAGCAGAGCCAGCAAAACCGTCCAGGAAGACTATGGGAAGCCCTACTTCACTCGCCAGCTCACTCTGATGAAGTCCTTCGTTAACAGCGGCCTGAAGGACATGTCTCTCGTCCTGAACGACATCGCTGGTGCTCTCACTTCCGAGCACCCTTACACCCGCTACAATCCCATGGACACCTACTGGCGCGTGCGGCTGCAGGCCATGACTCACCTGCCCACTGCAGTCGCTGACTGGCTGTATATTTACTGAGCCACGCTTTAGAGAACTGGCCTGACAGCATCCACTCACTCTTTGTATTCAGATCTTCAAGCTGATCGCCGGCGGTTAGGGACGGGGCTGGCTCTGAACACCACGTCCCTCCGCGTGAGGCGGTTTGGGCTGGAATTACATTGTCCAGGCCTCGGCCCACGTCTCGATTGTGGGACACTGAGAAAAGGTTGGGCCTGGCTCCTCCCTCGTCCCCCTCGTTTATGCTCCTGTTGCTCCACGGAAAGTTGAAGGGCATTTTCCACTAGACTGTGGAGCAGGCAGGGGAAGGTTTATTATAATGGGGCAAATCTGTTCCTGGTGTAATGAGGTCAGCCAAGCTCCCCCAGGGATGGATTTGTCTCATTAATGGGATCTCGCCAAGGGCAGGCTGGTTGTGGCGGAGCTTTGCTGTTGCTATTCATGTCTCAACATGGGAAACAAAGCTGCATTTTCCATTAGATCAAAAATAGGTCAGTCACACTTCTCCACTTCCCCGTAGCCTCGAGGCATTGCTGAGTCACACTGTTCCAGAGCGGTCTCCAGGGAAACCAGGAGCACCATCTTTCAATGGCTGAATTATGCAAGGGTCAGGCTGGGAACAACTAGCTGGCCCCGCAAGTGCAAAATCTCAGTAGCGAGAGGCCCTCCTCTCTGGTCACCGTACCCAGGGAGCAGACGACCGGGGCCCAGCCTGGGCTGGGAGGGAGACTTCTAAAGGAGGTTGGGGTCTGAACCTCTCGCTCATTGCCTGCTGGAACTGAACTGACAATGTGCCTGTGTTCATGGCTCAGCTGATGTATCCAGCCAGCCCTTGGCTCAGTGGAGAAAGCCAGACCGCGGTATGGAGCTTTATGGGTTAATTCCCATCAGCGATATGAGCGTCCCAGCTGTGCGTCTGGCCCCATAGGCCTGCCTGAGGGTCCCACTAAAGGGGCTGGGCTCCTGGAGCTAGCCGGAGGAGCAATGGCTTGCAGAGCAGATGCCAGGCCAGGGAATCTCTGGAGATGGATGTTGTTTTCCAGCGGCGTGAAGGGCTGCAGCCAGAGACTCTGCCTTTCCTATGTCTTCGGTTAAAGAAGCGCCCTATATAGAAAAAACAGAGAGGGATTGTTGGAGAGGGAAGGCATCCCTCCTTGTCATGTCTGTGGAGTCTGCAGCCCAACAATCCTGGTCCTTCCTAACCTACCTTCTCAACAATCCTTCGACACCTACACCAAATAAGAACCATCCCCACGTGATACTGCAAATGCCGGCATAGTTTGAGTACAGAGCTCTGAGCGGATGCTTCAAGTGGCACCACTTCTTTCCTCTTTTATTAATAGTTCACAATGAAATTGCAATATGGAAATAAGCTTCTCCTCAAAACCCTTCCTAATAACTGCATGTCAGGAGAGTAGGTGATGCCGGGTGTTCACAGCATCAGTAGGCTTGGTTTGGGCCAGTGCTGGATTAGGAGCCACTGCTTGGAAGGGGGTGAGCTGACTCCCAGCACTGCTGGTCAGGCTGGGGAGTGGTAGTCCAGCTTCAGCACAGGTGTGCAGCACACCCATCCCCCTGCTGCTCGTGCTGGTTTTGTTTCAAACCGATGTGAGATAAAAGTGAATTTCAAACCCATTTGTCATTCATCCCGACCCTGCCCTCTGACATAAGTTACAGGTTGGAAACTTTATCACCATTTGATATGACACAGACTGTGCATGTGGTTGGAATCCGAACCCAGCTGTGAATGCTGTTTGATGTAGAGAAACCTCGTGAGAGTAAGGGAGGCTTCATGTGGCGCTCCTGTGGAGATGGCATGTGTTATAAACACCGAGCTGGAGGTTCTGTTCCATTGCAGATCACAAGTGTACAGCAAATGTCAGGGATACATGATTTCTGTTACTAGGAAAGATACGATACCGTTGTGTGAAGCTACAGCCCTTCACGGCTGCTGCCTGCATTACTTGTGTCACCTGCACTTTGAAATTCTGGGAACATGAAGTACCGCTTGATTACACAGAAGGGAAAATAAACCAAATTTCTAGAGACCCTGATTGTTTCCAATACTTGAATTTTTTTAATTGTCTTTTTTTTCTCTCTGGGCTCTGTCCCAGGTCAGAGCATCTCTCTGGTCCAGCACAGCAGCCCCTCTCAGGCCTCTGGCTCCTTGGCTGTCACCTCTCTTATGTGGAGACCCACGTCTCTCTCCCTCCTGACCAGGCTGTTCCGGGCTGCACAGTTCCCTGCCTACACTGTGAATTCCCCAGTAGGCAGAGTGCTTGAGCTGACAGCTTTGCCTTCCCCGCAAAGGTTAGAAACAACATTATTATCCAGAGCATGAGTTACTGCACAGCCTTTTCTAAGCAAGTGCATGAGTGAGGTGAAAGCAGTACAGGGAAAACATGTTGAAAACAATAAAAGAGTCTGCACACATGCTAACGGGCTTACCAGAGATCACCCCACCAAGGGCTGTGGTAGGAATCAGGAGAGCCCTCCAAATCTGCGGATATCTGCTTTATGTCCGCGGATGCGGATATCCACAGACCACTTTTGTGGATCATGGATTGGATGTGGATCTAAATAGTGTATCCATGCAGGGCTCTAGAAATCAGTCTTTCAGACCCCCCCGCCGGAGTCTTTCTGTGATTACAAGTTCAGAACAGCCTTGGTTCAGAACAAGAACCCCCATGAATAGGTTGGTTTTTCAGCCCTCCCCAGGAAGGATGGGGCCCCATTGAGCAGGGGGTCCTGTCTGTTTGCTGAATCAGAAAGCAAGCCCTGAGTCAGTTTAGACGCAGGCTATTTAGCCAAAAGTCCTTTCTTTGTCTGTTGGTTTTATAGAGAATCCAGTTGGGCCTTTCCAGGGGGTGATACCTGGCAGGAGTTGTTACAACATGAGTGAATTTGCCTCCGACTGGACACCTGCGGACCCCCTTCCTCCTGGAATTACAGACAACCCCTGGTCCACGATGATACATGCAGAAGCTTAACTGAATAAGGTTTGTCCAGGATATTACAGGAAGTTGCCATATCTGTCAGAGGCTTGATCCCGTAGCAGTGACTTACTGAGTAGCCCCATTGGAGTAAGGGACTCAGGTACGTAAGGGCTGCAGGACTGAGTTCTGTGTGGCTTTTAAAATTGTAGGAGTTGGTTTTCTCTCATTGAAACGGCAACCTGCCCCATGTGATACCATGGAAGATGACTGCGAACGCTGGAGCAGGTCAGCCTCCAGCCTGTTGACAGCCCTGGTTCCCAGGCACGCCGGCCAATTCAACTCAGTATTATTTGATTTAGTATTATTAGGGTTACACCTAAAGGCCAAATCCAAGATCTGGGTCCTATTGTGATGGGTGCTGTGCAGTCACGTAGTGAGGCCCCTGCCCCAAAGAGCTTGGGATTTACGTAGTCATGACAGACAACAGAAGGGTTATTATCCCTAGAGCCCTGCAGATCTGCAGGCCGGTTTTGCAGATTGTGGATCAGACGCAGATACGAATTTTATATCTAGAGCCCGGCACGTCTGCAGTATCCGCTTTATATCCACAGACCATTTGTGGATCGCAGAGTGGCTGCGGCTGCTCTGGTTATCCGCATTTTAGGGCTAGGGAGTGAGGCAAAGAGGGATCTGGTGTCACGGCCAGGATTAGAACTCAGGAATTTCTGGGTCCCCAGCCTCTCCTTGGACTGCTACTTCATGCCTCTTCTCCACCCCTTTAAGAACTGCTCTGATGGGCTGTCAATCACCAGTATCACTTCCTGCTGGGTGAAAGCTCTGTGCAGATGAACTTCCACCACTGAAGGAGCAAACCTGTGGTTCTGGACTAGCAAGTATCAAATCAGCACTGCTTTGTTTATGTAACCTCTGAGCGGGCGAGGGGAGGCCAAGATGGCCCGAGAGCTCCTTCCATTTCTGTCGCCGTGGTGCTGTTGGTATTCACAGTGTGCTAGAAGTTAAGCTTTTGTTCTCCTTAGGGAGCTGATGGTTACTGCTGCTCACTCAGGGTGGCAGGGAATGACAGGTCTCTCTGGGTCTGGGAGCATGTAGCAGTTATGTTTGCAGACAGCCATGGATGTGATAAGGAAGTTACAAGCGACAGTAATGGAAATGAATTACTACAATTAAAAAGGGACTTAGATGCAGGAAGAGGGCCTACAATAGGCCAGTTCCAGAACTAGCCACATGCCATTGTGTTCACTGAACTCACATGCACAAATACCCATTTGCGTGCCCACGTGAGCACGTGGACACAACTGGCCCCTGTGAACATGCAAATGCCAGATCTGGGTGGGCTTACTGGGCACGTCCAGAGCAGCTAGGCCTGTACAAGGGTGGGTACACTGCTGGACGTGCTGCATTCCGAGAATCCGGCTCTGTACTTTTACTTTTTAGGGTTCACCAGCAAGTGACTTGTTCTCTTTTGTAACCAGCTGGAGCTGGCACCATGCTGTAGGAGCCAAAACTCCTTGCAGTTTTTACTGAATCTGCTCTTTATACTCCTGCGAGGTGTCTGAGTAGCACACAGGTCGGTGTGTTTCTGATCGGAATCCCTAATGCTACTTCCATGGAATTAAAAGGGTTTTTGCAATTTAAAAAGTGAACTATGAATAGAAGGGTCAGATGGGCAGAACTGTGCAGAAAGGAAATCAGGACAGAAAGCTAATGGGGCAATAGAGGGTTATAATAGCAATAGCATAAGAACAGTAGTGGCTGATTTATGATCAACTCTTGGTAACATAAAGACACTAAAGAGATCCCTGCAGATGCACACATGGAAGCTCACTGGAAACTGACAATCTTTTTGTTGAAGGTTAATGAAAATGAAGCAATTATAGTAGCTGACCACTTGTTTTAGTGTGGTTACTAAATGCAAACACAGTAATTCATTCATAACTAGCTTGAATCACTGCAGCTGTAAAGACACAGGTTCTCGTGAATATTTGCAATACCAGATCAGAAAATAGATCGCCAAATGCAGAGAAATAAGAGTTCAGAGCAGGTGGGTGGAGCTGACTGGCCTTTAGTCAGTTTCTAAGCTGGAGCAGTTCATTCTTTTTCACAGTGAGACCTGCCCTTGTCTGTAAATAAATCAATTATGTCCTGTTAGTCTGCATTGTTTTCTAATCCACCTCCATTTGTTAAGGAATTTTGAGAACTGTTTACACAGCTATGATTTATCTACCTTCTTTCCTAATTTCTAACCAATATGGATGAAAAAAAAGTGACTTCCTCAGAAATCTCTTGTAGACGGGGCAGAAAACCCAAAAATGGTTCAGAGAAACTAAGTTTCTTTTGGATGAAGCAGAAAACTGAGGTCAGGTGACTTGTGGTTATTAGAGGCCATGAAACGTCTTGCAAGCAGAGCGGAGTTAGCTCATTGTCTTGGCCAAATTCCAGTTGTGTGGTTGCTGGCTATCTGTTCTCCCCTGCTGTTTTTAGCTGGATGCTGGATACTTAACTTCTGAGCTGTTGTGGTATTTATCATTTCCTAAATGCACTCCCTGAACTGTTGCACAGGGAAAATGCTGTTTCACTTCACAAAGTGGTTCCTTGTTGTGGTGGAGCATTTGATGATACTCATTCATTTGTGCCTCCAGATTTTCTCACTGCCCGCCACCTCCCCACATGAGTCAGATAGGGGCAATCTCTGGTCATGCGCTATTAGCAGGGCACATTTTTCTCCCCCGTGTCGCTGCAGCCCTGATGCCACAGTGACCAGTCCAGTCCTGCTGGCCATCTGTCAGCTCTCAGTGGCTGTCCTCAGTTTGTCAGGATGAGCATTTTTAAAAATATGTAACTGATCATAATTTCAAAATGGGTCAGTTTGGCTTAATGGACCGCACTGAAAAGTGGCCCGGTGGGCAGCTGCGCCCGTTTGCAGCAGCGCTGAGCTGTGCCCCATGTGCATGCTGTAAATGTTTAAGGCAGCCCACGTCAGTCTGAGACTGACCATGCTTCTGTGCTGTTTAACACTCCCCACGTAGCACACGTGAAAGGCATTTTCTGCAGCAGCTCGCTTGGAGGCCAATCCTGCCCTCCAGCAGCGAACGAGCCTCCCGCTGGGAGCAGGATGGAGCTCTGGGGAGGGAATTTTGTCTCTTACCCCCACTTGAATCAGTGCGACTTGAGAGTGGGACTCCTCATTGGAGCACGGGCTGCAGGGGTGGGCCCTGGGTTCTGTACCCAGCAGTAACACAGGCACACACAGAGCCGGTCTTTCCCTTCTGCCGGAGGGGACCAGGGGAAGGAAAATTCCTTGAGGTTTCCTCACAGTATTTCTGCCAAACCCTGCTGCTGGGGGGTTCTGACCCCAAACCCACAGATCTCCTAGGCTGCAGGGAAGCACAGGGCTAGCTGTGCAGAGGCCCCTTGCCTCCAGTCTGGCTGTGGGGTCCCAAGCCTGGGTAGCAAAGCCCTGAAGGAGTTGGGCTGCCAGAGACTCTCCATGGGCCACCAGAGCCGCCCAGTGCACAGTGGTTCATACAGCCAGCTTAGCTTTTCCAGGTATTCCATATACTAGGGGAGGACTAATGCATAGCCCCTGGCTGGCCCCTTGTGAATCCCTGCCCTGCGAAAGCCCCCAGCTCCCCTCTCTGCCAGGAGAAGTGGGATTTGTGCCCAGATCTCGGGGAATGGGATGGGCTTGTTGTGTTTAGATTTCCCCCTCCGGTAGCGTTAGTTCATCTCTGTGCAGGAAAGGCCTCCCAGAATCTTTAACAGAGAGCAGGATGCGTCTGTCTGCAGAGTGGAAGGGACAGCCTGAGGCACTGTTAGCAGCCTCAGGTTTTGTCTATCTTTACCCCAAAACAAAAGTCCAGACGCGTCCAAAACCCCGCAGCATCTGTGATTCCAGCCGTAACTTCAGCGGTCCCCAGAGTGAAATAACAGCAAAGGAGGGGCGGAATCAGAATGCAGGAAGGAGAAAAGATATTTTTGGAAGAGATGCGAACGAGCATCGTGAGCACAGGAGGCTCTTCTAGGTGTGCAGAACAGCAAAGGAAGTGGTTTGTGGCAGACTGATGACATGGTTCCTATTTCTAGAAAGTAGCAACAAAGCACTGAGAGAGACAGACAGCCAACAGACAGCCAGCTACTGTGGTTGCCCCTTCTGCATAGTCTTGTAGTGTAGTTTTACTTTGCGGTGAGAATTAGGACACAGTCGTCTTCTTCCCTTGGCTTCTGAGGTATTTGCTGCCGTAACAGGGCACTAATTTATCTGAAGGGCTGATGTTCTCTCAAGGCTAAGGCCTGCCTGGAGCTACAGGATCAAGTGGTGACTGTAAATGATGAAAGGTTATTGGGAGTCGCTGGGTGGTGAGGTTACAGGTAGTGCTATATATTTTACACTCGTAGGGATCAGAACTTGGAGAAATGTTTGTCAGCTGTGATGCACTTCCTCGTAGAAGCCGAGAAATAGTTTCCTGTTTTGAGTCTGTCTCTCTCAATTGGGTCAAAGCAAACAAAACCTAGTGGTGCCAAGTGCTGCTGTGTTCCTCTGTGTAGAAGGCTGTAGCTAAGATCGAAGCTGAGGTTACAATAAATGACAGCATTTGTGGGCTCAAGTCAGATGGTAGCTGACTCGCTGTTGTTCTGGCTAAACGGTGCTTGTCACCCATCTGCATGTCTGGTACCAGCTGCGTGTGACTCAGACATCTGTGATAATCATGGGGACATACTGTGTGTTGGTTTGAGTGTCTGCGGTACACCCTGATGAGCCTGTCGTGAGTTCATCACGTCATGCACGTTGGCTCACTAGTGCGTGTGGGAGAGACGCTCGGGAAGCACCTGCTCTTAGCAGCAGCACTACGGGGCACCAAAGCAGGCTGCTCAAAGGCTAGCTAACCTGGGATCATACCCCTGATATGCTCTCCCTCCTCCAGCACTGGGGTGCAGATCCAGGCCCCATATGGAGATTAGTACTGTGCCCTCTCGCACTGCAAGGTTCCCCAAGCCCACAGCTCCCTGAGCCTGCACTGCTTATTATCTCAGCAGTTTAACATACAGCTCCCCCTCTGCGTAAATATTTGATGTGGCAGCTACAGCATGCGCCAAACATTCAATTAGCCAAGGTACCAAAATGAACATCAACTCCGAGGCTGTGGATATTGGCACAGAAGTGACTGTAAGTTAAACATGGTTGAAATTAACCCCTGGACCTTGGGCTCTCTCAGTCCCCAGACAGCTGCTGCACGGCGCTGTGCAGGAGAGGCGTGGGAAGGCTAGCCATTGCCACTGCTAAGCTGCCAGCTAGCTGGATCCTGCACGTGACAGCAGTAACCCCAGGGCTCCATTGGGTGCCGGAGCAGCAGGCGTCTCAGGTGAGGGGAAAGGGCCCTGTGCATAGCTGAGCCAGCAGTCGCTGATGCAAGGTTCTGTTTCTGTGGTCACATGTTCTGCTCACCTGGGCTGCACAGACCCTCATTCCTCCCAGTCCTTCCCTTACTCCGGAGCCCCCAGTGCTTGAAGATCTCGCCTAGCCCTGGTAGCATTTGTGGGCCAGTCCCTGGCGGGTGCATGGTCACACATGCTCCCTTCTGCCCCAGAGAGGGAGTGGCCACACGCACACTAGTCAGTACAGTCCCTGTGCATGTTCTAGGAGTTATCTACACAGTGAAGTTAACTCAGGTGACGGTAGGTGTGAATTTAGAGTAGAATAATTATTCCGGATTAACTCCCGTGTGGATGCTCTTATTCTGAAATAATCAATTTACTCTTCTGCCTGTCTCCCTTTTCCTTCAGCCACGTCTTTCCTCAGCTCCCTTCTCCATCCTCCCCTCTCTTCCCTCAGCACACGTCCGCAGCTCCAGTAGCAGGACAGCTGTGGCTGGAATGTGAACCACTGTGGCATTTACTACTGGCCATTGTGGGGGTAGCCTGACTCTCCTGACTCTCAAAGGCCACAGCAGTTTAATGTCAAAGGCATCTCTGCTGATGGCCGGACAGTCTGTGCTCTCACCTGCTAGAACAGCAGCCACACCTTCTCTCTCACCTCTGGAAACACATGACCCATTGCATCCCTCTGCTGGCTTCCCTTTCTCTCTCAAATCAGACACAGGCTGCTTGTCTTCACCTTCGTGGCCTGTTCCTGCCCTACTGATCTCACTCTCTGTCAAAATATCAACTCCAAACTCCCTCAGCCCATGAAATCAGCCACTGTTGACCACTTGTTTAATTTTCAAACAAGCACCTTCATGCGTTTTTCCGTGCTGCTGCTCACGTGCAGGAACATCCACAAAGCTATCTCATCCTCCTTCAGATCTCCCTCAAAACTCTTCTTTGCTGTGATGTCTACAGAAAACTTGACAACGGTGACCACAGCCCATCATGCTGACCCCATCTGTGGTCTCTTGTCTGAGAGTTAGACTGCAAGTTCTTTGCAGCAGAGATCAACTTTGTTCTGTGTTTCTACCATGCCTAGCACAATGGAGTCCTGCTCCATGCGGAGAACTCCTAGGTGCTATTAACAATACATTTCATCCATTAAACAGAGATGCTGCTTATTTAAAATGGAGAAAAGTGCCTGTAGTTATACAGCAGGCTTTTCATTGGCTGAGGTGCCAAACTGGAAGGAAATCAGAGAAGAGCAACAAAAATGAGAGAGCGAGACTGGCTTGTAAGGAAAGATTAACAGAACTAACTGGCGCCGATGGGAGGGTTGTAATACACGCTGTCTGGAGGTGAAAGGAACAAAGCACTCGTAGGAAAGACGAATGAGTGAACCAAGAGAGTAGGAAAAGGCGTGATGGGATGAAACAAGCTAACAAAAATCCCACTCCTAATGAGTCCGAGGAAAAACTCGGCAAGATGGATGGAGTCTGAGCAGAGGTCTCCCAAGGGAGCTGTTGGAAACCTCACTGCACTGCTTGGGACAGTTAAAGCGCGGCTGGACAAAGCATTCAGGAATATACAAAACCGTCGTTGGCAGGGACTGGACTACGGGCTTTGTTCTGCAACACACTGACGGCTCTGGCCCTGGTCCAGCAATGCCCTTCAGTGCCTGGTTAATTGCCTGGGAAGCCCAAAAATAGCCCCGCTGAAGTCCAGCTTTAAAACTTCTTATACAGATGGTTCTTCTGAAAAGAGTAGCTAAGATCAAAAGGAAGAAAATCCACTTCATGGGACTTTAAACCAAAGCTAAACTGTACGTCGTGGAGGCTGTCGTGATGGTGATACCGGGCTCAGATTCAGCTCCGCTCTGCCGTGTAAATCTCAAGAGACTCCTGTGGAAAGCAGTGCAGCTACTCCAGGGTGGCGCTGGTGTCAAGGAGAGCAGAATACACAGACAGATGGAGATAAGAACAGAGTTATCCCAGCACATCTTGGCTTCAGCGCTGGTGCTCTGAATTGCTGAAGTGCACTCCCTCTGCTGGCAGCTCCACTGTAGTTCAGTCTAGCTGGAGTCTTCAGGCGCAAGAGACACCAAGCGCTAGCCTGTTGGCCAGACCCCCCAAAACCTGCACCAAACAAGTCAACCCCCAAGTCCCCTGGGAAGAGAGGAGAGGCGTGTGTGGAGGCCAGCAGTGAATGTGCGGCGCCAGGCCCTGTGCTGTATTCAGAGCAGTCTGGGGGCTGCTGTAAATGAAGCCTCACTGCACAGGAGGCTGCAAACACAGCTGAGGCTCTGCATGGTGCAGAGACACCCAGCCACACCCCCGACAGCCGGAAGGGTGTGTCTTGTCAGAGCCCTTTGCCACTGCAGGGCACTCAGACATGGAGCTGATCCTCCTGGGAGGAGCAAGCCAGCTTTATGGCCAGAGTCAGCCAGGGTGTCCAAGGCTGCCAACTCTGAGTTCTCAGATGCTATGTCTACACAGTAATTAAACACCTGCTGCTGGTCCAGCTCAGCTGACGTGGGCTCGTGGGACTGGGGCTGTGGGGTTGTATGATTTCTGTGTAGACAACCCGAGCCTGAGCTCTGGAACCCCGTGAGGGCCCAGCCTGCACCCAAACGTCTACACAGCCATTTTTACGCCCACAACCCTGTGAGCTTGAGTCAGCTAATCCAGACCAGATGTGCTATGGATCTTTTATTCCAGTGTGGACGTAACCAAACAGCACATGCCTGGCTTTAAAACTCAGATTTTTAAAACTAAGAAATGTTGGATGTTTTTTATTTGCTTTCTGGTTTTTTTATCCTTTTTATCTCCTCCTTGTCTGGAAAGTCCCATGCTCCCTATGGCACTATGAAAGTAATGGACTTCCACCTTTCTGGGTGAGGTTTCCAAATAGGTATGTTCAACTTTTTGCTGGAACCAGCAGGGCTAGAAACTTACTTTAAAAAAATGCAAGTTTACATTCTCACCTAATGACTTGACTCCAGGAGCAGGGGCTTTTAGAAAACCTGCAAACACCACAACCGTTAATAACCTAGGTCTTGCCCTGACTGGTCGCGAACAGTAAAAGTCTAGCTGTCAGCAGCTCTTCAAGTGCCTTAGAAATAGGTTCACTTCTATATTATCTCATTACTTGTCCCCTTCACAAAGACAACCAAGCCTCCTCTTCTCCATTCAGAAACATCAGAGCGGCCATGCGGGGTGAGACCAGTGGCCCAGCTAGCCTACTATCCTGTCACTGACTGGCCAGTGCTAGGTGCTTCAGAGGGAATGAACAGAACAGGACAATTTTGAGTGATCCACCAACCCTTGTCATCCAGTCCCAGCTTCTGGCAGTTGAAGGTTTAGGGACCCCTGGATCATGGCATTGTCCCCTTGATCATCTTGGCTAATAGCCACTAATGGACCTATCCTCCATGTTCTTTAATTCTTTTTTTAATCCTGTTATAGTTTTGGCCTTCACAACATCCTCTGGCAACAAGTTTCACAGCTTGACTGTGCGTTGTGTGAAGAAATACTTCCTTACCTTTGTTTTAAACCTGCTGCTTATTAACTTCATTGGGTGACCCTTGGTTCTTGTGTAATGAGAAGGGATAAATAATCCCTCTTCATTGTGAAAACTGACCATGTATCCCTACCCTTTGTTTCCTAGCTTTTAACCACTTACTGATCCATGAGAGGATCTTCCTTCTTATCCCATGGCTGCTTAGTTTGCTTAAGAGCCTTTGGTGATGGACCTTGTCAAAGGCTTTCTGAAAGTCCAAGTACACTATATCCATGAGATCACCCTTGGCCATATGCTTGTTCATGCCTTCAAAGAATTCTAATAGATTGATGAGGCACGATTTCCCTTTACAAAAGCTGTGTTAATTTTCTACAACATAAGGTGTTTATCTGTGTGTCTGATAATTCTGCTCTTTACTATAGTTTCAACCAATTTGCCTGGTACCGAAGTCAGGCTTACTGGCCTGTAATTGCCAGGATCGCCTCTGGAGCCTGTTTTAAAAATAGGCATCACATTAGTTATCTGCCAGTCATCTGGTACAGAGGCTAATTTAAACAATAGTTTACATACCACAATTAGTTGTTCTGTGATTTCACATTTGAGTTCCTTCGGAACCCTTGGGTAGATACCATCTGGTCCTGGTGACTTATAATTGTTTAATTTATCAATTTGTTCCAAAATCTCCTCTATTGACGTCAGTCTGGGGCAGTTCCTCAGATTTGTCACCTAAAAAGAATGGCTCAGGTGTGGGAATCTCCCCCACATCCTCTGCAGTGAAGATTGATGCAAATAATTCATTTAGCTTCTCTGCAAGGGCCTTGTCTTCCTAGAATGCTCCATTTGCGCCTTTTTCGCCCAAGAGCCCGGCTAACTGTTCAGTCTTCCTGCTTCTGATGTTCTTAAAAAAAATGTGGCTGTTATTTTTTGTATCCTTAGCTTGTTGCTCTTTGAATTCTTTCTTGGCCTGCCTTGTTACTCTTCACACTTGACTTGCCAAAATCTATCCTCCTTTCTATTTTCCTCAGTAGGATTTGACTTGCAGGTTTTAAAATATGCCTTTTTGCCTTTAACCTTTTCTTTTACTCAGCCATGATGGCATTTTTTGGTCTTCTTACTCTTTGTTTTTTTAATGCGTGGTTATACATTTAGTTTGAGCCTCCAATATGGTGTTTTAAAGTAGTCTCCATGCGATTTGCAGGCATTTCACCCTTGTGACTGTTCCTTTTAATTTCCATTTAACTTACCTTTTTATTTTTATATAGTTCAGTGAATTTAAGCTATGCACATTAATAATCAAAGCCATCATATACTTGCATTGCTGTAACCTTTCTCTTTTCCCCCAATATTTAGTACCGTCCCTTGTGAGGCCTTAATAAAGGGCCCAATCCTGCAAGCCTGTGCTCGTGGGATTACTTATGTGAATAAAGGGGTTGCATAGTGGCCCCTTCACACCCAATACTACTCCCATTTCAGTCAGTAGGAAAGCTCCCACTGAGTTCAGTAAGAGCAGGTTTGTGCCCTCGTGTTACTATGTGGCCAGAGAGGGTTAATTTCTGTTACTCTGGTGTACACTAACTTTAGTGATGTGACTGCAGATTTACACAGGTGTAAATGAGATCCAGATTTGCCCTTTGGTCTCTTCTCTCTGTAGAAGGCATCATCTGCCCTGTATCAGTGTGTAAATAACAATAAAATCCTGCCTGTCTGTGTGAGGTTTCCACACCCACCCCACTGGTAAATATAGTTTGAGTTTAACCCTGTAATGATGGTCCAGTAATGGTCTATACTTCAACATTCCTGTGTGTCCCTTGTGCCATCCAGAACTGGCTTCCTGCTGTTTTCTACCAGGTCAAACTCAGACCTGCAAAGCAAGAGTGAATAGCATCTCAAGAGGTAATATGCTATCTGCAGCTGAAACTTCAGGAGCAAACCAAGAAAAGCAGCAAATGCAGTGTTTGCCGTATTTCTCCCATGCTATTCTGGACTGGTGCGTAGGTACCCAACTTACTGAGCTTGTTATCAGGCCTTGCTATTCTTTTGGGGTCTTTTTTACTCACAATAATCTGGAAAAGTTCAGGATTTTTGTGTCACCAGCTAGGATCGAACCATGCTTGGATGAGTTGTCAGTGGCAAGAGATGGGCCTAAACTGAACCCAAATCAACTTCCTCCTTCAAATCCCTCCTTAAGAGACTCCCCTGCTGTCAGCCTGTGACATGCTACCAGTGACTAGGCAGGTGGTGCAGTGAGACTGCTGCTTATTGCAGATAACGTCTTGCTCTCTTCACTGTGACCTCATCTTCTCTCTTCCCCCCACGCCTATTTGTTTATCTCATCTACCTGCTGTGTTTGATTACCAAGACTTCTCCCTCACTGCAGCTGACATTTTACTGCATGCCTATGCAGCGCCTAGTGTAATGAGGCCCTGATCCTGGATTGGTTGGTCATGGAATAGAGATAACACAGATGGTGGCATCATAATACCTTGAGTGACATCACCCTTGACGCAATGATGTCACATTGCAGAAGCAAACACTTCTTGATCAAGATTCTGCAGCAGAGAAGCTCTTTGTCCGCCTACTCGGCAAGGTGCTCCTCAGTGGCTTTCCAGGAGTAAGTCCCAAGCCTGCGCACGTACTGTAGGGTGGAGGAGGGAAAGCCCTGCTGGGGATTATTTGGGATCAAGCACAAACAAGAAGAGGTTGGGGGAAGGGTTGTTTAGGATAGAGCTCGGTCCCCTGAGTAATGTTGGCCTCAACTGGAGTGATGAAATGGTTCCGCTTTAGGGCTGAGTTGCTGCATACGCACTGTCTTGTATTCATCCCTCCTCCTGTTCCCACAGAGAAAGTGAGCTGAGCATCACCGTCAGACAGAATGCTTCCTTTGATCCGGACACAACTGAGTGTCAGCTGGTGGAGGCAACTTTGGGCACATTGCTCGGCTAAGCCCCACTTCAGGTAGCGTAAACTTCTTAGAACAACTGGTGGATGCTCTGTCATTTGAAACCTTTAAATCATGACTTGAGGACGTCAGTAACTCAGCCAGAGGTTCTGGCTCTGTTACAGGAGTGGGTGGCTGAGGGTCTGTGGCCTGCGTTGTGCAGGTGGTAAGACTAGAAGAGCATGACGGTCCCCTCTGTGAGGCTTTAGCTCTGTACTTGTGTCATAGCTAAAATGCAGTAACTCGCTGTGTCCAGGACAGTTTGCCAGGCAGCAACTAATACGGCAGAGTACAGCGTAGGAGCCAGAGTCTCCTCCCGGCCGCTTTTACCCGGTGTAACTCCACTCTCTTCTGTTTTACACTATCACTTTACCCCGTCTGTAACAAAGTACGTGTCTATGACCCGATGTGATAGACACTGTCGGGAACGTGTCTTTCAGGTCTGCAGTTAGCGTGTAAACTCCTAGCACTTTCCGGCGTGGCTGCTTTCCACACAGCGGAAATCTGTGTGGAATGGAGATCTATGTTACCTGTTTTTTCCAAAACCGGGAAACTTCATTTTAAAAAACCAGTAAATGTTGCTACTAGGGCAGCTACAGTACAGCCACCCCCAAAAGTTCAAACAGCATGAGTCAGACCCCGCAAAATCAGGAGATTTGTAAATGGATGTCAGTGTGTTTCTTGGCCTGTCTCTTGATTTCTGAACTCCCCTGCCCACCTCCAGTGTGTGTGACAGTCACGGGTGACCAGTTCTTCCCAGTGTGCGGTGTGTGGGCTGCCAGGTCTCTCACTGGAGGAGCCAACGGACATCGAGCTACACGGATTTGTATCAAGTGCTGCCAGAGCTTCCCCTCAAAGCCCAACACTGTAATTAACTAATTCTGTGTTAATTAATACTGTGCCTGAGCCCCAAGCCCAGCAATTAATTATGATCCTGCCCCCGACCCCCATCAGCTCTGACCCCAGCCCCATCTTTGCTGCAGGGGGCAACTGCAGTAGGGCCCCCTTTCTCCGGTCTGGCAATGGGGCAGCTCCAGGGATTCGTCACCCTCTCTTGGCCTTTGCACTAGTGGGGTGCAGGGGCGATGGAGCGGAGTGGAGGAAGGAGCAGGCTGACCCATTGTTTGGGGGGGGGCAGGCTGACCCATTGTTTGTGGAGGGGGGTGAGCAGACAGACCCATTGTTTGCAGAGGGGGAGGGAGGAGCAGGTGGACTAATTGTGGGGGGAAGCAGGCTGACTATTCTTGGGAGGAGGGAGCAAGCTGAACCATTGTTTGTGGGGGGAAGGAGGGGAGCAGGCAGATCCATTGTTTGTGGATGGGGGGGCAGGCTGTCCCATTATGTACGGAAGTAGAGGGGGGAGCAGGCTGATCCATTATTCACAACATATAACAAAGGATACGTTATTCGTATAAAGGATTAAGACGCACACATGCCCTTAGCTTCCATTCGGAATCAGTGGGAGCAGGATTGGGCCTAAACTATGCACAAAAATAATCATTATTAAGTTTGCTTAATTACAGCCTATTTCTTCAACGCTGGCTGGCGCAGAACTCGGAGGAGCTGTAACCATGCAGCAGCAGGTTCCAGGGGTGCACAACATGCTGTGTTTGGTTTAGACGGAACAAAAATAAACGAGACAAGTCAGAACTTTACGTCAGGGTAGCTTTAATGCCTGTAACTCACAGATAGGTTGACAAACGTTCTTCAAAGGTGCGGAAACTTCTCCTTTGCCTGCAGACCGTACCCGGCAGTTCTCAGGCCAAATGTGTTTTGTAAGACAAAGTTAAACCAGGGTTTATGGAAGCTGTGTCTAACTTTAGCTATGGAGACGCTACCACTTCAAATAGCGAATAGTGTCTATGCAAAATGGCAAATGGAGTTAGAGTCTAGAGATGTGTCTTCATTGCACCAAACTAAATAAAAATAAAAATTGTGTGTTTAACTCAGGTTATCTGACTCTGATTAAAATGGCAATGAAGAAATGGCAACTCTGTTTTTAACACAATTTAGCAGCTCAAGTCAACCCCAGGCGTCCCTGCAGGCTTTAACTCGAGTGGCTAGTTCAAAGCCAAATTGCTGTGTCTTTACTGCTGTTTTGAGCCACGTTACTAACCTGAGTTAAGAACACACCTTTTATTTTTGTTAGATTTTTTTGCTAAAAAGCCAACTCCAGGGCTAGTTCACAAGATCCACTGGGGAGCCTGAGTAATTACTCTTATTAAATAAAGGCCCATCTACCTGTTTTTCCCAATAAACTACTAGCCGGCGAAAGAACCTAAGATCCTGCTTTTGTGCAAAAAGTAGTAAAGATGGAGATGCTGTACGGTGACCATCGAACTGCAGACACATGCCGTCCCCTGCTGCCCGTCACCCAATAAATGCTTGTGATTGATGTAGGCTCTTGCTCGTATAAAAATTGCACTTGCGTGATGTCACAGCAGTTCTGTTTCTTTCCCCAGGCTGACATCGCCTTCATGTTACATAACACATCAGAAAGGGAGATATTCAAGTCAAGCAGACAAGGTAAGTCACAGTCTCTGTATAATTTTTATTTGAAAGCCTTGGGATGTGGCTGCAGGTCTGTCTTTGGTGCTTTCTCCTGGCCTGTTTTAAATGACTGCCACTCTATCCCAGGGGGACTCCTCTGTAATCTCATAGATACTATGGGCCTGATTTTCAGGGGTGCCGAGCTCCCTCAGCTCCTGTTGACTTCAGCAGGACATGGCAATTAGATCTGCTCAGCCACAGAGTCGGTGAATAGTATCAGCATCTAAACAGAAATAAAGCGCCAAAGGAGGAAAAAAAAGTGATGCACAATGCTTCTCCTGCTGGCCCTGGGGTGACATAATGGTACGGTATTTGAATGGTGCCTATAAATAAACAAGCTTGGAGGCCTTAAGTCCAAAGAGACTCTTGTGGTGTTTGAGGCAAGCGTGTTACTAAGAATTGGGAAGTAAATCTGAAAAGCAACTAGCTTCTGAACAGAATTGAAGTCTGCTGCACAGTGACAGTAACGGGGTCCTGGCAGCCCGGCTGGCAGCTCTCCCAACAGGCTATACTGCTGAGTGACAATCTGTTCAGCTAGTGAAACACAAGGTGGAAGCCTGGCCTCATTAGGCAGCTGTCAGTGGCCCTGAGAACTGTCAGCGTTGGAGAAGAGATGGAACCTGTCCGTGGGAGCAGGATGCATCCCAGTCCCAATGTCTCAGTAAAGGCAAAAATACCCTCTTCACTTCTGTATACTTTCACTGTGCATGTGATGCGGGTGCCATGAGTCTGCTGTCATGCCATGAGCAGTTCTCCTCCAGGACTCCCCCTCCCCTGACCGGTAAAGAAAGCAGACCATAAACTTCCCTGTACTCGTATCATTCCCCTGGCAGGGCTGGTCTGTGTCAATGCTATTGTCAGCATCTGTCTCCTCCTCTAGGAATCTACATCCTTCGTCATGAACCTGTTCAATGGGCAGCTTGTACCTGACAACGTGTTTCCTTTCCCCTCAGGTAGGAGCTTTTATTTTAAATTTTCCTGGTTGATTTAGCACCGAAGAGCAAAGCCACGGAAATCTCAGGACCAGGCAAGGGAGCTCCCCCCACTCAGGGAGAGGAACTAGTTGAGCTTCCAGGGACCACTGGTGCCTTGGGCTTCCAGCTAGGGGGCCAAGTATGGGGTGACTTTTGTGATGTGGAGACCTGGCCAATTGGAAGTGGACTGAGATGGTCCAAAGGACTGTGTGCTGGGGGAGGATTTGAACCAGCAGCCGAGAGGAGAGACGCACTAGCCAGCTCCTGTTGCCACTCCGCTCCGCCAGTCCTTTCCCTTCAGGTAGATTCATAGGTTCTATGGCCCTCGTGGCCACTAGGATCATCTCATCGGTGTTCCTCAATGACCAGTCTGTGGACCAGCACCAGTCCCTGAGATCTCCCTGACACAGTTTAGGAAGGCAGCAAGCCGGCCTCTGGTATCAAACAGGTTGAGAAACACTGGTCTTGTCTGACCTCTTGCAAAACACCACCCAGAGAACTTGCCTGAAATAATTCCCTTCTGGACTAGAGCAGATCTCTGAGAAACCATCCAGCCTGGGACGGTGACTCACAGGAGGGTGTTGCTGTCCTTTCTCCTTCAACGACGTCAAATCATGTAACAAAGCGAAGAGGGTTAGACACATCCTGCTAACCCCGCTGCCTTTTTGTCCCTCCTTAGTTCTCTCAATGGAGCAGACGCAGTCCTTGCAAGCCCTGGTAGATCCCTGCACCCGCTTCTTCGAGGTCAGTGGCAGGCTGCTGTCTGTTTGGTGAAGGGTTGGCCTAAGGTGGATGTTGCAAACAAAAGCCAAGGACTCGGTCTTCCTCAGACAGTGACACGACACTGACCATCCCTCTCACCCTCCTTTCAACAGTCACTTCTCCTGGGGAGTGCGTCTTCCTTCTGAAGGCTTGCGGCTGTGCATGTGCACATCCACGTTCTAACTGTTGACTGCCCAGTGTCTCCAGTATCCCTGTCTGATACATTGGCCAGTGCCTCGGAAGAGCATCCGTCTGTCGGACTGTGGCCTGGCTTAGCCCTGGGGGTCTGCGGAAGGGCTGGGACGCTGGCAGTGAAGGAGTTAACGTGGGGGACTTACAAGGATGTTTGAAGCTGCGAGGCCCAGCTCTCTCCAGAGACAGAACAGGCGTGGCGGGGGAGGGGAAGAGGGGAGTGTGGGGTGGGGACAGAAGGGAAGTCAGGGCCTAGACATCTCTCACTCTCACACACACACACCCTCCGTCAGACTTACTGGGACAGTGACACGTCAACGCCCCCCTGTCCTGTTCTATAATATCCACAACTCCTTGGTGCCAGGGAGGGGGCAGTGCGTAAATGGAGCCGTTCCCAGCCCCTCCGGCCCCGCCACAGGCAGACGGGGCAGCTCCAGCGTAGGCATGTCACCTGCCTTCACTTGCTCCCTTTCGTTACTTGAAGGAGGTCAACGATCCTGCCGAGAACGAGAAGCTGGAGTGCATTGAGGCATCCACCCTGGCAGGGCTGAAAGAGATGGGCGCCTTTGGGCTGCAGGTGCCTGAGGAGCTGGGGGGCATTGGGCTGACGAACACGCAGGTAAGACGGAGCCGCGGGGGTGCAGGCCTGAGGGGCACTGCAGGGCCAGGATCTGAACTCGCCCCGAGGGCGAGGCCAGGCATGGAATTCACATCCAGCCTGACCTGACGGTCGCCTCTGGCTGGCTTGTGGCTCCTGCCCTGTGGCAATGCAGAGCGTGGCCGAGATCCAGAGGCGTAGGGGGTGGCCGTGCTCAGTCTGAGAAGTGCCCAGGTGCTGGGATGAGTGGTGTACCATTCCTGGGCCCCAGCCTGCTGTGTGCTTGTCAGTCAGAGCCCAGCTACTCACCAGGGAGCCACATTCAGTTCTGCATCAGACCGTGTGTGCGGACAAGCCCCCTCCCAGGCAGAGTCCAGGCTGTCACGCTGAACAGCGTAGACAGTGCAGTTAGCCTGTTTGCACCCACCTGGCCTAACCCTCTGGAAGAGCTGAGAGCTCTGACCTGTCAGCCCCACAGAGACCAGGGTTGTTCCTACACGCAGTAGGCCAGGAATCGCTGGAAACCCTCCGGTTGCCGTGCCAAGTGCCATCCCTCCCTCCAGCTAGGTTTTTATCCTGTCCCCATTATGGCAGATAGGGACTGTGGCAGTATCACCTGGATATCCCAGAGGTCAGGCCGGGTGGGACAGGGAACCAGCGTGGGAGCCGGGAGAGCCAGGTTCTGTTCCCAGGCCTGGTAACCTGGTAGGACAGTGGTCTGGTCATTTCCCTGGGTCTCGCTTGCTAATAATTCCATCAACAAATATTCGTTACCATCGATCGATTCTGCAGTGGTGCAGGGCTGGGTACTAACTGCACACGTACAGTGTCAGGCAGTTCCTCCTTTGAGAAGCGTCCAGTCCAAACAGACAAGACAGACAGTGGTAGAGTAAAATCTCAGATGTGCACATCTTGCTAGGTGTAGGTTTTCTTTTCCCTCTTTTCAAAAGCTCTACCCGCACCATCCCCCACCTCCTCCCCTTTGTCGTCGGGAGCCAGACAGTGCAGTGCAGGGATCAGCCGGTTCAGTGAGGCCCGATGACCGGTCTCTGCCGCCCCGTGTCCTGCGTGGGGCCCGGGAGCCATGGCAGGGGTGATTAGGAGGAGCGGAGAGCTGCAGATGGGGAGCCGCATCTGAGTGCTAATATTTGGAGTTGATATGGAGTGTTTGCTAGTCCCCACAAGCGGCGGCATTTGAAGGTCAAACTGGGCACCAGTTCCAGGCTAATCCCCCCCCGTTTCTCTCCTTATCCCATCAGTACGCTCGGGTGGTGGAGGTGGTTGGCGTGCACGACCTTGGCGTAGGCATAAGCCTCGGTGCGCATCAGTCCATCGGCTTTAAGGGAATCCTGCTGTTTGGGACCAAGAGTCAGAAGGAGAAATACCTGCCCCAGCTGGCCTCTGGTAGGGAACGGGAACGGCCTGCTCTCTTCATCCTGCCGTGCCCTCTCGTCGAAGGGCAAGCCCACCCCGGGTTGCGGGACATTGCGGGGCAAGTCCACCTGACCACGCCTAGCTTCAGGGCGGTGAGGTGTGGGGGCCTGGGTCAGTACGGCTGCCTTTCCCCACGGTGTGGAGCCGTGTGGTGTAATGGTTAGAGTCAGTGGGGTTGCCCTCAATAGCAGGGCCATGAGGCCCACTGGGTGGGAGAGGATGGGCCACCACCCAGGGTAAGTGGAGGCTGAGGTAGAGGGACCCGGGCCCTCCCTACTCCACCGGGTCCCAGCCCTGGGCCCTGTTCGCAGCAAGTGTGTTCGCCACGGGTCAGCGGGGATCTGGCTGAAACACGCTGACCACGCTCCCTGTCTAGTCCCCCGGCTACTCCCTATCCTGTCTCGCCATGCTGCGGTCCAAGGTCTCCTGAACCATCAGCGGGCACAGCTCCCAACAGCTCTACCTCCCCCTGGGCTTCTGCAGGCAGTCAGGTATTCGGCTGGATCTCAGCACACCCGACCTCTGTGGTCTGGGACTCCAGCAGCTCCCAGATGGGAGCCTGTAATGGGCACCCTCCCTTCTCAGCAGTCTGCCCCGACTGGGCTGGGCCGCTCCCTTTTATACTGAGGCTCCATTTGGAGCATGCCCAGCAGGGGCCTGGGGACATGGCTTCCTCTTCCCACAGCATGGGGTTAATCCCTCCTTGTCCCATGCATGGTAAGTCCACCCGTCACACCTGTGTAAGGCACAATGGCGATATTTATTCAGCTCCCTGGGTTCTGGCAGGATGCCCAGACAAGGCTCTGAGCAGGCTGGCACGCAGGGCAGCTGTGGGATGCCGTAGTGCAAGGCAGCTAGCACCGCTGAGTTGCAGAAAAGTGCGGCTGCCTGTTGACATACGCCCTGATCATGTAACAGCTAGTCTCCTTGGGGCGCAAATGGACCTACCCCACCCCAGCCTCATGCCTCCCTGCGCACCCCTCCCATGGACCCATGCTGCGTAGGTGGGGAGCCCTCAGTGCTGCGGGGTCCTGGGCACCCTGCCGGGCCCTGGCTGCATGTGGGTGGCCTTGTGCTCTGTGCCGGTAAAGGCATTTCCATCAGTGACCATTCTGCTCTCCTCTGAAGGCAAGACCATCGCTGCCTTCTGCCTGACGGAACCAGCTAGCGGCTCAGACGCCGCTTCTATTAAAACCACCGCGGAGCTCAGTGAGTGCGGGAAGTTCTACACGCTGAATGGCGGGAAAATATGGATCAGGTGAGAGGCGCCGAGAAGCTGACAAGGTCCCTCGCGTGCCCCGTTAGAGCCGTGAGCTTCTGCCGGCCCCAGTGACACAGGGCGTGCCAGAGCCATAGCACGTGCTCGGTGCAGCAGCAGGAAATGCGCTTCGAATGGCGCTCCCAAAGCCTGCAGCCTCTGGCCCAGGGCTCTCAGCCCAGGGTGGGCCCTGGCCCAGCCCCCTCGGGGGCAGCATTTGCCCCCTACCCTTCCCCGGTGAAAGCGTGGAGTGGGGAAGTGAAGTCCAGTTCTGGGTCAGTGGCTCTTGTTTGAGGAAAAGCTACCGGGGGGTGGGGGTTTTCCACTGGTAATTGCACACAGCACTGCGTGGAGTCCTGCTCCTGGCCGCAGCCCTCCAGCGGGACCCGTGCCCTGGGTCTGCCTCTCCTGTGCGCTGCTCTCCCTTCCTCAGCCCCGGCTCGCCGGGCAAGGACACGAGTGAGGGAGAGCTTTGCTCGCAGGGCGGCAGCTCCCTTTTGTGGCTGCTTTGGTGCTTCCCGGCCCCTCAGCTTCCTCCGCCTGCCATGGTGCCCGTCACTGCCCCTGCCCAGCCCAGCACCTTCCCCCCAGCACCAGTCACGGTCTGACAGCCCTGCCCCTGTTCTCAGTCCCTCTCTCCCCAGCACCGGTCATTCCCAAGGGAAGGCTTGTTCCTTTCCTCCCAGCCGGGGACTGCACTGCTGGGCCAGGCCTCGCTGCAGGAGCCGAGGGGGTAGCTTGGAGTGAGCAGGGGGCTGACCAGGGAAAACGTGACCTGCTCTGAAGTGGTGCCACGGAGCCAGGCAACGTGCAGCAGCCCCAGGAGGCCGAAGGAGCGGCTGGCGCATGCCGGCGGCAGGGCTGTAGTCCTGAATGTGCACACATCAGTTGTACCAGAACACTCCGCCAGTGTGGCCTGACACACCCAGTGCGTGTGAGCTCGCGCCGTGCAGAGGATGCAAACCTGAGAACGAAATATGTCCTCCGTGCGGCCGAAGTGCGGTGAGCCGTTCCGGCGCGACCCGGACCACAACAGCACAGGACAAAGGTGTTAAATAGCGCAGGTTACTCTTTGAACCCCTTTGTACGTGCATTTCCCTCCAGCCACTGCCCTGCCAGACGGTGCAGACACCTGACACCCTCGGAAGGGCGGCTGTTAAGCTTGGTTGAAGCAGCTCACCTGCCCTGCGGGTTAAGGTATAAGACGTTTCCCATGTCTGGGAAATGAAGCCGCTCTCATTGCAGCTTTACACAGGCCTCACGTGGTACCGTAACTCCAGGGCGCCAGCAGACTGCTCCTGCTCCATCCCGGAGAGCGCACAGCCGGGCCCTCAGCCACGGTGCGCTCTGCTAAAGCCCAGATGGTTTGCTTACCCGGGAGGGAGGAGGGCACCTCTGACAGGCAGGTTTCAGAGGGTTTGGGGCTTGTCAGAACCTGCTCCAAACAGTCCAGGTTTCTTGTCCAGCACACCAGGGTGGACATCTCCTGGAGCAGCCTTGCCTCCGTCTTTCGGGCTCCTCCAGACCTCGCGTACAGAGAGGCAGCTGTGGGCCTGGAGTGGAGGGGGGGGGGAGATGCAAGACTTCTCCAAACCCTCTGTTGCAGAGCTGGCGTCACACCCACAGCGAGATCCAGAAGGGGGGTTCTTAGCATCAGTTGAAGCAGTTCACCTGCCCCTGCGGGTTAGGGCATAAGATGATAGAGAGCATCCATGATCAGTGCGTAGGTCCCATTGACTGAACCGTGCATCGTCTTCCTCGGGGCCGAGGAGCGGCAGCGAGTACAGCGTATTGCGCACCAGGCTGGGCGTGAGGAGCTCCTGGGTCCTAGCCCCCATTCTACCACAAATTCCCTGCCTGGCCTTGGGCAAGTCACTTGCCTCTCTAGGTCCCATTCTCAGGTGCGTAACAGGCAGTGTCCGCTCGACATCAGTGATCAGACGTTGGGGTGGAAGAGCAGATTTCTGTCAGGCAAAACAACCAGCAGGAAGATATAATAAGGTCTTAGCTAAAGGAAAGGGACTCTACTTTTTCTTACCCATCCCTGGCTCCTTTTCCCGCTACAGCCTTCCCCTTCTGCCCCTCAGGCCTGGTCTACACACAGGCTTTGCACCAGAAAAACTGTCAGGCAGGGTGTAATTTTTTTACCCAATTGCTTATGTGGGTACAGCTGCTGGTGTGCACACAGGTATATTGGTCTAACGTGTCCTACAGCGTATTCCTCTTCCCGTAGCATCTGTACTGGGGCATTGTACCACTCTAACTAAAACACTGTAACTTGAGTATATATAGAAAGCCTTCGTGTGTGGGATACTCTCATTCTAGCAGGGTGTGTAATTCACTCCGCCATCTGCGTCACCTCTGAATTGTCTCTGGATAAAGCAGTCTAATTACCTCCCTCCCAGGAGGTGGCAGGTGAATTACTGTTTGTCGCTGACAGTGTAAAGTGCTGTCGTAGGGCTAATTACACACGGGCTAGCTCCTGTTGTTACGAACTACAGTAAAAAAGCTGTGCGTGAGTGGAAGGATGTAATGAGAAAAGGTAAATCCCTGAGAGAAAAGAGACCAAGCCTGATTAAACACAGGTGGCAGAGCTGGGCTCATTGTTCCCCGATTGCTTTGGGTTCCAGTAATGGAGGGACAGCTGAGATCTTCACAGTGTTTGCCAAGACACCGGTGAAGGAGCCAACAGGGGAAGTGAAGGACAAAATCTCAGCCTTCATTGTGGAGAGAGCGTTCGGGGGTGTGACCAGGTAAGAGATGGTTATAACTTAGCGGTGTGGTTTGAGGAGAGATGAACAAGACTGGGACTGTTCATCTTAAACAAGAGACTAAGGGGGATTTGATAAAGGTCTATAACATCATGAGTCGTGTGGAGAAAGTACATAGGAAAGTGTTATTTACCCTTTCACAACACAAAAACCAGGAGTCATCCAGTGACATGAATAGGCAGCAGGTTTACAACAAACACAAGGAAGTACTTCTGCACACAATGCACAGTCAGCCGGTGGAGCTCCTTGCCAGGGGATGCTGGGAAGGCCAAAAGTATAACTGGGTTCAAAAAAGAATTAGATCAGTTCACGGGGATAGCTGTGTTAGACTGTTTTCAGCAAAACAGCGAGAGTCCTGTGACACCTTAAAGATTAACACATTTATTTGGGCATAAGCTTTGGTGGGCAGAACCCCACTTCACATTTTATTTGGATACACAATTTTCACATGTAGACGTGCACCCACCTTTGCACACTGCCAGGTTTTATCACGTGTAGATCAAGTAACTTAGATCCTACCAGGAGCTGAGTCTGCTCAACTTCCATTGATTTCACTGTGTTTTGAAGGCACGTGGCACTGTGCAGGGTGAGAGCCAGGGTGCATAGTCACCAATGTGCATGTGAGAATGCTTCACTGCACGCACAAATGCCGAAACTGCACGTGCAAATAGGTGTGCATGAAAAATGTCTATCCAAAGGCAGCAGTCAGGGTGAGGCCTTCTGAGGTTTGATTTTGTTTTGTCAGTGGCACCCCAGAGAAGAAGATGGGGATCAAGTGCTCCAATACAGCTGAGGTGCACTTTGATAACGTGAAAGTACCAGCTGAAAATCTGCTTGGGGAGCTTGGAAAAGGCTTCCTGGTGGCCATGAATATACTGAACAATGGGCGCTTTGGGATGGCATCTGCCCTGGCTGGCACCATGCGTGGAGTGATCATCAAAGCCGTACGTTCGTGTTCTTTACAGATTAGATACTGCAGATGGTTTGTGCAGGGCAATTTAATTGGATTGTCCCCTGTCCTACATGTTAACGCAGCATAGTCCGTCAGATGCAGTGGTCAGTTACTCTGGTAAATCCTGGAGGTGGAACTGCTCTGGGAAATCCTTATTACCTGCGTAGCCCAAAAGAGAGACAGGAGCTGAAGCTGGAAGAGCTTGCAGGTCCGAGATCTGTGTTTAGACAAATAAAATGACGGGGAATTGGGTAAAGAATCCACATTCCCAAAAGTAACGTATTTACAGCACGGCATGTGTAGCCAGCAGTCCTACTGGACAGAGCACAGTTAAAAGTATCAACACTGCTAGCTTCCAGCGATAGCGGTAGTTTCATGTCCTGCTCGATTAAAAACTGCCTATAAATGACACCTCTGTGGCATTTCAGAGGCTAGCTACATAGGAAATGAAGTCAGAGCATCTGCCATTGCATTTCATAACTCGCATTTGTCACTTACCCTCTGGACTAACTTGGGCCCCAGTCCTGGAAACGTTGATGGCCGTGTTTAACTGTAAGCATGTGTGTCATCCTGATGGCATCACTGGGCTTCTCCATGTGCTCACGTGGAACACGTGTAAGTGTTGTCAGGATTTGGGGCCTTAGCTTATTTAGCTGCATATGTTGGTTACTTTGAGACAGAAATTCTTCATGTTCTCTTCTATTTGTAATGGGATGGGATTGGGCTAAGGGAGGGGGTCTGGGCTGAGTTTACAAGACCCTTAGCATTACCTTGGTGGCATTGTTATTTGGATGTCATGTGATATCCAATCAACTGCACAATTTCCGAACATTTCTAGGCATCAATGGGCAGAACCCTGCTGATTTTG